>NC_138913.1:16508060-17708060 GCF_965231255.1 Vanellus vanellus
CTGTGGGGGCCGAGAGGTAATTTAAGCAGCCACATTCCAGAACAGTGCTTGTGAAACATGCACCACATAATTTTGTGTTTAAGAGGTGCCACAGATTGCATAGAAAGTTATTAAATGATTTTAGGGAGCTTAAAAATACTTTTGATTTGATTTTTTTTTTTTTTTTTCCCCATCTCTCCCCCATCTGCAAGGCAGGTGTCCAGCATTACAAGCCAACTGAGGGAAAGAAACGTTACTCTCCATAAAATGTTATGAATAGACTATGATTCTACAAAATAGAGTTCTGTGCGTAAAGCAATATAAAGATGTAATATCTCAGGTTCTTTCAGGGGTAGAAGCATTGCTACTGTCGTTTCTTTGTATTAACATCACGGCTCAGAGCCCTAGTCGTGCTCCGGGGCTTTGCTGTGCGAGGTGCTGGGTTTAACCGGTGTAAACAGACCCTGCAAAGCACGGACTGCCGTGTGTCCCTTCTGCAGAGTTTCTAAACACTCGTAGACAGCTCCTGCTGCAGGGAATAGTGCTGGAATTAAAGATAGCTCGGGAAAAAGGAGACAGTTTTCTATGTTTATAAGTTATAGAAAGAGTTTTTTTTTTTCTGACGAGCTCTGTGGGCTGCAGTAAATAGCTGTGGAGTAAGTGCAGATGAAGTGGGACATGAAAAGTACAACTTGTTACTGAATTACACAGGTGTGTCTCTAAGCCAGGTACGTGTGTGCATCTCTTTCTTTCTCTATATTGCTAGACTTACAAGGTTTTCCGTTTTCTTTCCTCCAGTAATGGAGATACTTCCACGTTTGAGCATTAAATATTTCTGAGCTGTATCGGGTATTAAATCATTGGTATCTTACCTACTGGATATAAAGTATTTTATTATTCTGGCAACTGTGTTCTTATGTGAACGGTATATTAGTATTTAGTGAAAGGAAATTCTATGATTCTTATTTTTTTTTTCATTGGCCTCAAGTGCTGCGCGTGCACTGGGAACAGGATTGGGCCCGTAATCTTTATTTGAAAATATGTACACCTGGGAAGCATGCAGGATGTCAGCTTTCTATGGCCTAATTAAAGAGTACTGTGGTGCAAGACTTGGCAAGGAACAAACATTTGCAGGAAGGTTGTACTGTGAGAATACTTCGTACTCTGCATGAAGAAGCAAAAGTTGGCCTGCGTCACTCTGATTTGCTATGCTGAACAGTTGATTATTAAGATGCTAATAAACGAGAATGAATTGTAGTCTGACAGTCAGAGACAGTACTTTTCATTTCATAAATATAAGCAAGTTTAAACGCTGACGGATTTTGTTCCAGTGAAAGAAAAGATCAGCTTGCCAGAGATGGATAATAAACATTTTGTACCACTCTATATAGTTCTACGTATCCAATTTCCCTCTGTGTAATAAAATGTACTTTCTGCATGTTTAAGCAAAGAATTAACTGATGAACGTGGGTATTAACACTGGAGCTGAAGGCGAGCCCTTCTAGTTACTTCAGTCCTGGTGTGAAAACAACCAGAGCCTTTTCTAAAACACAGACTGTCGCTTGTGCTGCATTGAGAGCATGGGAGCAAATTTAATATGGTTCCCACTTTTTTCTACAAGACGGGGAAGCTAATTCTTATTGCTGCATTTATTTGGCTTTTCCTCCTCTGTGCTAGCCCTCAGCTATATAAGCAGCGATAGCAAATGCGGAGAGTGTTGAGGCTTCTTCTCTTTAGGCAGAAGAAGTACCCATTTGTTAGTGCTTCTCTCCCTCTGCGGCGGAGATTGGTCCCCCTGTGGTGACTTTTTGTGGTGCGTAGCCCTGGCACTGGTGCTCCTCCTGCCCCGAGGCAGAGGGGCAGTGGGCAGCCCTTTGTCACTCAGCATGGGATGTTTTGGAGAGGTCGGTCTTCACATTGGGCAGAGGCGATTCAGCTCTTCTTTGCTGACGGAGGATCAGGTGTCATGGGACCTGCCCAAGTCCCTGCCTCACGCGGGGTCTGTTGCTTTCCTTTACTTCCATTACTACAGAGGCATCTAAATTGTGGCTTTTGCTATTCCTGTCGTCTAGAAAACCCCCGTGGATTACTCGCAGACAAAAATATTAATTCGTGGCTGTTTATGATGCTGTATCTCCTGCATACTTTGCTCTGCAGTGGTGTTGGTCTCTCAGCTGTGGCTCTGTCTGGCTGTTGCTAGCCCGAGTTCCGTTCCATTGGCGACTCACTCCAGCTGCCGACTTTACAGAAGGGTCAATCAATTCACGGGATCCAGAGTGATCCCTTCTCCCATGGGCACTTGTTTGGGGATGCAAAACAAAGGGAAGGCAACTCAGCCGGTTCCAGCTGCCTGGATGGGCGGGGGACGAACTCGGGCAGAGCGAAGGCGCAAACATTCTTAAAGGTTTACGGGCGAGGAGGCTGCTTCGCTTACGGTGTGCGGTGGTATGAGCTGTTGCGTTGGTCAGACAGAGGTGGCTAACGTCCCCGTGACCCAGGACAGTTGCTCATCGCCAGCTGGAGCGGGTTGCCGCCAGCAGCGCCGGCCTGCGCGGCTCAAACAGTGAGTGCGTGTCCACAAGCCCTCAGGCATTCAGCTCCGGGGAGCCCTTCTCTCGCCTTACTGTGGCACAGCATTTAGCTCGCATTCTTTCTCTCACTTTTACTGGTAATTAATCATTTAATTAAAACTCTAATTTTTGAGTCTCCTGGTGCTAGTGGCCAGACTCCTCATGGCGACGTCTCCTGTGACGTGAAACTATGTTAAGGCTCATATACATAAAATACGTGTTTCAATGCTGCTCAAATACTGTTTTAACAATCAAAACAACGTTTTTATTAAACAGAAAACACTTGACCTAATCCATTGCTAAAAGAAAATAATCTAGTGGTGTTCCTAACCCACTTTGCTCCATTTCCATTAAACTCTAGAAATTAAAGCAGGTTTCATTTTCCATTGTAAAGGGTGGTTAAAATTTTTCCTCATTTTGAGAAAAGTAAAGCGGTGACAATTATTAAAGAAGCAGTGATATATTTCAAATGTTTTTAAAATCACTGTTGAGGAGAGAAAGAGATAATCTTGCGATCACTTCTAGGGCTTGATCTGTTCACTGGAGTCAAGAGTAACTTTTCCACTGATTATAATAGTGCCACAGTGGGCAAATATATAGCTGGTTATGGAAGAAGTGAATTACAGACAGGGACGTTTCAACTGCCAGAATTTCAGAAATGTCCCCTCTAATCAACACTCTTTTTTCCCAGCTATCTTTTCACAGCTTATGCATGATGAGAAACTCTTTTCTCTACATGAAGTAAGGAAACAGAGCAGTTTCAAATGGGTTCAAGTCTTACACATGAAAAACAACAACCCTTTACAATATGGCCTGTTTTAGACTTGGAAACACTGGTGTGCTGTTTCTACATTTAAGTGTAGGTTATGATGCCAAATCTATCTCCCCACTCATCTTCAGTTTGTCATACATACAGTGATCCTAAGAGATGCAAAAATCTTTTTCTGTAAAGTTCCCTGCCTGATTGGTGACTAAAGATTTGATTTTCATCATCTTTACTGCTATATGCTTCAGAGCAATAAATTGTTCCCTGTTCTGTAAAGGACCTAGACACATGCCTATGTACATAATTGAACGAGGTCCACTCAAAAGACCTTGGCTTTTGCCGAAGTGCCAGAGCTGTCCATGGGACCGTATGGAAGGCCAGGCGTTGCGTGACGTGACCAACACCCTGGGAAATTAGTAATGTCCTTAAGTGGGCCAAATTAGTAAATTCACATTTTCACATAACCCTGAGCACACTTTCTCATTTCATCTGGCAGGTTATTATTATTATTATATTTAGCAGTTTTGTCTTTGGCTTTTCAAAACCATGAAATACTTCAGATCAGTGTTTGTTAGTACGTGAAGGCCCCGTAGCTCTTGCAGTCCTGTGCGGTAGATGGGCAGGGTTTCCCTTCTGTGCTCTGCAGAGGTGCCCGTACTGAACCTGCAAACATGTAGACACTTCCTTACAACGTAGATCTTTATTGGAACTGCTTATTCACGTGAAGCACGTAAATAACGTCAGAGTCTTATCTGTGAGCTCAGGGTCTTAGTTGTTAGTATTGCTCTGTTTAGCAGAGTAACATTATCTTTACGTATACTTGAGATATAATTTTACCAGAATTTATTGCGTTGTTACATTAACTCCTAGACGAGATTTGGGTTGCGACCTCCCAGCAGGCTGAGGCATGTTACCTGTAATCTTTCACATGCATACAGTTTATCGTCGGCAGAACTCCCGCTTTCAGATCAGGCATGTTTTAGGACTCACAATTGATATATCAGTCACAGCATAAAATGCTATCATTCCTGTAGACCAACTGTTTACCAGAGTATAACACAAACTCTCCTCCTGTGTCTCATTTCATCACACTGTTCCACATAGTGATGTTTCAATGTGAAATGAAGTTTTTTCATGCTGTGCTTCTGAGTAGAAAAAAGACAGAAGTACATGTATGATAAATGGCAAAGGTTCCAAGAGAAACCTTGCAAAACAATACAATTTGGAAGCATTACATTTGCTTAAATAATTTAGTACATAAATGGATCTGTTAAAGTTTTATAACCAAATACTGTTTATGTGGCTTTGGGTAGAAGATCGCTTATGTTTCCACTGAATCACTTAATCTTATATCTTATTTAGAAATTAGGAAATACAACTAACTTGAGAATTGTCATTGTAAAGTACTTTTGGAATCAGTAGCATTAGAAAAGTATACTGTTCTTTTAAATAGCTTCATACAGTTAAGTTTCCCATTAAAAAGTATGTATTTTGAATTTCTCTGAGGTTGAATTAATTTTCTGTCAATTTTATGGCAGATTAAGCTGCATGGTTTAAGCAGATGAGCTATTTGATCTCATACACTAATAGTGATATTTAGATCTGTTCTTCTCTCAGATACTAAAACGTGCACTGAGGTTGGTGGGACATTCTTGTTTGGCCTTTATTCATAATGTAGCTTTTAAAACTATCACAACATTATTGTTGCTGCTGTCAGGACTGATGCATTCTGAAAATCAGAACTGATGCTACGTGATCTCAGAAGACAGATCATTTGCCAGGATACTCAGAATTAGGGATCATTTGAAACTATAGGTATGTTTATAGTTATTTTCACCCAGAATGCTGGAAAAATGGAGAGTTCAATGTTGGCTAAGAAACCAACAAAGGTCAAACCTCTCTTACAACTCTTTAATGAAAAGTTATATCCAGCGACCACATGTGAGCTGGAAAGCTCACGCCACTTCCAAAGAATATGTGAGTGCGTTTTCTGTCTTCAGAAAAGTCCACACGTCTACAGTTTATAAGCATTAAGTGCAGGTATATAAACCCTTAAAAACAAGCCCATGCCCAAGCATTTTCAAGGCGTAGAACAGATTGACAGAAAAACCCAGCTGATAGTGAGTCTCTGCAGGTTTGTTTTTTTTTTTTTAATCAGGCTTGCTTGTTCTATGAGATGTTCTTTAGCTTGTTGAAACATTCATAATAATAAATGAATGTTAGTTGTTGTATACTAATATACTGTTATATACTAATCCTCTAACAGAACCCTTTTGCTAGAAATGGATCCTGCCCCTCTCCGTTCACTCAGAATTTGGCATTTATAAGACTATGTACCTTGTAGATATTGTCAACAGCTGACCGACAGGCAAGACCTTTTTCTTGAGCCATGCAAGCTTTACAGCTGCTAATTCTTGTGTGAGGAGTCTTTTTTTATTTTTTTTTCGTCTCTGAGCTTGCTATTTTATGGTGGGAAATCTTTTGCTAGGAATGTATTTTAATGTTCTCATGTAACAACTGAGGAGTCCTAAATTCTTAACTGGGAATTTTTTATAGCTCTCAATTAAGCTTTTAAAATAAAAAGTAAAGGATGTTGCAGTACATGCTGGAGGAACTCAATGCTGTCATGAATTTTCTTAATTAAAAATCTTTTAATGTTTCCTTGTTTTTTAAAAGCAGTAACTCATGGTAGCTAAGTAACAGCTGTGAAATATAATCTTTTGGTGAAATCAAAGCTGTGAAATAGTGTAAAATACAAAAAATCTGTAGTAAAAAATATGTACTTTTATTGGAGATGGTCCATAGGTTTTCCACGCAAATAGTCAGTTCAGGTTAGTCTTATGGAAAGATCCAATAAGTACATAATTATTTTCGAAAAGAATTTAACAATACATACTTATAAAAAGAAGAAAAATTAAGTGCTGAAATTTCAGTAAGGAAGAGAAAGGATTTTTCACACCGAGGACCTTATTTCTTGGATAATTTTGGTTTGACTGCATGGAAAGAAAACCAGTAGAAAATATACTGAAGTTTGTAAAAGCTGTATGTACAACCCCCCATTTTGATGACGTAAAGTCGTAGGAAATTGTCAATGTCTAATTTCTCGTTATGAGGCATTTATGCAGAACTACAACTACAGACATAAAAATCACACTGGAGTGACATTTACCTTTAAACGTTTCTAGTGCAAAGACTGATTTATTAGATGACCACTTTGTCTGACAGCAGGTAATAAACACTGATATATTAATCATGCAATTTAATATTTATGCTATTTGTTAAAGATAGCTATGATTAAAATTGTTGACATTTTATTAACTATGCCTTAATAGTAACTAAATGACTTGTGGACCCCATGTGAGAGCATTTGGTGTAGTGCACGGTCTGTCACATACAGAAGATAAAATGAAAATGCTAAGCGTATCTATTTTGCTCACTAGAAAGCCTGAGAAGCATGAATAGCCACTTGTACTTAGAATTCAATATTTCAAAAATTCTTCCTATGTAGGAACAAGACAACCATGCTAAAACAGGAGTGGAACTTAAATGGAATTAGAATATTATGTTAATAAACATACTGTTCAGCGTCCAGGCAGGTAATATTAGCATCTTTGAACTTGAAGTCGATTTTTAAAAACTACGCATACCACCTGATATAACACATACGCAACCCAATACTTGTACATTGATTTGCATTGCTTACAGTTTTTACAGAACTATTGGACCCAGGAAAAAAACCAACCATAATCATACTTTCAGATATTGCACTGTTTGCCTGATATTTTTTTAATTCCAGATGTTTTTCCATCTGGATGAGGTTTGAAACCCAAAGATGCGCCCACTAGTACATATGTGACTACAAATGAATAATATTTACTTGGCATGCTACTTTTATTTATTCATCAGCAGCAGCTTCCTACATGCCCTTCATAAAATGAAAATAAGACTGGATTAGCACACAAATCTGTTTTCATTTCTTTCATTCCGTCAAAGAAAACCCAGATCTAGGCAGAAAACCTACTGTGACAACGTCAACCAGAGCTCATAGATTTTGTTATTTGAATGAGCTCTATGCTCTGAGCCATCGGAAATTTGTGCATGAAAGGTATCCAAAAATTGTGAAGGTACATTGAATGATGCAGAATCTTGTGGTTGAAATACCAGATCGCTAACGTTAGTTGGCTAAGATTAGAGCCAAAAATAAAGTGTCTGAAGACCAGAGAAAGCACTAAGTTGAAAGAGCAGAAACTGTATAATTCCCCTCTATTTACTGGAGTGCGCCTTCTGATTGTTAGTTAGATTTACAGTCTGGTCTTCTTGGATCCTCATCTGTTTCTATTTACTCTGATAACAGCAAACCCCAAGAATGCTATATTAATCTGCTCCTGGCAAAAAGTTTCTCTCAGCTGCCACTCTTGCCATGTGCACTTGTGATTTTTGCCACCGAGAGTGAAGCTTATTGCGGGCTGTGTGTGTGAAGCTTATTGGGGGCTGTGTGTTTGAAGCTTATATTTTAAAGACTTCATAGGAAAGTGCAGAATGCACCCATCTGCTGAGGTCGGTCTGTCCTCCAGAGCACAAATTTCACTTATGCTTTCTGTCCCCCTTCATTCAACTCAGCTTGAATGAAGCTTTCCCTCCTCTTCGCTCTTCCTAGATTGCACTGATTTGGAAGTAGACACTTGCGTAGATCAGGTCTTACCTCTTCTCATATTAATCAGCTACAATTCACCATCACGTGTAAACAGGTCCCTTTAGTTTCAAGAGCGTGGAACTAGACTAGCTGATTTTAGGGAAGTGTCTATCCAAGAAACAGCAGTTTTGAAGGAAGTGTAAATCAGTGAGACAGTCCCACTGTAAACTGTGGCTAGGAGCTGGTGAAAACCACTCTTGGCACAAAATGTCTGTTGGAGCCTTTAGCACTCCCTTGGGCTAGCCTGAATTTCTTGTATACTGGTAAGGAGATGAAGTGGGTTCAGTCATGGCTGTCGGTGAGAGGGGACTTTTTTTGTTTTCATGGACTGGAAAAGTGGTGCGTCTAAATATCCTGCACCAAAGGCTGCTTTGGGCAAGTCCTTCTGGTACTTGAGCACTTCAGGGAAACTTTGGTTCTGTTAAGGTTGATGGGAGCTTGCTATTGCCTTCAGCAGAATCCAGACTTATCCCTAGGCATTAAATGCTCCACAGCGTTTCAGGCAGTTTAAAAGCAATAGATATATTCTCCTGGTTCAGATATGAAGTAATTTACACAGAATTAAACCAGACTCAAAATTTCCACTGAATGTAAGTAGAAAAAAAAGGTTACGCATTTCATTGCAAGATTATATGTGTGCAGAAGAAAAATTACAGCCCAGACAGAGTAACAGAGGATCACCAGAAAGAAGTTCTTATCAACAAAATAAGGAATGTTATAAATTATTCCCTTTAGCTTGAAATTTCACTAGAAATATGTCACCAGTAACAGCAAAAATATAATACAGCGATTGCAGTCTGTAAGAACTTCATAAAACATCATATTAAATTAGAGAAGAGGACACAATAAAAACATTAAGCAATTAGTTCTAAAATTCTTTAAAGAGTGAACACCAGGCTTAAAATCCCCAGGTCTGTACAAGATCAAAGAAAATGGCAAGGGTCTTACTGAGAGTTGATCTCTTTCTGAGTTGGTAGTGGTAGAATGAAACTTTGATGTTTTATATACTTAAAGACATAGATTAAAATATTTTAATGAAGGTAGAAATGAACTCTGAAGTGGGCAGACTTAGTAAAAATTATACCGTGTATGGTTCTGTGCTTGGCTTGCTTACCAACATACGCTTGTTTTAAATTGGAACTGCAGTATCCAAAGATCTGAAGTGAATGAACACACAATTATGTTCTCTTCTTTTAATTTGGTCTTGTTGATCCTTTAGGCTCTTTTAAAATCACAATGGCAAAGATTAAAAAAAAAAAATCGAAGGTCTTGACCTTTTATGGGTCTATGAAATAAATGTAGAGTTCATAGCTGGGAACATGATCATTTTGGTTGAGATAAATTGAAGCTGACAAGGGGACAGGCTCAGAGGGAGCAAAACCCACTCTTCTGTGAAAATCAAGACCAATAAAAACATTTCTGTATTGAAAATACATATTTTTATAAATATCAATATCGATTCACTGCGTCCCTCAAATGATACAAGATTCAGCAAACCTGAGTAAATGGTGTAAAAATTGTAAGACCAACTGGTTCATTATCTTTGTGAATTAATGAAAATATAAGAATTCTTATGTATAAGGTTAGGCACCTCATTTTAGAACCTTGGAACAGAAGTACTGACGTGTTGACCAGTAACACCCCTTGTTCACATTGAGTAGTATGTGGTCATTGAAAACCACAGCTTGAATTTTCCAAAAAGAAAAACATTAAAAACGACTAAAAGGCAACTGAAACCGCTAAAGCAACGCGCGATGCGAGAGAAAAGAGCCACTTGGCTTTTCAAAGAGCCAAACTTCTCTTAAAGTCTTTCCTCCAACAAATGGAACAGAGCTGCTAATTACTAGTTAGGAGAGGTGATCTGGTGCAGCATTACCAGGGTAGCACGCTAGACCTTTGCTTGCAACTCATTCAAAGGGTTCTTTTTCCCTCAGAGGCTGAGGTCAAATTCATGGAATATGGGTCTCGCCTTGCTCCAGGCCTGCAAGTTTCTCCTTTTTGGGTCCTCTTGGCCAGCCCCAACGAGGAGCCAGGCACGCTCCCCAAGGGTATTCTCTTGGAGGAACGAACACGTGAATCTGTAAACTCTTTGGGGCAGGAACTCGAGGAGGTTTTACTTGTACAGTGGTTTCCATACCCAGCAATAACAGCTACATCCTCATAAAATGCAGCACTTAAGATGGTCAAGGAAATAGTCGCAGCATGACAGAGAGAGATTACAACTTCATTTTCGGTCCCATCCAAAATTAACATGAAATGATATTGCCAAGCAAAACAGCCTCAGCACTTAATTTGGGGCATTAGTGATGCCATTATGAAATATGAGCTGCTGATTCTCATCCTGCCTCAGAAGCTTTTTATGCTTCCCAGATCAGCTTGCTTGGTGAATTAATCAGATGAAAAAGGCTCAGTTCGCCTGCACGAGAAACTGAAAGGATTGTCTGATGGCTTATGAAGCTATGTGATTTGTTTCATGGTGTGGAGACACTGAAAGAGAATTTTTATTAAAAAAAGAGGTCTTGGAACACAGTCCTGCATGTGGTCAGCTCAGTGGGGTATCATTTGAAGCAGAATGTGAACAAGTAGAATTGAAATGGAGGGATCTTTGAAGAGTAATGAAAAAGGGGCTTCGGTTGCCAATAAAACAACTGTTTGGGATACTGAAGGGAGACTCCTCAATCATTTAAAATAATTTTGCTCAAGAAATTTATTGTATTTTTTTTTTTTCTTAGGGAACGGGGGAATAAAAGGTAGATGAACTCTTCAACAACGTGAAGTGTGTTTCACAACTTCCTGGAGAATTTGCATGTGGTCATAATTTTTCTCATAGCAACTGCTCTTCAGGAGCAATTTCATCCTTCTTCTTTGCCTGTTGGTGCTTTAGCAACCCTGGTTTCAACTCTGCTGCCGGCCTTTACTGTCATCTCTGGTTTCCACAGAAGGGGTAGGGGTGTCATGGCACAGTGCCTAAAATACTGAATGATGCCCAAAGAATATGCCTTAAACCACACAAACAACAAAAGATATACCTTGCTCCCCCCGACTGGTCAGGACTTGGAATGTCACTCTTGGTTTCCCTTCTCCTCTTCATCACGAGCCCAACCGTGGAGCTCTAGAGTAGGAGGGAAGGCCCTGTAGAGTATTAAAACTGGAGGGTATACAACTGTTTCACTCAAAATCTGTGTAGTTTTAAGATTGAGTATCTCAGCAGCTTGAGGGCACTCCTTTTTCCCTCACGCGGGGCCTGCCTGCTTCTTGTTATTCCCTCTTCATATGTCTTCTGGGATGGGGAGTTGAACTCCCTCCCATAGGAAGTTATCTGGGTTGGGTACTCAAATTAAACCATCACACTAGCTAGCAGCAATATTTACTGCATGGAAAAAATGTCTTGTTATTTGTACAAATATACATATAAAATATTTAAATTTCCACGCAAGTGTTTTTATACATACACATTACTTATGTATGGATTTACAAATAAGTGATATCACTTAGCTTGAACTCTGGACATCAGCTTGAAATAAAGATGGTCATATAAAAAATAAAAGAATATTATTTTTGTAGGTAGCAAAGATATAGCTTTCCTGATTTCTCAGAATTTTTCATATTTGTGATTGCTTTTCCCTATACTGGGTTGGTTAAAAAAGCTGAAATTACAATCTTTTGTGTTGAGCACTCAAGCCAAAAAAATTGCTTACATTACACAAGTTTCTGTATATGTTTTGGAAATGCTTGTTTTCTGCTTTTTTCAGTATATATATATTTAATTTTCAACTATAAAAATTGATTGGACTTTGTTTCTTTTCTCCTCCTCTTTGCTTAATTTCCTAATTTGAAATATTGAAAAAAGGATGTTTTTGGCATCCATCCTAAAATAGTTGGGGATGAAAGATTTATGCTCCTGTTGCACAAACAGCTTTGCTTAGAACAAACTAACATTTCTCTGGGAAACAAAACCAAACAGATTCCCCTCCAACCCCAGCAAGACTGTTCTGAGACGTCTCCAACTAGCCCTTTGGAAATCTTCACAGAAATGCCTCCACATCACCACAACATCAGCAGACCACTGAGAAGCTGGGAAATTGCAGCCTAGTCTGTTCTTTCTTCACTTAGAACATAGACAAAAAAAAAAAAAATATATGGAAGGACTCTGTCGTCAGTCTACGCTGATAATTATTTTAAATGCATGAGGAAAGGGGAGAAGTGAAGCCTGGATGACAGGGCACTACATCAGCCCTGCCCTGCCAACGTCTTTCTTCCAGGCATATTTGAAGGCTTTAGCTTTAGTTCTTTTCTAAATTACACTATGGCAATATGGTACCTCTGCAAGTTTGCATCCTCTGGGGATGTGTGGTCAGTAATTAACAATGCACAACAATGCACAGTAATCTAGGAGAGAAAGTTAAGAAGAACACCTCATTCAATTAAAACTTGGCAAGGCAATGCAATTATCCATCCTGGAGTTTTGCCAGGATGCAGGAGCCTGTACCTTATCACCTGAAAAAAAGCGATGTGGGATGTATAATCAGTATAAACCTCTATAAACTGTTGGGTTTTAATTAATTTTTTTACAGCGGTATTTGGAAAGTAGAGAAGCAACACAGCTCACAGGGCTCTGGTGAAAACCAATCCATTTCTTTTTCCTAACCTCGCCAATAATTTCAGTCTGTTGTCCTCAGATAAAATTAAGTCAAGCCCCCTGTCCAAAAGTTAATCCAAATCTTCTGTCTTCCTGTCTAATTGTACACCTATCGATTTAGGTATAACACCTCAATATGCCTTGACGTGAGGCTCTTTCCATGGAGGGTACAGTACAGGGTTTGCCAGGACACCGTATTGCTTCATTTTATACTCACCCTGGCTCAGACCGGCTGAGACCACTGGGACTGCCATGTCCCCTTTACTCTGCCCCCACAGTCTTTACTGTAGCCCAGAGGCCTTTGCACGTGGCAAAGGTTAAATAGCAAAGAGCGGTGTTCTGAGCTCATTGCCGTGGGGGGTACTTTTCCACTGGGAAGGCCTTTTTCTACTCGTCAGTCTGTCTCAAGATTGACACCGTACTCCCCATCCCTCCTACCTCCCCGCTCATCTGTGCCAGTGGGTATGGTACTGACAGCGCTGCACGTGCGCTCCTCCGGCTGATCAGGCAAAACGCCGTTGCGATGAGCAGGAAGTCATCTGAGTAAACACTCTAGTCTTTCAGGCATCCCTGGTAAAAGCTGATCACCCAAATGATACCCTGAGTCCGTATTTGTGAACAATTTCTGTCTTCCCCCTCTGCTTTTCATTGCTGAGAAGAATTTTAACTTTGCCGCCTGCTGTTGTTGCTTGTGAATTACCCTTAAACTTTGTTTAGTGTTGAGGGAGTAGCTGCTTTATCTCTTTCCTAGATGCGGTTTCCCTAGGGACTGAAATCCACATAGTCTACCTGAAGCAACAGATGTGTTTCACGTATCTACTTTTTTTCCTTTCCAATGACTTTTGGGCACTCAAGGGTAAAATTTCAAAGCAGGGATCGGTCTGTGCATAACTTAGGGTTTCCTAATGAAATGTACGTTCTGCTCTCTGGCTCACTACTTTGAAACACACGATAAAGACAAAACCTTATGTTAAACAAATATTTACTAGCATGAAGGCAGCCTGGTAACACACAAATTTACACAGGGAAGTGAATTATGCATCTAATTATTGTGACTGGTTTCTGCAGGTTGAAAGCTAGAATTCATGGTACCTAATTGTCATTCAGATTAAAAATGTCTTGGCAAAAAAAAAAAAAAAGCTGTGCAATATAAATTTTAAGATAACAAATGGAAGTTCCAGTGTAAGACCAAAAGTGGTGTGCTTAGGTTGTTCTGCCTGATATCTCACAAGAAGGTGTGATTGGAGAATGGGGTTAGAGGCTGAAGGGAGCAGGGGGCAGAAGAGGCGGCTGAAACATCCTCAAGACAGATTTTAGCATAAGTGCACCTATGAGAAAGCTAAACTCAACGGGACAGTCGGAGAACTGCTGAGTTTCCAGAGGTCAAACAAAAAATTTGCTTTCCTCCATCTGAATGATGGGCTTTAATCCCTCCCTCTGTGGGATTCAAACTGGGTATTGAGCAGATTTTTGAGGCCAGCCTGTGATCTCCGATATTTCTTACTGGCAACAGTGAGGGCCAGTACCTGTCGAGAACAGCCTGAAAAAAAGTATTATTTTCAAGGAGACAATGATATTCCAGACTTTTGCTAGTAGCCAAAAGAAGAGTGTCATTTCCAGAATTTATTGACTTCCTTTTGTGTAAGTCTTTCAATGGTCAGTGGATACTCTCTGGGTCTAGAAGGACCAACGATAAGAATTACCGAAGTAATTCTACACAGAAGGTCTTTATAGCCTTTTCTGTTTCAGTATAGACAAAAAAGGAGTATCTAGGATATAGATGTCAAAATTATGTGGAAATCAATAGAATTGCACCGGCTATGGCAAATTGTATACTGCAATCTTATACTTCTTACAGAACATGCATTGTCATAAGAGTGGAACTGCTGGATAGTAATAATATTGTTAGTATTATGCAAGGGAATAACAGTCCC
Organism: Vanellus vanellus; assembly: GCF_965231255.1. NCBI lineage: Eukaryota > Metazoa > Chordata > Aves > Charadriiformes > Charadriidae > Vanellus > Vanellus vanellus. Next base: position 16,522,642 of record NC_138913.1, read on the forward strand.
AAATTCTCAGAAAGTAGAAGTGTATATAGCTATTTGAAGGCAATTAGATTTGTATTGCTTTATACCAGCTACATATGTAGCCTTCTGTATAACAAGTATGGGTGAGTGAGGGATCTGCATTTTTTTAACCGACTGAAAACAAAAAAGATCAGCATTTCTCTCTGAGAAACTACAAAGAAAAAAATATCTATGACCTTCCAGAGGATGTTGGGTAGCTCGATCAATGAGAGAATAAGAAGAAATAGGTTATGACCTCGACAAAGGAAATGAGCCTTGGTGAAAGCTTTCACTAATGCTCACTAATACTCAGGGAGTACAAGAAACCTGATGTCAAAACTGATGAAAGTTTTGATACTATAGAAAGATACAGTGAACATTTTATGCCGTGGAAGAAGCTGAGAACTGATTTTAGCAGGCAGGGTTGACGATTTCACACAGTTCTACTTTGCATTTATGATCAGATCTGTCTTTGAGGCAGTTCTCAGCTTACCGTATCAGCCTAAATCCGTAGGAAAAACACATCTTATTTTCCATATTTCTTGGATACCTTCCAGTCTGTAAAGATACTTGTTTATCCGTAGCCAAATAGGGTGCTGGAAAAAATAGGAGCTAAATAGTGGAGAATTGTATCAAATAAGCATATTACACACATGGTTTCTACCAAAATTTTCTCAAATCTTGAAAAAATCCTGCACATAATTCATAACAGCTTTGGCTTGTAAACCAGCACTTCCTCTGCAGATGACAGTAGATTTCATTAATCTTGGCAGTATTAAAGGGCAATATTTTAAAATAAATTAATGTTCTGGAACACTTTCTTCCATGAGCTCTGCATAAACAGACTTTCTTTCAGTAGGATTCCTCTTTCCACTCTTTAGTTTCAATAAACTATTTTAAAGAAGGGAGAGGGGGAGTAGCCCAACCTTAATTGTGCCATGGCTTCTCAAAGTTAAGAAACACCCCTTTCTTTACTGCCTTTCTTTCAAGTGAAGAGATATGAAAGGCAAGTCATTAAAAGCTTTTCCCTTGTTTTCCTCTGAACTAAGCTAATTGGGAGAGAAACAGTAAGAAGTTGGAACAATTGTCTTAAAGCTTTGAAATTTCACTTGTTTCCTTTGCCGAGAACTTACACGCTTACAGTCCAACCCAGTGCCCGGACTGTGCCCTGCTTTATGCTTTATAACAATGCATGAAACTGTTTGTTTGACACCTTGATGACAAACCCTGGCTACCAATGCAGAAGGTAGCAATCGGTTGGCAAACCTGTGACAAAGCAGTGCCGTCGCATTTTGTGGTCAGTGGCATTAAAAAGGCAGTGTTTCATTTATTTTCTTCCTATGTGGCTTTTGTTAGACAAAATTGCTGATTCAATTAGAGCCCGTTTAGTTAAGAGCCAAATAGCGGAGCTAACTCACAGGTGGTGTAGGTGGTGCTGGGGGCGAATGGACAAATAGGATCTAATCTGAGTTTTAGGAATGGTAAATTATTCACTTTTCACACTGTCTATGGAGCTCCAGGGCAGGTCTAGCAATAGATGATGTAGGTTTTCTTCCAAAAGGATGCTTTTCTGTGTGGCTGGTGAAGTCGAGAGCCCCTGGCCACGCTGGAGGCCTGTGAAACGAAATGGAGGAGCTCGGGTGTAAAGAGGAGGGGGCTGCACAGATTTGTTTCTCTCCCCCTTCACCCAGCTGCAAAGTGGGAGCACGTTAGCTCTGCTGTCTGGGCCTTCCGCTCCTATAAAGGCTTGTGTGTCAGGATTTGTTGCACAGTGTGAAAACCAACCATTAAACCAGCATACTTGTTTGTCAGTGAGCTGATATTAATTAAACTTGCTCAATTTGCAGTAATAAAATAAAATAAATTTTTCCAAGTGCCAGAGTTTTAAACACGGTCTAGCATCTGAAAAACATCTTGTTTGTTTTGGACTCGCGCATCCCCACCGCGGAGCTGGAATTTTGCTAACAGCTCCTGATACGTGAGCCAGAAGGCAGCGAAGCTCGCTCTGCCCTCGCCGCGGCGCCTTTCCCTGGTGCTCACACGTGATCGAGGACATAAAGGTACACGTGTCACTAAGTCAGGCAGACTTTAAACCCTCACCTGGGGCTGATGTATGGCACACGTGGACGCCGTATTTCATCGTCTTCTTCCTGATCAGAACCATGGTTGCAGGCGAAGTTTGTATTTTATGTAACATTTAATATCTTGGTGGTTGCCAACTGCAACGGGGTGAAACATTGTATACCAACTGTCAGCCTCATGCAAACGTTTAAAAAACAGATGCTAAATCTTTGAAGTCATTGTTAAGTTTAATAGCTTCAGAAAATCATTACTCAAATCCATTCCCTAAGGTCTTTTTGTCAAGTTCCAGAGGACCTAAACTTAAAACAAAACAAAGCAACCCTCCAAGAATTTATCTGGCAATTAAGAGGATTTCTGTTAAAGTTTTTTTCTGTGGAATTAGAATCTGACAATTCCTCGAAGCTGTATGGCTAAGCACTATCGGGGTATTCTGAAGGCTCATTGAATAGTCTCCAAACTGCCTGCCAGTTGTAAATACTGCATAAAAATGCCAACCGCCATATTTTGCATTTTGTGCACATTCCCTCTAGACTATGGCGAAAGTGCAGTGTGGTAATGTGCGTAGCTAGAAACTATGTGGTGGCCTCTGTCTGCTGATACCGATGCCAATTGCTGACCTTGCTGAAGCTGCAAACCCAGCAGAAAAAAAAAAAAAAAAAAAAAGTAGCCTGAAATGATTGATCAGTGGCTCCTAATGGCATTTTTGTCAATATCCAGCTGATTTTCCTGTTGCTCTTTCTTACATATTTATACTATTCACAGTCTGGCAAAAATTTACAAAAAAGTATCCAAGTGATGGTTTCACAGCAGGTGCTGGATCAAACAGGTCTTGTTCTTTGCCCCCTTGGGAGGCCTACATGGATCACAGGAATCCTGATACTGCCCTTCAGATGACCTGTAGTAAAACTGCGGAAGATATGCTCAGTTTCTTCCAATGAATAAACAAAGTGTACATGAAATATTTGTACAAGTATGAATAGGGGATTTATTTTTCTATATATACTGCTTGCCTATGTAGTTGATTGAAAATGGCATGAAGTAAATCTTGCCTAATAGATACTTATATAAGAATTTTATTTAAATGTCCAGCAGTGTAAATGTCAACATTTGCACTTTGATCGTACCATGAATATACTGGTTTCAACTGGATAGGGAGGGGGAAAAAATGACAAGAAAATACGTGGGCTTTACAAGGAAAAATATATAGTGGGCTTATAAAATGCAGTTTGAGAAAGTCTTAGTAAGCTTCAAAGACCGAGACCAAAAAGTACTCTGTAGGCTTTGGATCTCATCCACTGCTCTTAGCTTCAAGCTGCAAGTTAGAAACTAAGACAGACTTTTCGTAACATATTCATGTCATGTTTAGGCAATGCCAAATTATTTCTCATCAGAGCTGAGATTTATTGCAGCTGGATTGTGATCTTTTGACTGTGCAAACAATGAGCCTGAGGTGGCTGTCCTTTCCAGTGTCATTAAAGTCTTTGTCAAGAATCACAAGAATCAGAAATCTGGAGGTGGACTGAAGAAAAACACAGATGAATATTCAACATGCAGCAGACTGAAAAGAGCAAACTGGAGCACGCTCATAAAGCTCACAGAAGAGAAGTTAACCATCTGAGCAGAACGCCTCAGCCTTGCAACAAATAGCGTTGGAAAATCATAAAATGGACCATTAATCCATTTGCGCGATAAAAGAAATGTAAAAAAAGAATTAGAAATAGTGCTGCAGTGAGCCATTATTATTAAAGTGCTAAGTGTGCTGCCATGCATGCACTTTTGCAATAAGTATTTCTTACGTTTGCTCCGAGTCAAAGCGTAGCCGTCCCAGTTTCAGGTAAAAGCGGTGCGAGGTGTCACGTGAAACCCCGGGTTTCCTCCCCGAAAGACGGCACCATTTCTGGCACAGTTTGAGGGACCCACAGGTAAAACAATTTCACCACGTTGGAAACGGCACAGAACCCTTCTTCCCCCAGAAACGGAACAAAATTAATCAGCCCCCCCTTAATTTACTCTGACTAAGCTCAGACACCTCAGCTCGGTGATTAAATCAGGCTCCTTTCCTCTGCGGTTCGGTTGCCCTTTGGAGCTCTTTATCTCCAGCGAGTAGCTGCAGGTGTGCTCCCCAGCGAGGCGGGCTGAGCCTCGGCCCAGGCCAGTCAGACGTACCGACTGGACGGATTTACAGCTCACAGCAACCGCAGCGTTGCGATCAAACACAAACATCCTGGCGCGGTTTCGCCTGCCCCAAATCGCGTTTGGTACGCAGCGCTCCCGCCTTGCCTTGAAAAGGGCAGATAGACGCCTGGTAGGCCCAAATTACCTTTATCTGATACGAAGGCGCATTTCGATTTGTCCACAGTTTTCAAGCGACGATTTAACTAATCTTTACAAAAACCCCTCCAAAACCTGTAGCGTTACCGTTGCCAAAGAGAGGCATGGTGAAGCCAACCCTGCGGGCTGGCACCGGAGTTAGCCTCGCAAGCCCTTGTGTTATTACATGGGTAGTTCCTACACAACAGATGATGCTGATCTGAAATCAGGCTTGGCGTGCCGGCTGTAGCTGTATTATTTCCACATGGAAAACTGTAATAATTTTTTTCTGTTGTATCCAGCAAAGGCCTCTTTCCTTTGAGGCACAATATATTTTCTTCTCCCCTCCCCTCCCTCCTCGGGTTTTATTTCTCAAGCATATTTTTAATAAACAGGGGAAATAAGGGAAAAGCCAGTCTTTCTCATTGTCCAGCTTTCTGTGCATCTGGCTAAACCAGATACATACAGCTAAAAAGACCAGAAATAAATAGCTAATTTTTATTTAATGAATTATATTTTTTTCCCTGAGAGCCGATTGTGATCGTCAGTACATTCAGTATTCAGATTTATTAGTTTTACTGAGATTCAGCACTCGATTTTCTTGGCTGTTCGCCACAGAACACATCTGACTTAATGTCTACATTTGCACTTTTGAGAGCCCCGTGTTGCCGGTACAAGGTAAATGGAGACCTTTTAAGGATGCTCAAACTTAATTCACCTCCTAGTATTAAGCAGAGATTAGAAACGTAGCCCAATTGGACCTGATTTTTTTTTTTTTTTAATAAGGCAATTCCCAAGGTGAACACCTTCACTGTTTCAAAGTTTTCTCAACAGTAAACAACAACTTAAGAAACTATTCCCCCTCTCGTCATGGAGAAAAATAATATATCTTTTGAACCTACCATTTTCTGATCATCTTGTCTGTAGGAAATGTCCATATCCATCCTGCTTGTTTTCTAAGCGCTCTTAAATTAGCTGTTCTTCCCCTGGCGATCACTGTTTAAGTGGCGCTGCTCTCTCTGGGCTAGCGGTATTGATGAAGAGCCAGAACTTGATGGTGATACACACCAGGACAAAGCATTGTTCTGCAGAATCTGGCTGATAAATCTGGCTGATGCCAAGTCTGAAAGTAAGAGTAGCAGGATTGGGCTTCATAAAGAGTAATTCTTCTGAAACTTTCCTCTAAATTCTCTGACGCTTTACATATGGAGAAAAGTTAATAAATGGTAATAAAAGAAATGAAAAGACTCACTTTAATTTCCTCACGTAAGTGAATAATGTTTCCTTTAGGCAGTAATTATTGTACTGAATATACAAAGTTATTTTCAGAACACTGGACGCAAATGTCAACAATGAAATAATAAAATCGAACACTGTGAACACCTTGCTAACCATCTGTAAACCAATTTTCAAAGAGAAAATCACATCAGTAGAATATTTGACCCATAGAGGATCTTGCAGATGTTCTGCCATAGCCTTTGGGATCTACCTCATTTCAAGGTCTATATAGTAGAAACAAATTGTGCATTTACACAGCGAAAGTCTAACTGAATTCCCATAAGAATCTTCAAAGGCTTTTATGTTTGACCAGGCGCTGCGTTCTGCTACTTTGGCAAAGAGGTATTAACAGTGACTTGTTAATAGTAATGGAGCCATACCTTCTCCATATGGGTTCCAACACTTAGAGCTGTATCATCTGTCCGTATTTAAAAGCTCCACCTTAAAAAGATGATAAATGAGACCAACTTGACCTGGCCTTAGACCAAGTCATGGATTAAACAATTTCTTTCAGCTTGATTGGTGCTTTATTGAGGAAACCTGCTAAGTAAAAGCTATTCAGTCACAGTGCTTAAGTATCAAAAGAGTGCATGGAATTCGAAAAACACTGCCAATGTGCCAGCCAGACCCTGAGTTACCAAGAGGACAGAGACCGGCTGCACAGGACTCAAAAAGCAGCGAACCTTTGCTGGATTCCCTGGTTCCTGCGCTATGTGCGTCTCTGATACATACAACCTCTTAAAACATCGTGTTCTTCTTCTACAGCACAAAAAAGTCAGTGTTTGTGTGCGTGTGTGTATTTATGTATATATGTGCAGACACTGGATTTTATCATTAATTTGAGTCCCTATCATACATAATGCTAAATATAAGCAGCAGTAAAGGGAGTAGGTAAGTGAAAGACACCAAATGTAGTTTTTCAGGTGAAAAATCCAACACACAATGGAATTGAAGTTTCTGTGTTTCATTTATTAATTTCTGTTCTGCGATTCTCTCTTTTAGGATGCTCTAAGTTAGTTGGGAGGTTTCCATTGTAGGCTTATGTTAACCTTCTTTTCGAAGGTTATACACCACTTCAGGTCAGTGCTGCAAATAGTCTGCGCCTGCTTCTGACAATGGGTTCAAAGGAAGTTTAAAAACCCCTAAATACCGGTGATGAATATTAATGTGCTAATGTAACCACAGAGAGGTTTCATTCAATTTTTGGCTCTGTCTTGACACACATGAGTGTTTATCACACATACAAAATGCCTTTTTCTTTTTAATTGCCACTAGGTTTTTGCCTTGATGGTAGCTTCTGCTGTCTAATGAGTTTATTCTTCTACACATTATCATTATACATGTTCAGTGCAAACAATCTGCATTGCTATTTTACTAGAAAAAAAAAAAAAACAAAACCAACAACAAAAGAAAGAGCAAAGTAGGGACTCGGGGAGCACACAGCATGTCTCTCTTTACAGCTGGTCTAATCTGATGCTCAGTATTGCCATAGCAACAACACCGGAGGAGAGCGAGAGTCGGGCTGAGCCTCCTCCTCCTGTTGATCACGACCAATGGGTTCCTAATGCCGAACCAGCACTTCCAGGATGTGATTTCCATCGCTTTTTTTAGAAAAAATAAACCCCCCAGGCCTTACCCTCTTTTAATCTTACAATGTGCTGTGTAAATGGAGTCAGCACAAAATTGTTCATCGGAACTTTTTTTAAAAAAAAGCTTGTTCATTGTTTAGATTTGTACCTTTTAACGAATCATTAGAGAAACTGTAATTTTACTGATGTTTTTTAAAATGAATTCACTAGCGAAATGAGATTCGGCTAACCATAAAACCGAACTAATGCAAAAAACTTGGAAGATTGTGGGAAAAGTTTTGCTATGAAAAGACTATGATCATTCTCAATCTTGCAAAATAGAAATTAATTCAACATTTAAAAAATATTTTTCTGATAAGCTGTTATTAGGATCTGTACTTGCTTTTATCACTTCTCTCAGAATTTGCATTTCCATTATAAGTCTGTTAATTAAGAGAATTAGAATTTGTCCTAGCCTAGATTTCTGCCCTACCTTTGAAGTTCTGCATCAGGAATGTTTCACAGCTTGTCCTTACTATTTGTTGTTCTCAGTGATGCACCAGTATTAACATCAGGGCTTTTTTTTTAATCCATAAATGCCTCATCAATATTATCAAGACACAAAAAAATCGCTGCTGAATGGAAAGCATTTCCAAAGATATGAAGGACACAAAGGTGATTGGGAGTAATTTGTATTGATTTATAAAGGGGAAATCATGTTCCACCAACCTGACAGCCTTCTACAATGAGCTGACTGGGTTAGTGGATGAGGGGAGAGCAGTTGGTACTGTTTAACCTTGAATTTAGCAAGGCTTTTGCCACTGCCTCCCACATCATTCTCGTAAACAAACTGGTGAAGTATGGACTAGGTAAGTGGACAGTGAGGTGGACTGAAATCGAGCTCAGCTGCAGTGCGATGCCCAGCTGGAGGCCAGTGGTGTGCCCCCTGGTCAATACTGACGCCGACAGTGTTTAACATTAATGATCCGGATGATGGGACAGAGTGCAGCTTCAGTAAGTTTGTGGATGATGCTCAACTTTTTGGAGCGGTTGATACACCAGATGGCTGTGCTGCTATTCAGAAGGGCATCAATAGACTGGAGAAATGGGCTGACAGGAATCTCATGGAGTTCAACAAAGGGAAGTGCAAAGTCCTGCTCCTGGGCAGGAATAACTGCAGGCACCAGCACAGGCTGAGATCCAACCAGCTGGAAAGCAGCTTTGCAGAGAAGGCCCTAGAGGTTCTGGTGGACATCAAATTGAACATCAGCCAGCGATGCATTAGTGAAGGGTGTTGCCAGGGGATGGAGGAAGGTGGTTCTTCCTCTCTACTTATATATGTGTGGTGAGACCACATCCGGGGTGCTGTCTCCAGTTGTGGGTTCCCCTATTCAGAGGGTAGTATCATAAAGTGAAAAGTTACCCAATGTTTAAAAAGGTGTTATTGGTGTCAAGATGACTTGAATTCTTTAATTTTGGGCAACGCAAATAAGGTTAGTCAAAAAAGAAGGTGCCTAACCGATTCTCATTTATGCCATCGAAAATATCTTCCCACAACAGTTTTCCTTCCAAAATCCAAAGATTTAGGTGTCCACTTCATACCACTTAAATGTCATCACTTAAAGTAATCACTGCAAAGATTCCATCAAATTCCCTCAAACTGTGGAGCATCATTTAGCCCTGCTGTGCTATGAATATTACCTGGCAATGAAAAGATACAACTTACGACCTAAAGATTGACCCATCTGCTATTTATTTAGCCTTGGAAAAAGTGTAATTCTATATCAGTCAAACAAAACAAAAAAAAGGAAAGAAAACAGGAATGTAAAACCATGGAACTGATAGGGTGATTTCAAGGTGTAAGTATATTTAGTTTACTTAATGATCAGAGACTTGACTTCATTTTTGTAAACTAATACACTAGTATCATGGAAGGCATAAGTATATTTTGTGTCTGTACTGTTTAGTGAATCCCATCTGTACCTTCGTAAGCTGAAAATGTAAAAGGCCAACCATGAACAAGAAAACAAAAGATCTGTAAGATATTAAATTTATGGTGATCACCTTCTGTCTGCATAATGGAAATTCGCTGAAGGTGCTTGGCAAGTGAAGGAATTCATAGCTGTTAAATTACGTATGTATCAGCTGCAGTCTGTGTTTGAAAATCCATGTTCCAGTCCATAAGTAATGGTGTCCAGAAATATCCCATGCTGATCTGTATTCTGTTAGGGAAGGTCAATCAAGGCAAAGCCAGTTCCCAGATTCCTGGACAGGAAAAACTGAAGGAAGGTCTCTCTACCTCTCTTTAATTAAGCCTTCAGTATTTCTTTTGTGTCCGGTATCCCTGTCCAAATTACTTTTGGTTTAACAAGCTTGATCTGCTGCTTCTTTCTGTTTTGGAAACACCTTGGTATCTCTTAAAAAGTGAAGTATTATTTGTAGGTTGGGATATGTGTGTGTGTGTGTATGAGTCAGGATTTTCAAGGCTTTATTATCTTTCTTTCCTCTCTTGTTAATGGGACTCATACTCCTTGATATGAAGAAATCCCTAGGAAACCTAGCTTTTCATGATGTCTGGCAAACCTCCAAAATATTTCAGCTTCTTTACAACAAGAAATAAGCTTTCTGATGAAACCCATCTTTTTGGATGTAGAAAGGAGTTTCTGTGGCAAAAATCTGCTCTTCCGTCCAAGACAGGAAATACAGGAATATACTGTTCCCTCCAAGATAGATTAGTTCCATCGTTATTACTTCCAGTTTTATTATTAATAAGGCATGATGTTGATCATCTTCTTGTCTCTTATTTAAACAAGATGGTCATACGGTTCTTTCTAGTACGGGGTTGTGTTCGTTTTACTACACAAAATCTGTTTCCTGAATTCTTATTTATTTAAATACCCAGGCACTGCGATCGGTTTTAAGCTGTCACCTAATACCATGCCTTGGGAGAGTTCTTGCAAGGGTTCTATCCCATTCTGTGACCTGAAAGAAGTGACAGAAAGAGCCAGGACTGAAAAAACATCCCTCCAAAGGAGCACATACCTGGGAACACAAACATCTTTTGGGCACCTCAGTACAAGAGAGATATCGAGGTGCTGGAGCGAGTGCAGAGGAGGGCAACGGAGCTGGTGAAGGGCCTAGCAGACAAATCATATGAAGAGCAGTTGAAGGAGCTGGGACTGTTTAGTTTGAGGAGGAGGAGGCTGAGGGGAGACCTCATCACTCTCTACAACTATTTGAAAGGACACTGTAGAGAGGTTGGGACGGGTCTCTTCTCACAGGTAATTAATGACAGAACAAGAGGGAATGGCTTCAAGCTCCAACAGGGTAGATTTAGACTGAACATTAGGAAAGAATTTTTCACAGAAAGAGCGGTCGGGCATTGGAATAGACTGCCCAGGGAGGTGGTTGAGTCACCATCCCTGGATGTGTTTAAGAGGCGTTTAGATGTGGTGTTGGGGGATATGGTGTAGGGGAGAACTTTGTAGGGTAGGGTAGATGGTTGGACTCGATGATCCCAAGGGTCTCTTCCAACCTAGACAATTCTATGATTCTATGATTCTATCATTAAAAGATGCCTGGAAATTGAATTAGTTCAGTTTTTCTCTCTAATTATAAGGGATCCATTTTGCCTGTAAGGTACAACCCAGTGAAACATGAGGTTCAAAATGCAGTCCCGCAGCAGGAGCGAATGACAGTGGATCGGGATTTGGAGGAGCGCAGATGAAATCTTTCGTTTCTACCGTTTGAGCATTGATGGGGGGCCTGTAGAGTTTTGGTCTCTAATGGTCCAGATGATAGGCTGGATTCTGTTTCAACGCAGTCTGGAGATGCAGAGAAGGTCTCAGACTGCAAACCTCTGGTGTTGGACATTACTGCAGAACTGTTACTTCCCTGGATTTGTGAAGCGTGTGAGATGGCAGTGAAGAATATAGAGATATTCGTCCTTGTCATCTATACTGATATATATTAAATCAATCTCATTGTGCTCCCATTTTACCTCAGTGGTTATAATGTTGTAAGTAGTTATAAATTTTATCAAGCAACTTCAAGCAGCATAAGGTTTTATATTCAAATTCGACCTGCTAGTACAATTCTAATTATTTCTTTCCCAGCGTAATCAAAGGGCTCTTCCCCTCCCCGTAGATCCTGACGTGCTACATCTAGCAGTACTCCGAGCCTTAGGTGACGCGTATGTGGATAAACAACGTGCGTTGATTACTCTCGCACTTGACACAGTGCACAGGGCAAATTTTCAGAGGATTAGAGTCTACTCTTGAGTTGCCACTTACACGGGATTACAGTTCAGTTTGGACTCACTGTATCCTAAGCCTCTTTCTGAAGGTTGAATCCTTTTTTATTTTTCCCCGTATACGTCAGAAAGATTTAATATCAACTATATCCAAAGGGGATTGTCTTGCAAAACCAGGCCTGAACTTATTCCTGAGTGTTTCTAACTGTCCGGAATTCAAATAACTTCTCAAGTTCTCTTAGGAAGCATACGGGTCCAGTGTGAGGTAATTGTTTTCCATCTGGACACTGTCTGGTGGTGGTATTTGCTGCAGTCATAAGTAAATAAATGAAAGAGTCAAATAAATGAACACATCTGTAAATAATTTATTTGCTGATTGATGGGTGGTAAATAAACTCTAGCTTCTTTCTTTGGCTAGATTCACAATCAAAACTGTGGAATGAGATATACACCAGCATGCTAAAAGTCTGAAGTTCAAAGGTAGGATATGAGAAAGCCTCTAGGGATACCCGGAAACTCCAAAGAAGTGGCAGACAAATTCCAGTTAATGCTGTCTCTGACCTCAGCAGCCCCTAGCTGAAACACTTTAAAGCGTGATAAAGCCTTTCTTGAAATCCTGCTCTGGTTGTCTACCTGCCCTCTGTTTTGATCAGCTCTCTGTAGCCAGTCTTTCAAGGAGAAGAGTGATATGGAGACCCAGAAGTTGTTCACTTTTAAAACTGATAATTCTGTCAAGGACAGACAGGAGTAAATAAAGCAGAGAAGGAAGAAAGCACGAAAAATGATGGTGGTTCTGGCTCTGTGGAGACTTGCCAGACTCAATTCAGTGTTTTCACTTGTTCAAGGCGTTTTTTTCTCTCCCCTTCTTTGTCCGTGTGAGCTCTCAATAAGGCAAAAATTATCACATCGACCTTCTTATTAGTCTTTTTAATATGCGCTTTCACACTAAGTTGAATGTTTCTGCTCCTGAATAAGATCGTCTATTTATGGCTAAGGTTCATTAGAAGAAAAGGGGACTATCAGAGCTGAGAGAAAGGGCAGCCTTGTGTCCTCCAAATACTTCAAACCCAGCTTTGGAGCACTTGCACTGAAGTAGGGAAAAATGCCTGCGAAAAATGACTTTTTAGCTTGAGCATTTGTACACTTACTGAACTGAATTTCAAACAGGACTCATTCAGATGTCAGACTCTTGCAATTAAAAACTGTGCTTGGCTAGCTAGTTAGTTCGTTATTACACACTTTATGGTGTGAGCTGCAAATTAGCTACTCAAAGTCCGCAGTTCAAAGGATTTGCAGGCCTAGAATTATTCACTGAACAAGATTGTGAATAATTTCAAATAATGAATAAATTCAATATACTTTTTGTTCTGTCCGTGCATAGCCTCTGAAGAGGGAGAGAATAAAAAGAGGAAATCAATCAGATAAATTATTCATCGAGAATTATTTGTTCAGCTCTAATGCTTATGTACTTAGACAATATTTTCATTGGAACAGACTCTGAAGAGCTCTTCAGCCTGCATATATCTCAGCCACAATTCATCTGTAAAAGGTTTTGAGGTTCTTGTTAAATGCAGATGCCTAGACCTGGTTGTAGGCAGTAGGATTTATCCGATTTTATCTCCAAGTTCTTGACTAAGTTGATCTACTCTAAGAATTATTTAACAGGAATTGTTTTGTGAAAGAATTTCTTTGTCCTTGCCGCCTCTGCATTTGGAAATAGTGTTAAGTGATCATGCCAGCTCTGCTTGCTGCTGTTTGTGTCTGACTTGGCCATTTCCAGTCCACTGTAGCCATCTAGATGTTTCCTTTCAGGATGTCTTTTCATCATGTAGTTAAGGAAGATCATCAGTAGTAATCTACTCCTATTGTGAAGAGCTACCTTTCTCTACTAATTTTCATTATTTTAAAGGAAACTAAGATCAAGGAATTTGTTGAGGCATACCGCTCAGATTAACATACTGAGCAACAAACAGAGTTTCCCTTAAAATATGCGTTAGTTGTTAAAATAGCTTGTCACAATAGTAGCAGATTTTACTGTTTGTCTCTTACTCAGTCAATGCTATATCTCTTAAAAAATAGAGGCTGAATCTGGGATGGGATAAATTTTTCCTGCTTAGGGTAACCACACCTCTTTTAATGTGAATATCTTTGTTGCTCCGCCAGATCAGTGAGACCAAGGAGCCTCTCTTCCATCTAGTCCAGAATACAGAAAGAGAATAGAGAAAAAAGCACTGAAAAGGGAAGAACGTAGATACCGTAGAACAGATATTTGCTCTCCTAGTAATGACATTTTAACTAACATAAAGAACTTTTGTTTTTCTTCCTCCTGTCAATAAGCATTCTCTTACATTCCACTTTATTTCTGCAAGCCAAAGAGATCTCTGTCCAAAGGGACAATTCAAGTGGCTGTTAAAAGAAAAAAAGAGATAAAGCCGTGAAACTGTTTTCCTTCTTGTTGCAAAAAGAAAAAAAAGTTCTCTCATAACATTTTTACTGTCATCGTTGCTGACTGGGAGCAGGGGGCTGGAGCTGGCATGTTGGTCTTGGCTCTGCCACTGACTTACCATTGGCCATTGATTAAGTCACTTAAGTTCTTTTTACGCTACCATGAGAAGTTATGTTAACATTTTTCACTTATATTGAGGTAGAATTTGGGAGAAGCATTATCTTCTGTTTCATAATGTACAGAGTTTAACACAGTAGGGCCATAATCTTGATTAGGGTCTCCATGTAGTACTATAATAGAGTTAATAAATAATACTTGACAGTCTGAAGATGGAGGTGGGGAAAGAAATGAGACATAACTTTTGAATAACCTTTAATTCAAGTATCATAGATGCAAAGGAAGTCACAAGGTAAAGTCAAACTTTGTTTCACAGGGCAATTCCATAATCTGTGTGACAATAACAGACACAGTAAAGCATGTCTCCATGGTTCTGCAGACCAAAATGCCTGATGTAAAGATCTTTTTTACATAAAGTCAATAGTTTAATTTAAGTATAAGGCTCTCTTATTGTCACTTTGAAGGTCCTTTATTTGATGACTGTTTATATTGCCTAGATTACCTGTTGGCTCCATGAATCTTCATTTCATGAAAGACATGCTGGCAATCCAGACAGATTGTCTGGATAATATATTATGAACTCAATTCTTCCCTTGTTTGCCTAAGAATATTTAGAAAAAAAAAAAATTTGAATAATTCATTTTCCTATTGTTTCTTTCTTCCTATTTGTACCATTCACCGTATCATGTTGGTTTCTTTTACTTAATTTTAAAAATTTCCCTAGATTTGCAAAAGTTAAAATTGAAAAAAACAGAGAAAAATCTTTTTAATCATATGATTTCCTGCTAACCGGAAAGTGGGTGAGTTTCCTATTAAATATACAGTAAAATGTCATTTTTTTGCATAAACCCCCACACCTGATAGTACTCAGGTCATGCTAATGTTAGTGTGAGGTTACTGTGGGAACCCGTCTCTGTTTCAATGCAGTTGAATGCATTCATGTCTATTCAACAAGCACTAGGTCATGTCAATAAGCAGTAAACTGCACTCAGGTATAGAAGGATTTTGAATGAAATCAGATCTAAAGTTCTCCAACTGTCCATCAGGCATTTAACAAACACTTTCTCCTTGCTTGTTCTTGCCAGAATGTTTTCCTCTTTTTGCACTACTAGAATTTTCCAAATGATGGATTGGAAGCATAGCCAGCTCCATGTGTAGACTGGTACATGGGAATCCTTTGGTTTAGACTGAACACATTGTGCATGACCATTTCGCTCTGTCTTTGCTTCACCGAGGCAAATTCACAGTGTGACATCCAAAAAAAAAAAACAAAACCCAAGCAAAAGATAACACAAGACACTTTAAACTAGAACAGGTCAATTAAAAAACTTATTAAGAAGCAGTTAAGGCTCTGTAGTTGCTACGTACAGTATTCAGCAGAGAGTTGGTGTGCTGGAATGGGTCTTTCTTCTCTTTCCCTAGGTATCAGTTACTGTAAGTGCCCGAGGAACACCATGGAGCAGCAGAGACAGCTTCAAAAATACTTGAACAAATTTGAGTAATTTTGCCGAGAGTTGCAAATGGATGAATTTGCCAATTAGCTCTCTGTAACTGTGTTATCTGTCAGCAGATTGAGTGAGCAGATTGATTTTAGCTTTAGTCTGCAGGGTGAGAGAACGGGCCGTTTGTAGGGGATCCATGCTGGAAGATGAGGCAAGCTCCAAGCTGGTCCCCAGGCTATGCAGGGCTGCCCGAGTACATCCCATGGGATGCTCATGGGCAATTCATATTAAAGAAAATGGACACCGAGGAACTCAAAACTCGATTGTCCTCCAAAGGCCTCATTCTAGTCCTGCAGAAGTACCTGGGAAACAAGTCACCAACTTGAACCAAAGCAGGATCAGATGCTAAAACCAGGCTTCACAGGCTCACAGTGAGGCTTACGCTAAGGGCCAACAGCACACCACTTGCCCACAGGCGGTCACCACCACATTTCTGCGTGGCTCACCTTGGGTAAGGGAGCGCATAACGTTTGCACTATTGCCAGCCTTGTGGCTACCTGTGACCTGGCTGTTTTGCCCAACAGGCTGTTACTGCTTCTGTTGTCAAGGGGTGTCTGTGGCTGCAGAAGAGATTCCAGGATTTGCCTGTGAGAGAGTGACTGCGAACGACCCAGTTCCACAGCACACACTTGCCCAATGTCAAGCAACTTTTGTTGGAACTGGGCCCTCAAATACAAGTTGTGTCTTTGGTTGTTGTTGGTATCTGGGGGTGGAATCAATGTTTTGCCTGAATCGGACACATTGGTTGATGACACAAAATTAAAATCTCTAGGGCCATTACAATTCTAATCACTCATTCAAACTATTGCTAAGAAAGTTTAACATACAGCTTACCTTTGCTCTACTCGATTCTTTTGTTTTTAAATTATGTTCCAGCTGCTGTGATGCCACTGAAACTTTGACAAACATTCTTTGTGTGTGACCCTGATGTCTTTGTGTGTGGCTTTCATACTAGAATTAGATATTTGCTATGAGAAGATTATGAAGGTGTTTGGGAGCTGAATGAAAAAGAAGGCTATTTATATTTTAATATTTTGGTAGGTGTAGGCGAAGTATGGTTGTCACCAACAGAAAGAAAAGATCTGATATTACACAGTGCAAATCATTCAGGAACAAAGTTCAAGAAACAAAAAAGCCCTTACTTTAAATCAAAATGCAAAAGAGGTCAAAAGTTGTTTGTTAGAGACTCAGGAAAAAGACAACAAAAATATATTTTTAAATCTACCTTGGGAAATTAATACTGAGGTAATTTTCAGGCTAGGGCTGGAAACGTAGCACTTTGTCATTTTAGAATAAACACCAAAAACAGATGCCACAATTTCATAAAATAAACATGCAGTGAAAGGGTAACACAGACATTAGCAGCAAACTGAGACAGTAGCCAATACAGTATGATGAGAAGGAATACTCAGTATGGTGTGATGTGCGGTGGAAGCCATTAGCCATATGGTACAGTGTGAAGAGGGCCTCTGTGACTAAGTAACGGTTGTATGTTATGTGGTTTATAAAATAATTATGCAACGGCAAGCAACTCTTTCATAATTATTGGCTGTTTCAAAATATTTCTGCTAATCTGGAGGCATTTACTAAGCTGATGGATGCAGGCAGCCTGCTTCCTGTGTCTCCACGTCTGTAGATCGTGTGGTGCATCATCCTACTATAGGCAGTGACCGTTTTAGATTTGTCCACGAGAGATTGTATTTGTTTTTCTTTTTCTGAAAAGCCAGGGATTGTCCACATAAATGTGTCATGGCTTACTTGAACACCTGCCAAGGAAGGACCCTGTTGCTGCCCTTCCGTTATTCGTTGGCACCCAGTTGCTACCCTTCCTTTATTCATTGGCATCTCTAAAAATCGAAAGTGGGTCACCGGAAAACCCTAGTTCTCTGCCATGGTGCATGGCATAAGCTGATGACAATTTCAACAGATTCTGAGCCTTTAGGTTTTTTATGCTGTTTCTTTCAGGCTTATATTAGAGTCTACAAAACTATCAGCAACTGAAGAACATCAAACAAATTTCCTTGGTTTAACCAACAAGACGACGGCACTAATTTCCTTTTCCTTTTCTACTGCTCCTCAAGGAAGCATATGGAAGACAAGTGCTTGTTAGACTTCTGTAAAGTGCAGCACTTTCGCTTCGAAATAGGAATAAAGTAATAAATAACGAAGGTTTTGGGGAATCTATTCAACTGCAAAATCTGCTAGCAAGTGAGACTTGGCATCCAGAGGAGCTAGAGGTGCCCAACTCCAGGCTGTCCAGCTCTAATAGGGGAAGGTGAGAGGTTCCGTAAATCCTCCCATGTCCTGTGACCCTGCAGGATGAATGGGAGTAAGGTAGGGACGTGGGACTGAGCAGCACCAGCTGGGACACCAAACCTAATCCCCAGAAGTCAAGCATACACAGTTTGGAGCGGTCCACAAAACATCTCTTCTCTTTCTATCCCTTTGACACATGCTGCTGGCCACAAAACACTTCCCAGCTTCCCCCAGTAAACTTTAGCTCTACCGTAAAAGACCAAAAGCCCCAGTTGTAAAATATGACAGGAAGAGCACAGGAGAGATCAAGGGCATTGCCAGTAGAACGGTCTTTGAACATCCTCTCTCTGTCACACCCACATGGGTCAGCTCTAGCTCAGTCCTGCAGACAGCACAGATCAAACGTGATTTTTATTATATGCAGCTGGTGTATAGCTGTTAGTGCTCTAGAATAGCGCATGTATAATTCCACTGTAGTAGGTAGGTCTGACATGTAGGTTTTCAGTTTTGGAGTGGTTCCTCAATGTTTTTGTAGTGCAGGTAACTGGTACGAGCTCTGACTGTTGAACTAGCCTTATAATAAGGACACATCATTAGAAATCATAGAAACTAAATCTGCCATCCATGAGGCTTCTGACAAGACTACAGCGCACTAAAATAAACTTCTGGTCTATATGCAAGCAGTGCAGGTGTAATGAGATTTTGTGCTGTGACCGAAAACATTTTGCAAGGCTGCAACCCAATGACATACTTTGAACCACATTTTAAATGCTGAAAAAGGATGTGCTATTAAGTATAATGCAAGGATATATATTAGGAAATTGCAGTACACAGAGTAACACATGCAAACGCATACAGATATACGTGTATATAAATACTTTTACTTGCAAGAAAAAAAGTGATTGTTCATCGATGAAAGCAGCTGGCATGACTGCTGAACCAGTTATTTTATTTTTTCTGGTATTACTAGTGAAGATACCACTTTCATTTTTGCCAGCATTTGTAGTGTAAATGAGGAGCAACCTATCGTAAAATGATGCTACTGAGATCAAAGGAAGCAATCCTTACTACCAAGCTAAAATCATTCTGGGGAAATGTTTTTGATTATGGTTAATGATGTAATCAAGCCAGTAAACTGCCTAGAAGTTGGAGTTGCAGCAGGCGTACAGCCTGCCCATTATAAAGCACCTAATCGGCAACAATACAGAGGGGAAAGAAAGGTGTGATGTAGCAAACAAGATGCCAGTTAAATGTTTACTCTAATGGCACACAAAACCGGACAGATTTGATTAGAATACTTACGCCTATCTTCTTGAGAGGAGAGTACTGAAAGGCAGAGGGTTTAGCACAGAAAAAAACCCAAAAGCCAAAGGTGGAGAGGAAAGGACCAAAAAAGGTCATTTTTTAACATCTTTGATTTCATTCTTTAAAGACCAATTACTTTCCTGTCCCCTGTGGGAGAAAAACATTCTTCTTCTTAATAGCAGAATCATTCTAAGACTTCTCTGATTCATTTTATATTTAGCAGATTACAGTTTTGGAGTCATCAGTAGGAGAGAACCCAGCAAACTGACAGACCTGAAATCATGTCCTTTGATTGTAATTGACAGGGAAAGCGTTTAAGGTAAAGAAAAAAAATATTTTATTCATCTTTGATTACACTGTGATGTGATTTGGTGACATAATACAGCTGTGAACTGAGGCAAGAAAGGCAATAATTCCTACTTGAGGCTTTGACATGATGTAGCCCTTTAGTCTTCTTCAAACCAATGCCTCCAGCTACAATAGTCCCCTTGATGGAGTCTAGACAAATAGATATACAGACTGCTACAATTTAAAAGGCAAACAGCTTTAAAATAACATTTCTCCAGGCCATGTATTTTCGTATTAAATGGCTGATACACATTTTTCTTTATCAAAATTAAATCTAGATAATCTATTAAAAGATCGCGCACTGGATAAAAATGATTCACTTCAGAAGGGGCTTAAAAGTAATACAAAAAGAAACTATTTTTCACACCTACAAAACAATCAAATCAGAAGCACCTACTAGAAGTGAAAGGTGCGTTTAGATAATTCACATGCAGAGGCTTTATTTTAAGTACCCTATATGTCTTATGGATATCTTAACTGTTTTACTTTTTTCTTTGTATTTCATCCTCAAAATATCACTTAACCAACAACTTAACCAACTTCAAAATATCACTTTCATATTCCTAACAATTTATTGCCTCAGGATCTTCAAAAGTGCTTAACAGCACTTGGTTTACAAAACCCTTGGGCATCTCTGAGAGTTCAAACTTTCCGTAAGGAATAATATCAAGAAAAAAGTGTAAAAAGAAAGTCAGTACAATGAGAATCGTATCATCAAATTTTAGCTACCGTAGGTGTGTAATTTCAGATAGCCTCTCTGTGTGCTCCTGGAGGGTGAGTCTGGCTTACATCAGTCACCTGACTTGGATTGACCTAGACAGGAACCTGCCTTGGTGGGCTTAGACCGGGTATCCAAAGTGAAGTCCCATGCACCCAGTTATGCTGAAGTTTTTCACGATGCAGTTCCAGGAGGTTTCAAATGTCACGCTCGTTACTGAAATGTTTCCTTATGACTGCAAGATGTGGGGAATAATTAAGAGATCATCTATTTCGTCACTGCAAAAGGTGTGGCTCAGTTCATGCACTTTCATGATCATGATCAGTTTTTGCTAATGATTGGGGTCCCGCTAGCACATTGGGCTTTTAGACATCAGCCGTTAACCTAAGGCAAGAGACAAAATGTTAGAAAATCCTGTCACATATTCAGGATGTGTGTTACAGACATTTGAAAAACAAGTAATTTTGTTGTCTTCATAAATGTTTTCTGATGAAACTGCAAATTCAGTAGCTGCCACAGAATCAATTTTTTTTTATTCATGCCACTTCACAATTGTTTTTTAAAAGCTGTCTTTCTAAAATACTTTGCAAAAGCCTTTCTGTTGTCTAATTTGAGCTACTATACATGGTTATGAAAATAAGGTAGCATAAAGCATATATTCAACAGAATAGTGTTATTTTGTCAGAAGACAAAGCAAAGTTCGTCATCATCTTAATTTATTGTGAATGTGTAAAGGACTGTTCTGTGTCACTGTTCTTTTCATTTTTGTAGTTATTATATACAGAAAAAGACAGCAATGGCAGTTGCATAGACTGAGGTTCCCATTGCACTGAAGAGCTTCATCACACAGCTGCACCAGCTGAGCTGTCTTCTCCAATCTCTTCTTTTTGTAATTGTCACTATGTCTAGACATCAGTGACCAGTTCTATGAATAAAATCATTCAGAATCCCTGCCCTATCTACAGAGATTGCCAACATTTTCTAAGTGAGTTCAAGTAGCGATGATGAAACTAAACAAGCATCACTAACTTAGACTTAATCCATGAGAAAGCAACTGGATACTGTTTGGAATTGTACCTAGATACTAATGGTTCCATGCTGGATGACCCAGTCATACAAAATACTGACGTCTTTCCAGGTGTATTTTTCTATGACACGGGGAGTTCAGAAATTCAGATATATGATGCTGTTAAGGCACCTAAAAAAAAAAAAAAGAAGAAAGCAACAAACCCAATCAGAAAGCTTCAGGTCAGCTGAAAACGGTCATCATAGCTACAAACATGTAATGATACACTCAATTTAATCACAGTGTTTAAGAATTATTAAAAGCAGGGTACTATGTGCATCATGGAATTAACCCTTCAATGATCACAATGTCTAGAAAATGTCTATTTCTAGACAATAGTCTAGAAAACTATGTACAAATAGTATAAAGGCTTGAATCTCT
Organism: Vanellus vanellus; assembly: GCF_965231255.1. Lineage (NCBI taxonomy): Eukaryota > Metazoa > Chordata > Aves > Charadriiformes > Charadriidae > Vanellus > Vanellus vanellus. The sequence continues at coordinate 16,544,268 of NC_138913.1, forward strand.
GCTTAGCTCTTCTACTAAGAGAAGATCTTAGAAAGGTCTAGAAAACTATGTACAAACAGTATAAAGGCTTGAATCTCTGCTTAGCTCTTCTACATCCCAAGTTAGAATTAGCCATCCACTATGATGATTGTCTGTGGGAGTACACTGCTTTAGTTTGTCTTGAATAATTCCCAGTGCACCATAGGAATGATATTCATGGCCTGCAAAACATTAGGAGGACAGGAAACTCTCCATCTATCTAGGTGTACAAATCAAGTAAGAGTTGTTTTTTTTGTTTTTTTTTTTTTTTTTCCTGTTTGGTCATTGATATTACAGTTTCAAAATTCTGAATCAAATCCCTGTCAGAGTGGACTTCAGGCTGAACACAAATATTAGGACAATAAAAAGATTTAATATCTAATAATAACATTTAATGACCAGTAGAGATTTTATATTCATACAGAGCTAGATGGTAATATTTTTTGTGATGCTGCACTCTACCTATTGCTGTGACTAGGTTTGGAGATTCCAGACAGCACTCATGAAGGTAATTCCACTCAAAATGAGTTATCTTGCTTTACTAATACTGTTGCAACATTCAGCAGTTACATATAAAAGTAAGAAATACTGATTAAACTATGTTAACACAATTATTTTCTGTTGCATTTTTTCCCGGTCCGTTTTCTGTTTTCTTTGCAGTACCAAGGAAAAAAACCCTAAAAAATAAATTTCAGATGAAATTTATAAAGTTATACTTAAAGAAACGTTATCCCTAAAATTACCATTTGAATGATAAGCAATTTTGGGAGTAATTATAGTGCACACTCTACATTCAATGCATTCTGATATATGGATAATTACTCCTGGTAATATGCGTTAGTTAGATTTTATAACAACAATAACAATTTATTGCAAAATTAATTCCTTGGCACAATTTAACATTTATTGATGTGAAGTCAAAGTGAATTGATTTTATTGCAGACCACTTGTGATACGCTTTCCCTATGCTCCTGCCCTAATTGGTTATTATAGGTCATTTTGGTATTTAGTTTTAAAAATAAATTAATTTGGTACCAAGGTGCATTTAGTAAAATGGCAAGATATTTACAGCTCATGTGGTTTTATTTAAATAAAAAATGGTAAGGTAATGCAATCATCTTTGGTTATAAAGTGATGGATGAATTGAAAACATTTCTGAATCAGGTCAATGGTAGTGATGATTAGTGCATTGTTAATCAAGTTGCTGAGATTGCTATCAAAAGCTTTATCTCTTTCACTCAGACTGGTGAGAGGATCATGAATATTAAAGAGATTCAAATAGATCTGCACTCATGTAATATGGAGCACTACAAATGAAAAGGCTAAATGAACCCAGACTGTGACTTTATGCACCGATATATCTCTTAACTAAAGAGGAATGTCTAATCCATTTCTATACTTGTATTAGGCCACATACATTGCAAGCGTACAAAGACAAAGTATTTCGTGTACCATATTCATTTTATGAGCGAAGTACTTATTTACTGCCCTATCAATGTGAAGAAAAAATAGCTGTGGAGAAGGTTTTTTTCAGGATAGAAACAATAGCTACTATAGGCCAGACTTTAATTTCTACACCACCGGTAAAAATCCGAAGTAGTGCACTTGAAATCAGCAGCCTCATCTCAATTACATAGCTCTTATTTTAGGCTGACTTACCTGGAATTAGGATTTAGTCCCGTGTATAGTTTAATTATATGTCTGGAATGCATGCTCACTCCAAATCTTAGAGGAGATGTAACAAATAATGTACGTAATCACAAATGGATGGTGCAAATATGTGGACAGTGGAGGCCTGAAACCTGCAAATGTGCAGGCCCGTGCTTAACCGCGTGCTCCTGAGAAACTCCACGGATGGTCAGATGGACCAATCAGGGAGACAAGGCTAAGCAGGTTCACCCTTGCAGGTTCAAGGCCTTCACTAAAACCAGTTCTTCGTAATCAGATATAGAGAACAAAAATCCCGGATGAACAAAGCAGGATGAACCGAAGTCTAACTCCATGCCTATGTCTAGTTAACAACTAATAAGTCAGAAAGGAGTCAAAACGTCAGAAGCTCTCTTGCCAGGGCAAGATACTCCTTGTAGAGTGAGTCCTTTTAAAATTGGTTTAAATAAGTGCAGAGACTACTTGAATTTATATGTGTGTAGAGCCTGTAGAGATACCTTTGCGTGGCAGCAGTCTTCAGTGTAAACACACCTCAGTTTGTCTCAGATGTGGAACGGAGTTGAAGTTCAAACCTCCTCATGACGGCTAACTATGAGAGGTAAATGCTTACAAAATTGCCACTTTACAGAAAGGACATGGACTAGGGCTCAGTGAGGTAATAGCAGTACGGTCTTAGATAGTCATATGCGTAGTTTACCGTTTTGTCAAGACACTGTGGCCATTTGTTATAACACTGTTTCTAGTCATATATAGTTTAAGTGATTTACATAGAATTTACTAAACTTTTACTGATGTCAGCAGCAGAAATACTGAGACTTTAGAAGTTCTTGCAGATAATCCTTGTTTTGTACATGTACCATGAAGGCTATGCTGTTTTGGAGTGGATGATTATATATAGACAAATTATACAGTGAGTGTGTGACTATACTCAAAGTCATATAGTACTACACTAGTGGGACCTAATAAGCAGCGTAAGAAGACTATTACTTATTCTCTGTACTTCACGTGCAACCATGGTTTCCTCTGCATAGGGCGTAAGAAATGAAATATATGGCACAGGAAATATCGGATCACAGCTTCTGAATCTGAAAATTTACCTTTTACGTGAGAGAGACAAAACGAATAAATTCACTAGCTGAAGCCAGTCCTGCTAATTTATGCAGACCACCCTGAGGACAGTGCAAGATGGGGACCACCAAAGTCTCTTGTTACGGTTAAACTACAGTGAGACACAGTCCTCGTCCCTCCGTGCCTCACTCCTGTTTAGTCTCTTCCCAGCACAGAAGCGTGCCATTAACGACCTCCCTGCCTGCTGAAGCGGTTTTGCCACACTCCAACATTGTGCTGTGTGAATGCATTCCAGACTCTAAAAGTAAACGCTCTCTCATCGCCTCCTTGACATCAGGTTTTTTTATCTTTTATTCTGGGAAGACCGTGTTAAGGGGTGTATTTTATACTTTGATCTGAAAACGCTGGGATTCCCAGAAAAGATCATCGCTTTGAGGAAGGAGACATGTCACAGTGGGTGAGTGGTCAGGAGAGCTTTGTCTTCCGTATTCCTAACTCCAGTTTTTATGTTGGACTCTAGAGAGCTCAGCGGACTGGAGAACTCTTGGGAGGTCATCCACGGTAGCTTAGGCTAATCTGATGGATGGCTTTGAAGATGAGGAGTAAGACCCTTAATATAATGAAATACTCAATGACGAGGCAGGCAGACATCAAGGTAGCTTGTCTTATTAAGTGAGCTTCTGCATTTTAAGTAGCTGGAACTCTTCAGGTAATTTATGTATTGCCAAAGCTGGTGTAACACCACAGTCTTCAATGAATTTGCCCTTATGTTTACCAGGGCTGGATGTAGCCCAAAGCCCATAAATTTTCTTTCCAGACATTTGCATTCTGTGGATGCAGGATGCAGACCTGCTGATGTGCTCACCCCATCCAGCGGGGCCTCCCTCATCCGCGCCGCCTCCCTGGCACCTAGCTGACCTAGATGGAATTGTGGCACCGTTGTGTCACCATGCACCCTCACCTTGAAAAAACAAAAGGCACTTAAAAATGAGTCAATAAAAAGATGAAAATAAAACGCAGCAAGTTTTCTACACATAAGATGTATTTTGGAGAGCAATACAAACGCATTACACAATAAAAAGCAGACGCAAATGCAGGCTTTAGCACTTTAAACCCCTGGGCTCAAACGCTTTCCATCCTTACCGCTGGCTGTTAGCTTGCTGTCAACTGACTAACGTCAGCCAGTCGCTCTCTCTTGTGCCGTCTTTGTTTATGGGAAATACCACAACGGTCCATGTAATTGGACGTGAGGAACTAGCACGTAATACTAGTACGTATATAATAAATATGATTGCTATTTTTTTGCCTGATTTATCCTGGTGCCTCACTTAGGTTCTTATTCAGCAATTTAAATTAATGTGAACTCTGCTAAAGCTGGCGGAATTAAAGCAGTGTAAAACTGACGTACATAAGTGGTAGGAATTGTGTCCCGAGTCTAGAACATGCTGAATTAACATTTAGGTGCGATTCTACCTGAAGAACACTTCTGTCTCCTAAGTGCTGAGGTATTTGAAGTCTTATTGCAAATCCACAGAGCAAGAGACTGCTTACGTTTAATCAAACAGTGGAAATAGTTATTGGATACCTAAGCAGCAGTATGGAAGGGGAAAAGGGAAGGAGGGAGAGCCTGTATGATAGTTCCTCGGGGCAGCCGGGATCATTTTGGGTGTTTCTGGTTAGAGCAGTGTTTTAGTGTATCATTATTTTAAATGAGCATATTTCATATATTCGACTAGGAAAAAGCTGCAAACCCCTCTATGCTCTGCAGAGGGATCCTTAAAAGGTGAAGAACAAAACACAAATCTAACCTGAGAAGAAGGATTATTAGTAGATGCAGGAAGTTGATATTGTCAGTCAAATTACAGCCCTACAGACATTCCAGGATGGCTTTGAAATCACTATATTTGTAGAAAAATAAAAAGAGTAGCTAGAAAATGTTGATAGTCCTTGATCAGCTCTGTATCTATTCACTAATACGTGCAAATGTTTGAAGTTTGTTAAATAGAATAGTTCTGTTAAATAGAAGTTCTGTAGTTATACTTAGCCTATAGACTAATCTAAAGATGTCTCTGCAGGAAAAATACTTCCTTTGCCAGAGACATTCCCTCCTTCTACCCAAAAGATGAAGGGCTTTAAAAAAAAAAAAGTCCACCAGCAAGATCATAGAATTAAAAACAACTTATTCTACCACTCTTAAAGCAATGCCGATGTTGTTAAACAAACATTTCACAAGATGTTGCATAATTATCATTATACCTTATAAGCTATCATTAAGCAACTTTGGAATAAAGGTATAAACTGGCATAAAATAACAAAACTCCATGGAAGGAATGGAACTTAAGTGATTGATACTGAGACCTGAAGTTATATATTTACTTTCTCAAATTGCATATTGCTTGAATAAATCAGATTCATTCAGCTTCTCAAGGATGTAGTTCTAGTCACAGAAGAGAGTCTGACTTGTTTATTTTTTCACAAAGAAACAAATGGCATAGCTAAAGAAACAAGCGGCATAACTAAGGAAATGAGTTATGTCTTCTCAAGAGGTTTCACAAGTATACTGCTCTTCAACTTCAGCGGGAACACTTCAGAGGAATCAGCCTCATGAAGGCGAAAGATTGGAGGTGCTAAATGTCACTACCAAACTTCAGGAATTCACGCCTTTTTATGACATATTGCTATTCAAAAGACAAAAAATACATGTGAGAACCCTCAAATTCAGTGGCATACGCTAGTGGATCTTAATGCAAAGAGGTGTATGTCCAACAGTGCAGTAAGACAAATGATTTTTAATAGTTCCTTTGGATGGAAATGTCAAAAGATTATTGCAGATAATGTAGTTCTCAAACGTTGCTTAAAAATAGGCATTTAATAAGTTCAGAGCTTTATATAACCTATGATTTGGCCAAGTCATTGTCCTCTGAGAAAATGAATGACAGTTTTATTCTCGTTCAATAGAAATGCTTTTCTAGTTGCATCAAAAGGAAGGAATTTATTTAATTTGAAAGGAATTTTTAGAGAATAATCTTAAGTGTGACACGATGTCAAAGGAAGTGTGGTATTTTATTGTCCAGTGTTCAAAGGTTAGCAAGACCATAAAAGTTGTTTTTATCTGGTGTTCAGGCTGACAGTTTGTGAGTCAGCTTCAAGGCTGACAGAGTTGTGGGTCACAGCCATCTTAATCATTAATACGTCCCCCCTGCCCCAAATTTGATCATTTAGCAGTAAAGCAGCACTTGCTGAAGTTCCATTACTCAGCTTGCTTTGAGCACCGCGATTTTATTAGTTTTCTCCTGTTGAACATAGTTCATTATTTGTTCATCATTATCTGTATTTATAAACATCACATTGTGCTCTTGTTCCGCTTAGCCGTGTGCAGCTTTTCTTTTTTCAGGACTTCTAGTATGCTCTTCAGAGGAGTCAGTGTAAGTAAGGTCAGGAACTCCTATGGAGCTTTCTCCTCCTTTATGTTTTTTCTATGTATGTACGTTTTGTATGTACGTGCCCATTGCCTACCCGGTTCTGTTTGCTCCAGGAGAACAATAAAATACCAAAATAGACAGCAGTAAATAGGTGAAGACTATATCTGGTGGCAAAGGCTCCTTTCTGTCCCTTTGTGGATCTCGGAACAGGACAGCTAATGCTGAGACAGCACCTTGAAAAGCGGTGACCGGCAGCCTTCCCCTCTGACGCCCGGCTACGCTGCAGCCCTGCGGTGGAGCAGACGGTAAAGGATTTTCGTTCCTAAAGACAGACAAATAATCTTCATAGAACATTTTGTTTCTTGCCAATCTTGTTTTGCATGGTGAAACCAGACAGCCTGTAGATGAGCAAGAACTGGAGGAAAGAGCAGCGTGACATAAAGGACAGCGTAATCTGCCGGTATGGACGATGGAGGTGTCATGTCATTGCTGACAAATGAAAAAATACCACGATAGCTACCCCCAGCACTAAAACAGATAATAATAAATGAGCAAAGAAGAAGAAAATCTGAGCCTGTATTGAAATGCTGTGGAACACCACAATGAAATTCTTCCTCCAGGATCCAATTCCGCCTGTGAAAGCCGTCAGGCCCCATAGAAAGGGTGTTCTTATTTGCAAGCGAGGGCTATGACATTTCCTTCATCATGAAAATCCATTTCTGTTCTTTGTTTTTTGTTTTGTCTTTTTTTTTTTTTTGGTCAAAGCATTAGCACATATATTTTACGCAAAAACAGGGTTAAGCCTTTGAGCAATTATTTTCTTTAGCAGATGATGTCATCTCATCAATAGAAATTTGTTGAGCATCAACAAAGTGATAGTTTACAAAAGCTGGACTTCTTAGTTTAAAAGCGTGTGTACAACTGAGGGCTTTTTTTTTTTTTTTTTTCCCACAGCACTGGCGATACTTTAAAAAGTCTGTTTAATCCATTCTGTCAGCAGTCTCATGAGTTGATGCCTCTGCTTTAGGCTTGTGTTGATTCTTTGGCCAAGCCTTAAAGCTTCATGGTTTTTGCACTGAAACAGAAGCTTTGATGCTTGTGAATGCTGACTGCATGAAGTAAATAATGTGAGGGGGGTTTAAACTTCTTCATTTTTTTATTAAGCCTTCCAATCACATATATAACTGATGGCAAAGAAAAGTCACATGAAAAGGAAATAAAATCCTATAAACTGAGAATGTAGTTAATGTTTCTAATCCCCATATCGCACATCCAGAGTCTGTTTCCACTCCACAGGAATAGTTATCCTGACATTCCTACCCCACTATTTCTAAAAAATAAAATAATTCTGTGGTGATCCGTCTCCTGATCTGGTGATACACACTCAGCTTTTATTGCAAAGAGGTTGACATTGCAAAAGCTGAATGCTTAGTTTATGGAGAGGGAAGGAAAAAAAGGGTGCTCATACTTCATGGATGAGCCAAGAGATCCAAATTCCATTTGGAAGGACTTCGTATTTTAGGAAGGCGTAGTGATCCTCTGTGTCACAAAAGGTGTGTTTTTGCCTTACTGCATGTAGTTTACCTGTGTAACTCACTGTCAAAGGACATAACTGAAGATGAGATTCAAAGTAGGGTGGAGTATTTGGAGAGGAACAAGATTATCAGGACATACAATGACAAAAGTCTTTAAAAAACCCCACGTGAGAAATCTTATGCTTCACAAGTTGTATTCTGACTGCTGGGGTCTTGTAGGAGCAGCCTCCATGTCTTCAGGCTGTATTCTCTCTCTTTGGTGTAGTACTGGCAATGTCACAATTCTTTTACTCAAAAGGCCTTTGCTGCACGCTAGTACGCTTCTGCCAAGAAACACCTGGCAGAAACTCCGCCAAGGATGTTTGATAGCTGTGTCATCAGGCTTTGGCCTGGGTCCTTCCGAGCCAAGGACATCATCAACAGACAGCAAAAACTATAATCATGAAGAAATCTTGTCAAGTGCAAGACTAAAAGAGTAGCCCTAACTTTTCCTGGTAGGCAGTAAAAAATAGAAACAATTAGAGACTGGCTGCTTCTGTGAAAAATGCCTCAGACAGAACTTTGAGGGAGGAAAAATAGGACATATTGGAAAAAAAAAAAAAGTGAGCACATAGTAGCCATAGCGGAGTCATCATATCCCTAGGGGTTAGAGCCGATGGTGGTGACGACTGTAGTGCCTTCCCAAGTGAGAGGAATAGAAATATTTTAAATATTTGGTTGATTTCTCTGCTTTCTTTTTTTTTTTAATTACTTCCTCCATTTTTTTTTTTTTCTGAAATTTAAGGGGCTATTAGGAGAAGTGGAGTGCAGAAAATAATTTCCTCATACACCACTCTAGCTCTGCTTTGGGTTGCATAGGAGAAAATGATGGTTTTCTTGTGATGGACCGTTTCTTTTCCTCCAGGTCTCTCAGAAAGCTGGAATTTTGTTTAACTAACATTCTCTGCAGCTGGTGGTTCTGCTCTGACACATCTTTCTATTTCCACAGGCCTTTTCCAATAGTCCAAGAGGTTAATAGAAATCTATTAAATGTCGTTAAAATACATTTCATGTGTTGTTGTGGCTGTTCCCTGGTGTGAATCTCTTATTATTTTACTGACCCTTTTAGACATCAGCTGCTCCTCTTGTACTGAGGATTTGTAATCCCTCTGATTTGCTGGTGTCACTGGCACAGCAGTTAGATTACTGAACCTTTGGGCTTGTGTCTTGTTTTATACACGTCTTAAAAATTCCACAAGTTAAATATTGTTGCTGGGCCAAAATAGGTCTGGTCTTCCTTTTGCTGGTGGCCATGACCCATTCCCTGCAGTCATAGGAGACTCTAGAAGGAAGCAGAGAGTGTGGGTTTGCAGAGCTGGCATCCAGAGCTGATTGCTCAACAGAGGTGATTCACCAAAAATGTTTTTCTTATTTTATTTTGATTCCAGTTATTTTCTGTAGTTTATCTGCTTGAGGCTGTGTTCCCTTCTCTACACAACTACTCTTTCATGCCCTCTAATGGCATTCTGCTGAACTTCACAACGAATGTTAAATAACTATTAAACAAAAATGACTTTTTCATTATAAAGTAGACATATGCTTTGCATTGTTTGTCATTCACTTGGAAAATAACATACACACCAGTGTACTGTATTTTTACTTGATACAGATCTTAAAGCATATTCTGAGAATCTTTTTCTGGGTAGCACTTCATGGCTCAGACACAGTCTGGCTTTCGCCTGTTCTTTATGGATGGGCTGCGCATTATGGAAAGCACAAGGGTTGTTTCACTTTGGTGGATGCTTAGGAGACAAAGCCATAGACCTGTAGGATGAAAGGATACTTGGGATGTACAGAAGGGACAGGATGTAACCTTTTAAGAGGGAGAAGAACAATATTTCTCACGTGGAAGGTTCAAAGAGGTTTTCCACTGCTTCCTGGATGTCTTCATATTTCCCTGGTTCTGAGTTGAAGATACTATATGTGATTTAACCCAAAGCCCACTGCAAGATGTATAGTTTCCATACCTTCACTGTACTTGGAAAAACTTGATTTGAAAGCTTTTAAGTTCTTTGTACTCAAGTCTCAGTTTAGATGCCAGGTCAGGAAGAAACCTTTAAGAACAGAATTTTTAGGGTTTTGGGTTTTTTTTTATTTGTTTGTTTTAAATCAGGAAATTACAGTAAAGCAGTGACTTTGAAAGGAATGATAAATAAAAGGGACAGATTGCTGGTGACCATGTGGCCAATGAAGTAGTAAAGGGTCCCAGCTCTGTCAGAGCACCTCCCACCGTGGAAAACCAGGTGACATAATGGTCTGAGTGGTTGGAATATTCTGCTCGAGATGATCACATGTTAGTGCATGAGAGGTTTAGCAAGCTATCTTTGTTTACCCTATTGCCATTGCTTTATTATTTGCAGGTTGCAAATAATTTGCAGGTTGCAGGTAATCAACACTGCAACTCAGGGCTTCTGTGTTATCATGGGAGAATACTCATTTCCACAGATTTTTCAATCAAGCCCTCGTTCTGAATTAATTATTCTGCATCATTGTAGCTCCAGAAAAGCTTCTACTCACTTCGTTGAGGGCAAGGCACGGCACAGAGATACACAAATTCTGTAAACGTAGACTGTAAGACTCGACTCACTAAAAAGACAGTATTTCGCTTCTACATTGGTAGAGCGTCTCAGTTATGCTCAGGAAGCCATAACATTTAGTTCTCTCAGTATAGTTAGGTACTGTTTTTCTTATGGAGTTCGTGCTGCGTAAACAAAAAGCTCGCAAGCACAGGCGAAAATACTCAGCCCATGTATCTTAATACGTATGTCTTTAGGTAGCACCGCTAAGCTTTGCAAATGCAAAAGGGCAATCTTACAAATAGGGCATTCTGTAAAACGATTGTGCTGACACTTTCTGTGCCCTCAGAAGTCTTCATTCCTAGACACCTTGTTATAAGTTGATACCACTGTGCCCCTGTGAGATGAATGCTGTAGCTTATTGTCTAGTTCCCGAAACATCTTTAATATACAGAAAAAACCCATATGCTACAAATATATGGGTAACGTAAATAAGTTTGGTGACAGTGTTTTTTCTGCTATTACTACCTCCGTTTGCAGAACATCAAGGTCTGGAGGACAAACGCAGCAGGTGTTTGTCATTGACCTTAGTGATGAAAAGATGTCACCCAGAGCATTTCACTCTCCTGTGGGCTATGTAAAGCAGTCTGTGTGTGAGCTTGAGCTTCTGAGGCTGCTATTAAGACTGTGCTTTTCTGCTCCTCGTGTTGTCTGTGGCTTTTGCAGAGGAGTTCATGCGCTCTCTTTCCTATATTTGGACAAGGTTTTCTTTGCTTGTACTTTACTCAAGAAGGAGGATGGTCAATTTTCTACCAGGGCAAAGATCAAGATTGTCTGTCTTCTCCAGTACTGCCAGAAGACTGGTGCTTTCGTAAGGTACCTGATTATTCAATTTTTTTCTGGTCTTAGTATACTATTTTTAACAAGTTTTCTAGAGTGTATTCTGCTGAGTAAGCAAGTTGCCTATAGCGTAACTTTTCCTCTGTAGATATCGCACTGCTTTATCTGATGCTTCCAACTTTCACTGTCACATTTTCTGACTTTTAAAGTAAGGAGGTAAGAGTCTAGAGCAGTAATTTTGTATTCCACTTGCAAGGAGCAAGCAAAACATTTCACTAGAGCCATGCTACTTTCAAGTTCTGTCTGTCTGAACCCCTTAAATGAACAATATTGTACATTGGAGGATGCACAGGAATAACACAGCAGTGCTCTTTTCCTGGCAGCCCCAGAAGGAGTGGGGTTTCATAGTGGGGAAGGGAAATGTGTGTTCCCGGACCTGTCATGTGGTGGGAGGGGATTAAAGGTGTCAATTCAACAAACTTCTCTGGTTGTCAGGGTATGTCAGATGGCCCAGTGACAATCACATCACCTTCCTGGCTAACAGGACATCTTGGTCTATGTAGCCTGTTTGGTTGAAGTGCCGTCTTTGTATGCCAGCCTGAACAGCTTGAACAGGAAACTTAAAAATCTATATATTTCACATACAACCCCAGCCTTTCTAAATGCCTGTCTAGCGCTATTGTCTTTCTAAAACCATAAGGACTCTCTTGATTTCCAGGACAACTCAGGATCAGGGAGGAGATAACATGTCCAATGTGGCTTTCCAAATTTAGCTGAAGATGCTCCCGCTCATTTCTAACATTTGCTTTGGTGCTCGTGTCCGTGTGACCGGGTTCATCTCCCAGTAGTTATCCCCTCCCAGTCATGCCTGAGCCATTGCTCGCAGATGTTCACTTAAAAAATCAACAAAAGAAAGCAGTAGTTGAACGTGCCAACCTTATTTGGTGCCTCAAGGGAGCACTTACGACCTCGTGGTAATTTAGATAGCGTAGTGTGGCATGATGGTAGCGGAGATGATGTCGTATATAGCCAATTTTAAGCATGTTTGTGAGAGTAGAAGGCACATTCTCTCTCTCATTAACTTTTCGTTGACTTTATAAATGAAGACTTGATAAAAAAAAATATTTTGACATGCAATAGGTGCTTCAATTAAAGTCTGACAGAATCAATTACTATTCTGTACTAGAGTAATGAAAACAGGATTTTTATTTGAAATTCCTGATAAGGCTATGAAGGCACTGTTCTGACTTTTTTTTTCCCTAAAAGCCTTATTTTAGAAAACAATTAATAAAATCAAAGTCTATCTTTTCCTTCAAATCCACTGAGGTTAAAATAGATTAGCATTCACTTAGTTCTCATTGTATACCAGAAAGCTGAACACATTCTCTCTCAAACAGCAGGGGAAAAGTGAAGAAAACACAATTTAATTACAGTGTTAGTGTTAAACCCAAACTAGTTAGGAATGAATAAGTGTTTCTGTTGAAATTCTCTGGGTTCAGAGATTTATAACTTGGTGATAAGATTCTCCTAGGGCAGAATCCTACTGCACAAACTTAGCTTGGAAACAAAAGATAGATATTTTTCAGAAACTGAGATGTAATAACTGCTAAAAAAGCAAATGAGAATCATATTAATTTTATTGCATTTTCATGATTTCAGATCCATTTTATTATCAGAGCAGGAATTTTAATTTCTCTACAGGCTTTTTGCGGCACTCAGCATTGACTCGGCTGCTGTAAATTGCATTGCTCCACTGAAGTCAGTAGACCAATAGTGTTTAAGCTGTAAATTTAATACAGATTTCCAGAGGTATCCCACTCCCAGAACCTCAACTAGCTTCTGAAAATCCCAGATGTTGTAATGACCTACTGATGGTGTGGCCTTCACATTTTGCCGAACAAGAACTCATTCTTGAGGAATCCGTGATGTGGAATTTCTGAAGATTCTTTTTGAGTTCTTTTCTGATTTTTTAATTTTTTATTTTTTATTTTCCCTGGGTCAGGGAGGACAACCTTACCTCCTTGTTAGTGAGGAGACCTCTCTAGTACTTGAAAGGTTTGACTACCCTCCAGCAGCACAGGAGGGAACCGAACACATTTATTGCACTGCTTCAGGACGAGCTCCAGCCAGCCAAGCAGCGCTTTTTGGGGCGATATCTTTCTTACTTTAGAAACCAGATCCTGAAACAGCATTTAGACAGACGAGCACCTAAACTGCATAGTCTCTGAAGTAGACAGGTCACTATTAAGATTTATGTATCCAAATAACTTTAACATCAGATGCATACGTGCGCTATTTTTAAATGGTGGGTCTGTCCATTTCTCAAAACTTGCAAATATTGGCATAGTTTACAAACTTTCCGTTTTGAATTATGTAAATACCAGAACACCAGTGTAAACCAACACTTTCCAAGCATGGCAGTATCCTTTGTTTGAGGCATTATGGTTCTCCTACATAGGAAAGACATTTCTCAGCAATCCTAATGCGCCGTTACTCTGCGCAGCTTTTGCATTCCCTAGCTAAATAAATAAAGAAATAACCTGGAATAAATGAAGTAAGTTTTGGCTCCCTGGCCTCATCTAGTTGAGCTATAGTGCAGAGAAATAAAGATTAGATGATTAGACTCTTATTATTTTAAGAGTTATTAACATTTTAAATAGTAACATCAGCATGGGTCATCAGGAGCTGATGAGCTAATTTTGGCTCTGGCAACTGCAGAGCCAGAGCCGAAAGAAACAAGCCAAAGATTGTTCCCGTCAGCATCACAGTCCCTTCTTTAGCTAGTGGGGGAGAAGGAGAAAGGGAAACCTGTCACACCCCTAAATGACTTCTGCCGTCTTCTCCTTGTCCAGGTCATTTTTGCGCAAATCTCTGCAAACTTTAAAAGGGCAGGGTAGGAGAGCAGTGACCTAAACTAGGTTCCCTCCTTTTGGGCTCCTGGAGGAGACTGGAAACCCTGCAAATAACTTTTAAGAGATTTGTTTCCTTCCTCGGAGGGCTGAGTGGGAGGGATGACACCCATTCCCCTGTGAGATCGACTAGACTTGTCATTCCCTAACAAGTCTATTTAGGCTTGTCAGAAGTTGATGAGCTAATTATGGCTCATTAGATGTAGAGGAGTCTATATTTAAGCTCATTTGGGGTTGGGATGGGAAAGTTAATAACATAGTTGGAAGTAGAGGGAAACTGCTAAGGCTGCAGAGAATCTCCTCCTAAATTCTGTAAGATTTCCAGGTGCTCCCTGGAGCAGAGTGGGAACGCAAAACAAGGTGAACCTTCAGCAGAAAGCTGGGAAAAAATGGTGTCACTTCCTCAATTCCCCCCTTTCCAGAATTTATGTGAGAAATAGTCCGGTAAAGAATGAGATAAAGAGCATAGAACTAAGGCCATCCCCAGAAAATACAATGCCGATTATGTTAGAGTACACTTCAGGCTGGGTGGAAATGAGCAGGTCCTCTCAGAAACACTGTGGTTATTAGAACTCTTCAGAACTACAGCAAAAATCCTCCCATTTAAAATACCAATATTCTGGGTCAGAAAAGCTTGAAGCAAATTAGAGGCTTGTATTACTGTATAACTTCACAAAGATTTCATCTTATCAGTACGTACAACGAAAACAGTATTTTCATGTTTTACTTATAAAAGGGGTTGTGCTGAGTTTGGCCTTTTATGGTCTTTCATCTTCCACAGGAATAAACCTCTCTGCTTTCTAATTTCCATACCAGGAAAGTTGTATATTGAGGCAACCACATAACTATTTGATCTTGCGTTATTCTCAGAGCGTTCAGCCTGTCCGCATTGCGAGTTCTCAACCCTTTCGGAGAGCCGCAGTTGTTGAGTTTTTAACAAAGACGTCCCTGCTCCAAAAAATGCTCACTAATCGTGAGCATTTAATAAGTATTACCAAAGGCAAAGTGAAACAGAACAAAGACTAAAAAGTGATCGGACTAAGCACAAGCAAATCACACTGTTTCTGAGTCGGCCGTAGTGGTTGAAACACAGGTCAATGCACTCAAGTAGTCAGGACGAGTTAGTTTAAGAAGGACCGTAGTGATCTTCGTGCTTTCAGAGTCCTTGTGTACCTAAGCCATGGTACCCGCTGCACCGCCCCTCCAGGCCCCTCCGCGTGACACCCAACAATGGCATGTTTTACCTCATTTTACAGAATGACTTCGTATGATGCTACATCAACCGCACAAATGACGAAATCTGGCAAATTTAAAACAAGAATCTGGACTTAATTTACACCATATTCTTTTCTGTCTTTCTAGGAATGTCTGAGTGTTAGCTTCTGGGTCATTTTCATTTCAACATGAATCATTTCAACAGATATATTTTATCAATTGATTCTCGAGTGAGATAGCACGTCCTATAAGTACAACATATGTATAGACATTTGTGCTTCTGCTTTCCCTGTGCATTTAGGGTCTTTTTCTTTCTTTAGCATCTCTTGATTGTTTTGATGATAACTGCTATACCACTGTATTTGATGTTGATGTCCTTGAACAGATTCATTTAAACTGGTAGAAGTCTATAAGCATAAAAAGCGATATTCCTTCATGAGTAATAATGCCACTGTGTCAGGGTTATTGCATCATTTCTGCTGGAATTGTTTTTCTTAATGCACAAGTTAAGAAAGCACTGTAGATGATTGCTGTTGCTTGCAACTTTAACCCTTTACAAAAGTGTATTAATTGAAAGCTATATAGGCAAGATGCAGAGGTTTGTAGAGAATTACATTTCATGTTTTTTCTCTGTTTTTTTTTTTTTTTATTGGTGTTTCTATTACATACTTATTCACAGTTTCTCAAAGACAAGTAATGAAGGTACAAGTTTGAATTAGCGCACAAATCCACTGTTGCACTGCAATTTCATAGGAATTTTGATAAACATCTCAAGTGATTAACTTAGTTTCCTCTGCCAGCTTGCACAAAACAAAAAATAAGAAACCAAACATACCCCTACAACTATGAAGATATGCAGTTTTTGTGTACTAAGCGTGCCTGGTGTACATAACAAAAAAAGTATCCAGACATTCAGGTTTACTTCCAGTTACTTTCTTATAAATCTGTACCTCATCAACAACATTGCATCTGGCTTCCCTAAATTTATAGAATAAACGAAAATGAACATGCATACCAAAACATGGGTACTTTTCCCAAATCAATGTTTTGACCGCTAATGCATTCAGCAATGTATTTCATTTAATTATGTATTTCTCACACTTCCCACAAGTATGATTAAATTGGTATGTAAGTAAATTAAGAATAAAATTGGAGGTTTTCTATTCTATTTCTGAATTTTGAGGGAAAGGTTTTCTTAATTTATTATGTTGTTGTGGCTATGCTGTAATCTGGTAGATGTATAAAGCATATAACAAGGAGCTCAGTATTTTGAAGGTGTCTTCTGATATGAAAAATGGCCATCTTTTGAAATTATGGGATGTATTATCACAATGCCAGACTCTAATCTGCTACCAATTTGTGTCAGCTTTCTGCATTCGAAAAGGACTCAAATCCTCTCTAAAAGTAGGAATCAGCTGAAGGTTTGTCTTGGCTTCATGAGCCCACTGCAATTAGGCAGCATGTGAATGTGTGCCATATGCATTTATTGCTCTTCTAAGCATGTGTTACTTTGATGTGTTAGGTTAGAAATCTAACTCTTTTTCTTGGGCAGCCTTCCTCCTGGGTCTTTATACTGCTTAGCAGTTGAGTCCAGACTTTGAAACACAGCCTAATTTAGAGGCGGATGCTGCAGCTGCTGCTGTCATTTCAGCTGATTTTTTTTCTGCTTTGATGTCAGCTTAGAGTCTCGGTCGCTGCATCGGTCCCGCAGCCGCCGCAATTCGCCTAACGGACACCACATCATTTTAAGCGCGTCTCTTCGCCTTTAATTCTAATTTGGGGGAGCTCGACTCATTCACACCGTACCGTTGGCGTAGTGAAATGTTGAGTTCTCACGGAATATATCCTTCCTGATCTGGAGGAGACACTAAAATCGCTTTGAGTTGTTACGCTTAATGCCTGATTAAATGCTGATGATACAGGAAGATGGATGTATTTTTTTTTTTTTTGACAGGAGGATGGGATGACTTGCCAGTCCTACCCCATCCTTTGCATTAGCAGCTGTACACTATAAAATGAGCTTTTTCCTCTGAAAGCTGCCCTGTTCCTTTTTAAGACCTTATATTATCCGTATTTTTCCTGCTGTCTGTAATTCACTTCCTCGACGATGGTACGCGCAAAGACGTTCCACCTCAATTCCTCTTGTAGGTGGGCCATCCCTTGCTTTCCTTTCTGCTCTCTCTTTCTGTGGCTGACGTGAACTCAAGGATTGCAGGAGCCTTGATCCTTTCTGATGCCTTTGCGGAACGATTTGTCTCAGTGAGGTTCCCTTGCTCAGGCCAAAGCCCGCCTTCATGCGTGCGTGCGTTTTCCCATTGATTTCAGTGAGACTCACAGCCTCCTGAGGCCCCTGTTTGGCTTTTAATCTTCCGTAGCTTAAAGAATATAGACAGATAGTAGTTGTGTGACCCTTTTTAATAACTGAGGTCCTAGTGTCCTCTACTGTTTTGGCTACTTTTTCTGTCGTACAGTGGTGTTCTGTAGCACGCCACAAAAAAGAGAAAAAAGAAGCCCATCCAGATATGCTTTTAGACATTAATTCTGAGCATTTATTTCCTGGTTTTACTCCTATTGCAGACACTTTTGCGGTACTGTTCTCTCTACTAATTACATTTTCTCAAAGGTGCAATAGCGTGGAGTATATTAGCCTTTCCAGTATTTTCATTATTATTACTCTATTTCGTCAAAACAAATTTTTATCAAAACGATATTTTTTGGAAGTAGCACATCTTTTTTACTTTTGCAATGATGGGAGGAGGTATTTTTCCAGGTTAGATGCTATTAGCAGATATGAGAGACAGACTGAAACAATTTTGAAGAAGCAGGAGGTTTAAAATTTAGTGAAGTGAAAGTATAGAATATTTGATTTCAGAAATTTCAAGCATTCTTAATGAGAATACCAAGTGAAACTAAGCAAATAAAGGCAATAAAATCACAATGATTTTCAACACAGTACAATTTTTGCAGCAGTGAATTCACTCTTATCAGTTTTGGTATTGACACTACTGCAGATTATTTAAAAATATTAGAAAAAAACAACAACAAAAAAATCTCCTGGTCTGACTTCACATAATTATGGCTATGAAAGACTTAGTGCGTACAAATAGTCTTATTAAACTCTGGGAACTACACCTTTGTTTAGGAGCTTTTCAGGCAGCATCCTTAGGTTGCTGACTCTCTCTTTTTTTAATGTGGGCTTGACAGTAGAGCAGGCGATTGGGAATGTTCTCTTTGTAGTGACAGAAGCTCCTTGCTGCTCTGCCTGTTAAAGAGAGAATCATGTGGATGTCACGATGTCCTTAATCAAAACTGTAAAAAACTTGTTTCAAAAGTTGAGAAATGAAACAAAAAGTCTTCACCGCAGGTCAAAAGCCAATCTGGTCTGACTTAATTTTGAAAAGAAATTTATCCTTTTTAACTTCACAATCAGAAGACTGTTCACATCAATGTCTGAGAAAAGAAGGACTGTCTGTGATGCTTCTGGAAGAGCAGCTACATTATTAATTCCAATAAACTCTACCCCAATGACGAGAAACTGAGCAGCTGATAGGTACTGTAGCTATAAATGGGTTATTGGAGGTCTGGACAAATTGTCCGTGTGATGGTAGGTAAAATTTTTACCCTATTGCACAGTCTCTTACAGCAAGACAGATGACGAATAAAAACATATGCAGATCGCTCAAGTTGCTTTTGTTAGTCTTTGCTTCAAAACAGCTGTTTTTTTCTGAGATATTCTGTTTTCATAAAAGACACCACGAAGAGGGAGGAAGTCTCCAGCACAGGGCAAGCACGGTGAATTTGGAGGTTTGTCAAATGACGCTCTCCTCAACAGCCTGACTTGAGGAGGGGGTAAAGTTGTATCACACTGTGGCAACACCCAAATGACTGTCGTTTGAGCCAGAAAATTGTGAAAAAGCATTCCTGTGCTGCTGCTGAAGCCGTGGCTCTGAGCAGACCCACAAAACGTGCTAGGGAGCAGCAGACCTTTTTTCAGTGTCAGGTGCTCAGGAACGTGTAACATGCAGGGGTGGCACGCCACCGAGTAACGGAAAGGCAGAGGGAGTGCCCAGAGCAGAAAAGCATCCTTTCAATACTGACGTTAGCTCCAGAAAAACTAAACAATAAGCAACCACTGATGCGTGACAAGTAAAATTTGTTAGAAAAATGTCAATAGGATTGTGTTTCTTCAGAATCTGCTCTTTCATTGACAATGAAACGTATCACAATAAGTCTGGTTTAAATGTTTTTAGAGCGTTATTACTTCTGGTTTAAAAAGATATGTGATGATTAACATTAAGTATACAAATAATGATTAGGAGTCGAGACAAAGTATATCTCTGGGAACAAATCCAAATGTTCGTGTTCTGAAATCCTATATGAAATGAAGGGTCTATATTCTATTTTGCTGCAACCTGAGGGAAACTCGCCTGTGTTTCATGAAACTGGAACATAAAAAACATCAGGAATTGGTCTCGGCAAGGTGCGGCATAATTTCCATTCTTGATGATGTCCCAAGAGCCTCCCAGAGCCTTGAGAGATCAGCCCTAACGAGAAAGAATATGACCTTACCATATCAGGGCTTCACAACAGTCAAAACCTAGCTTGACCTTCAACAGTAAAGCATGTCCCTCAGGCTAAATCCTAACAAGTCTTGCCTTCAAACCAAGGCAAAAGGCCAAAAATGCTTATCCAGGGAGCAGCGATAGAGTGGGGAAATGAGAGGATCTTTTTTGGTTGGCAAACATCGTAGTTTGACCTCTGTGTTCTCGCTGTGCCAAGCCATCTAATCTCCAGGAGGCAGTCCTTTTTAATCTGCCAAGCGGCAAGCTGGCTCACTACCTGTCAAGACCAGTATGCACTGCCAAGCATTTGGATTAAGGTTTAGATGTGTGAGATGACATACCTCTCAGAAAGCAGGACTGATTGCGGTGAGTCACGACCAACGGTCTGATGCTCCAACACCCGCGGGACCCACCTGGCATCGTACCTGCTCACCGAGCACAGGTGCAGCGGGTTTTCAATTTTCCAGTCCGTGGGTGTATTGAAGGATGCAGGGAAGGTACGGTCTATATAATAAACTACAATGAAGGGAAATATAATTAACACTTCATCAGCCAATATTAAGCAAAAAATTAAAGAAAACTCATAGAGCCATTTCTTCTAATAGTAGGAACTTACAATTTAATTTTTTACATTCTTCTTCGTAGATGCCTGTTTTTGTCAGCTTTTGGGTTATTTTTAGACAAATTCAGATTTTGAAGAACTGTTTGATAACATAAAAACTCATTAACAAGTGATTTTAGAAAGGCTGCATTAAGAAGGAAAAATTTTTGAGCAATCAGAAATTCTTCAATCATAAATTCTTAAAAACTAATAAATTCATTGTAATTAATTAAAAACAATCTTTGCTACCCACTGATCGTTACCTGGAACTTACTGCAGATAAATGCTGCTTCTTTCTGAAGAATCTTTTCCTCTGGACTTTTTTATCTTATATTCAAGTAGTTATTTAAATTTTCCATTTCACTAGAAAAAGTGGTTTTTTCCATGGATTCACTAAAAAATACATGAAAAGACCTATTAGCCTGTGGAGGAAGAAAATCAAAAGCAGCATTTTTTATTGTTGACTTAAAGAATTAATTCTTTTGCAAAAAATCCTAAATTTATTAAAAGGTGTATATATTTTGTAGAAAATTAAAGGTTTTTTTCAATATTATTCTCCCTTGAGGGCTGCGATTAACCTGTTGTCTAAGAAAAAGAGCACATATCTTTGTGAAGAATAAAAGGTTTGCTTTGCCTTTACATGGTCGGAATGATCCATCCAGTCTCTATTTCTCATTTGCCCTCATTTACTTTTTTACTGAGGTCGCCTTCAGTATGGTTAATAAGCAGCAAGATCATCAGTCACTTCAAAGTGCCTTCACATTCCATAGTTTGTTTTTTCTGCAGTGAGCAAATGGAGAGATGATCTGGTAGAAATCAGTTACATTATGATTCATCTTTTAAGTGACCTTCTTAAGAGGCCTTTGGGTAGCACATGGGCTTTCCATACAATTACATGTAACAGTTGGCTACCAAAATATCCTTTCCCGCACCATTCCTCGGCAATGCTGAAAAGTCATTAAAGGCTTTGCGTAGAGAATGTTTCAAACCCAGAGAAGTAAAATTTCTCCTGAGCAATGATTTCATTTTCATTTGGGTTAAAGACAGGTTATTTTGCATCTAGACTGATGACTTCATGAGGAATAGCTGAAGTGACTTCAGTTACGATCTTGATATGATGAAGCCTTTGCTTTCTTCTATCAACCAAAAAAAGCCCGAACCACAAGATTAAGGCCAGACAACTAAAAGGCATGGTACTTCTTCCTCCTTGATGTTACACATCACATCTGTTCTCACTGACCCCACAACTATACAGCCATTGTGTTTCACTGGTGGCCATTTGCAGTCCCTTAAGCTAATCAAGACCTTGCACATTTAGGGTTATTAAAAGAAGAATCAAGCACGTGGAAAAGAACCCAAGGTATCCCAATCCTGGTAGGCAGAATTGCCAACATATCCCCTGAAAAGAGCAATTTCTTCTTAAAGATAACAATCCTTGATTGACTTTGGTCAACAAAGATAGACTTATTTGCTTCTTAATAAGCATAAAGAGTACTCCCGTGCTCCCTCACAAGGAGGACAAAATATTTTTCCCCTCAGACTCACAAGATGCTGGATTTTCTTGAACGTACCGACAACATTTCCTTGTCATTCTGACAAGATGCTATGTCCAACACTGCTTGTGTATTCCCTTCTGTTCCCACCTCTTCCCTGAAGCACTAGTGGTGGTCTTGCTGCATGTGTCACAGATGTTTCTTCCACTCAACTCCTTGGTTGTTTTTCAAGTGGCTTCTTACAGCAAATGTTTCCATGTGTGTATGCTCCTTCCTTTCTGCTGACACCTTTTCTTTCTATAAAAACAATCTGCTGCTGTCTTTCAGATCTAGAGAGAGACCATCCCATACCACAGATGCCGGTTTTCTTTTTAGATTCTTTGGCATTGGTACACATGGTCAGCAGGCAATACCTCCCTCCTGTCTGTTCCTCATGACTAACAATGTTGATGTTTTGTTCTTTCAATCTTATTTCCCTCTGTTACCCTTGCACACTCTGGTTTTTTTTTTTTTTTTTCTTTTCCTGTTACTCTCTGCTTTCTTTGTACTAGTGGCCCATATGGGATCTCTTCATCTCTCACTACAGCTTGGAAGAAGAAAACCTCACACATTAACTGTTTTACCCCAGTAACCACAGGCAACTTGTATGCCAACTTTTTCTTGTGCTCAGGAACTGAAAAAAAATTCAGCCTTACATTTTTTTTATACACACACACACACACACACACACACAAGCAAAATTAAATTCACTTTCTACAGCTGCTCACAGTACTGACTGACTCTGAAGAGACATGCAGAGATCAGACGCTGCCATTGAGTTGATTGCCTTTTTAGTTTGCATGTGATAAAAGTTAAGCTAAGGTTGTCAAGTCATTTCCATTCTGAAAGGTATTCTCATTTGCCTGCAATAATCATTGCAATCAAAATTTTCCATATCCAGTCATGACCATGGTCACCAAAAGGTGACTGTGATCCAGCTTGCTTCCGCAATTTTTTGATATAAAGACAAATGACAAAGCTGCAAAAAGACAAAACATCTCCTTCCCTCCTTGCAACCGCATTATTTGGGGCCAAAATTATTTGAAGTTGCCATAGTATAACTGAAGAAATCTGTTCAGTGTTTTGCTGAATAAACTGAAGGCCTTGCAAAAAATAATATGAAAAACAGTCCATAGTATAGAATGCGTCGCTGTATTTATATAGGTACACATTTGTGCATATATAGGTGTACATTACACACACATATATATGTGTATATATATCAGTGCTGTTTTATGAGTATGGCTGCATTCACCCAGATAATTCCTTTTCCAATTTTAACTTCCTTTTATTTTTTTTTACATGCAATAATATTTTAATGTTCCTGCCCAAATACTAGTGTGTCATATAGACAGAACATTTTCAGGATTAGTATTGGAAAATACTGTGTTCTTTCATTCTACAAAAGAATTAAAACAGGTTCTCTACTTACGTTTTCTGTGTTTTCCTAAAAATATTAGGTATATTCTGAGAGAAAACTGAGAAGATCTTTACGTTGTCATTTGAAGTAGATTTAGGTTTGGAAGTAGATCAGTGATGGTCCTTGACAGTCTTACCTATAAATGTAGGACAATTTTCATTCTTTTCAGGTATATGTATCTCCACGGAGATGCATGAATACTGCCAACTGCATTAACAAATTTGCATTTCTTACCCCTCTTATTCTCTCTCCAGGAACATTTGGTTGAGCACATTTTCACACAAAAGTGTTCTTTGACAATCTTAAAGCTCTTTTTTTTTTTTTTATGTGGATAATGGAAACAATATTATATGATTTCAGTAAGTCACAAAAGGCAGAGTCAATTATAGGTACAGACTATTCAAATTTGTATTCTTCACTTTCAGACGTATGGACCAAAAAGGCCTAACAGCAGGACCAAATCATGTGACCTGATAATATTAACATAGGGTGTCTTCACTTTATGCTGTAGTATTATTTAGGATTCATGTATATCTTCTCAGCTTCAGCAGGATGCGTGATTGCTGAGTAGCTATGAACTACAGCTTGTAGCGCTGTAGGAGTGGCATAGAAGGTGCAGGAATCATTCTGCCTTAGCCTAAAGTTTAGGCAAGTCTAAATGTTGCAGAATGTTTAGATGTTTGTATGGGAAAACCATAATTTTAAATAATTACGCGGAAAAGTGTATTTCCGCTTTTAATGGAGGTGGGGGAGCGACACATGGTTGATGGCTGAATCAACACTTTCATTGCTCCCTTCCCTCTTTCAAGTGTAGCACGGATGTTTCTTACATTATGCTGGAAACACGTCCAGATGCGGGGGAAACACTGCCTCAGAGCTTTTCCTTTTCTTTTCCGATTCTGTTGTTGCCAATGCTGGGTCACGGTCTTCAGTTCTGCAATGGATAGAAGACCTGTGAGTCCTGGGTGCCCTTCCAGTGCCCTTCCCAATATATGCATTGTGATATATACATCATTTCACATTGGGCTTAGACCTTCATTTGTATAGAATGTCTTGAAAGCACTCAAAATGGCAGCATCCAAATTTGGGATTTAAATGGTGGCCATATCTATTCTAAAACTGATTAGACTAAAAGTGTGCGATTTTCTCACACCTAGTTTTATTACGTATGAGTAAAAAGATATAGCTCTACATATTTATCCTCACCTCAACCACCATTATCTCCATGATTATGATAGCTTTTAGGAGCCTCTTAAAGAAGCCACTTATGAAAAGCTCTGTAGAAATGTCATCCGACAAATAACCTCGTCTGGCAAGAGCCCAGTAGTAAAACATTGTCCAGTTTAAAGCTAGCGGTAAAACCTTGACCGATTTCTCCAGGCGCGGGATTTCCCACGAGGTGATGAGCGCAATGAGTCAGGTGGGCGATGTAAGGGATGTGCGTGCTTTCAGAGCGTGGAATAACAATAGCAATGAAAATAAACACAGTTTCGGCAGAGTAAAAAATAGCAATGAAAAGAAACAGGGGTTCAGCAAAATGAACCGAACTGACAGCATATTACTTGCCTAGCCAAAGATATTTGCATCAATATATAAAATATGTAAATGTGAATCTATGAGTCCTAGGCAAACATTTGCAGCTGTGGAGAACGTTAAGATTTGTGTTTTATTTGGTGGGACGAGAGAACAATGTGCAGAGAATAAAAACAACTGAGTTTCAAGAAGTGCCTTGGCAGCATTCAAACACTAGCAGTTATCATCATAATAAGATAGAGAGAAAACAGATTTTTTTTTTTTTTAATTTAGGTTTTTTTTTACAGTGAGAACTGTCATTACAGAAATGCATATTTTTCTACTAGTATCTTTCGCATCAAAAATGATGTTTCGCAACATATGTAGATTTGTATTTTTATGGGTAATATAGTTTTCCTAATAACCTTTCCAAGTGAAAGATTCCGCCAGATTCAGAGAAACAGACTCTTTTTTGTAAATTTGATTAGACACCTAAACTCATCAGTCCGTCTCTGAGCCATGCACCTGATTACGCATAGGTATATGCAATACGTTATAAGAAAGCAGTTTAGCTTGCATCGTATTGTGGCTGTAACCAAAGTGGATTTAGAGATAATGAGCTTGCATCCTCAAATACTCAGCATCGCAGTCTACTCTCTAAACTGATGATGCAGCAGCTGCATAATGCAACAATGTAATTTATTCATGTAATATGTACAATATTGCCGTAATAAAAAGCCCATTGGCGGTTCCTCTAATTCTCTGTATGAGCACCCTGTTATTAGTAGCTGTGTAAGTCAGTATTTCAGCATCTTCAAATTCTGGCTATTTATAAATTTCGAGCCACAATATTTTAAAAAGAAAAAACCGAAACAACCCCAAACGGTTTTGTACAGTGGGAATTGTGAACCTGCTCACACTGAAGTGAAGCCTGCAGCTTTTTTGAACAATGCAATCTGTAAACATATCAGCAAAAAACCAAACATGTCAAAGAGACCCTCGTTACTGAACTTTTTATTTTTGCCACAGATGCATGTCATGATGTAAATTGCATTTCCAAAAGACTTAAATGACCAATGAAAAAAACAACTGTTCTGGGTTTTCATGAGAAAAGCTGGGAGCCCACCGATCTTGCAAGCCTTCATTCAGCAGTGAGTGTTGTTTATCATATGGGTGTTTATATTAAATGTAAATGTCTCTGAAGTAAATTTTAATGGGAACATATTAACTTTCAACAGGAGCCTACATGTAAAGACAGTGATGAAGAGCATTACAACAGAATGCTTGGAAATTAATCTGCCAGTTTAACCCGGTAACCGACATGCATACTAAAACACTGATGTGAATTGAAAATAAAATAACCACGCTTGACAGATATAATAGTTTAAGTGATTTCAAATTAACCACATCCCACTGACCGCAAGTGAAGAATGTGTTCATTCTCCCGCAATGAAACATGCTCTGGGGACTCATTATACAGAGTGGAGTAAGTAAAACCAGAGTGGAGTAATTGATGCTGAGGAGGAAGGAAGAGTGACAGCTATTTAATGATTCTCAAACTTATACATAAAGATATCACAAGCACTTAATATATTATTTTTCTCTCTCCAATCTGGAAATATTATAGGCTTAAATCTGTATTGTGCAGTAATTGCAACACTTGATATAGCTGTTAGGAATAATGAATCATGACAAAGATGCATCAGGCAGTACATGAAAAGAGTGAATAACAAACAACCCTGCGCCAACACGCGTTATGGGTGCCGTATTTCAGCAGAAGAGGTGAGAAGAAGTCAGGACATATCTACCGTCCTAATTCCTCTGCCTGTAATTGCTTTTCAAATGGTAAGGTTTCCTTAAACAGTTTGAACATTATGCAAACCAAATGTACGTGATTTGGTCCCTTCTTTTCACGTACGCTGAAGTCTTTGTTGACAGACGATCTACAGAACAGAAGATTCACACGAAGGCGGTGATCCCTATCCTTTGCTGTTTCACAGGGGAGGGGAGCAGTTGTATATTCTCCTGTCATCTTTATGCTCTATGGCAATTTTGGTTTGATCTCAAAACTTCTGTATCTATGAGCAATGTCTCACGGGCAACACAATGCCCACAAGCCACAAGTTAAGAACATCCGATTAACAGCTACCCAGTTAGCTGCCCCTTATTGTTCATCAATAGTACTGCTGTGGCTTCTGGCACTCCGGGATGTAGTATCTTCTGCTACAAAGTCAGCAGAAACAGAAACACATAGAAATCTCCATCCAGAAGTCCCTCCCAACCTGAATTATTCTGATTTTATTTATACCAGGAACTGATTTGCATTACACATAACAAGGACAGGGAGTCCAGGAGGAGCCACAACACAGGTGTTACAAAGTCTTTGGCCTATCTCCCATTGTTACCTATGAGGTCATAGACAAACTGTAAATCTTCTTCATTAAAACGCCATTGCTACTCGCTAACTCTACCTTTTTTTTTTTTTTTTTTGTGTATTTTGGCCACATTGGCTGTATGCTGTACAAGGAAATCTCTTCAGCAAACACCCTGTTCACAAAGATGCTGATTCTATGGTACCTTATATCTGATCACAGGAAGAATGTGAATGGCGTGGAAACCATTAAGAAAAGTTTTATCAGTGTGCGCAGAAGTTGTCCTAACTGATCCCTAAAAGAGGAACAAGAAAGCGTTTGCACCGCAGGCTTGTGGTGTGCCTGGCTGTGACACCCACAGCTGAGACCTCCTGGCTTTAGAAGGGGTGACATTTGTGGTCGGAGCGGTGACATTTGTGATCGGAGCTGGATCGGTCTGCACGAGGATCTGTCAGTGCGGGTGCAGTGTCAGGACTGTATAAAGGCACTCACTTGTAAGGGCTGGGCTTGTGGGGTTTGATCCAACAAGGCAACTAACTCCTGCTGATACCTCCAAAGTTGAGTGCAGATCGCCAGCAGAGATCCACCTCTGACAGGAGAGTCCTCTCTTCCTTTCCTGGCCACGGTAAGGATGGTAATGGTCAGGAATGGATAGGTGGCAGAAACCTGCCTTGCACTGACCCCAGCAACCCTTAAGGGTTTTGGGACCTACCTTAGAAGGGCAATAACCAAGAGACAGAGTGTTTCCCAATTTCAGCAGGACACAAATTCCGGCTGATTAAGACCTTGATTTTTCCATTGTCTGAATATCGCACAAGGCTTGCTTGTTGTTAGGTTATTTCCTTCTCCAAAGATAGTATCACCATAATGATGTCCCCACTCTCCATCAAGTTTAACAGTTATTCAACGACTGATTCAGAGGGAATAGTGCCAGTCATTTTAAGCATTGTCTATACTGGGATATAAGCAAGTGAAATAATCCAGTGGAATGCTATTTATAATGGTATAAGGTATATAGTTATACCTTCTCTGACTTGTATGAGTTGCTGAAATGGATTAAACCATCATAGTAAAAGGACCAAGTCTTCCACTAGCACTTTTTTCCTTTCCATGTTCCTAATCAGCAAAGTTAAGACAGGAATACTCCTTTTGAAAGAATCACTTGTTGCGGTATCTATCTGCAACTTAGAGAGCTTTTATGGGAGCGCTTATGAGACCTGGGCATATGTGTGGTGCTATGAACTGACAGAGTAATATCATTTGGGAGATTGATTCTTCCATCAAGAACTTTCATTACCAACAAGAACTTAGCTTGCCTAACAAAAAAGAAGAAACTAAAAAAAAAAAGTGTGTGCATGTGGGAATTGTGCTTGTTCCTGCTGTTCCCAGAACTGACCCTTCTTACACTGGATGATGGTTTCTTCTTCTGTCTCCTGGCTGTGATGTTCTGCAAGTTTCTTGTCTTAAATCTCTTTTATGGCTTGCTTCAACTTAACAAGAGGCAAAACAAACATGTATTTAAGCCTATTTCTGATGGTGATGATCTTGTGCTGGTGTATTGACAATAAATTTTGTGCTGAAGTAACTTTCCTAAAGGTCGCAAGGAGGGGGTGGTTTTGTTTACCTTTAGGTATCACAATGATATTTTTTTTTTCTTTTTTGCAATTAGAGAAATCCACTGTCATAAACCAGGAAAACAACTTAACAAAATGCAAATAATCCTCCTAAGCATCATTTACTGCAGGTTGAAAAATGCGGTTTAAGTTGGTGGAAAGATTAAGGTGAAGGTAGACGCAGCCATGACGGCTCAGCAAGGAAAGGCTTTCATAACGATAACTTCAAACTAGCCAAACAGAAGCAACGTGGGAGCAAACTCACCCAGTGGCAGTAAATCTCTCTAGTTAAAACCTCAGTACCAGAGGGTGGGTTTTGGTCTCTCTCAGCCTCCAGCCTTGCTTAGCAGCCTTTTTGCAGAGTAATCAAGAAGGGAAAATGAGGCCAAAATGAAAGGATTGTGTAACCCTTACTAGTATCCCTGTCTGTGAAACGCAGCTTTCTCATGCATGTTTTCAACCCTTTCATAAAGTCTATTCATTCAGCAATTATTTTATTATCCAGCCACATGCCTGGCTGGGGAAGGGGCTGAGAACACAGATGCTGCACCTGCCAGAGGGGCTATGGGCAAATTTCTTCATTATACACCAAGGAGACACTCGTCTTCTCTACATTTGACCCAATCCTGAACGACAATATAGAAGACCCAATACATTTGGACATGAATTTGGACATGAATGCAGCACTGCAAACAAATCAGTCTATTATAACAGCATATTATAGAAGCACCATCTGTGCCAGTGTCTCCAGGTAAAACAAATGTAATTTTCAAATAAAAAAAAAAAAAACCACACAACAAAGCACAACAAAACCCCCCTCTTTAGTAAGGATTAAGGCTTTGCTCCTGTTCCCTCTCATTATTTGCCCGTTCCACCAGTGATGCACACCTTTAGGCCAAACATGAGTTGTGATAGGCTGTCATGCGGTTCGGGTATTATAGATGAAATCCTTCCAGAAGCAGCATCTGGCTCATTTTGTGAGCTCTGTAGTCATTTGTAGTGATGGGGTTACATGTGCCCTAGGCTTTGTCAGATGGTTTGGCTGCTTTTCTCTAGTTTTTTTTTTTTTTTATTGTTATTATTAGTTGTTGATTGTGAGTAATTCATACTTTGTAATATATACTTAACTCACCAGCAATTTACATGTTTAAATAAAAAGTCACTTTATTGAAAATTAAGGCATTTTGTAACCTGACCATTAACATGTTTTGGTGTAAGACTACTTATTTCTCTCCAGTGGTTTGCTTCTGAGAAAGGTGTGTTGCCTGGTTGCCTAAAAGTTCAGGGTGGAAATGGTGTACTCTGTATCTGTAATGCAGGGAAATTTCCAGGAGTCTACAGAGGTGATTGACAAAACTTAAGAGTTTTGTCTGATCTAGTTTGAAATTATGTACCTTTCTACCATTGCCTTCAGAAATTCAATTTAGCATCTCTTACTTTTAAAACAATAGCTATGTTTCTCACTTTTCTTTTCCCCTCTGTCATCTTATCTTGATTATTTGTCTTCTTATTTTAGAAAATCTGTGTTCAATACTGAAAGTAAGTAAGGTAAGTTCCCAAAGAGAATTTAATGCATTAGACCAAATGCTTAATTAGTGTAAATCTGTTCCATTATTCCTTTGGAATCTCAATGTTATAAATGGATTTGACTACCGTGTTGAAAGCTCTAATTTAGATAGTTATTATACCTCATTTTGACATCAGTTTGCATACCACATTGTGTTAATTGTCCAAATAGTTTACCATCGCTTTTACAAAATATGAAAATAAAAATCCGGGGTACGGTATGAAGTTTGTGAAGCAGGATAAAGCACAACGATTCCTAAGAGTTTGTTTTAAATATTATTTTCAAGGTTTACAGACAATCAGAGCAAAAGTATTCAAGGACTGTGGGACTAAAGTAGCTGTGTGGAATAGAGGACAGCAAGATTTAAATATGTACTGGTACCCGGAGAAATAATGCCATACTGCACTACTATGCGTATATACCCTTCTTCAAATTCCTACTGTATCCTCTACTGCATCTTTTCCCCTTGTTTGTGCTAATTTTGTGCTCTGAAAAGATGTTGTTCACATATGAATTAGGCTATTCTTGAGTAAACAAGAATGGCTGCTAATGACATACTTCTTGTTCTTCTTTCTTCTGTCATTATGTCAGGTGACAAGAAGACTATAATGAAATTTAGTTGACATACAGCACAAAATAAAGAGCATCAACATCAAGCGAAACTTTGAGGAATAAAACCCGCACATCACATGACATTTGTTCACAAAAGCTTTGTATTTCTGAACACTAGTCAAAGGGGAACAAATTAAAACAATTCAAACTTGATTGCTGAACCATACCAAGAAAAGGGTTAATGTCACTTTTTTTACTGCTTAGCATTCAGCCATATATTTGCCGATTGAAAAGTTCCCCTGTAATGACTGTTACTTATGTACAGTTTTTTGCCCCCCCCATTCAGAAGTTGCAGATTTATTTTGACGTGGGTAATAGACTCATTGAATTTTGCTTCTCTTCCTTCACTGTTTGCAACACTGTCCAAAAGTGCTGTCGGAGGCTGCTCGAAGAAGGAAGAAAGGATTGGGTTAAAGTTTTCCACGGAGATTTTTATTACCATACAACCAATCATCCAGCTATAGCAACGCATAGTACAGAGGTGTGAGAAATAAATTTCCATAATTAGTTTGTTCAATATTTTCAAATAAACTCGACTTAAAAAATCATTTGTTTGTGAGCAATTTGCAATCAGAGATCAGACTGAATCTTTTGAAAAACATTATCTGTTACAACCAGAGCTGCAGTTTTATGTCATTTAACTATTGCAACTTCTTTTCCCAGAGTTTCTCTAAGATTTGAATTTTGAACCCGTGTATGAGTATGTACATTCAAATTAGACCCAATTCATACTTGCAGTAAAATAATTTTATCAATGAAATGTGAAATTTTACTGGATCTTAAATATGATAGTTTTTGAAATCTGAGGTTTTGATCACGTTCATATTATCAGCAATTATTTGAGAGGAAAAGTTTTCTTTCAAATCTGTGTCCCTGAATCCTTTGGCCTTACATTATCTTTTGAAATACTTTCATTTAATTAATGCAATGTCACTTCACCCTCTTTTTTTCTCTACCTGGTTCAAGTATTTTCAGGTTTGCTATATTTAAAATCAAACTTGTGCTGTACCATACCACTGATTTTTCTCCTTTAGTCTCTCTTGGCATCTCACATCAGTTTTGTACTTTAAGAAAAGAAAGGCATAACAAGAAGATGTTAAGTTTGCTTCATTTAGTTGTATGACTTGCTTTAGTGATGGCTTTAGACTACTTCTAATTACTCTGTTTTCATTTCAATACCTTATAAACCAATGGTAAAGAGTGTCAGAAACTCTTTCTTCCGTTACTTCATCTGCATTTGTACATCACAAATGGTCTCAAACCATAAGTCTTCTTGAAGACACAAACCCAAGCCTGCTGAGCTAGGAATATCAAACTTTTTTTTTGCCATTTAAGGTTTGATTTTTCTAAAGTTAAAATGGTCTCAAGTTGTGGTCTGGAGTTGCCCAGCTATTTACTGCCTATGTGTATCCATGTGGCTTGTTCACATAACCAAAATAGTTATTTGTGCCTACACAAATAGAACTCATAAAAATATCTGTTTGTGAAGTCAGTCCTTTTTATAAGTGAACTAATGAGTTATTCTCATCAAGTAATAATTTGCTGGAGTTAGGCAGATATAGAAGGAGATAGCTCTGGAACAGGAAAGGAAATGACAGCAGAAGGTTCAGTTGGGTAGTTTTTTAACTTTACAAAAGACTACTGAGATGGTTGGACGGGGAAGATAGGGGAGAAAGAAGGAGAGGACTGAAGGCAGAGAAAAGCTAATGAGAACCAATATCAAAGAAATAGACTTGGCGGTACCCCGGTGTTAGCAAGGGAACACTTTGGTGTTCCATGGAGGACAGTTGCCTCTTAAACCCCCAGTGGGGTTGGACCGAGGGAGATGGCGGATTGGGCTGTTATCACAGAGGATAAAAATCCCATAGGACAACTCTGCTCTTGCTTATGTCCTAGTACCCCGTGGGTTCGTTTCAGCTAAGTGGCGGTATATGATTAACAACAGGGAAAGAGGACAGAAAGAGTCCGGTGTTTAAACAGAGCTTTTCCCTTTTATTTTGCTGTGAGTAAGTGGGCTATAAATGGACGTCTTTGACTTTTTTGCAACTTTTTCTGTGTGGGAAAGAATCATGGCTGAACAGAATTTTATTTTTTCTATGAAGAAAATGATCAGGAAAGTTGAACGTAATGATTTCATGCCGTGACTATAATGCAAACACATACTTAACCATCATTGTCTCCTCTTCATATAATAACTGAAAACATCTGTATTGTGCATTGAAACATTACACGCTGCATTACAATTAGAAATGTGCTGAAGTGTTGGATTGGGTGTTTATTTATGGGCCATGAAAAGTAAGATTTTCTGCGCTTCTCATGTACAGCTAAATAGCCATAGGTAGAGTACTGAAAATTTTGGAACCCAGCAGTCACTGTGGGAATGACTTCATTATTCACCGAAGGAGGTTTTTCCAGCAGAGCTGAGTTGCTGACAAACAATAATAAACATTACTGAAAGTTGGAAACAAGAACTCAGGCATGTTGATTTTGACTGTAAAAAATGCTCACGGGGCACGGAGGGCAAGGCGCTCTGGAAATGACAAGGTACTACAATAGAGGGATCCCCATTAGAGTTGTGCATATATATTTTCTGTATTGACACAAAAGTGTTCTGACAGACTCAGCAAACGAGCAGCTCCTCCTAGCCATAAATGCCTTTACCTGTTGCCACAAGTAGTCTAGAAACAGAAATGTATTTTTAATAGGCACACGAATGTCTCAATGATGAAATACGCTCAGGTGGGGACATAGCAAATGTCTTGTCGGTGTAGCTTCTGAGAGCTTTTGTAGCACCAAAGCTATCACTGTGTCTTTTTGCGGAAACACTTGACAGTTCATGACCATAGCGCAATGTTATTTGAGATCAGATTATATAATATTTGCTTTGTCTGACTGATATTTTGCTTGTATGTGAAACAATATAGTCGCTTGAAAGAGCTCACCCTACAGTTAATTAATTTCCAAACAGCTGCTAAGTTTTCTCCAAACTGCGCAGATACACAATGTTCAGTAAGGTTTTCTCTGGAGCTTTCCTCTTTCTCTCCCCACCAACTCTGGCTCAAAGTTTAAAACCAAGGAAGCGTAAAGTCCTGGCCAGTGCACGTGATGGTCATATTCACAGAGAAGGACACAAAGAGTTTGTAGAGCCAGTTTCTCAGTGAGCAGCAGAATGAAGACACCCTATGCCAACCGGGGATTTAGGCTGTGAGTGTGATATGATCCCCACTGATTTATTCACAAGAGAGAATGAGTTTACCAATCGGTAATTCAACTAAATGCAATTTAACATTTTCTTTGCCATAGCTTTATAGGAGCTGAAGCAATTCGACTGGCTTATATTTTTGGGGGGCATCATGTCATTTATTTACTTGCACGGGCTTGAGTATCTTTGGCTCTGCCAGAAATTGTTGGTTGACTTTCAAAGTGGATTCAGATTTCTCCCAGAGAGGTCGACAGATATGCAGCATTTCTGGTAGTGCCCCAATTAAACATGCATCATTTGCACTGATTTTCCACATGATTATCTCAAACAGCCACGGAAAGGCACAGTTATCAATCAGGAGACTGGAAGATTCAGGTCCGTACTACACGGAAACCTGAGGGCAGGAAAAGAAAGCTCATTTTTCTTTGCTTTCCAAGCGTTTACTGGGATACGTAGATAGGATGGCAAGCCAGGTGTAGCCAGGAAGTAAGGCTGATTGTATCTGTCTTTATAATGAGGACACCAAAAGGGCTTTCAGCCTCTAATGTTAGATTTTTTTTGAACGCAGGGTAGAGGAAAGGAACTTTTAAAACAGAGGAATTCACATCAACTGTCTGAAGTTAAAATAACGGTTTGAAAACCAACTGTTTGCCCTGCCCTTCCTAAGGCCTCTTGGTGTGGATTTGTATGGGGGTCCCAGTCCTTCATCTGTGGGCTGGTTCCTCCCAAGCTGCCGTGTTCACCACTGTGAGCGCTCAGTAGCCTCAAATCAGGCACAACCTCTCCTTCACTTGCACATGGATCATCCTTTAACTAGAATTATTATTTATCCCCCTTTTCCCTAAGGGAAAGCTGAAAAGAGGTCACAATCCAGGAACAGTAAACATAGCTGAATCTGGACATCCAACACGCGATCGTCCTTCAGTATTTGCACTGCTGATCTCAGTGTTGACGGTTGCCATGAACCAGAGGGGCAGTTTTATCCCAAAGGATGTATTGGCCATATTTGCTTTTGCTTATCTGCATGTAATGAAAAGTGTAAGCCAGAAGCAGTTTCTTAGCAGTAGGTGAAGACCTGGAGGGGGATAGGGGAGTTATCCTTCTTTCTTTATCTTGGATAGCCTGGAAAACCAACTCCAGCCCGAAGTGCAGACCTGCACGACTATAATATTGATGCCTCGTTAAAAGCGCAGCCCTATAGCTACGGGGTTTCATTACTGCTAATAAATCAGTTCTAGCTGGCTTATACTCTCTCCAGATGCACAGCGGTTGTATGGCTTGGTCTGGAAGCCGACTCTGTACCAGATATGTTGGTGGTGGAAGCTCCTTGTCCAGCCAACCCTTTCTGTGATGGCTTAAGGTGTTTGGAGGGGGGTTTGTGGAAAGGTGAGAAGATGATGCATACGCATTTTCTCAAAGACAGTGCTGAGTCGTGTTTTCATCTGCTGTTCTTCCTGTCAGGGCCTCAATGAAGATCCAACAGACTGCTGTGAGCAACAGTTTCTCTAAAGGTATTTATTTCCCTCCAGATGCCTGCCTAGTTTCCCATCTATAAACTATATAGCTATCCATCAAGCTCAGGTTCTGTTCTCCGGGACTCCTTTTCATCCCTTTCCATAGCAGGGAAGAGGTCTAACTTCCTGGTAATGCAACAAGAAAGATGTATGTGAAATTGCTGAGAACTAACCAGAAAATGTCTCTTTTACTTGATATTTAGTTATTTAGTATTAGTAATATCTCAAATACTTCAGCTAGAGCTGGAAAATGGAATTTTCATGTCAGCAAAGTATTACACTGATTTAACCGAGTCTGAATACTATCTGATTTATAGTGTGTGTGACACACAAATGTTAAATATGCAGATGTCCTCTTTGGGGGTGTTGTCACCCTTTAGGAAACACCCTTCCTATTACTGCAAAGAATTAGTTGTTATTTGCATCTCCAGAATATTATAATACAAAATATAAAATTAAACTCTGGTTGTGCATATTCGACGCATACACGCACAGGAATCAGATCATACACAACCTATAGCTTAATTGGTAGTCCTAATTATCTAATCTACATCAGTCTAATTTATGTTACAAAACCAAGCTGCTCCATAATTCCTTGCTACTGTGAGCTCCATTGAACTCAACAGACCCACGTCACTTTATGCCAGCAGGGAATTTAGCCTTAATATTCCAAAGAGCAATATGGCACGTGATTCACTTTGGTTCACATTTTTCCCAAGCTTTTATGTAAAATAATTTTATTTTTAGTTCAGAAGAAGAGAAATGTTTGTACAGACAGAATTGCATATTTGTACAGACATTCCCAGAATGTAGATATTAGATCCAAAAAGTACCTTTTTTGTCTTCATAAAAGCAAAATACAAAACAAACATCCTCAAAAGAGAAAACAGAAGGGCGATTGCTGTACTTGATCCAGCATTATATTGGATGCTTTTGTGTTGTTGCAGCTGGTCCAGTATCTTCAGCTACTGGGGATGGACCAGAACGAAGTAGAAGCCAGTGGCCAGAGTTTGGTTATTCTGTGTTACAATCTCATTTTAGTGTATAGGAGAAAAAGACTTTTGAAGACAGCAAAATCAAAGCATTTGCTTGGGACGGATTTTTATACAGAAGACTTTTACCACACTAAAGTTGCTCAGTTTTGTGTTAAATTGAGAGTCTCTTGCTCAGGCAGTTTTTAGACAAAGCTTTTGTTGAGCTAGTGAATTTAGGATTTACAGAAGCAAAAAGTTAGTAAACATTAAAGAACCGGATTATTGCTTGTCACAGCTTTCTTGAGTGGGACTTCAGAAATTCTGTCAAAGAATATGAGCTATAGATTAGTATAAACAAAATGTTCCTGAAATTGCAGTGTCAGAGGAGGTCTTCAGAAAATGTTCAAGACCATAATATTTCTTAAGTAATCATTATTGATGCAGCTAATGATCCTGAAATGAAAGAGCGTCAGTGGTGGGAGCCCTGAGCTCAAGTTTGCAAAAGAAACATCCGTATAATTCCAAGGTCAAACTGTACAAAAACATTTTTAAAATATACCCATGGATTTCTCCCTTTAGCTCAATATGAATGTTCAATTTTAATTTTGTTTTGGCTTTACTTTTAAAGCACATTCTTTAAAAACAAAGTCATTTTCAGCAAAGACATTTCAAGGGAAATGAAACTTGTAGATTGAAATGATTGGATACAAATTTGTAATTAATTGCTATTGTGTTGTGGATAACTAGTTTTATAATTCTTGGAAGTGCAGGACAGATTCCAATTTTTTATTATCATGGAAATATATAAATTGTCACTGGTTATGACCTTGTGTAGAACAGTGTTTTTCATTTCTATAAATATATGCAAACTTTTCAATTCTCATTTTTCTTTTTACCCTAACTAATTTTAGAGAGAATGTCTATTACAGTTTGTAAAGAAAAGAAAGAAAAGAAGAGAAAGGTATACTATCACCTATGGTCAGGATTTCATTATGCCGGTCAGATACCAAGGCTGGGTATCGTGAAAAACAGCAAGCGATACTTCCTTTGAAGTCTAGCAAATAGAGAAATAGCATTCAAGGCTTAGAATGCGCCGGCTGTAAACATACTGCATACCCACAGGCAATTACTGTACATTCGGTGTGGCAGTATAGCTTTCTGTATTATTAAATAACTTTCTGAAAACCTAATTTGCAGGGCAGTTTTATGATGCGAAAGGGAGAGGAGGAAGATTAGGATATGACTTAGCTCCATTCAACGCTGATGGCTGTAGCTTTCAATATCCATAAATATCTAGACAAGTGTCTTTCTCCCCTGCACACGTACACAGCTAATGTGCACAAAGTCACGATGATCACGATGCTGAACTCGAGCCCATTAGGACACTAATTTGATCTCTAGCACACCCTTATTATAAAACACCATAATAAGTATTCCTCTGACAGGAAGCTACTACACCTTATTTCCCATCTGACACGAAGCTCAGTAAGAATACCTTAAAAACATCCATTAATCTGTTGCATATAATACAGATTGTAATACAAATATAAGCCCCCAAACTAGCGCTAACTTCGTAACGCTTGTTAGTGCTAAGAAAACCGTGCTAACTCCATGAGGTGTTCTGAAATAAAATAAGTGTATCTGTATCGTTATCTATCGAAGATCGCTGACGTATTCTTTTAGCATTATCATAAGTGTGCATTGCACAATTATGGGCATAATGATAGATCAAGCGAAAGGGAGGAAGACCCAGAAAATGAAATCAGAAACCTTCACAATAGATCTTGGGTGCAGAGGGAAGAAACACAGTGCAGAAACCTGCTGTCTCTCCCTCCCGGCAAGACCCAAATAGTTGCTTTCAAAAGCATTATTTCCCTAAGATACTGTGGAGGACCCAACAGAAAACACATCCCGGGGAAAACTGGATGTAAGGTGCGGGGGTGAGGACTGCAGGATTCCTTCAGTCACAACTTCTTGTTCTGTCAAAAGTTTCTTTGTTCATGTTATTAAGTGGTATGACCTGCCAAGCGCCAGGAGGTCTGGGAAGCTGCGGAGGGGTGGGAAATCTACCTCCTACTAGCCGCTGCTTCCTTCTGAAATGGCATCAGACCTACGGAAAGAGCAGCCGTAGGAATATTCTTGGAAAGAACCTAAAAGCAGAGAGAAGAGACATTCTACTTAACACGAGTGTTTGAGAGCTGGCTGGGAAAAGAGGTAGTTCGTATGAGGGAAAAAAAGAAAAAGAGACAAAAACATATGAAAAAGGATCGAAGAGAGCAAAACAGCGAAACATGTTCTTTATTATGCTTCTCCGTTTATTGCTTGTTTGTAGATGACTGGTCCTAGAAAATATATTATATTGCACCAGCTCAGAATACACACCAGAGATTATAGCAGAAGGAAGATTTGGTGCATCTGGCATCATGTGGCTGAGAAAGTCAGGAAGTTATCATCAGGGGAGAGCAAATAATTCCCAAGAGATGTGTTCGCTGGTATCGGGTCTCAGCTTTCCCTCATAGTCGTGCAGGTTGACGACAACCCAAACGAACAGCTCTGGCCTAATGCCACAATTCAGAGGAAAGCCTGATAGTTGGAGGCACGCTAAAAACACTCTGGGCTTGATTCCACGTTCTGTCAGAGCGCCGCTCGCGGGGATGGAGGCATGTGTCTCGCAAGGCTGGTTGCGCATCCCGCACGCGGCGCTCTCCAGCCCTCATGCGCGCGGCTTTAATTTATGGTGTTGGCATGGGATCCCTCAATGACCTCATGGCTGTAAAATACCCGCCGTAACAGAGTGCCTCTGCCGCAGCTTCCCCCTTCCCAAATCGCCCCGGCAACCTCGTTTCCTCATAACATCAGGGACGAGGGACAGGGTGGCAGCTGACCGCCGCTACGTGGGAGAGATCCCCGGCTGGTGGTAACCTGTACTATGTACAGTGGTCAGAGTCGATCACGTGGTGAAAAACATCCACGGCAAAGCAGAGGATGCTCTCCTTTGTGCTATAAAAAGGACTCCTGTCCGATCATCTATTTACTCATGTCTGTTATATATCATTTTGCATGTATATTCAAGCACGAAAAAAATGTGCAGGGTTTGTATTCCACACAAATAAATATTAACTGTTTTAGCATCATGCCCCGCTCCCCATGTCCCCCCTCTACCTTTGACTGAGAATAAAGTCATTTTATGCATTCTCTCCTATCCTGGGCATGAAAAAGTAAATGGTGTGTTACCCCAACTTAGGTAACCCTTAGGATAATTTTTTAAGCAGCAGGAAACTGGGCTATCTGGCTGGGTAGATAATGATATCAGCTGCTTCCTTCCAAAACAACAGGTGCTTTGGCATAAAAATGTATATCATCATACTGAGATGATGACATCAGTTCATACTTCAGCTTAATTATAAACTACCTCCATTAATCCTCAAATAATTAAACACTTTGTGTATGGTGCAAGGTGAAATACAAAAGCAAAAGGTGCCTAGCTGTTCATCACAGGGTTAAAATGGCAGTTTCTAAATCATTTGTACTTGTGTCTGCCTGCTTAAATGTAAGCTTCAAGCTGATTTTAAGCATTTGTTTGTATTTTATTGTTCCAGCCACAAGGTGGGTAAAAATAAGCACTGTTAAAATTCAGTGAAAACTTGATGAAATAACTAAGATAGATGGATTGAAGTCACATGGAGTATATATGTGCATAAATATCAGGCAGAAATAACAAAGCTGTGCGGGATCAAGCTTTGCGTGTACAAGAATAATTGGGGGAGAAGTCGCGGTTCTTGGCCTAATAGCAGAATAAACATTGCAGCGTTCGGTGCGAGCGGATTTTACGCAAGGAGATCTTAGACTCACATCCGTAAGCAGTACATCCGGATGAAACAAACTCCGGGCAAGCAAGCACCAGGGATTGAAACAGGTAGATTGAGTAACCTTTGTAGAAAAGGAGCATTAATGAAAAGCGGTGTCAACGCAATTGAATTTAATTCCTTTTTTAAATAGTTCGGTGCATACAGTACGCGATCACTTGAAAGCTATACATTCTTTCTTTGTATTTTTTTGATTGTAAACAGCCTGTGTGTAGATGTTTATCACTGCTTCACAACTGCACAACAGATTGCTTAATTTTTCATTTGATATAAAAATCAGTAGACAGAATTGAGCGAGAGCTGGATTTGCAGGCTAAAAGAGCAGAGAAGCACAGCAGATAAAAGATTATGTTCTTCTGCCTTTAACTTTAAAATATAGCACTGACCTTCTTTAAAACAGATGCTATCTTCAGGAGCCAGATGTGTCTCCAAGCAAATTAGTTATAAGAAATACATCCAAGGACAGAGCCATTTAAGAATCAATAAATTATGCATTTGTCATTTGTTATTGTGGGAGGCTTATGCTGACATCTTTGACATGAATGAAAGAGTCTCTGTCCGCAGTAATAGCATTAACAATTTAACAGAGGTGGTTTTATACCAAAAGGGAAGTGGTTTGAAGAAATTACTGTTTATCACCGTGTACATATACACACCTTAATTATTCATTGCGTGTCCACTTACCAGCCTACTTCATGTTATGTAAGTTGTGCTAGATTAAAAAGTTAGAGCTCAGGCACGTGTCCTGTCCTGCTGCTGCTTCTATCCACTTGAACCCAAACTAAAGAGGACGACTCTAACAGTGATTTTCTTTTCAGACAACCAAATCAAGAAAGTTTTGTTTTTCAGTGGCACTTTATGAAAAATTCCTGCGAAGAAGAGTTTTATTTTTCTAAAAGCGAAAGCCACGGTGGAATTTTTTTTTGTGGGTTTTGTTGAAACATTTGGATGACCATATGGAACTCTTAGTGGTGCCATGGGACCATGCAGCTATGAAATCTGATCACTATCTCCCTAGTGACAGCTGGAGC
This sequence comes from Vanellus vanellus, assembly GCF_965231255.1. NCBI lineage: Eukaryota > Metazoa > Chordata > Aves > Charadriiformes > Charadriidae > Vanellus > Vanellus vanellus. The sequence goes on from NC_138913.1 coordinate 16,585,876, forward strand.
CTTTACACCATCAGAAAATTTTCAGACTTCTAATTTGTCATAACTACCTCCTGTGGAAAGAAAATATGTTATGTAGTTAGATACAAGAATCCGAGGCTACAGAACTACACATATCGGCTTCTTTTCCTTTTAGCTTTCAAGCTCCAAATTAATTCCTTGACTGCATCTTATGACTCACTGATGCAAGAAATAAAACATACACACAAAAAGAATACAAAAAACATATGGGGTCTTGTGAAATCAGGGCTAGCTCTTCCGTATAGTTATTGTGGGGGATGACTTATTTTGAAAAACCTACTTATGTAGCAAATGTTGAACCATGCAATTCAAAGTTTCTTTATATTTAAGCTTTCTCTTCAGTTTTTCTCTCCCGCTTTGAATGACGATAAAAAAAAAAAATATCTCTGTGTGTAAGTGTAACTTTGCAATGGTTTCCATTGTTTTTTTTAATTTTTAACATGTGCATTCTTTCTTCACCGCATCAGGCCTGGAAGGGCACAAAATTCAGTCACTTTTTATTAGAGGAGCTCAAGGGAGAAGGAGATGAGAGCTCCCTGCCCACTGCAATTACACACCATGACTGTAGAGAAAGAAGAGCTCAGCTGTTCCCGGAAAACAAGAATCCTTTTGGCACTCAGGAATATAGGCGTCCACCAGGCAGTCACTTTGGAAAATCATGCGGAATATGCGTATGTATCTCTATATGCCTCTCTATGGGGGGAGATAAGCTAGCAGAGCTGAGAATCACGTATCTCCACGTTTAGCTGTTGCGTAGTCCTGGATAGGTTTCTTTTCCGATCTCCCAGGGCATTTTGAGAAGTTTATGAGACATAGCTCAGTGGCTGTGAACAGAAGAAAACGTAAACATATGTTATCATTTGCTTTTATATGGCCACTCTGCTGTTCTAGCTAGCTAGACACCAAAATTGTAACCTTATGCTTTGGACATGGATACCACCGCTGTCGGTTCACGTTGATGGTGGGTGCAGACAAGAAGCCGAGTGCTGCGTAATCTTGTGGACGAGAAGAAGATGACTCCTGGGTTAAGGATCCTAAATGTATCAGTGCTGCTTATGACACTTGAGCCTGCAGCTCAAGTCAATATTTCTCATGGCAATGTGGCACCAAAGTGTATAAAAGTTAAATTTGCTGTGTATATTGGAAAGTTGTTTATAGTACAAATAAGTTCAAAAAATGTGGTTGAAGGCCGCTATCTTTTCCAGGACAGTGTGCAGGAGTTTGGATTAGATTAACATATCAACTTCTTGTTTTGCAGTCTAGGTCACCAGAACAAAATTGCCTTGCTAATTAGTGAGCAAAACGGACGCTAAGCTTCTAATAAAGGATCCAACTGAATCTTTCTTCCAAGTCTTATAAACATCAGTCTCCGCTAAGATATTTAACCGTTTGGGACAGTATGCGAGAAACATAGGAGTACAGATCAGAAACAATGTAAAGAAATACTCAGATTTTTTGTGATTGTTGATTACAGTCAGAAAGCGAAAGTAAGGTAGATGGTAATTAAATGCAGACTCATTTGCTGTAAAGGAGAACCGGAACAAGGGAGTTTGTGCAGCCCATGTGACAAAAAAGGCAACGCTGGATAAAAGGCACTTACTGTTCCAGTATGAATAGTACAAGACAGCGTTAGGAAGATATTTGCTTACATTACCAGAAATGATGAAAGACTTTCCATTAAAAAACGATGAGGAAAAACTGTGCATAACCCTAGGAGAAAGGAAAGAGACGGCGGGGATAGCATCATGCTATGTAACAACCTGCCACCGACTTCGAAATGGACAATAATGACAAATGGACACAGGGGATAAACCCCCAAACACACTGTGAAGCGTTATCTTGGGCAGATGCATGATGGGTTCTATCTATTGCTGACAGTTACCCAAGGTTTCTGCTTTTTTACACATTGACAGCGTTTGTACAGCATGGCACGCCAATAAAATATTTTGATTTGAAGCTGAGCGCTGTCATTGTTTTCTTCTTTCCTTAGGAAACAAACCGTGGCATGTAGGTTGACTTGGAAGCTCATGTTTCATTACATCTTGTCCCTCTGTATCCTCTTGTCGCAAAGCTTCTTTTCAGCAGCAGCGCCGTTCCCAGCCGCCCTGGAGCCCCGATGCGTATCACCTGCGCCATCTTTTAAGGGTTATGAAGCACTGAGAGAGGAACAGTTTGTAAAAAGAAGAGACTGCGCGGAACACGGACACTTCCAGCTAAACACTTCTCATTCCTACAGCTGCAGCTGTAGCCAAGCGTTTGGCAGATTTAATCAATGCATTATTAAAGGAGTCTTAGGTCCAAACTGAGCTTAACCTGGGTCTGAAACACAGCTGTTGTGGCCTCCTGAAGTCCTTGTGTGTTAATCACACAACTGTTCTGCTTTAGCTGGCTACTTATTTGTGGTGGACTCTGCTTGGTCAGCTAACCAGGATGCCATGCAGCAGCACCTCCAGGGCTGAGTCCACATGAAGATGCTCCGAGCGGAAATCCTATGGGGTTTGCTTTTGGCTTCTTTTGTCCCAGATGAATCCCTTACTCCACTTGCCTGTATGGCATTCATCGAGTAGTACCTGTGGATGCCCAAAGGAATGAGCATCCCCATATAAAATCAGTCTGTTGTTTCTCTCTTGCTTTGCTCCATCTCCCATTGTCTCAGGCTTGGTCCTACGTAGACAGAGTTATAGTAATATTTTTTGCCAAATTATGTCATGATTTTTGGTTGCAAACAAAGATCAAATAAGGGCTTATTTTATCATGTTGAGTTCTTTCCTATCTTTAGTATGCTGTTTTTTTCACAATCAAAATCTTTGTTACATCTTTTTGAATGCTTGATAGGATTTTTTTTTTTCTTAGCTTCAGGCTTATTTACATTCCCAGAGCCAGATTTTAAGGTGCTGTGACCTGGTGCTTTGTCCCAAGGTGGACTTCGGTTAGCTCATTACAGTATCACAGTATGCTAGGGATTGGAAGGGACCTCAAAAGATCATCTAGTCCAATCCCCCATTGAAGCTGAGGATTTGATCTTTCTCTCTTTTATTCAAATCTGTTTCATAAGAATATGAAAAACTGCTGGACCACAGTTTACCACTGTTTTTTCCCGAATATGGACAGACCCAAGTTTAAAATAGGACTCTGTTTAAATGCTATAAAGTGGAAAGAGTCACTGAAGAGCAGTACTGGGGCATTTGCTTTTAAGAAATAGTTTCCTTAATCCAAAACTGCCTGTAATCAATGGACCTACACTGATTTATGGCATCTCTGTATGTTGTCTCTTATGTCACCTTTTCTTTAAGTACCTGTGTAATTGCTGAAACGCACAAAGCTGGACCGAGTCCCTGTTTTCCTAATCATTATTGAAAGGGGGCATCATCCAAATGAGTATGAATGTCCACTCTTCTTCATTTATAACAATGAAGGGCGGTTGAATTTTGTAGTTACTGAGCGGGTTTAATTACACAGAGCAAAAGATTTCTGGAAAAGTAGTTAAAATCTGTGATACCCATTCCTGGGTAAATTCCTGGTGCACTTAGCGAGCTGAATGAAAACTGTTGTAATATTGTTTAATTAATGCTGAATTGCATAATGATTGGCCTTAGCTCTCTAATTACTATTGGTAGTAGCTCTTCAAATTTTGATTAGGGGAGAGGTGAACCGCTATCTTTGATGTGGTGAGGTAGCTTCTGCCGCAAATTAAAACTGGGTAGTGAGGCTATAGATTAATTGTGGGTATGTGGAGCAATTAGGACAGTCTACCTCACCCTGTCTTCTGTCTGAAGTTTATTGCCTGTGGTAAAGGTCATAGAAATCAAACCTGAATTGTATCACTTTTGGGCGAGACCTGTAGATATTTAAAGGCAGGGTTTTGGGGACAATCTTAAGTCATTCTAATTCAAAACATGTTAGATGTAATTTTCTTCCTTGCCATCAGAACGAGCATGTACCAGAAAGCAATCTGCTGCTGGGGAGGGGCTGGAGAGGCTCCTTGGGCCACACAGCAAATCGCAGCATCCATCTGGATAGCAGTTGCCGGGGGCTGTCGTGGGGCGATGTTAGTTTGGACTAACTTTTTATTCCTGCAAATGTGTAAAGCCGTTTGATAGGAAGGTAACCAATGACTTCCAGAAACTGCACTCCCCGTGGCAGTTGCCGCAGGACTCGGCGAGAGCTTTGCTGGGTGGGGAGACCCCCCCGTCACCCTCCCGAAGCTGCGAGGTGCAGCCGGCACAGGCTGCGTCTGGGAGGCGGTTTGCAGAAGTTTTATCTTGTTTAAAAATGGACCTGAACCAAAACACGAGAAGAAATACAGCACTCTACTGTGAGATTTTAGTAACTTTTATTCATGACAAGTGACTTTTTTTTCTAATCAAGCCTCAGTACCCTGGTTAGAGTATTGTGGCTTTCTTTTTTTGTAGTTTTCTCTCTATGCTCTGTTACCATGGACTGGATGAACATTCTGGAATAATGGGAAAAAAAATCTAATTGTTTTAAAAAATTGCCATTACTTTTTGTTCTTCTAAAATGATTATGAATGAAAACAATCCGGTTTAAAGAGATTGTAATGCATTCATTTTTTGATGCTCTACCGTCTTGTCGTCTGCTTTGCGTGTGCTGCTCAGGTTTCATCTGCTGCCTGACTTTAGGGTTTGGGCTTGTTTTTTTTCCCCTGTTTATCTCATCCTCCCTTATCAGTTCTGATTTACTTCTCTCTCCGCGTACTTTGCTCCTGTCCTGTGACTTACTGTCATTTCTTGCCCTGATTTGTTAGTGGGAGCATGAGAAAATAGTTTCTACTGAAGCTGCTAAATATGTCTCTCATTTATTCAGCTGGTGGGAGAGAGAGAAGAAGGAATGAGGTTGAGCAAAGTAGCCTTTGTAACCACAAGATTGTTTGCACTTTACTGCCGGAACATGCTGAGACTTGAAGCCTTTGTATGATTTTTATAAGTAGAGAGGCTGTAATTGAACTTTCTTGCTAGACATTAAGAAAAAATAAAAGATTAAAATATTTATTTTCTTCTTTTTTATACATGCAGACAAAACCCAGTTTTTGAAATCATATGAGTGGGTGCAATTATATAAACCTCTGTGCAAATAATGAGACCCCTGTGAACAATTTTAAAGAGAAAGCAAAAGCAGCCTTTTGCGTATTCATTTCAGGGAAAAGCAATCTGGCTGCAACTTTTTACTGGAGAGCTTCACTCACCTACTGTCAAAACGCCTTTCTCCGTGTTCATTTCTGATGGGCGTATAAAGCTGAAACTCAGGTCTAAATAGCACAAGATTTAGGCAAAAATGAGACACCCTGCTTCCATGTCTTGAGCTTGTCTGCTTTTAATGAATAAAAAGTGTAGATAACCATTCGGGAAAACAGGTACCCTCAAGTGCTTTTTCGAATAAAGATCTCTTCTTCAAGTCAGAGAAAAGGGAATGATCTACCTCGTCACTTATGTTCAAGCACTTGCTTTTGTAAATAAAAGGGAGAACTTTACAAACGCAACACCACCGATGTAACCTGGGCACAGAGCTTCGCCTGAAAAAACCTACCAGCACACGAATAACTGGAAAAGAGCCAAAACTATATGACAGGAGCTGTTGCCATCTCGGAGGTCCTAAAAATGAAAAGGAACGAAAGCAGGTGAAAATAATCGAAAATGACAAGGTAAAGATATTTATAGGCTTGGATATTTATATATAAAATATATTTATACATAAAAGGACATTTATATCAATATAAGTAGCAAACACCATACGGCAGTAGGTAACGTGCCATCAAAGAAGTGGAAAGAAATAAAATCTAGGAGCCTGTATTTCCGGACAGTTCTGCAAGGATACAGTGCCCAGTGCCTGCAGGTTAGCGCAGGGAAGAGGAACTCGGGTCCGTACCCACAAAGACCCTTGTTTTATATTGGAATAATGTATGACAGAAGAGAGGCCAGTTATAGCCATTAATCTGGTTCAATTTTATTACAATTTATAGCCCATGAGAACAAAATAAGTCTATTGAAGTACATGACAGCAGCAGTACATGAGTTCGTGCTTAAAAATATTATTCTCAACGTTGGGACATCTGGGCAGCCAGATCTAATCGTATTTCTTTACTCTGCCAGAACTAGAGCATCTGACATTGGAGTTATTTGTTCAGACATTTCTAAATAGATAGTGCCAGATAACTAACTGTAATCAAAACCTTTCCTTTTTCTGACACTATTTGGATGTGTCTCCAGTCCTAAAAATCCTGTCAGTGTTCAAAAAAAAAAAAAAAAAGGAAAGAAAGAAAAAGAAAAAGACATGTTAAGCGTGAACAAGAGCCCCACAGCCAGATTTCCTGCCCCACTTTTGATCCCTTTGTGTTGCCTGAGAGGTGCAAAGGAGCTGTGGGTTTACAGCTGCTGGGTGGAGGATCCTCCAGAGGCGGGGAGGTCTCAGCAAGGATGTAGGGACGGAGCTGGGTCCTGCTCCCAGCCCGCTCCCAGCTCCACGAGGTGGGCAGGGCAGGTTTCTGCTGACCAAAACCTCGTCGTACCACCCGCTCTGGCTGCCAGTGGGGTGTGCAGGGGCTGAAACATCTGGCGAGTCGGCAAGGTGTAATGGAGGACCTTCTCCTCGGCTCCATGTGGAGCAGGCTGTCCTGTAAACGCTGGTGGGTACCATTTACCCTTAGTCACTTTCTGGTTTTAGGCAATTTTCTTCAGTCCGTTTGTCTTATCACACTTTATATTTTCCTGAGAGAATTTAATGGAGTGTGGGAGTTGTCATAATAATCTCCCCGGTTCTACATTTATTTTCCTTAGCGTGCAGGAATGCTCAGGCCAACAGCAAGAGAACAGAATTTGGTCTATTTAAATAACGCTTAGTACAGATCAAGTTTTGATGCGTGTGGAAAGGAAAGAGTAAAAAGACACGTGAAAACCAAGCAAAATAAAGCCTCGCAGAGCACTGCCTGCTCCACAGCCTCGCCACATGCTCCTGATTAATAGATTTCACCGATACTTTATGGCCAGTTGTCCAACTCTAGTTTTCACTTCTAGAAGGCCCATAAATAAGAGCTAATTCTGTGGCATTCACCCTACCCTTAGAAGTTTATTGCCTTACCAGCGTGGCACACAGGTTTAGGGTGATTTTCGTCTTTGTTAACAGTATTGGAAATAGTTTCTGATTTATACTATTGCAGGACGGACTGTTCAGAGAGATGTGTGTTAGCTCTTTAAAACCATTTTGCAATGTCATCCAAGGCGGACTGACGAATTCTGGACTTCATTTTCTCAAAGTTCGAATAGTGCAAACCTTTTTTTTTAAAGTTTCTTAGGAAGATACGCTCATTTTTCAACCCATTCTACTATTTATTCACATTCAAAACATCCATCTGTTTTGAAGAAAAATGTAAAGTGAAAATGAAATGTTTTCCTTTTTTGAAAAGCTCCATTACCCTAACTGTTTTTATTACTGGTGAGAATTTTTCACTCGGCTTCCTACACTTTGGGTTGGACTCATGCCAGAGCCCACTTCTACATGTAGTACGTATCGTGAGTAGGCAGGATAGCCTGCTAATTAATCAAGAATCGGGGAGACGTTGCAGTTGGACTTCCTTCATGGAAAAGGAGTTGGCAGCGGAGACGTCTCCTGAAGCTGGTTCAAAGGAGGCTTCTAGACTATGGAACTGGAGGGAGAAAGAGGCACCTTCATAGCTTTCATACTGAACAGAAGGTCCCGTGATGTATGGAGCTGCTTGTGATGGTGATGTTCCCTGTGGCTTGTTTTCTGGTTGCAGATTAATTTGCTTTATGTTCATCTGTCTGGCATGTGACAGTTAATTCATTTTCTCCTCAAACAGAGGCTAAAATTCTGCCGTGTGACCTAGGGTGAAATCCTGAACCAACCGAAGTGAAGAAGAGCCTTGCCATTGACCTTCAGTGAAATCAGGATTTAATCCTTACTCTTTACCTCTTTGGGGCCAGGCTTCATCAGAACAGACTCCCAACTACACCCCCCTCAATTTCAGTGGGATACAGACTAAAAGTCAACTTGAAATTCAATGTGCAAAGATCTGTAGTCTACACTCGTGGCTATAGAAAAATTATAGTCGGTTCCCAGGCATTTTGGCATTTTGCAAAAATCTATGTTTAGTCCTTCAGTACGTAAATAAATTAGTCAATGATATTTTATCTTCTGGGGCGGGGGGAGGAACCAAGATAAAATTCATTGCAAAAGGAGTATATTGGGGTGCAAAAAAGAGTGGAGGGTAGGGAGAGAGATAAAAACTGTATTAACTCACTTGATACTTTACAAGATATTTTAATTTGGCCCTAGGATTTTAGACTACTTTAATCAGATCGCAACTGCGCCCTTTTCTATGAATAGCCTTTTTAGGCTAATTATGATCAAATCTCTCTGGTTTATTATAATGAGGAGATAGCACATTCTGTAAATGAAGGTAGTAAGGTAATAATATACATTTTTTTGGCATTAAGTAACCATGCCTATCTTAATTACAATAAAAATCTCACAACTGAAGGCAGGTTGGCTTAACTAACAAGCAATTAAACCAGGTGAAACTTATCTTAGGAGGTGACACTTGGCCATCTGACAAATGTAATAAATCTGTGAGATCCTTCCATTCTTGCAGACTTTTTTCAGAAACCTTGAAACATGGAATGGGTTTATTGACTGGATAAATGGTTTGTGAGTTTTTCTTTATATAACACATCTTTTTTAGTTTGGTTTTTTTTTTTTTTTTTGAAGGGGGTGAGGAGTAACATGGTGCTAATAGGATACTGCAGGGATCGATGTTGTGTTTTCATCTTCAGCAACGACTAAGAAGAATGAGCATCTAACATTTTAATGAAATTTACAGGTAAGCCTACAACAACCTGAGACTTGGGGGAAAAAAAAAAAAACAAACAAAACTTCATAAAACCCCCCAGTGATCTGATCTGAAACAGGTATGGAGTACTTGGGGAGGGGGGACATCCTAAGGAGCACTTTTTGTGAAAGAGATGGGGAGGTTTGCGAGAAGACATGAGGGGTAAATTTGTAGGTGATGTGGCGGTGAAGATCTGGAGGGTTACGGAACAGTGGGGCTTCTCTCGCTGTGCCCTGCGCGTGCTGCTGGAGCGGGTCCGTGCCCTTGGAGAGGTACTTCACCGAAAGGGAGGGTTCAGGGTGTTAGTGCAGCTGGCTTTAAAGTTGTTAGTCAAGTTCAAATAAAGTGTAAAGCTCAGTGCTTGCGGCATTTGTTTAATGCTAGGCCATTCCAGCATTTTACAAAGAAAGTATGCCTTGTTCAGGATTTCCAACAGAAAGCAACGCAGCATGAAGCAGAGCAGGGAATACGTTCCAGATGACTTTAAAAAAAAAAAAAAGAAAAAAAAGAAAAATAGCATGGTAAGCAAAGATGAGGCTATGACTAATCAAATTGGCTAGTGGAGACTCTCTTATACTGCATTAAGTACTGAAATATTATGTACCAAAAGAAAGCTGGCAGGGCTGGATTAGTGAGAATGAGTCATTTATTAAAACTCTCAGAATGAGGAGGTAAGGCAAAGGGATAGAGGGTGAATGGAGCATAAAAATCTTTGTGAAAATGCAATTAATCTTAAGACTGGAAAAGGACAGCAGAGCCTTCTGTTTTTAACTTCTGCTTTGCTACTGTAGATCAAGACACTTTATTCTGCTATTTTGTTTTCTAAATTGGCAGGAGTAAAATGAACCAGGCTTCCCAAAATTATAAAAGTGGCTTTAAAATCATGGCTTTAAAATACCGTTCTCTCGGTATTTTTACGTTTTCTGATTTTGGACTTTAAAACTATAATTTTCAAAGGAGGTACTAATCCTGACATCATGAACTGGTGAATCAAATAAACTGAAGCCGGAAAGCCGAGAATATGGAAGCAGTGGTGAACAAGATATCAACTAATTAACTCCTCTGATCTCCTTCTTAATTGTGATAATAATGGGCTCACCGTAAAAGACTAATAAGTGATAAAGAAATTTGCAGTAACATAAATAAGGAGAGTGAAAACATAAGGATGACACCAAGCAGTGGTCCCCGGCGGGCTGTGCAGATGGAAAGGCTGGTTGGGCTGGTGCTCCCCTCCTGTTGATGCTCCTCTGGAATCTGCAGGTGCTAGTCCAAAGTGGAGCCCGCTAAAACCCGTGCAGCGGCGAGCCCGGGCTCCTAGCACTGACTAATGCAGCCTGCAGGTGTGATTTTAACGTGTTTTGATATTTGCTAGTTCAGACATAACTGCTGTCAGCTAAAAAGGTTTAGTACTACCAAAGTTGTGGGGATTTGGGCTATTTTGTCTCCAAGACTGAGTCTTGGCCGTTACTGCAAATAGTGCTGTACATATTTCAGATTATTCTGACCTGTATTCTTGTAGAGAAGGAATTGAGAAATTGATATGTGGATGAGGTCTGCTGCCTGTGCAATAGTACAGCATCCTAGCTTTTACACGCGGGCACGACTGAGTACTTTAGATGAGGGCAACCTGCATCAGACAGTGATGGATCATTCTTTGGACTCCCCCCCCCCCCCCCCCCCCCCCCCCCCCAAAATCTCTGTGAGGGTGTTTTATTATATATGATGAAGAGGCAGGAGTCACACATACTTTTGATCTGCAGGTAAATGGATTGGAGTTTTGAAAGAAGCCAGCTTAAGCACTAGGACCCTACACTGTAGGATGCTGTTCTCTGATTCTCAGCCTATTTTTAGTGTTTAGGGAAGCAAAAAATGAAAAGGATTGAACTCCAGCCCTAGAGAGAAAGAGAGAATATACTGCTTCAGCCAATCTATTCTGTGCAACTCAATTAACAATATAACAATATATTTCACCTGTCAGGAATGTTTATCCTCTTACTAATTAGCAAATCAACACCACGTTTTGAAAGGAATTGTAGCTCGTAAAAATGTTTGCCTTCACAGATGCCCTGTGCAGATTGCATCACTTAGTCTTGTTGGGAAATAGGTTAAGTGTAGGACAAGGGAACACGATAATGTTGCTTTTTCCCCTCTTCTGCACTCATTACCGCCCTGTTGCAGGCTTTCTTTTGTTTCCAGTTGCTGGAAATTTGAGAAGGTGGAGGGAACCGCTGCAGTAGGCCTTGCCCTTACCCTCTTTGTTTCTGCTAGCCTTAATTAACCTCTCCCTGGGTTCACCAAATTTGTGATTAGAAATTTTTTTTTTTTTTTTTTTAAGTTGGGCTTATGCTCACTAAGCAGGTTTTCTCATAGCTCTACTTGAAACTCCATTATTATAATTTTGAATGCTGCACTGTTTGTTCTAGAAACCCATCTTAGTAATTTATCCCATATCTCTATTTTTCCCTCATGGAAAATACAATTATTTTAATTCTTCTAATTGTTTTTCATTTCCTACACTCCAAATTTGTCTCTTTCCCCCAGGCATCTCTTCATCTTAGATCATTGACTGGAAAGGCCTTTTTGGCTCTTAATTCCTTATCTGTATTCCAAATGGACTAATATTGTACGGTGTTCAATAAAAAAATAATTTAATTTGTTATTTCCTTCATCATGCAGTTGCAAAATTGGCAGGCATTTAAGATGATTCTTTAGTTTTGGGGGTGCTAAGTGCGTCTCAAATTGAGACGTCAGCTTTAATGGAAAGTTATGTGAAACTTCAGGTAAGAATGAGCATTTGAATAAGTAACACAGGTATAAACCTGCACTGTTGTTCAGCCCTGCGTATAGCAGAAAGCGTAGAGCCTTCCTCGCCTTGTGCCGGAATAACTATCGTGTTATTTCCCAGCTCCCACGGAGAGCGTTGCACAGTGAATCGGAGCATTATATCCTCTCTTTGTTCTTTTAGTTATTTTGCTTAATCTCATGTAATGGCCAATTAACTTGATTTGCCTTCGGAGCTGGGGGAAAGTATAAATAAACCTGGCAGAAGAGCGAGGTGGGAAGAAGCACAGAGGCCGGAGTCATGGAGATGCCCTGTGTGAGCAACAGGAAATCGATCGCCATATGGTCAGTTATAAATAGGGCCATCACGCAGCCTCATCGCCTTTGACGTGGCCAGGTTCTCTGCTCAAAATTCCTACTTGCAGATTTTCTTACCTTTGCTCACCCCAGCTAGCTTTTTTCAGGCAGAGCAGGCAAAAGTTTTGCTGGAAATTCTGGAACGCGCCGCTCTCCTCCTGTGGCTGGGCATAAGGGCGGGCGGCCTGCAGCGGGGAGTGATGTTAGCCTGGTGGTGGGACAGGGCAGGAGAGGACCGTCACCTGGAAAAGGGATGGAGGCCTCAGGGTAGAGTTTCTCAAGCCGTGTTTGTTTAGAAATGTCATCTCTTTACTTCTGGAACTATTTTCCTGTGGAAAATTTGTGTTCGTGGTTGCCAACCCGGGGTTTTAGCAGTCCAGCTGGACTGCTGTGCCTGCAGGTGTGTTTCTGTCTGAAAAAAACAAAATTGCACTTGGGCAAGTGATTTGGAGGGAGACGGTGTGAGTCACCTCCTCACACGAGCCTGGGGACCCAGAGGAGGGCTTGTGCCGATGTGCAGTGTGATGCCCCCGGCAACTGCACCTTCCGTGTGCTTTCCCTGGCATCTTCTTTGACTCTCCAGGGTAAAGCAGCCCTGCTGCAGATGAAGAGCTATCGTGAGTCAAAGCAAAAGAAAAAAGAATGATAATAGTGCATTAAACACAAAGGTCAGAAATTATGACCTGGTGTTTGTCCTTAGACACCCTGAGAGCTGCCAGGCAACTGAGCAGAGGTTTCGGGATTACAGCACAGATTGAGTTAGCGGTATTTGCCTGGGTTCTTTGTGTACGCGCTGTCGGATTTGGCACCTGTGAGCGTAGCCAAGTGACTGGCTTAGTGGACGGGATGTTGAGGTGTGGTTCTAGGTCACGGAAAATGTCAGGGTTTGTTACACCTTACAGCTCTTCTGTGCGTTCTTTTTATTTTCTACATAGCTCTGGTCTCTTTTTTTTTTTTTTTTTTTCTCTTTGGCTCACATATGACTTTTGCTGGTTGATTAACTGAGTATCTGGATGTCGGGGAAGCTTTTGAGTGCCCTGGCACCAGTGGTCAGAGTCCTACTTTCTGCCTGCCTGCAGATGAGGCAAGCTCTGGGTTTGCTTTTGTTGAGTATCTTGGGATGCAATCCCTGCTCAGAGACTTGAAACAGAATTACACCCACTATATCATCCAAATTTGTCATATATAAATATAGATGTTGAGATGATTAAACACATTAGCAATTTTCAGTGGTTCTTTAATTCCATCATTCATTATTTTTATTTGATGAACCTCTTTCTTATGAAACTTATTAAAATGTTGGTACAAATCTGTTCCAAATTCCCTTGATGACTGTGTTTATACAAAATGATATACATAATGATCTGCTTTTGAGACTGCATTAGAAATGTGCATTGGTTTTTCAGTTTGTAAGAGGCTGTGTATCACTCATAAGAAATAATGGCTAAGATTTTCTCTTTACATTAGGGAGCTGCAGGCACTCAGGCATGGACTCTCCCTCGGTCCGAGTCTCACCCAGTGCTTCCTAAAGGCTCCCACACTATCATTAAGAGTTGGGTCAGATCCTGCAGCAGTACCTGCAGGCAGCCCTCCCTTAGGCAGGTCAGAGAGCACTGGGCATGAAAGGAGACATAATGGGCAGGGTCCACTCACTGAACTTTGCTGTCCAGAAGTTATAACGTTAACTGAAGCCACCACTTAAGCACTTGTCTAATCAGTGGACAGGTACTTCCAACAGCTGATTCATTTAGCCTCCTTCTGAGGTTGCCTCGCTCCCTCCATTGACTATAAAGAGAGCCTAGATAACTATTTGAGATTAAATCCCTAAGTAATCAGACAATTAAAGTAAAATGAGTTGAATCCCTCCCTGAGGGATTTTGCAGCTCTGTTGACCAGTTAGGCTCTGCCTCTAGTTAGAGATATGGACTACATTCTGTCTTTTGGTTTACAAATTTAACTTTTTTAAAAAAAAAAATTAAACCTAAAATGTATTTGGCTTCTCTTACACCTTTACAGACTCATAAAAGGCACTTGGCTTTCAGATATTTGAGCAATATAGTGAAGTGTACAATTACATCTCGGATTGAATTTAAATAATGAAAAAACTCTTGCCGATATCAATGGTTAAATACTTCAGGTCCCATTTTATTTATAATCAAACCCTCATCTTTCTGAAAACAAACACGCAGCTGCCTAAAAGCTTCTCTAAAGTGGGAGATCACAGAAAGTATGGGTATTTTTCTTTTCTCATAGCCTTCGGAGATCTGATGAGCTTGACGTTTTATCTTTCTCTTTCGTGGCACTTTATTAATTTTTCTTCCATTAATGTTGTCTAAATACCTTCTTAGAGCCATAAAAACTGGCACCTGCAACAGACAGTGGCATGAAATTGTGTAATTTAATCTAGTCCCAAAATAAATTGTTCATAACTGCATCTTTGGCAACCCTACTTTGACCAAGTCTGTCAGAAAGCTGGTTCTGTATAATTAGCAAGAAGGAAATATCGGTCAAAACGGACCCGTTATACAGCAAAGATACAACGCTGCGTGGTATGTCTTCCTGATTTGTGACACTGAACTGTTTGTTTTAGAGTACATGAGGCATTGTCCACAAAATTTCTAGATTTTACTGCAGGGCAATATGTTTCTACTCAAATGCATTTGGTTTGCGCAAAAAAAAGTAATTTTTCTTTTGACTCTTAAGAAAATATTTATAAATGTCTTCATTGGTGTCGTAGAATCCTTTAGTAATCCGGTGAACAAGATACTTATCTTGTTGATCGTCAGATTTTTAAAGTGGAAGAGTGATGTCTTTTCTTTTGCTATTACATCAGCTATTGTACCATCACATGAGTCATGCTGACTACACATATGGCCTGGCTGACCGCATATTCTTAAGAAAAAGTTTGTTTTCTTGTAAATGTGTGTGGTTTTTTTTTTTTTTTTTTTGCTACTAATTTAGTGTCTTTCTGCTGTAAAGTTACTGATGAGTATCCAGCAAAGAATTTACTTTCTTGGTAATCAAGTGTTTTTAATCCTTTCTCTGCCTCTCTCCTGTCCCCTTCCTTCTGCAAACAAGATAGGAAAAAAAAAAAAAAAACCCAAACAAACCCGCCTTGTTGCAACGTTTAAGTTCTGTATAGACTTGTGTGGGGCTTTTATGTTTGGTTTGATTTCCTTTCATGTCTTGTAAGGAATTGTACATAAGGAGGTAAATCATTCATAACAAACTCAAAGGAGTGAGCTAAATCAATACTAGCTCCATTCTATCAATAGAGTTGAAAAAAAGTGAACGTTCTGTTTTAATAATAGCTTTCTTAAATCCATGTAATTAAAATGGAGCAAAAGCTGTATGTTTCCTTGAGGCCACAGGTGGTATATAGGAATTAGTAAAACGAAAATACAGAGTTTAATATGAGTCTGATTGGCATTTCTTTTTCCTACATGGATTTTGGTGTAACTGATTCCTAGCTGGAAATATATATATCTATTTTTTTCTTTCTTGAATTCAAATTTTATGTTGTCCTTCTAAACATACCTACATAGACATTTACAAACGCCCCCGAGCCTTGGGTGAGAATGGATTGAATGAGGGTTACTTAGTGCGTCTTATATAAAAATGAATGTTCTTAAAATATCCACCTTGAAAAAAACAAAAGCTCTTTCTCCTGGGAGTATCCTCTCTAATTATTCATAATTAATAAATAAACAAAGAACTGTGTAGTCCTACAGCAAGTAGTTATTAAAAGGCTCTTAGAACTAAAAAGACTTCCTGGTCAGAAAGCAGATCCCCAGCTGTGCTAAAAGAATGTAGGACTGAATCCACAGAAACTTCTACGTTTTTTTGTGTGTGTTTCTGAGTTCAAGACAGATGACTTAGGAATGGAACATCGCTTTTTAAATGGTTTGAAGCCCACACAGTTTCACCCAAGCAACCCAACTTGATCCTGAACTTGCAGGGTGAAGCTCCTGATTTTTAGGCATCAAGTGGAAGATGTTTCGGCACAGGCTTTGATTAATAACAGTCCTCATGGTTTGGGGAAGAAGAGATCGTGCATGGCTGGGGCCATGGGTAACAGTGTAGGCTGCAGGAATTCACTGGGTAGTTATGCAGTTAGATTTTTCAGGTGGGGCTTCAGAAAAGGCAGACGAAGGTGGCTGGAGACCACATGCCAATGTGTGCAGAGTGTGCCCCATGTCACTTGGCACTGCTGGACAAACGCAGTGTCCATGGGAGGCAGGAGAGCAAACCTATTTTTCCTTCTGTTGTTGGGTTGTAATGCCAAGAAAAAAGCCTTATTCTGTACTTACTCTGGCTGGAAGTGTGCCACAGCAGTAGGTGGAAAGTGGTCTTGTGCTCCTCCCTGTAAGCGGCTGCCCGGTCCCAGGGCACCCCTGGCGCAGTATAGCTCGCGGGTTCCCCTTCTCCCCAGGGCTGTGACTGGCTCAGGCTGCCCTGTCCTCTTCCAACACACACTCTGGGGACCCCAGATTTTCTGGGTATTCTCATGATTGGTTGTAAATGTACCCTGTCTTGTTATCGTTTCCTTAGCTTGCAGAACCACCACCCAGCTGTAATCAGCTCAGTGTTGCCGAACTACTGGAATAAGGGATTATTCGGACTCCTGTCCCTGCAGAATAATAACTGTTACCTTATTTGCTTCTGTACTGGACCTTCCAACCCCTACACAGCACGGTGGAGGACAAAGTTTTTCTTTATTGATTCAGACACTACTGTTTTCTTTTTTGGATTGTTATATTGAACACTCCCTTGATATTCTTTGCTTTGTTATTTCTTATTCTCACAATAAATAAGTCCTTTGGATTTCTGTAAAAGTGGCCCATGTAGCAGGCAGTGAAAAGACCTTGTAGACAGTAAAAGGCACGGGAACCCTTTAGTTAAGCAACATACCTTTTGGCCTGAAGGTCTTGCTTTCTTTAGAGCATCTTTCTTTCACCTGGGTTGTGGTCAAACCGGAACACTGAACTCTGAAATGTCATTCTTAGTTTGGGAGCCAAGAAAAGTTTGTCCCAGCATTATACTGGGTTAAAAAGAACATTAAGAATGCCAAACAAAGAATGTAAAAAACACGCAGCATATCAAGCACTTTAACACCCTGAAAGGAAAATATAGGTTGTCTACTCTGAAGGGAGAGCCCTGGCACACTGCGGAGTCGGGCCCCGCTCTTGCGCTCTTGTGTTTTTTGTTGTGTGTTTGTGTGTTTTTTTTTTTTTTTTTTCTCATCATAGACTTCATATATTCCCCCTCCATGCTTAACCATTTAATCAGGCAGAGTGGAGACTGATGTACTTTTGAGGGCCACCAGCAATTAAATAGAGACTTCTTGCAGGAATAAGGATAGATATCCACTGAATGCAAGAAGGAATTGAATTTTTCTGCGAGTTGCCACTGCAGTTTAGAACATGCTGGACAAGAATCTGTAGTAAATCCAGAAGAGATTTACCTCCCGGGGAAGTACTCAGCAGTGTGTGGTGGTACTTCCAGTCTGAAACCCATAAACAGTCATGACATGAAAAATATACATGAAAAAAGAATAGTGGAGGAAGTCAGGCATGACATTTCAAACATTGGAAGTTTTTTCCTTTGCTTTTAAAAGAGATCTTTAACATATAACTCCTAGACCTTTGCTTGTGAACAATGTAATTATACATCCTAGACCCACACCTGTTGAGAGGAATTTATTAGTGCTTATGGAAAGAAAAACGAGGAGCTGAAGGTGTTGACCTCTCTTATTAAAATTGACTTACTAGTGTTTGCACCACCTGTTGCTGCAGTGTTTAATCAGTCTTTTTAGATTGGAGTAGGTATTAGATTAGGACCAGATGTTTTCAAACTTTGCAGTTATTCCAGTCTTTAAATCAAGGCTCCTTTAGAAATCATTAAAGAACATAGCTCAGTACCTTCAACTCTGTGAAGTTTTGAGGAGGAGAAAATTTACAAGTTACTGTCTTTTATATATATATATATATATATATATACTGTCATATAATCAAGGAAGACATTGTCAAATAGATCAGAAGGATCTTCTTTTGAGCTTGGCTATTTATATACCATAGTCCTCCTCAGGAAAGCATTGACACGGCAGGATGATGAGTCAAGAAACTCAACAGAGGAAATGCATGTAAGCACAAAAGGTCAACTTCTCTTAATAGTTTCAAAGAGAAAAACCTTGTCACAGATGGTGAAGAAAGACAGACAAGATTTAGGAGTGTGGTTTAACCAGGCTGCATATGTGTTAACTTAACGTCTCTGAGAATTGAACTTCTTCATTCAAGACAAGCGTACTTCCACAATCTGTCCTGCATGAGGGAGGTCCCTCTTCCCAGCCCTTGACTGGTCCTAGAATCACCACTGCAAGCCCAAGTGCCTTCCCCTGTGGGAAGGGGAGCATGGGGGGAACAGCATGGCTCTGACACAGGCACATCCCCCTTCCTCACCATGCTTTTTTTTTTTTTTTACAGTTATGAATAAAGTGCACTACAACAGTGGGGACTGATGACACAAGGCAGTACGTGGGTGCTCCTGCCACTCTGTGTGGTGGATGGTGTTTGGAGATGCTCCTGGAAGGAAGGCAAGGAAAGGAAAGAGTAAAAAAGATTTCCCAAGGACATGTCTGACAGTAAAGCAAGAATTGCTTCCCTCTCCCCTAAAAGAGCTGAAATGCAACTGCATGCTGCGATCCAGTCAGCTCGGGATTCCTCATCACCCACAGCACGCCTAATGAAGGCCTGCTAAAATGGGGTAAGGTGGAAGGAGGCACTGGCAAACCCTTGTGACTGGAGCCCTTGTGCTGCTGGCCCAAAGTCAGCCTTCCTCATCCCACCGCGCCTTTGAAGCGCGAAGCGCTGGAGTGGGCCCTGCAGTCTGTCATACGTGGGAATGGTATTTGGTCCAGTCTTTGATCCTAGGTTCCCTAACGAGGAATTATTCATAATGAATAATTAGTAACAGCTCCTGTGAGATGCAGGTGACTGCAGGCTCTGAATGCTCTCCGTGTGTGTAGCACAAAGGACAGGAGCAGTACCCCTCTGTTTTAGCAGAAGGCATGCCTATATATATATATCTTTTTTTTTTTTTTTTTAATGCCTGTCAGATTGGGCTGGCAAAGCTCACCTGCAGTGTGGTGTGGTGTAGATTATGTTTAACAAGCTTTGCAGAATGAATTGTTTGGGTGTTTTTTCTTTAAAGGTTGAGGGGCACTCGCATTATTTTCGTTCAAATTAAGACTTTTACATTGCAAGGGAAGCAAAAGAAATACTCGTGCCTAAAACTCTTTTCTAGTCTGGATCTTGTTTCTTGTTCTTTAGTTGGGATACAGTATGTTGAAATAAGAAATAAATATATGGTCACGGAAAAATTTTATTAACTATGACAAACACTTGTTTACGACTTACCCATGTGAAGTAGTTTCCCTCTCCCACAGCCTGTAGAGTGGACTGGAATTTCCATTTCTACGCGTACATCAGCAAAACAATATAATACAACAATCTTGCAATGTGTCAGGATTAAAATAGGAAGTAGTAGATCTTCACTGTTTCCGTTTTTAGGGAAACTAGATACAAATGTAAAATGCCCGAATAAATGTGCAAAATACACAAATAATTATTTTCCCCTTGAATGTTAAAACAAAAAGGAACTACTTTGTTTGTTACCACGCAAGACTAACTGGGAGTGGGAAGGTGCGTGTTCCGCAGGGGAGCACTGCCAGGGATTTGTATTGCGTAGGAAACCGTTTGTTTCGTGTTTTACAAACACATTCTGAAAATATCTTTTTTTTTTTTTGTTGTTTTTGTTGAAAAGCAGTGCAGTAAGGAGCAGTGTTTTAAAGACGTATATATATGAAATCAGGTTCTTTCTTATGAATCCCCTTAGGTTTTTTCAGATACTGTTGTTTTACTCTTTCCCTGGTAAAGGTTGAAACATGAGAGGTAACGTCACAGAAGGGTGTCATGCAACTCTGAACAATATATTCCACCATGGCAATTCTTGCTTAGAACCTGAGTTAAAGCTGACTGAAGTTACTAGGAAAATTTCATGCTGTCAGTGAAGATGGATTCATGATATTCACAGGGAAGATTTCTGCTTGCATAAAGCAGCCATGGATTCTTTTGACTGTAACTGGGCAGATTATTCATGACAAAGAATTAATTTGCTTTTGGATCCAGTATGCAGTATCATCTAGGCCGTTTAATGGCTTGTATCTTTCCCAAGTGCGGGACTTGCTATTTTTCTTACATATTATCTCCTTTCATAGCTAAACGACTTGTATGTGAATGGAATTTTATTTTACTTTGAGAAAATTCTCAGCCTGAATATATTTTTCTTTGATATGTCCTAATCAAAACTTTCTTCAGGCAAACTTTTCTGATATGCTAATGGGGTTCGTATATGAAACGGAGAGACTCAACTGCAACTTATTTGGAAATTGTTCAGTCCTCCCCACCATTCCTCACCAAGCCTTTCTGCGCGGTTTCTTGAGGGCGCTGGTATACGGAAGTCAGTAACAGAATTTTCCAGACACTAGGCTTTGTCTTTACTATATTCACATAAACTACTTAACAAACCTAAATTCAATTACACTGTTTCTCTTTAAGACAGAAAAAGGTGCTTCCCACTAAGAACTTAGCTAGTGCTGGTAGACACTGACAAACTTGTACGACAGTATATTTTGAGAGACCTTGGTGTGCTAAATTATATATTTCCACTTAGGGAATTGTTCAAAAGAGCAGTAATAGTGTAAGCCCATAGGTATTATGGTAAGTACATCCATCGTGTCAGAACAGTTGTATTTAATAAAGCTTTATTCCCAACTATGGAGAGCTTTTAAGATGTTTTCCACTTGGGTAACTGTTTTGTTTTGTGAGTTTTAAAGATTCAGTTATTAGTTTAGGGAATTTGAAACTAATGTTAAAGCCCAAACTGTAAAATATTGTATCAAATATTTAGATTGGTGTGAGCTGAGTTACATGGAGACATGTAGTAATAGTTCTTACACAACACAGAACAACTGTTATGGCACCACTGTTAAATGGAAGGTCACAATATTTCACACAAAATAGGGAGTTTCTAGGAACATGTTTAACTTAACTTTGGGGTGATAGGATTGTACAATGCTTTTTATTATCCGTTGCTGATTTTAGCAATGCCTGATTTCATGCCACGTAATGATGTGCTTTGCAATATAAAAGAAAAATAGAATTAGTAAAAGAATTGATGCAATTACATTTTCTTCAAAACTGAATTTATTGGAAATACGGAAAAATCTGTTCAGTGACTCAGTGGGAAGCTGGTCACTACTCAGCACCAACGTATTGTGTATAGAAAGATAAAAGTCATTCTACTCTTCCCCTTCAGTATACTGCGGAAGTGGTAATAAGTGCAAAAGCAGAAATCTTAATACAAATGACGGAAATATTTGGGCACTGACCCGTCTTCTAACAAACCGCATCTTATCAGAAAAGTCAAGTTTGTTTTTTTGTCAAGTAACATGGGCATAAATAAATAATATGAGATGTGGGAGAAGAAAATAGTGAGATTACAATATAATGATAGCTGCAGATTAGGCTATTTGGCTTTAAGTGATCGTAACTGACATCAGTGACTTGGTTATCACAGAGAGCAGGCTGTTTGGTGCGACCAGTAAGTCATTTTTGATCCACGTTGCTGGTCTTTGCAGGTCTAAAGTCAACTGCCTAAATTCCTAAGTTTCTGTGGCAAATTCTTTTGCTGGGTGGCACCTCTGGAGGTTTAGGGTCAGTCACTGGTGAACAGTGTTCACCAAAACCTAGTTGGAAATTTCTGCAAGTAGGGAGAAGTCCTCTGGTGGCCAACACCAAAGTATGTCCTTGTCCTCTTGCCTTGGCGCTGATGCTCCTCAGTGTCAGCACAGCTTGAGCCTTACGTAGCATCTGTGACTTGGGTATTGTGAAAAGAAAATGTCCAGCAAAGGTCTCCGTTTTTGTCCCATTCCCTGATTTGAATCGCCTCCATCCTTTTAGGTATAATTGGTATTGGACCAAAGGTTACTCTGTTTTTTTCAAGACCTCTGGTATGAGGCACAGCAGAAAAGGGCAGCTGTGCCGCAACTCACTTTCATTGGTTCAAAACAACTTTCTCAACTCAACTGTGGCCAGAAGTATCAAGAGAGACTACACTTAGGGTGAGTTGTAATTCTCGTTCTCTACACAAAGGCAGCACATAAAATTTTCATCTATCAGGCCTTTTATAAAACAAACAACAAACAAAATATCTACAATATTCTGTGGTTTAGGAACAAGGATTTTTTTTTTTTCCTCTCTCCTTCCAGTTCACATTTGTCAGAGATAGGCTTATTTGTGTTTTATCATTTGTTTGGTTGTTCTATTTTTTATAAATGCTTTTTTAAATTATTAAAGCCATGAATAAAATGAGGACTAAGTAATTGGGTGCTTTTTAGGGAAGAAAAAATATCAAAGGAATATGACAGAAATGGAATATGTTTATTGTATTTTTCTCTGATGTGCGAAACAATATAATCTTTCATTATAGAAAAGGAAAGAGAGTAAAATGCTTTTTGCATTGTTTTGGGTAGAAGCAAATGTAAGACTAAAATGCATTTATCAGGAAGTGAATTCAGCTTCCTTTAGGCAATAGCATCTTATTTTAGCACTGAATGTAGATTTCATCTGAACTTAATAAAGGTTAGATCTCTTAAAAGCTTTCCTCTCATCTCCACATCAAAGTACAAATCCAGTTAATTCTCTGAGATAATGAGAGCACAATGAAAGTATATTTGTAAGTTGACTCTATAGCTCAGTATCTATAAAATACTGTCAGAGGTTTCATGACACTGTAGATAAAACTGGAACCTCGATGCAACATCAAATGAAAACGATTTGCAGATCTTGCAATCATTTAGGGATTTCACAAAATTTTTGCACTGAATGGGTATAAAGTAGGTGATCTCGAAATCTGGTTGTGAAAAATCTAAGGCAGGCTTATATCTCCACAATTTCAGGTTACAACAATCAGGATGTGGGATGCCTACATCCAAGTCCCTCCCAACTTGGGTATCTGAGGTCAGAATGACTAACCACTGGGCTGCTGCCTAATCCTTCCATATAACTTCTGTATTGTGTCCCAAATAATCTGATATTCAATAGAGGAAGGAACCTGAATTCCATTGTTCTGCTATTGAGCCGTTCTTTTGCTCCCAAGAAGAGACATTAATCTAACATGGGAGAAGATGAAGAGAAGAGTTTGAGTGAGTGCCAGAGGCTATGTAAACTGGAGACTTGGACGCTCTCCTGAAAGGCAGAAAAGCGAGATTCAGTTCCCTTCTGCGTGAAGTCTTCTCCTGCATCCTAGGTGAGCCCTGTTTACCAGCCTGTATTTTATGCAAGGGACATATTACGTGTTATCTCACTTTCTTCATCAGCTTCTTTATCGGATATCCTTTTGCCTGAATTTAATGAAAACTTGTGAACGTTCTAGTTCACAGTGCTGAGAAACAGCATTTTTCAACAACAAAAGTATTTCTGGGAGCTCTGTGCTGGATGGCTTTTCTACTGAATTCAAAAATTTTCATTCCAATGAAAATTCTTTCATCTAGTTCACTAGCAGAATAATTCTGGGGAATAGAAAAGTTACCTCTAACCCTCTGCTCCTACTGTGTATCAAAAAGGATAACATTAAAGAATCACCCACAAATAGATCCACCATAAAAAGACTTTATATTGATTTGCTAGGTTACTCTGTAATTTTTTTTTGCATTAGAGACAAGAGGTTGTTCTGGATGCATTTAAACAAATCCATTCTCTTGCTGTTCGGTTTGCAAGAGTTCGAAAGCATTTCATACTCTGTCATTATATCTTTTAAAAAATAAAAATAATTTTAAATTGTTTTACTTCCAACCTGTTTTGGTTGAATGTATTTGCAAAAACCTTCTTACAATGAAAGAAATTTGGATGAAAAGAAAACAATTTTCTCCTCCCCAAATCAATCTACCGTCTCTTATTGCCTTCTGAAATACTGCATTCTTGCGAGCAGTAGTCTCAAAGGGAATTCAAAAAGCCTGATTTTGGCAATTAAGTTAGCTAACTTGACTCTTTGCACTTTCTTGAGAGGCTTTTGAGGGACACAAGTTCTTGGAGGGAGAAAAGAAGATATTGCTCTGAATTGTCATCCAGAAGCGCCTACCTTTTCCAGAGACTATGGAGGAGCAATAGGAAAACTACTTTCCTAATTCACATCCTATGATTTCAGACACCTAAATTATGTGGATGAATACCTTTCAAAAGGATATCTCGCAGTGGTGTTACAACAATCCTAGTGGGGGCACGACTATGAAATTGAAAACTTTTCACAAATCACCTCGGCACTTCCAGTGGCCCTCTAGTTTTTCTGTGCTTTCCTTCAAATACGATGTGTTTAGAGGTAGTTTGAAATACAGAAACAGGTATAACCAGAAATAATATTGGCTATTGACCTGTAGATATTCTGTAAATGGGTTTTTGTTCTTAATTGCTTTGTGCTTAGTATGTGAAAGTACCTCACTGAGTAAACGGGGGAAAAGAGACTTCTGTACTCAGAGTCTAAATGTTAATGAATGACAATAATTTTTATGGCATATATTGTACATATGATTGAAAAGGGACATCAGTAAGATCATGTATATGGGCATTAAAGTAGTCCTTAATTACAGGAATGCGATTACCTATTCCCATTGGTCAGATGTTCAATTTGTCAGAATACATTTAGCTCCAAGTTGTGGACCTTTCTTTCATAGTTTTTGGATGTGTATCTAGAGATAAGGAGTAGAACATTAAAAATATTTTAAGAATGCATTCCAGAATTTTATAGACAATGTTGAAGGAGTGAAGTTTTCTAGGAATAATGTAAATAGGTGGAAGGCAGATAGATTTGAAATTGTTTTCATGCATGAGGATGCACAGAAGAAGGCCTTTGGGAAGGAGATGAAAGGGGGGTGAAAGCTGGCATGACTGGCAAAGCAGAAAGCATGAGAAGAATGTTAAAAAAGACCGCAGCAGTTGGGTAGCATGGCTGGTTCCTGCAGCTCTGAGTGGAGAGAGTGTCTGGTGCAGTGAAACCATCTGAGAAGTTGATGCCATTGAATCTGTAACCGAGGGGGATATTTTCGCCTGTCTGATTTTTGATGCCTGTGGTTTTTTTTTTTTTTTTTTTTCCCAAGAAATACCTCATTTAATATTTCGGAGAGAGCTAGAAGAGATACTTGGATTACAGTATATATTTTGGAACAATTTTATATGTTTGAACTTTGTAAATATTAAAGTGGGAATTTTGTAAAAGGAGGGATGTGTGAAGCGTTTCCTAAATTAACTTCAAGCAAACATAAATGCATAATATTTTAGAGAGCACTGGTGTATATTTGACACTTATTTTTGACATACATCCTGCACTTTGTGCACTGTATATTGTCACTCCAGTGACAACTAGCAACAAATATTTGCTGTGAAAGGTAAAAGTAAGGTAGTGGGAGAGACAGAAAAAGGAGGCGATAGAGAAGAGATGAATATGCTAAGCCAGAGATAAAACGCTGTTGTCCTGAACCTCAGAAGAACAAGGCCTGTATACTTCAGTGAGTCCTTGGGACTTTTGGGTACGCAGCAGCAGTCAGAATTTGTCCTTTGCCTTGTGAATGACTGGCAGGTTATTTAAAGGCAAAGCAGATGCTTCTACCTAATTGAATGCAAAAAATTAGTTTGAAAGGTCTTTACATTGCTCCTTCCAGTTTTGGTAGAGCAACGAAGGGTAGTGATGTTGAAAAGAACATGCATATTCCATTTGTACTGTCTCTTCATCTAATGGCAAAACATAATTATTTTAGTAGAGGTAAACTTTTGTGCTCCCGGGAGTCCTTAAGTAATTTTTTTGATTAAATGGCCATACTTAGTTTTCTCTTGTAAGTGGTGTCACTCCACTCTCAACTTAATTATAGCTTGTTTGAGTAAGCTTCTGTGTAATGTCAAGTTTTCCCAAATGGCTCTAGAAGGTCAGCAAAGGTCTGCTGTTAATACTTTCCACAACAACTGAAAGGCTTTCCTTGTTTAAACAACAGTCAGGGAGAACACAATTAGATACAATTACCTAATTCTTCTTCTTGTAGTGCTCAATGGCAACTGTCAAAGTAGTGGAACATTAAAGATTAGGGTTTAAGAAAGATGTTGCTTTGGAGAGTAAGTTTATTGAAACTCTTAAAGCAGTAATTGATCTCGCTTGGCTACCTTAGGCGCTGCAAAAGAGTGAAAGCATGAAAGTGCAGGAAGAAAATATTTTCAGGAAATCACAAGTTGGAAAAAAAATTAGATACGTGTCAGAAATTCTATCAAGACCATCATTTTGGAAAAAGCATAGAAATTGACACAGTGGATGGGATTAACAAACATCTGTAATCTGGTGCCCTGTACCTGGCAGTTTCTGGAAACGACCTGCATACAAACACATGATTTCTCCATCATAATAGACTTATGTTCCAAATAGTCAAGTAATTATTTTGAGCAAGGCAGAGATGTTTCAGAAGAAGGCGAGAGAAACTCCTTAAATTCTGACTGTTATGGGCCGGCTTGGACTCTTTGCATAATGCTTAATCTGATTCTTAAAATAGCTGTTTCCATTGATTATTATAAACTAAGTTGACATAAAGGACAGGGGGCAACCCCAAATGTAAGAGCAATCTTGAAACAAAACATTTTATTTCAATCGAGAAAGACAAATCAGTTTGGCACAAAGCAGATTTTATATTTTCCCTACATTTTGACCATTTAATGAGAGCAATTTCTATGCCAGTTTTCTGACCTCCTTTCTATACCCTGTCTCAATATCACTCATGTAACCTGGCCATGCTGAAATACTGTTGTTTTCCCAGTTATCTCCAGATTCTCCGGAAGCATGAGTTGATTGTCTCTCTTTTTTTTTTTTTTTTTTTTTTTTTTTTTTTAATCTTTATTCTCTCATGTACCTGAAAGCAGTCTCATTACCCACATTTGCTTCCCTGGGTTTCTATCACAGTCTTGTTCATAATGACAGCACCGAGTTTTCAGACAATTTCTTATTTTCTGATGATTTAATGTCCCCGTGGTCTTACGTTAAGGTAAACGCATTCTATATTTTTAATAAAAACAAATGGCAACAAACCAAATAATTCCAAGTGGTGAAACATCACTTATTTCTACAATGGTATTATAATATCAGGTGTGGATTGCCGGCAGTTTGAAAAAGTCAACAGTTCTCCCCTCTTTAATTGATCTTTTTTTTTTTCAGTTGGATTTTTGTGCTGCTCTTCATCTGATCACTTTGGGATTCTTTTTCTTTTCTTACAAACAAGTCCTCCTGGCACTGCTGGCCACAGCAGAGAAAGGAGCAGAGCCAGAATGCCTCCTGCGTTTTTCCCTTCTGACTCCTTTGAAGGCATCCAGCTTCCCACCGGGAGCATGTAAAAAGCTGTCTCTGGGCTCCTTGCAGTGAGGAGCTGTTTGCCACTCCAATCCTGAAAGAAACCAGGCAGGATGGTCTCCCGCAATTAATCACCAATCTAGGTTTTTATATGTATTTTTCTGTTAAGATTATCAGGATGATACGTAATGGCACTATTTTTTTTTTTTTTTTTTAAATTCAGATGCTAAGTTCTTAACTTATAGCACATAGGCAGCTGCTGGCAGTGAAAGTGGAAGTGGTTATTTAGGAGTACCGCACATGGAGTGAAGTCGTGCGCTTTCCTCTGCGGTACTGCCCGTGTTCTTGGCCCGCGAAGCAGAAGGACCACCTGTAAGAGCGAAAGCGCAGGCTGTGCTCCGTGCCTGGGCCCTTCCCCAGCCCTCTGCCCAGGCGAGTGCTGGCCGTGCCGGGGCGGACACCTGCCCGCCAACTCATTTTACATAGGCTGCCGCACACCTGCCAAATGGCAGTAACTTTAATTTACTGTCAACCAGAGCCGTAAGCCGGATACACGGCAAGTGACCCAGCGGGGCAAACCTTCAGATCACCTTTCCAGTCCCGTGGGCCAGCTATTTCTTAGCGGTGGTTTCTCTGCGTTTTAAAGACATCGACATGTGTTAAACACAACCAAGCGCGAGCCCCTTTTGTACTCATCTGGCAATACTCTTAGATGCTGTGACTTAAAAGGGAAGAGGACAGATCACTCCAGTATTATTAGAGAAAGTTTGGGTGGCATACTGGTGTCGTGGGATTTAGAGGTGAATGATATCTCTTCTTACACAAAGTAATCTGTGAAGTTACAAGGCGGAAACATCCAGTTGAAAGGCTTTGACAAGGTAATGAGAATTATTTTCTGTAGCGATAGATAATTTCTCCCTGTTGCAATAACATTTAAAGTGACGGTATCTAAGATATATACCACAACATTCCCTCCCCACGCATACGTACAAACCCTTTTTAGTTTTATGTGTCATGTGAAAGTTAAGGTTACTTAAAAAACAACAGGTATTTTCACTTGTTTCTTGTGATTTCAATGAATACGATTCTGTAAAATTTCACTTTTATCAGGTGGTAAAAGTTAACTATCTTCGTGGCTTTCTACAACCACTCTTCATGCCAAGACGTTTTATTGAGCTCTAGCACTTTATTTTTTTTAGTTTTGTAATTTCAGAATAGTTGTAGACTAATGCGTACCATTTTTCTAAAATCACTTCTACGCAACCTAGACTACTTGTGCGTGTACCCGAATAGATCTCTGAACACGTGACAGTCTGCATGCGCCTGGTTTCTGCTTAACCTGGGATGATCCGTGTGTGCATAGATGTGTGTAAATGGACGCTCTGCACACACCGCGTGACTTTAAAGCATGTACATTGGGACAGTAAAATAGCAAAATTCCAAGTATTGGAGAGGTCTGGCTCGATAGGTGATCCTAAAAGAGATGACATTAATGTGATCAAGCTGGACCACGTACTCAAAGCCCGTGTCACTCACTTTTCCATGTCATCTGACTTATTGGCAAGACTAGGGGTTATTTTAGTGCTGCAGTCTCCAATTTTGTCTAAAGCTACCCGTGATATCAAGAACTGTGTCATTAATGGGCCTGATATATGTTATGTCATGAGAGTATGTAAAAACTGCCTCTCTTCAAAGAAAATGCAGTCAATGTGTTTTGAGGAGCTGTCGTTGTCACCAGAAAGAAAATGTCTTTCTGCATTTGAGTACTATTCCTGAAGGAACAAACCATTTTTCCTCCCTAGTCAATCTTGCTTTCTCCTGTGGGGAAAACGCGTGCTTCGCCAAGGAGCTAAATATCAAATGGCATTTTCCAGTTTTCGCTATTTGATCTTTCACTGAATAGTTTTCATGCAAGAGGATAAATTTTGCGCTGTCATCTTTGTACGCCTTTTTGACTTCTGACTATACGAAAGTAAATATGATTGTGAAATGGTCACCAATATGTGCAAATGGAGAGTTTTGTTCTGGAGGTGGAGAACTTTTAACTTCTGCTTTGAGAATAAGCATTTGCTTTCAGTTGGTACCGTGCAGGTCCTGTACCTGCAAAGCTTGTGCAAACAATTCGGAGAGCTGAAAGATGTGGGATGCCTCAGAAAAAACAAATCTGAATGGACTCATCCAAAGAATGGTCACCATAGATGTGTGAGGACACTCCTCTCTTTACCGCGACTGCCTAGGCCTATTGGGCCCCACGGGTTTGTGGGTGTTTTGGCCTGGCTTTCAGATCCCTCTTTAATTTTCTTTAATAAACTAGGTCTAGATGAGAAGTGTTTTCCATGGGTGCATAGGGATAGGAAGCATGTTGTGTTCCTTCCTTTCCTGACATAAACGTATGGCAGCGGTCTCTTGTTCTGTGGAACGAAACCGGGACAGAAACGGGAAGGAAACTTCCCAAGAGCAGCCACAGCGCAAAGGTGGTGTTTTGGCATGGTGGTTTTCATCCTCTGGCATCGGCTCGTTCCTGCCGCTGACAGCGTAGCCCTGCATTATTCATACCCGCAGGGCTGTGAAGTCGGGGCCACCGTATGATCTGTACTGCGCTGTACGTCAAAACAAGTCACCAGCCCACAAAGGTTTGCTTCCCTGGAAGAACCTGTGGGATGTGTCGTGAGCCAGATCCGTCCTTGCCGCAAAGGGATTCGTAGCTCGTTCCACAGCAGTGCTTTTATCTCGGGTGCCACAGATTAAAAGACAGCGGTGAATTAATTATAAGTTGGCTTCAGTCAGTGAGGCTGCTGAGTGGTCTTCCATACATGTGCTTTATAAAGCAAACAGGACGTGTTGATTTCTGCAGAAGCAGCTCTTAGCAGAAATTTTTTTGTTCTCTAGTTTTGGAGGGATTTCTTTTATCTGTAAGCACTCTAGCTCTGGAAGACATGAGCTGCATCGAACTTGCTGTGTGGAGTTTTCTTCTGCCAATCAACTTCTGGAGGGTGTTTCTGTCTGGAGGTAATCGTTGGTATTCTTTCCTTTGTGGTTTGAAAGAGGAGGAGGTGCATTTATTTCGCTACTTCTGTCTCCCTTTCTCTCACCCTTAGGATTTTCAATATATTTTTTTTATAACCTTAGGGTATGCAGTGTCACGGGACACGCACACACACGCACACCCTTTTCACCGGCTCTTATTGGCAGTCGGCATTACGGAGGGCTCGGTGCCTGCTTGTGTCTGTAAAAGCATTATATAAACAAAGAGTTATATAGTAAAATGTTGGGCTTGTCCAAGGGGGGGTGAAGGGGGTGGGGGACCCAAACCACACAAATCCCACAGCACGTTCTCTCTGCAATGGTTTTCCGTGAAAGGCAGCTTTGATGGATTGGCCTTCAGATGACAGGTCCGTGGCCCGGTGCTGTTGGCGCTGTGACATCATACTGGGAAAGGCAGCACCGTATACAAAACCAGTGCCATCCAGCATTGATAAAGGAAGAATGCGATCATCTTTTACTCCCGTTAGTCGTTCAGGATGATAATGGGAGACATGCGCGGCTACCGCAGCATGCTGGAGAAAAGGTAGGTTTTTGACGTGCTGCCAGACGCAGTGGGTAGTAAAGACTGGTGGCCGGCTATTTCCTCCTGACGCCAGGGGCTGAATGCAAGCTCTATTAAAGACAAAGGCAGGACAAAGGAGGAAGAGGCTAGGCAAACGCGATTTGTGTCTGTTTCTGCTCACTTCTAGGTGTGGACTTTCAGATGTAAATACAATAAAGGGAAAATAGAAATGAGAACAGAACAAAGTTGTCTGTCAACATGACTTCTGTGACAGATTTTTCTTGCTGTTCAGCAATGATTCTAATTCAATTGCTGGCTGCTGTGAAGGAGATGAGATGCCAGAAGCAGAAGCGCTGCAAACCAGAACAAAAAATAATTACTAGTAGAAATGTGCTGCAAATAATTCCCTTGAAAATCCAGTTGCATTGTTCTTCTAGCTTGCTTATCCCCCAAATATTTTTGTTTCCTAATCATTCAGTTGAAACACATTTCAAAGGTATGAAACCCGCACCTGATGACACAAGAAATGTCTGAGCAGTTATGCGTGACCCGATATCATTATATTCGGGAGATTTGCAAACCTAATTTTCTTGAAAAATCTTCATCAGACGGGCTTTTTAGAGAGAGAGGGGAGGAGGGAAGCAGGGAGAAGTCTGTCTGGTTTGGCAGGGAGAAGTGTTTGTTTTGTTTTGGCTGCTTAGTTTGTGCTCTAAAATCGACTGACATCCGAACGCGTTTCCTTTATCAGCCCCGGTTTGTTGCAAACTGGTACCCGGGTATAGTTTAGACCAACAAAACCAGATGAAAGAGGAGTGCCCTGGCTGTGTCGCAGTGCTCGGACGAGACAGAGTGCCTGTGGCTGTGGCTTGGCTAAAGACTCTGACCAGAGCTTGTAATCACGGCAGCTGTAGGGACAGAAACGTACCGAATTTACATCTAGAAAAGCCTTCTACTGAGCAGAAAATACTGTATGTCGCTCATGTCTGGGAGTGTGCCCAATGATGGAGAAAGACAGATAAATGCTCGGACCTTTATAATGTTGTAAAACAAAGACATAAGGCGGTGGGGAATTGGGAGCTTTCTTTATATCTTCATGGGAATTGCTCTTTACGTGGCCCAATACAGTTGACTGAGTAGACTGCCAGACAAGCACCAAAATGCACCAATATAAGGGGTAGGTTTTATTCTCACCATTTTCCTGATTGGACCAGCAGATGGAAATGGAGATGCGATCATTTATCTTCAAAATTGCCCTAGTAATCTGCAGTGTTAGCACAGATTACGTTATAATTGCTAGAACTGGAATAAAAGAGATTGCGGCATCTGTAAAGCTAGTGGTAAATTTAAAGGATATAAAAATCAGCTCCATGTCAGGGGACGTTCTCACTAGTATATTACATTTCATGTACGCAAATGTAGCGATGAAAGAGCAGAAGCTTATGACGAACATCATTTGAATTTTATTGTTGAATTTTCTCTGCAGCTGGTCTAGAGAAGTTACTATAAAATACAGCCCTCGCAGCCCAGGCTAGTGCAGCGCGACATTGCGCAGAACCAGCCCAGGACCGGGAACCGAACGGCTCAGCCCTGTCAGAACTGCTACGGGATAGGGGTTTTTTGGGTGTCTCTCCTTACACTTTTTTTTTTTTTATTTCCAGATTTAGTATCACTTCAGTCTCTACAATGTTTAATTTCACAGTAAGATTTAATTTTCTAAGCTACAGGCAGAAAAAAGGAAGACAAGCCGAGACTAAAATTAAAATCGAGTTAAGTACGTAACTGATTAATTAAGGGCAGGATTTCAGTCTTATACCTACTGCAGAACTGGGATGAGGTTTTGTCGGACAGTTGCATACAGTCTTACAAACATATGACTCCTGATTAACTGCATTTAAAGCCGGAGAGAAACTTTAGTGCAGCGTCATAACCCTTTGAGGCAACCCCAACCTGCACGTAAACTGTTTGGCCAGTTCTACGTACCGCAACTTTACAAAGCTATCGGATATGTTCTTGTATGGTGAATCGCACAGAAACTTCCAGAATAAAGGCTTAAGCGATGAGGGTTTCCTTTAACCTTCAAACAATACGCTGGAGCTGCCATAGTTGCTCAGCCTAAGCTATAATATTATAGACGTACAGGGAAAACGTCAATTCATAAAATTCATGTTGCTCTGTCTGCAAAGAAATCAATCATTCACGGCGGAAAGTACTAGAGTACGCTCTCTTTTCATCTTGCTTTTTACTTATTTCTTCGGTGTTTTTCAGGAATTGTTGAAAATTCTTGAGAAGATTGGGGCTAAACTTTGTTCTCTGCGCCACTACAGACTTACAGAGAACTTTTCTAGTTTCACTTGGGTTTTAGTAAGGAAAAAAATTGCCTTTATAACAGCAACAACTGCAGTGTCAGGAGCATAAAAGGGCACGGACTACTAAAACTGCAAAAGATATAATATGGTGTAATATAGGTGAATACAAAATCAGCACTGTTGATTACATTCTCAGCTATTTTGCCACACATTTATCATCATCGGAAAACAACAAAGGGAGCTGTCGAAAATAATACAAGCCAATGTTGTTATTTTGTGCGCTGTTCTCAGAGCCATACAGCTCTGGAAGAAATCCAAATAGTAACTAAATTGAATAACATTCTGCAATTCAAAGAGATTGTGATGGGAAATGGCAGGAGCTAATGAAATATGGCGCAAGTTTAACAAACACCATTTCAAGATGGGGATGTTATTGCACAAACAGCAGTAAAAACTCTTCATAGAGATGATGAGCAGACTATGACTGCAGTAACGCTCTATTGCGGGAAGATGACATTTTAATTTAGCTGACTCTGCAGTCCTGAGGGTTAGATTCAGCCTGTTGCTGAAGATTGCACCTCACGATGTGGCAGGAGACCTCATCTACTGCTTCCTCTGAAGAGGGTGGCTCTGAGCTGAATGCCTTTGCGGGCAGCGAGTCCAAGCCGGCACGTCGGGCGTAGTGGCTGTATCCCCTCTAATTTCTGCTCTTCTTAGGGAATTGAATCGCAAACTGGCTACAGGCTCTTTCCATTATAAAATAACTAGCTGCAGGACTCTGCTGGAGCGCTTTTCAGCACAACTGGTTGTTAAAATCACACATGATTTCTGAAACCATCTTTGGCAAGCTCTGCTCCTGGCTGATTCTGCCTCCTCCCTGGAAGCTGTATCTCCGTGCTTAACTAGCAGGCGGCTCTTCTTCCCCCTAATCTACTTAGGCATAGACCGAAAAGTATTCCCTGTCTGTCCCCTGTCCCCGAATGCCCGTGCTCTCTGGCACCCTGGCCCTGCTGCTGGCCCGAATGATGGGCAGGAGCTTGGTAGCTCGTCTAGATCAGGGATGCCTTGAGCTGGACGTTTAGGTTTACGTTTTACGTTTTGTAGAGTGACAAATATAATTTGGTGCCTTAATCTCTGAAAGTTCATCTTGAACCACCTGAAAGGCTCCTGATTCCCAAGGAATGTTACGCGCAACCAGCTGCGGAAAACGATGTTTCTTAAAGGTGTGTGAGACTGGGAAGGGAGAATAGGGAATGCGCTAGTCAGCTGTGAACACCATCTGAAGTACTCTTATCCAGCAAAAATAAAATCTTCTTGTAGCCCTTAGCATTCTGTTAACTATTTTGCTTTATATTTTGAAAAACTCACTTGTGATAATTTGAAAATCATGTGTTTAGAAAGAACAAATTTCAACAGTTTGCTTCCTGTGCGTAAATGGGCAGAACCTGCCCTCATCATTTTTGGCAGGACTAGGTTATGAAGCATATGGGTGGTTGGGGCTTTAAAGAAAGGGGAAGGATTATTTTATTTAGAGGTGCCACAAAGCGGTTCACTGCTTAGAGAATTAAACTTTTTTTTTTTTTTTTTAACCTTGGCAAATACCTAAACTATATGGAATGAAACCAGATTGCGCTGCTTGCCGTTGTCTCTGTCGTGCATATGTCTGGTACTCTGATGCATGCTAGAACATCAAAGTAGCGTTTCTCTCTTTTTGACACAGAACAAACAGAACCACTTCTACTCTGAGTCATCAGACAGATGTTGCTTTGGTGACAACATGCTACATACACGCTAGCTACAGCACATGTGGCCGTCTTCTCTGACATCTACACAAAGTTGAAGTACATTTGCTGCAATAATACAGCAAAGAAAGTAGGCACCAGCAGGGAAGACCAGATGAAGCATGGAGGAAGAATAATGATTGATTCATTATCCTCCCTGTTCATGGTGACCTAAACTGGATGCTAATTAAAAGATCGAAAAAACTCGGCTTGCAAGTAAAATGGATTTATCGTTGTTTTAGGTGACTTGTGGGTGGATGGCTATAGGTGGTGGAGAATGATGATCGGGTCAAGATTAATGAAATTATTTAGGTTCCTAAAGGAATATGTTAGGCATATAAATTGGTATTGCAAGCCCAAACTTTTTTTTTTTTTTTTTTTTTTTTTTTTAATTTGGACTCTGGAGTAGAGCTAAGAAGCAACCGTACTGGTGACCTGATCACTCACAGAATCTGTGGCTGCAGAAGGGAGATTTGGAGCACACTTGAGCTCTCACTGTCTGAAATCTTTGCAAGAACGGGTCTGGGAGTGGAACTCTGCAATTTCCTTTGTAACCCTTGTGGAGAGGAGCCAACGCGGAGCTTTTAACAATTAGGTATATATGAGGGACTAAAAAGAAAGCTCTGAGACTGCTGTGGGCTTAGTTACTACTACAACCTCATTTTCTTTTTCAGAAATAAAAAGTACACGGGTGAGATCCTTAAATTCTCTGTGAGTCTACTTCTCCTTTGGGCTTAATCTCATTTACATCAGAGCGAAGTTGTCTCTTATATCAGTTTCAGATGAGATTGGCGGTATTTTGTTTCTGCTTTGAATTCCTTTCCCGTGGTTGTGAAGACGAGGGGAAGTCAAGCCTTCAAGGCTTCCTCTCTACAAATGCTAACCATAAGAATACTGCCTAACCAGTTTTGTTCGTCTCTATAATTACTTAAAGGAGTACAGCATAAATATGAAGTAGGTGTAAATCTCTAACATTTCACACTCACCATTTGCACAGATGATGTTTATTTTACACACAATATAAATGAGTCTAAATAGCTCCCAAAGCTGTAATGTCTCAGAAAACCAGGCGCTCTGCTGCAGTGGTTGACAATGACTGCCTAACCATTTGCTTCAGTACCACCAAAGTTCTTAACTGTCCTTTGTCCAATAAATAACAGTTGACATTGCTGTCAGTCGTAACATTATAGTTTGTGATCTTTGCCAGTGTGAATCTACTAGTTGCTCAAATGTGATTCTTCTCCAGTAATCTTAATATAGATAAAAAAGATAACAAATATAAAAAAAAAAAATAATGGAAAGACCGTCTAGAATAAATGATGTCATGTCCAGGACATAGAAATACAACTGAATCGCCATACCCATATTTACAATTATGCGTCTGGACATTCACTCCCCCAAAGTACTCTGAAACCCCCTGGTATGTTTAGCATTAGCAAACCCTCAGTCTTATTTTTACTGCTATTTCATGTTTGCACATAGTTTCTTGCAAGCGTTAGCATGTATTAGGACAACTATCAGCAAGACAGTAGACTGGAAGCAGTTAGTGCCGCTTAACCGGCGTTGTCAAATCCCACGTCATAAAAATATTACGGTCAAATCTAAAGCAGTGAGAAAAGAAAGGCATGGGTGGTAACACAAGGTCTTCGTAATATAGCTGTCAGAAGCGCAGTCCTCTGCAAGTCTGCTTTGCACAGGGCTTGGCTGTTTTGCTGGTGCTATTTTGATAGCCTGCCAGTGCCTGGTAGATACGAAAGCAATGTAAAGCGTGCTGCTAGGGTGAGCTACTGTTAGCTCGGTAAGCCGGGGCCACGCTAGTTTCCTAATCGTTGTATCTTCATATGTGTTTTTCTGATGTATGAAATCTTACAGGGAAAAACACTTGGGCTTTCATTTGTTTACCACTGCAGAGCCCTGGTCGGTCTGCTCGGTCCCCTGTGGGGGACAGGCATGCTGTCCTGCAGACCTGCACCGCACGACACAATACGGGCATCTTCCCCCAAGTGCTTATACTGTAGAACAGCATAAATCTATCCCATGCTACATAAATAAAAATAGAGCTGTCAGAACATTTTGAACATTTAACTTTATCGTCAAAATTTCACCTTAATACACGTTTCTCTCAAATTTGTCTTTCCCCAAACAAAGAGAAAGCATTTCTGTTCAGTCTTTTCCTTTCTACCCTTATGCAGAAGCAAAGAGTGGTGGGGGAGAAGGTGGAGTAGAGAAAAAAAAACGGGGAAAGTTACCATACAAGAAAAGTAAAAATTCACATTTAAAAAGCTTGTGAAAAAGTCAGCTAATCAAACTCTTCATTTTCTGTAGAGGATGGCAGAAGTTTCATTGTTATTATTCATGGAATTTCCCCACTTCTCTAAATAAACTCAATAAGACTTACACGTTGCCTCAGCATAGCTTTTCACCAAGTCACAGGGTGTCCTCCAGTGATTTCTTATAATTAAACTTTTAACAAAATTAAATTGTTCTTGCTAAGAACATATAGCTAAATATGCCAAAGACCTTCTAGGCTTTCCCCAGGTCTTCTCGTCAGCCTGCCCTCTAGGAAAACAGCCTGCCAAAAAAGCAAAGTGTTTCATATTAAACGGGGAAGGATTGAAATCCGGTGGATGGAGCGCAGAAGGGGGACTCGGGAGAGGGCTTCCTTCGTGCCCCGCAGTTGCTCTGCTGCTCGGCCTCAGGAATTTGAAGTCGTCTAATGAAAGAGTGAAGGTCTGAGGTGCCTTGAAGTGCTTGGCCTGGTAAAGTGCTTACCCACTTTCACACGTAGGGAAGGACTAGTAAGCCAGATCACCTGGGATTTACTAGTCATGTGCATGCCTGGAATGGAACAATATTTGTAAAATATCTGTTAGAACTCTGCAGAGATCTGTATCTAGAGATATGTGGAACGGCCATTCTGGGTGTTAAAAGTTTCTGTAGCTCAATAACGTGTCTCCAACGCTGCTGATCAGTGCCTGTCTGAAGGAACACGCAGGCATATGCCTATAATCCTTATTTTTAACAGCAGTAGGAATAGATTTCTTTCACTCTTGGTGATGGTGATGTTGGTCAGCTCTTGTATATGCTACTCATACACAAAGTGAGGGCAAAGAAGCACACGAAGGATTTCATTAGCTCTCTCTTAAGGAACAGACTATAGAACTTCAAAAGGAAGATGCCAATAGAGGACTTCAGAGGTTATTTATTAGACCTGTAGAATTAACTAGAGAAAATAGGACATCTTGCATTTGTGCCAAGGATTTTTCTCTCTGTTGGATAAGGATTTATATTTTTCTCTTCCTCCTCCTGTGGAAAGAGAGGGCTACAAGTGAAATTCGTTTGGACTTTCTTGAGCTCTGGGGAGGTGCAGAGAAGGAGGAATTGTAGAGCTCAGGGACCCCAGGAATGCTCAAGACTTGCAGTCTTGTAACACTGGTGGAGCAGCTGCTCCAGTCTATTACTGTATTTATGCGTATGTCTGTTACCAATAAGGACATAATTTAGCAGAAAAAAAATGGATAATTTCATCGGCGAATGTTTTTCTCTCTGTTGCTGTTTGAAGCAAATAGAGCAGCACTGAAATTTAGCGGTCTGTTGTATAGATTAGCCGTCTAACATTTCTTCTCCCTTTTCCCATATGTGTCTCGTGTATTTCTCTTGTTGCTGGCGATGTGGCATATAATGTAACAAGAAGGTGTGCGACAGAATTTGTTTGTTGGCCACCTCTCCAGCAGAATATAATAAGCATAACAAAGACAGCAGAACATGACACACAGCTTTCCGCACGCTGTTGTGTTGATCCAGCATCTGTCAGTTTCTGAGAAATTAAAGCCAAGCACCAGAATTTGAATTGGGGCTCAGAATTACAGCAAAAGACACGAGTTTGGGTCTCGTTGTGCTCAGCAGGGGTCACGCTCCGCAGCAGATGTACCAGAGGGAAAAGAAAACAGATGTAGGTACGGAGAGACTCGAGTCTCCGCACAGCGAAGCTGCTCCACATTGCTGGTGTTATATGGTGTTATATATGGTATTAGAACAACATTATGGTGGGGTGTTGTGGTTCAGTTGTTATTAGTAAGTGTCATTGTGTGCTGATTGCAAGCACTCAAGTGTTCAGAAGGGGGAATCAAGGATACCAAATGGGGAAAAACAATACACAGGAGTCTAATATCCTTAAGAGGATAAATTATCTTTTCCTTGAGAAAGCAGAAAATGTTAATGGCGAAGTCTGCCAAGACATGTTCTAATAGAAGTAAATAAAGATGCAAAAGATCATTCCAGTCCTTTATGTGCCATTATAATACATCACTTGTTCTCTTACCGATCTGTGCAATCCTGGCATGACAAGTCCATCGACTCACTGTAGAATATTCCAGTGGGTTTATGGTTGGTGAATCAGGGAAAAGGTTATTTTTGGTTTTAAAAAGAGCTGAAATGGAACAGGAGTGAGCTGATAAGTGCGTGCCTTTTGGGAGTCTTCCTAGGAGTTATTGGGGCTTGGCTCGTCGTCGTATGTGAAGCCATACGTACATCCAGTACAGATTGTTACTGAAGTGTTG
Organism: Vanellus vanellus; assembly: GCF_965231255.1. Taxonomy (NCBI): domain Eukaryota; kingdom Metazoa; phylum Chordata; class Aves; order Charadriiformes; family Charadriidae; genus Vanellus; species Vanellus vanellus. Next base: position 16,625,517 of record NC_138913.1, read on the forward strand.
CTGACAGCACAGACCTGTGCTGTGCCTGCCGTGGGGCTGTAGCCAGCTGACTGCCAACTATTTGAAGATTTTTGGATATGATAAACACAACTTCTATCAGGGTAGCGTTACCGTATACACCACGGTGGCACGTGCTTCCTAGCTCTCCCCACACACCAAGTAAAAGATCCTGTTTTGAACACCTTCAGCTTAAGCACATCCTTCTTCAGGTGTTTCGGCAAGGCTGTGGCCAGGCCGTTGAGGTACTCCTGTGCTCCACCCACCCCAGGTAGCTGAAACGGCCTTTGGTGATTTTGGGTCAGATCTGATGTGCAATCAGGTGGCAGTGTAACCCTCCTCTGGTGGTCGCTGTGGACATGTTTTACCATGAGCACAGAAAATCCAAGAGCAGGATAAGCACAACTCAGAAGTGTAAAGCAGTTACTTGTTAGAGAAGACAGACAAAAGATAGTTGGGATCAACACCATACCAAGCTAAAAATGAGTTTGCTCACTGCTTTCTGTAAGACATACGACGGTCTTTCCTAGGTAGGCAGGAAGAGACTCGGTAGCTATGCCTTGCCTGAACCATGACATGGGTCCAGAGAGCTGGATCCCTGGGGAGAGGGAGTTACGTCAGGCACACAGGCCAGAGCAGCCTAATGCCCAGGCTACAAATGTGGAGTTTGAAATACGGCTGCACGTTTTAATTCTGGGCCCGGAGCTCAAAGTGATTGTGCTGTATTCATGAGAATATTGGTGTGTGTGCTAAGTTGTCCCAGGAGTTCCTCCTAGGTCTACCACCTGCTGGGTGGTTGGTGCAGCAGGTCAAGATAATTTATTAAATGTAAATTAAAACTTCAGATTTACTACTATAAAAAAAAAAAAAATCGACCTTAAATGGAGCAAAGTGGCAGAGGTTGTGAGGTATGCCATATTCTTACTCCAGCAAGATGAATTCCTATGTCCTACCATAAGATGACAGTGATCTGTTCCTGACGAGGGAAGGTTTGCACAGATTACTGGTAGTAAGATTTGCTCAGTCGGTTTTTGCTTTTTTTCCAATAGCTCAATAAGCCTCTTCCCCATCTTACCCCAGTGAAGCCATGGCAAGCTTTGCTATGTCAAACATGGACTAATCATGGGGTGGAACAACCAACCCAAAAAACCTAATCGTGCTAGGAGATGTAGATTTTAATGCTAAGAAGTGGGCTTTTAACTGAGTTTCCATCAGGTAAAGTGAATAATACTGTGTATCAGCTACCAACAGTTATTTAACTCTGCTGTCAGAGCCTCTTTGTCTTCCTGTGTCAGGCAATGCAAAACCTTGTGACCATGGCAAGTACCATCTTAGAGCTTCTGAAAAAAGAGAGCAAGGAGCCAGTGGACTAAATGGAGGGAGCTTAAGGGAAGAGGCAGAACAGTATGAAAAGCATTTATGAAGCAGAAATTCTCCTAAAGAGGTTGCTAATGTTAGAAACCCTCTCTCCATTCTCGGAGGGGTTGTACAAGTGTTCGTACTAGTCGCTTGTCTGTTTTGATTCCTAAACGCTATTTAACCATGCAGTCTGGGGACTAGAAGCCTTGTGTTGCACTTTTCTCTGGAATGCTTTTCCAAAGATACATGTCTTTTGTATCACAAGGAATTGCTGTAAGCAAGAGGAGCTCTGGAGTTCAGGCGCACGCTCTGGAGTTGCTTTGCTCCGAGGGCAGTGTGAAGTAGCAGAGGTCAGGCTGGAGCGCACTCGGTCTCTTCTGAAAACTCACTTGATGGTCATAACTCAGTTAAAAAAATGCAAATAGTACTGCAGCCCCTTTTTCTCTGAAGGAGTCACGCAAGGTATTTTTTAAAGACTAAGTAGGATCGGGCTTGCTGCCAAAGTGAATGGCGAGGTAGCCAACGATTTCAAAAGAACCCAGTTTTGCAGTATGTAAAGTTTTGCAGGACAGGATTTGGTGTTCAGACTTAGCGGGGATTTTATTTTCGTTTCTTTATAACATGTGAAATGTGCCAATGTAAAGGAAAGAAAGCAGGAAAAGATGAATCAGTAATAGTTGGGGCTGCAATGTGCTCAGCCTCCCACTGACAAGCAAGATAAATTCCCTCATCAGCAAACTGGGCACGATATGTTCCTGCACCATCCAACTAATAGTTGAGATCTCTGGCTGTAGATACGGTTCTGCATATTCTTCTTGCATTGGGCAAGGAGGTTTTCCCCGTACCCTTCCAGCTGCAGAGCTTTTTGAAGGTGGGCTGTCGCATCCTACGGTGAAAGAGCTAAGGTAAATGGAGTATGAGGTTAACTAGATGTCTAAGACGGCTGCTTGGTGACAGCGAGGCAAGGCAGGTCGCAGTAACTTCTAGATAAGGCAGGAAGTTTAGGTGTCAGGGCAACATGAAAAAAGCAGGAAGAAGGGCTGTGCCAGCTCGTGGTCAGGTAGTCTCAGGGATGCCAAAGTGCCTGGCTCCGCAGGGCATGTCAGGGCACCCTCAGCAAGGGATGGTGAAGGCAGCTGTGGCCAGTGGAAAAGGAGGGACGTTTTGGTGATTGGATTCATCTCCTCCATTGCTTCAGTAGCACGTCTTGTCTTTCATCCTGAGGGCTATGTCAAAAGGAGGAATGTGAGGGAGAGGTAAGGAAATGTGAGGAAAATAGCAGTGCTGCCTTGTGAGCTGACTCAGCCTCTGGGTGATGCCGACGGTGATCCAAGTTACAGTGAGGAGCTCTTCTCTTGTGTGATGCTGGTGAAGCAGGAGGCTTCATGGGATGATGCTTCCCTCCTGAGTCCAAGGTACCTCCTCACATCATCTTTCATTTCAGTAGTAGGTCAGAAATGTTGCGTTCAGCCATGCCTGAAATGATTCATAAGTGTTGAATTCAGTATACCTGCTCTGAACCTTCAGTTTGCAGCACAACCTGAAACCGAGTTGAATCACTGTAAGAATTTATTATGACCCAAGTAAGTAACTTTCAGGCTTATGTTGAGTTTTCTTGTCTCATGGATGTTGTGAACATTGAGAGGAACTGCAACCCGTTTGGAGGTTCCCATAAGCGCGGTTCTAGCCATGATGTATTTCCCCTGAGAAATGCTAAAACCTGTGTTTTTCAAATTTCGTCCTTATGGTAGGATTTTAAATTAACATTTGAGTGCCCTACATACACGTCCTCGTTCTAACTTGCTTTTGTGGAAGGCCATCACTTTAGAAAAAAAAAAAAAAAACAACTAACTAAATAACATGCCCAAATCTGGATTCAGGGGGCAAATTTTAGGCAATGCTGAGTAAATAACCATTCTTAAAGCTTTACATAATCTTGAACAGTATAAAGAAATAATTCCATAAACATGTGTTTAGACTTTCTTATCAGCTGAATAATACCCAAGTGGCACTCTACTAAAGTTTCTTTATGTAACCACCTATGAAGAGTACTGCTCCTTGCTTGCCCATAATCTCATTTCTAAAATCACCAGTATGACATCACTACTTGAGAATGACACAACTCTTTGTATTAATGGTGATCCATGCAAAGAGCACTGTTACCAGAAGGGCAGATAATTATGTGTTTTATCACGTTATATCAACACAAACAAATACTCTTTGGCTACTGAACTGCTATCAAGTGCGTGTCATTAGTTTATGCAATGTTTATAAGATCACCACAAATAACAATTAGTATGGCTGATGAAGAGGACATTATCTATGGAACAGTGTTTGCCACCCCTATTCACAATCCATAATGGTCTAATCAGTCAGTCTGAAGTGCTGTGAATAAAGGAGCAGATCCTGGTTCCGTTTCAATGGGTTTATATTGTTTTCAGAGTTGCGTAGCTCTATCACGGTTAATGGAGCTATACCAATTTACACTGGGTGAAGAACTGGGAAATGTTATTTAGGAGAAATGGGTACGTTCTTCTACTGCTGTCCTGTCGCTGGATTAAAGTTTCGTGGTATGAGAATGGCAGCCATGAACACGCAAGTTAAGGTCAGACAGTGGCCAGAAGAGCAGATGTACAGTTTTTGGCAATTTCACTGGTTCTTCTCCAAATAGAATTTCCAGATGTACTCCCTTTGCTTTAATTCTTCCAAGAACTATTTGGAGAAGTTTTAAAAATATTTTATTGTCTTAGTTTTTATGATTCCAGTTGATAAAAACAGTCCATCTTTACCAAGCATACATTGTAATATCCGACTATGTTGTGGCAAAGTGCTGTGGTTTTATTTTTATTGCGTTTTCTAAAATTAGTATAAACCATAGAAACTGAAAAACCTTCTTGGGAAAAGGGGTGATAAAGATAAAAGAAAGCAGCGTTTAGTTTTCTCCCCGACCAGTTCCAAATGTGCCACTGTGCCTATTACATCCCATAAACACCAGGGCAAAAGCACCAGCTGCTCATTACTCTCAGAGGAAATGCTATTTCCTCTCATTTTGGCACAAAGTACCCCCCAAAAGGAAAACAGCCCTAGTGAGCTGCAGCTAAACATCAAGTCTTTGTAATGGCGTTATATATAAACAATGTGATGTGATATGTCTCTCTTGACAGCCAATCCCTATAAAAATATGAAATAAAAAGATGCACTAAACCAAAGGGCATAAAAGGTGTTTGCATTCGAAACTGTTTCTGGAGGGATTTTTCACAAGCTCGACCGTAACTGTTACTCATTGGGTGGCTGGGATAGAGACAGGCAGGGAACTAAGCACCCTTAATTCGTTAATGCCACTCGGAGGTCTCCTGCTAATGTCAGAGTGCAAAATCTATTAAAAAAAAAAAAATCGGCCAAAAAGCGCGGTGCGCTGCTTTATGTTAAATGGGAGGCGCATTGAAACATCATTAATATTTGAGATGCGCTTTGATTTAAAACACTCATTAGTGCTTCCCAAGTATTGGAAAGCAAACCAGAGGGAGAATCAGCACTCTCTTAAGCGAGGACTCCTGAGGATCCTTCCGTTGTTGCTCATCCAAACACCAGCCTAAAGCATCTAGAATCCATCCCACACAAGTATCATCCATTTTTATTAGATAAATTAAAAAGGTGAATTTTCTAAGTTTTTTGTTGTTCAAGGACCATAGCTGCTTCCTGCTGCTTCCACAGTTGAACGCAATTCCCCACAGCTGTCTTCGCCATGGCCTCTTTTCCCAGCTTGGGCTGGCCAGGCAGATCTGAAGTACACGCCTGGAAAGAAAAAGAGACAATCCAGCAGTTTCACTGGTACCAGTTGATAAATAGAAGAGATTGGCATCTGCTAATGAAAGGCTCAGGGAATAAAAGGTGTAAAGCAAGGAGGATATATCAGTGGAAGGTCTTTTACAGAACGATTTGCTTGTGGATTTGGGAGTTGCTTGTTTTGGAGTGACTAAGGAGATGAACATAGACGGGGAAGGAAGGGTGTCAACACAGGCCAAAGATCAACTACAACTGGAATATGTCTTGAGAGGTATCTGCATGGCACATAAATTACGTTGTTGTAAGGCATGGGTGGACACTAGAAAGTAAACCTCAAGCTAAAAATAAAACCCCCAAATGTCAAATCAAATGGACAGGATGGGCCAATTTGTAGCAGAGTTTCAGACATAGTTTGCTGCCTTTCTGTATTGGGTGGAGGGAAAAGTAAAAACAAAAGTCAAATCACTGTAGTTACTTGCTAATAACCTAAGTAACCCATCTAAAAGATTGTGAAAACATAGCAGATGCCAGTAGGATTGAAATTAAAGCACATTCAACTCAGAATGCAAATAGTTCTGAGACCGTAAGGTTTCCCTAAAGCTCTGGCAAACATTTGGCTGGATTGATATTTTGGGCACTGATCTGCATAGCATCTGATTGTGAGCTGAATATGAGCAATGCAGAAAGGCAGATTTTTACTGGAGAAAAAAAAAGGCTGCCTATTGCCTTCTGTGAGGCTGAGAGACGAGTTATAAAAAGCCTTATGGCGCATTTCCTCGGCTTCAGTCGGCGTGCGGAGCCCCAGTTTCCACCCCGAGGGCGTTCTGCGGCGCGGCGTGGCGTGGCGAGGGGTGTTCTCCAGCGTCTCCGTCTGCCAAACTCAACCCTTAGAGGACAGCGCCAAAGGCCCTGGGTCAGGCCGGTGGCTGATGTAAACCAGAGTAATCCCAATTCCTGTCAGCCTCGAAGCAGCGTGCTGCCAAAACACGCGTTGGCTTTTGGGTTTAGGGCTGCCAGAGAAATAGTGGAAAATTTCGGTATCTTACCAGTTTTGTTTTTCTTCTCTTCCTCGATTTCACGTAGCACGCCAATGAAAAATTGGAATGCGTCCAACACTTAATTTTTGGATGGCAGTACAGAGGTAGCTCCCATTTTTGGTAGGCGTAACTGATGTGGGTTGAAAAGCTGTTGGGAGTTGTGTCACAGAGCGAGCGTCTCTGCTGTCTAGTGAGTACAGTGAGCATCAGCCACGTTTCAGTGTCTTGGGTGAACGTGTGTTCCTGGGTCAGAGTCCTTCACGCAGCGTTTTACGGGAACATCTGGGCATCAGACTTTATTCTGAGTTCCCTGACATCGCGCTGCTGCTCGTCACAGGCTTAGATTGGACTAGAAGGAAGTCGCTTTGAAAAGATTCTTGTCCCTTCTAATTAGAAATAGGATAGTATAAAGAACAATTTTGTTTCACCTCGATGTTTATAGTGTGTTGATATCAGATAGACAATTGAATCTTTATTCACACTGCTTAGAGCCGAGTAACTGATTTTTCTGCTTGTTGACTCTGGAAATGCGTTGAATTTTCACAAAAATTGTTCATATTGAAATGTTTATTTTAAAACTGTTAAAAATATATAGCTTTTAAAATCAAAATGAAGATTAAAACAGGTTAACCACCCCCCACCCCCCCCCCCCCCGGGGAAATTTCATTGAAAAAAATAAGAATTTTATCAGCATCTTAGGGGGGATTACGGTTTTTGCAAAAATGAAAACGTCACGAAATATTTCACGTGGCCCAAATATTAGTTTTTGAGACATATTAAAAGGCCTGGATTAAAACCAGAGCCTATAGGCACTGCTAATTATCCGTGTACTGTGTCTAGTGCAATTTGTGTCAAACGCCAGCCAGACATCCAGCAACGTTACGGTCTTTTGCCTAAGTACATAAGACGAGAGAAGCAGGGAGTTAAATTCTCCTGTCTGAGGCAAGATACTGTTTCTTAGTGCCGAAATCCGCTGACATGGAAAGACAGAGAGGCTTTCATTGCCGCTAATGGCAGTGTACCTATCCTGTGAGTAATTACCAGTCTCCAGTCTTTGGTGCTTCTCTGCTCATGAGACTAATGTTTATTCAGAACAATAAATATAAGGTCTATGACACTTTTAAAGTAATGTTCAGATGCGTCTGTGTAACCATGGATGAGTGGTGCTAGTAGTTTTATGCTTTAGTAAACATATTTGACTCTCTGAGTGCTCCAGGGACAGTAGTGGAGTGTGGCAGATGCCGGAGAAGCAGTAATGATTTGCAATTTTGGATGAACTTGCGGTAACAGAGAATGTAATGACAAGGTAGGGGGATCGGCTTCATTTTCTGCTTCGTACGGAATATTAATGATTCATTTAGCATTGATCTGTGCGGATTCGGAGCACAGATTTGTATCTATAATCTAGGAGATCGGGTAATTCTTATACCCTCACGCTAAGTAAATCTTACCAGCGCTCACAGCTGTCTCTGCGTAGTTAATGACCCTGCGTAAATTCCATTATAATTCCTGGATGGTGCAAAGGTTTTTCACGGTGAGGAGCTTTCACCCGCCCCAGCCCAGGTGTAAGGTAGCAGTCCAGCCCCAAGGCCCGGTATCTTCCACAAGGTGTTGAACATTATCTGCTACCAGACACTTCAAATGGGAATATAATGCGTTCAGTCTCCCAGAGACTGGGCTAGCTTTTCCCCAGTCCTCGCGCACGTGTTTAACTTGACCTATGTAAGAATCCCTGTCAAAGTCAACATTGCTAATCATATACGTAGTGCTTAGCTTGATTTTTTTAAACATTTTCAAGTTCCAGACCTGTGTTTTCAGTTTCGGCCAAGTGAGAAAAGTAATTTATTTCTCTCGGTGTGTGATGCTTTTGGAAACTTTGTTCTTCTGACTTGCTAAAAGAAAAAGTACTTTTACTCGAAGTAATCATTTCATCTGGTCTGAGCACTGATGTGCCAAACGTGGTGGGCTTGGAGAAATTAATTTTTACTTATTTTGTCACAGGTGAACAAGATCGTTTTTGCGGGGCGCTACTTTCGAGTTACAAGTAAAAGGATTGTTTCTTTACTTGAAATTGTAGCTACTTAACAATCAGATACAATAAAGTAAGGAAATTACTATGGCTTTTGGGAAACAGGTTTCTAACCAGTAAGCATAAACCTGGAACTGATAGAATGGAAGAAAAATCTGTATTTAATCAATTTGATCAAATTTAACCTTTGCAAAATTGAGCTTTGCCTGCATAAGTCATGCATGCACCTGCTGTGCAAAAGGAGGAAATCTTCTGTATCTAGGAGACTACAGCCAGCTAATCAACTTTAACAGTATATTATTTTCCTGTTTTAAAAATTTTTTCCTATCTAAATCCTAGGGACTGACTAACAAGAACACAGAGTACCTGTGGTGCCTTTTGATTTACAAGCTTCTAGGTTCAGTCCATGACTCAAATTTATCTTGTTCATAACTGCGTGAGCAATGTAAAATTTAGAGTAGCTATCACAAGAGTGTAACAGAAGAAGTAGCCAAAATTTTCACTTTAGTGATAGGATTAAAACAGAGTCAATATCAAAATGGTGACTATGAAATAACAAAAGGAATGATAGACATGTTTCCGTTTGTGTTACAAAAGAATAGTTCTCTTCAGGTGCTAGAACTGTCCTTAGGGCCAGGTTTAGATACCAAATTCATACTGTCGAGCACCTGACTCTACAGCAGGAACTGCTGATGTCAGTGGCACCATCTGTAGAGCAAGAAGCTACTCAGTGTGATCAAAGATGTAGAAACTGGCTCTCAATAGTTTCAAAATGTTTTCCCATCTGGAGTCGCTATCATAGGTACTTTAGTGGAAGACCGTGACCGTTTTTCCTGTCTGAACTGGGGAATCTTCAAGTCTTGTGTTGTAGTGAAGGTGAACCGGGGTAGCAATTCCTTAATTGCTATTGAAGCCATGCGTAGTACACAAAATGCTGACTTCAGTCCATGGCATCCTCTTACTATACCCAGAAACCATGAATTTCTAGAACAAGCTAAATAAGAAGCTCAAAAGCAGACAGAGCTAATCCCCACTTTTAATGAAATGCTGAAGTTAAATACTGTGTTCTTTGTTTTTCAGAATAATTTAAGTGAGAACGCATATCAATCCTTAAATGAATCTGAGGACAACGTAGGAAGAGCAGATTAAACTTTCATCCAGTACTTTTTAAAATGAAAAACTTGTTTAGGCATCTCCAAGTTACACAGGTAGCTTGGCTAGTATGAATAACCACAGGCGGTGAGTCAGCCAGCAACTTTAGGAAGCGTGGATAAGTTTGTTTTACTATGGGATTACACAGAAAAGGGAGAGTAACTCTTGTAATATATGAAGTGTATCTCTCACTGAAGAATTCCCTTTCACTCCTTGGGTTGGTTTTGCTGGCTGTGAAGACAGATCTCTTTTTCGTTTGTTCCTCGTGGAGTACCCCCAAGCAATTAAATGAAAGCTATTTCAGTTACTGTTTCCTAATTCACCCGAGTATCAATATTTTTCATGTAATGTTCATGTTCTCCACTGGTTCATGAATACATCCTGTAGTGCTTTATAAAAAAAGTGGAAAAATTCCTCTGTTTGATGTATCTAAGTGGGTAAATGATGTGTTGACTAGATAAAAGTGGAATTCTGATTTATCACTCCTTTACCTAAGCTTAGCCTTAAATTCCCTGCTGCACTCACTGCCTCCGTACCCCTGCTTGGGAGATTCCAAACCATGCAGAAAAAAAAAAAAAAAAAGAAAAAAAGAGCAGAACAGACCTTTGTTTGACTCAGATGAATTTGTCACTCTTTAGTAAAAGTCAGAACCCAAAGGCTTTGATGTGTGAACACATTGTGAACTTCTTCTCCTGCGCTTTTCATGTCACTAGGACTGCAAAGGACACATTAAATAACAGAGCTCCTCTGATATTCTAGAAGCAAGTGCCAACGGTATCTTACACAAAATCTATTCTCATGGGTTTACAAAAAAAATAACCTGATCCAAATACACATTCAAACTCCAAGTACATTGTCAGAATGAAACAATGCTTCCTTGGTTCATCTCGTGGGGAATCTCTGCTCAGTGAAGACCAGCATGAGTTATTAGAAGTTCAATATTAAACCAAATAGAATTAACTTGAGACAATATATCTCTCTTTTGGGGGACTTTTCTGTCTAAAAAGTCCTAAAAAATGGTTCAGAAGGCTTTGGAGTTCATATATGAAAGATATACGTAGAAATATCAGGATTAGTGTAGGGAACACTTGGTGGGTTTGATTTTGCACGGCAAGTGCTTCTCTCCCTCTTCCTCCCCACCCTGATTTTTCACCATGAGAATATAAATATTTGAAATAATAACAGGTCCTTGAGCTTTTTCAGGGTTGTGTTTTGAGGGGTTTTTTATTACTTTTTTTTTTTTAATAACATGGAAAAGCAGCCACAATGCTTGCTTACCCCCAACCCCCAAATAGAACCAGTCTTAAAGCCACAGCCTGCTATGAAGAAATCAAAGAAAATAAGAAAACTCCTCTGGGCCTATAGCAACCTCCTGAAGCTAATTTCCTTACTACCAATATAGATATATCATTAATGTGTTGCAGATCATTGATATCCTTAGCAGAAGGTAACAAGAGCTATGGGTAAACAACAGAAAAATGAGCTATACCGGCACTCTGATCTCATTGCCATCAAAGCCAGGGAGTGAAGAAGCGATTCACAGACCGTGTGGAAAAGTAGGGCTGCCGTATCTGAAGATACTGTCTTTGAAGGGGGGAAAAGTTTGTCAGTGAAGTCTCACTGAAATGAGAGATCTATAGAGCTCTTATTTTTACTTCAATTATAAACTATAGTAGGGATGAATCAAGAATGCCACACTGCCTCTTCCATGATTTTTTTTTTAGATATCTCATTTGCTTTTGTAGACAAAGCTGCTGATAGGCACAGCAAAGCAAAGGTGTTTCCTAATGATTGCATTTGGTTAGTGTTCGGAGTCAGCGAGCACATGGTGCAGCAACGTGTGAGCGTTGTGTGACGGTGGGAACACGTCTCACTGTTGCCACGTCTTCCTCATGACTGCCGGCGAAACGCCTGCGTTGGCAAACCCAGCTCGCAGTGCTCGTTGGGATGCTGGGAGAGGGCGACTTGATGGAAGCTAGAGCTTGCTCACCTCTCCATCAGGATATTTCTCCGTTAAAACACCGCCTTTCTTAAATGCTGCCTTTTTAATAGGACAATTTTGATGTTGCATGTTAGCTTGTGCTGCGCGTGTGCAAGCTCGCAGGAGATGGGCACAGGAACCTGCAGCCCCCCCCCCAGCCTCTTCCCGGGAAGCCCAGACCGGAGTTCCGCCTGTGATCCCAGCTCCGTTACCTTTGAGTTCGGTGGCTTAGTGGAATCATCTGTTTGTCCCATGATCCTATATTATTTAGATCAAAACATCAGCGTTTCAGAGTTCTCCACTGTGTTCCATTAGTTTCAGAATTTTGACATGGCGTTTTTCATCTATCTTCAAATTTAAAGCAAGAGTTGTAGTGCCTACTGGAATAGGAGTTCTGGGTGTAAACCAGATCAGCTACAGAGGTGGTATTATCGCCTATATATGCTATTGAGAAAAGTGAGATGTTTGCCATTCACTGCGCTAATTAAAGCTTTTTCATTCACGCACGGTAGACTCAGCGTTATTGCTATCCTTGCTTGGCACTGTAGTAAAGAGTGCGTTATTGCTGATCAGACGACTGATTTACAATTCATAAAAAAAATTATAAAACAGTTAAGAACTCTCGAGCCTGAAGCCTGGCTTTAGAAATAACTTTTATTTTATTAGAAAAGCTGGGTACTTTTGAGGTGGAAAAATTCTGAAATCCTTACTAAGGTTAATTATAAAAAGACACTTTTTTTTCTTCATTCATCTGTCCTGTAAGAGTATTTCAGTGGTCTATGTGACTGTCGTGAGGAATGATAGCAATAGCATGATAAAATTCACAAGATTGGTTTGAGTACGTTTTTAGACCACACATGGTATTGCCGAAATGATAGAATGCTAAGCAGACAAAATAAGTTAAAGCACCAGCTAATGGATGACTGCATACAACATCTGTATACATTTTAGATGTCATTTTGGGTACACAGCAATTTGTGGAACAAGCAGATCAAGGCATTTGCAGCAGCATTTTTTGAAAAGACAATTCACTAGAAGAATTTGACAGTGTTTTACACTGTCATTTTTAATTATGTTTTAGCAGTGTCAGTTTGCACTTCAATTTTGAAAATATTATTTATTAATTTAGTCTAATTATTGCATACAGTGAGCCAACTTTACTTTGAAATGAAAATCAAAAATTTTTATTTGGATTATGTTTTTAAAAGCTTTTTTTTTTCCACAACATAGGTTGTTTTCACTCTGTCTACAGTGAGGCGATAAGGTAAAAAGCTCATTCCTTTCCAAATGAATATATAATGATGCTAGTACTAAAACAGTTAACTGGATAGCTGATATTTACAAAAATCTTCAAATGTAATGACTTCAAGTTCTATGTTGAATATTCATTAAATATCCTTTTCTCATAGGGCTTATAAATCCTACAAACTGCAATACATACACACTTTAAAATTTGACAGAAAATACTCATATTTCTAAGATAAAGGCTTTTTTCTTCTTTAAGCACTCTCTCAAATCATATATAATCAGGAACATTGGCAACACTGCTGCTCAGAGAAGGACAGAGTGAACATCAAGAAATCCAAATGAATTCAATCCCATTAAATGTAATGGTGTGGTAAATCTCGCTATACCATCTGCTGTAGAAGGCTGAGACACTATTGGAATTCCACATCTTATTTACATAGCAGATAAGAATGTGTTGGGAGATTTATACGGCGAATGAATACCCAGAGACAAAACTAAGTTTCTAGTCTGTTCACATCTGGGGAACATCTACATCTGTAGAGCATTATACAAAAACTACTGTAAGTTAGCCTTTCTGTGAAAGACCCTGCCACTTCATTCCAGCATTACCCATTAAAGAAAAAAAAACCAACACAGAACAGTGAAAAAGTTCCTGGAAACGCTGGTGGGAGCTGAGCTACTTCATCAAAAGAAAACATAACCTTCCCTAAATTAGTACATATTTCCAAAGGAATTAGCGTCGAACATTGTAGCAGATAGGTTGTATCATATTTAAAACATCTGTGCTGTGAGTTCAGAAATCACCCTGTGGCAAAACATTAAAGAAAATATGCCAGAGATTTATTTTTGCCCTCTCTTGAACATTTGGATTGACACTCTCCATTTTAACTAGATTCATAACTTTCATTTACTTAATACTGAAATAGAGCTGAGCTGCAGCCCAGTTTTAAACCAGATGATATCACAGGTGTATCTTGCACAATATATGAACTACAGAGGAGCAAAACACTGCACAGTAGCCTCCGCCTGATATGCTCCTCTTTTTCATTATTTTAAAACGTTGAGCTTCCTTGGGAATGGCATGTCCTTTGTGCACATTGATTATAAAACCCATCACTTGTCAATTCAGTTAAACATTAAAGTTCTAATACATCAAAAGTGCATAGGGGAGCTGACCTGGGCTAAGAAAGCATTTTATGCAGGAATATTAATAGAGTTCTTCCGCAGCTGCCTCATGTACTTCAGATTGGAAACCTCTGAACCAAAGCCAATTGACAGTAACATATTTGGAAAGGAAGATGCTTTTAAATTACCTCCTTTCCATTTAATCAGACAAGCAACCTCTGAATCCCAAGCCGTAGGTGAGTGTTTAAGAGAACATTCTTTATATAGTTAGCTGAACCATGCCCAAGAGCGCCCACTGACAGCTTTCCTATTACCAGAAGGACAATGAATCATATGAACTTTGCTGACACACATGCTATAATAATTGTTACATTTTCTTTTAGAATATATCCTTGGGCTCGCTTTTGGCCTCGCCTTAAAGGTGACAGCTTGTACGCTACATAACCTAGCCTGCCACTAAATCATCAATAAGGGCTCAGAAAATATCCTGTCATAATTTAGCGGTGCATTGGTACTGATCCTAATGGAACCAGACATCAGCAGTTATGCTATTTCCTCCGCAGAGTCTGGATACTTCTATTGAACATTTGTTAAAACAGTTGTTCCTCTACAGCGTACGTATTCCTGCCAAGCTTCGTGGAAATATTTCTACTCATTATTTTTTAACGTCAGTTCTCAGTAGAAGTTCGTCTTTTCTGGGTGGAACTCAGTCTGATGCTATATAGACATCTTTGTTTCATAAAGCAGACATAGTTATGTACATTAAAAAGGAACATTTGCGTTCCCTTCGGGTTAATGGCCAAAAAGCTATATATTTTTCTATATCACAGACCTATTAATTAAATCTCTTGTCTTCGAAACCATACCTTAGGCAATCCGCATTCACGTCCACTTGATTTTTCTCCACTGAACGTTCTAAAAGGGATTTCTGGAAAGCGCTAGCACATTTTGGATGCTAACGCAGTACCAATATTAGCAATTGTTGTTAATGATATGCGTACCGTTACAGGGGAACAGCTTCTGTTCCAAAAAAAATTCTTATCGAAGCAACGTGGTCGTTGCATTTTCCTTAATCATGGCAAATATTTATCAGCAGAACTGGTGACAGTAATTTCAACAGAGTAGAGATTTACCGTAGATTTTACCTGGTGTTTGCCAGATGCGTGGCCCCTTTTGTCCTGGATTTCCCGTTCTGCTTTTTTTTCAGTTTGGCAGAGCCTGAGGCGGGTGGTGGCGGTCGGTGGTGCGGCCCGCAGAAATCCCCGTGTCCCTGCCGAACCTGGCACATCGAGGGCAGAACGTCTTTGCCGTTCCTGGCAGGCTGTGGCCTCCGAGGTCGGGAGTGCCCCGAGCCCGCCCTGCCTGGCGCATCTGGGTGTCCCTCAGGAAGGTCAGGTGCCGCACAGGGACCTGCAGGGCTGACAGCGCTCTCAGGGTGTGAACGACTGTCACCAAAACTCACAAAGGAGACGTGAAAGTTGACAGGAGACGGATGCAGTTGGCTGTGTAAAAGGCTTGGCAGAGTACTTACCTGCCTGACTTTATGCACCTGCCTTAACCAGCAAAGTTCTAACCCATTTAGTTGGGCTACTCGTGCGGCCAATAAGCTCCTCCAGAGCTGGAGCAGCTCTCTCAGTTTCTGTGGTTCTACACGGAAGAATTCTGTGATTAGGTTTAAATAGCTAAGTATGATTAACATTAAGTACCTTCTCCCCATTAAGAAATGCTGGGATTTATTTCATAAAATAAGTGCAGTTAAAGGCAGCAGTGTTGTCAGATACGAGTCCTATGAAAAAATGTTGGATTTTGTACTGTGTGGATTATTCTGTGAAATTACTTTTCACGTAATTTTATGAATTCCTTCTAATTTGCATTAAAGTAGTCTATACTTTGCTATGAAGAAAATGACAATAGAATGCTCAAGCCATAACTTCTTTGTTTGATCCCCTTCTGTCCCATTTATACCTTTCAAAGGCAGTATCATTTCTAGGTCTGCCCAATAAAGAAAAGGCTATTGCTTACAAAACCGTGTTACCTTCTCCAGGGGCTCTGTAGATACCACGTATGGAGGTGCAGATGTGGGTGGATATAAGGACTGGTTAGAATATGATTCCTTCCAGCCGCTGTGAGGCTCGAGACCTTCGCAGTTTCAACTTGAGAAAATACATTTCCTTTTTCTCCTCCATCTTCCCAGAAGGTCTTCCGAGGAAGACCCCCCTATGTCTTTCTTGATCTCTCCATGCCTCATGTTTCTACAAAAGCTTCAGTATCCACCAGTGTTTTGCCAGACGTTCACGAGTTTTTGATTTCTGGAGTCTACACCTGCCTGCTCAGAGAACTTTTCCAGACTGTGACTAAACTCTCACAGCAACAGCAAACATCTAATTTCCTTTGTCCCTTGTCACTAGGCCCTTTATCTTCAACCCTCTGATCTTTCATTTTCTCCTCCCCGCGCTCTGTCTTTTCTCTTGTGTGTGCATCTTGTCTTCACCTTCCTTTCTTTTGTACCAATCTGCTTCAGATCTAATTTCACATTTCCTCACCTTTCTCCTTGAGATAACTTACTGTATCTCATGCATGAGTAAATACGTGTAGAAATAAATACGTGTAAAGGCATGTATGAATAAATAGGCATCATGGTAACTTCAGGACTTGACTGTGACCTCTTTTTTCTAACCCTTCCTGTTGGCCTTTTTTGCTTATGCTTATGCTTTTTGC
The DNA here is from genome assembly GCF_965231255.1 of Vanellus vanellus. NCBI lineage: Eukaryota > Metazoa > Chordata > Aves > Charadriiformes > Charadriidae > Vanellus > Vanellus vanellus. Next base: position 16,641,949 of record NC_138913.1, read on the forward strand.
TTATGCTATTTCATCCCGGTATCTTGTCCTCTTTGTTATTTGAGGGCATTAAACACATGATTTATTTGGCAATTCTATTCAAATAAAAATGGAAGAGTCCCATGCAAATGTAGTTCTCATTCACCTGAGCTACTGCTCATTTCCTTAGCCAAAATGGAAAGAAATGGTTGAATTGTCTTCTCTAGAGAACACGTTAAGACCTAATGAACAGTATTCAACTGGGAAGTACAGGAGTCATAAAACCCCTCCAAGACACAACTCCTTCTGTTATTCCCCCAAAGGGATATATCACCGCCATTCTGGGCAAGGGTTGCAAAGACTGCTTGAGCATTAGATAGTTTTCTGCTTTATTTCTAAGAAATTTTTGTCTCTCTCTCTCCCTGTCTACTTTTTTTTGTTTGTTTGTTTTAATAAGAATGTCAATCCATTTCACACAATCTAATCTTTTTCAGTCTACAGAATGATACCTACAATAAATACAGTTATCTTTTTGATAAAGGTTGTTTTGGACTCCTGATTGCAGGTTGAATATTTCAATGTGTTGTGATAATATCCAGTATCTCTCTATTTCACATACTTTGTGATATTTTGATTGCATCCTACTTATGCAATTGCAAGTCAAACATCAATAAATATTTACTTTGCAGGAGGAGAAGTGGCTTTGTAGCTTTCAGCTTCTCTAATACAAACTCTCAAAATAATCGGACTATGTAGCTTATCGTCCAAAGACAACCAGAACTGTTTTATTTGCAAATATTCAATGTCCCAGAGGTCTGAAAATATCAAAATGACTTTTTTTGGCAACTTAGGTGGTAGTCATTAAACGTGCAGTTTAATTTACTTCATGACACTTCAGCTGCTGGTATAAGCCACTAGCTGAGCACACAGTATTTAAGAAGTCCCATACAGTCATAGAAGTGGCACACAGAGTACCACTGAGTACACCGAAGAGTCTGTGTAAAGACCTTGCTGTAAGGGAGGAGGAGAAGCAGACGAACAACAAGAAGCTAGGTTCATTCAGGCACGAGACATACTTCATATATCTTTCTCTTTTATCTTAATTTAGGTTGCAACTGATTATGTACTGGTTTTGCCAAATGAATTATAACACTTTTATCTTAGCTGCCCGTTACAACAAAAACCTTAACTGTTGGTAAATCACTACAGAAAATACACTCTAACGAATATTATGTTGTATCCATACAGTCAGGAAATAATGGTGAATAGTCAAAATACTGACGTTCTCAAAGACAACTGTCAGAAAACATTTATATAAAAGTGTATTTATGCTTTCCAAATAGATTTTTGGCTTTGTCTTTTCTCACAGCACGGGAAAAATTGCAAAAATGTTGTTTGATAAGACTGTGGGCAAAGCTGTGAACCGTAACTCAAACCTAGAGTGAACTGGAATCCATTATGAGTTCAATTTGTATTCATTCCTACGTTTTATTTATCGTTGTTTATACTTCTAATATCCTTCTCTACATGCAAACCTATACTTTTTTCTTTAGGTCAGCTACAATATGGCCTGTTTTTATGCCTGTTCCCACCCATCCAGAGTCATGGAAATAACACAGAAATGCTATTTTCTGTCTTTGTGGTTGCAAAAATATATTGTTGTAGCGTCCTGCTCTTTCAGAGTTACCCTTTCAAAATGAAAGGAGGTTGGGTGGCCAACTGTGGGTGGTGCAGGTGGCCATAGACTGTTGCTGAAGCACAGCCTCAAGACCATCAGCATTTATAGCTCCATCCACCCCATATGTGCGGTTGGTTAATTTTCAAAGAGAAAAACAGTGTCACAGCTTTTGTAAGACAGACTGAATACTCTGAAATATTCCACAGCTATTCTAATTGCTAAATGTAGCTGGAGATGCGTGCCAGTCAAGACACTGTCAGACCATGGAACAGCCAATAATCCTATTCGTCTCTGGAATATTTTCAGCTTGAAAGAATATTTTTTTTTAATAGAAAACATAAATTGTCCAAAGCTGATGCTGTGTATAATCTTGCTTCTGAAAACAAACAAAAGCTACTTTCTCCTAAGGCGTAGAAGTGGGCTACTCTTATCCTCTTCATAGTCTGTACATCCCAGTGAAGAGGGTGATGTTGGCTGAGAAATATCAATGTAGACTAATAAAAATGTGTTCCACCATGTGGAATATGTTTTTTAGTTATTATTCCGCAGACTTTCAAATGTTGTAAAAATGTGTGAAAAATACAACGCCCTATTCTACCTAGCCAAGAAGTGCAAACCTCCATCTTATTGACTGGGGGATGTCAGCGGTGAGCATATTAATACTGAACACATACAGTGTTTTTCCTATGGCATTCTGACATTAACTACCCTGGGAAAAATCCTAGGATACTCCTAGTGAAATGGCACAAAATAAATCTAATTTTTAATGGAAGCTTAGATGCCTCCAGAGCCCCCTTTTCATCCTGAGGTTTTAGCCGTGCGGGATGGAGCACATGAAACAGAAGAGCAGTGAAACAATATTGCAGAACAGTGCGTGTTTACTCATTAATGAGAAGTTCTGATATAAAAGTGGACATTTCTTGCAGGGTGGAATCTTTTCATTCTTGGTTTTGGGCGGGGGGAAGACAGGAGAGGGAGGAGGGGGAATCCTTTAATTGTTAGTGCAGGTTTTAAAGTGACAAGCCTCAAAGGCAGAATACCGACTCTTTGATCTTAAAAGGGTTGTAAAAGGATGGTCTCACTTGTGTTTATTCAAATATTTGCAGGTAAACGCTGATAATCTAAACTGAGTCAAAGCTGCAGAATTTAGCATAAGTGATTTGCATATCAAGAGCCTCAAAATAAATACCAATTCAGAGATCTTAAATGTTGTCAAAAACTAATCATGACTTGAAATTAACTTGGGGCTCGCCTAGGTATGGAAGTCTGTGCTCAGGAAACTAAAGCGTTCATTGGCAACCAATAGTCTAATAGATGTGCTTAATCCCCACTAAGAGGGCTGTGTGGTAGCTGGAGGTATCTGCAGTCACGTACCTGGTGGTTTGGGGCATATCAAGAGCAAAAGGGCAATCTGGCAGGGCAGGGAAGAGCTGAGCTGATGCGCTTTGCGTCCTCACCACCAGACGTTATCCACTGGAGACATCCTTTGGAGACAGTCCGTATCTGATTCTAGTTAATAGCTGAGAGAACTGCTTCTAGCGAGTGCTCTTGTAGACGACTTGTATTTCACTCTTTCTAAGCAGGGTTGTTAATTCTTGAACTACTGGATTCTTGACAAGTTGTTTTACTATTTGTAATTATTCGTATTTCAAGTAAAGGCATCGCACTTTCTGAATTACTTGATTGTCTTCAAAATCTATTTTTAGCACCTAGTTCCTGCTACTTCTTTTACAGCTAATGACTTCTTGGCATGATTTTGTGCCTGTTACTTGACTGAAGGAATGTACATCCTTTATGAGCACTGAGCGACCCATTTGGAAGTATAGATCCTTCATACTTCCTCTCTAAAGGTCAACAAAAATCATCTGTTTTGGAAGTCTTCTGCGTGCACAAATGCTGCAACTGATGAAATGAGATACTAATAATTAGCATTTATTGAGTCAGCTTACCCTTACTGCCCAACTTAATAACGTAAGATAAAAGTTTCAGCCTCTCGATTCCCTTGGGGGAGTGTTTAAGGCATCAACATTTATAAGAGAGGCTAGTAAATAGTTTCAATTTGTGCAAAGATTTGCAAAGTGCTTCATTTAATCTGACCTGCTATCTCATTGTGTGGAAAGGGTAGCTGATCACAGTGCTGTAGAGTTAGGTCAGCACTTCAGTCCTTCTCCTTCTGTACATTTCTTTGCATTGCTGATTTGGATCTTACATGGACAGCAGAGATCTGTAAGACTAACACCAATTCTGGGCATTAGAAATATGTTAATGACAGACTCCCATATAAGGAGGAATTAGCAGCAAGCAGCTGGCTTTTTCAGCTAGTCATTGCTTACTCAATTCCATCTTCAGGTGTTTGTCACGTACAAGATCTTTCTATTTTCATTGACCCAGGGTGGAGTGCCCAAAGTTTGAGCCGGTGACATTACAGGTTATTCTCCAGGGAGCAAAAGTGGTATGTGACCAACGCATACAGCAACTAAGTAAATCATTGGAGGTGAGCGTAGATTTCAGTTCTCTAGAACTCAGTCTCCCTGAAAAGTGAATAAGTGTCTATTGGATCCAGCTATGGGTCTTGGGCTGAGATTTTCACAGGAAATTGGGCATTGCATAGTAAATTAGCTACCTTTTTAAAGACCTATGTCTTAAGAAGTGTAACTGGAGTTCCTCTTTCTAGGTCTAATGTCCTGAGTTAAAGTTTGCTGTTAGTACAGTGTTGTGGTTTAACCCCAGCCAGCAACCAAGCACCACACGGCCGCTTGCTCTCTCCCCCTGGATGGGGTGGGGGAGAGAATCGGAAGAGTAAAAGTGAGAAAAGACTCATGGGTTGAGATAAAGACAGTTTAATAGGTAGAGTGAAAGCCACGCACACAAGCAAAGCAAAATAAGGAATTCATTCACTGCTTGCCATGGGCAGGCAGGCGTTCAGGATCTCCAGGACAGTGGGGCTCTATCACGCTCTATAACGGTTACTCGGGAAGACAAATGTCATGACTCCAAACACTTCCCCCCTCCTTCTTCTTCCCAGCTTTATATACTGAGCATGACATGGTATAGAATATCCCTTTGGTCAGTTGGGGTCAGGTATCCCGGCTGTGTCTCCTCCCAACTTCTTGTGCCCCCCAGCCTGCTCGATGGCAGAGCGGTGTGAGGAGTAGGAAATACCTTGACTGCTTAGAAACAACCAAAACCCTCTGTGTGCTATCAACATCACTGTCATCCCAAATCCAAAGCATAACACTATACCAGCTGCTAGTAAGAAAGTCAACTCCATCCCAACTGAAACCATGATGTTCAGTCATGTTAAGCCATAATTTTATTTGAAATTATTTAGAATAAGAAGAGTTTTGATGACCCCAAATTGACCAACAGGGTGTTCCATCCCATCTGCATCAGGCTCAGTATAAAATACGAGGGATCAAAGGGTCAGCCCTTTTTCTTCAATGGCCGGCATCCGAGGAGGACTCTGTCTGTTCATCTGCCTTTGATCCCGGTCCGGAATCCAGATCCGGAATCCAGTTCCTGTCCGTCACTGAGTCTAATCTGGGATTTTCCCAGTGCCAGCTGGTGATGTGATTGTCATCCTGGGAGCTTGATACGGTTTTGTATATATTTCATTTTTTTTCTTTTATTTTTAATATTTCATTAAAGTGGTTTAGTTCCTTCTAAACTCCTAAATCTCCCTCTCTCTCTCCTGCCACTGTCTTTGAGGAGGGGTCGGGAGGAGCGTCTGTCAATTGCCCAGTGGCCCGCTTGGCCCAAACCATGACATAAGTAGGCTCTTTTTATTTAAACAATTAAATAAAATAATAATTGTTAGACAGGGTAGGAAAGCAATTTTTGAGAGTTTGTGGAAATTCTGGTTATTTTCTTCATTAGAAGAGAAGACTAAAATCATTCCTTTCTCTGAAAGGAAGGTCTGCCAGCACTGGGGAGAAGTCGGAGTGCTAACAGAAGCACTCAGCACCTACCTAACGCCAGCCCTGCCCTCTGATGATGGTACTGAATTCTGACGTTGAGAAAAACTTCTCGGCTGGTGTTGCCATAGTTCCCGGAGCTCAGCACCTGCAATCCAGCTGCCTCCCCACTGCGATGACTCATTGACATTTCAACACTCTACTTTGTCCACCTTATTGACTCTCCAACTTCCTGCCTTATTGCTTTATTCTCTGGTTCTCTTCCTGGTCCCGTTCTACCCATCTTTTATTAGTCAGATGTCCACAAGTCATCTGACTCTGAAATTTTCATTTGCTGTATTGGATATCTTACTAGTGCTTTTCTACCGCTCTCCCCACACCTCTTTTCTTCTGGCCCAACTCCTGTCCACAGAACTCACTTCGGACAGTTCTAATATCTGGACATTACCCCAAGGAATTTGACTTGTAAAACGGAATAATAACTAATGCACAAGCAGTTATACTTGGTCATTGACAGCAGTCAGTATAAGCCTGTTGCTGTCTGAGCCTGGGTCTAATCTTATTATTGTTTCTTGAGTTACTCAGGCCTTTATTTTTAATAAAGCTGGCTTTAATTTTGAAATTTAAGTATATATGCTATAGCTTTTCACCAAAAAATTAGTGTAGTTCTCAAGTTCAGCTACTTTGTGTACCGTTGGGCACCGCATACAAAAAAGACATTGGATATTGTTTTTTCTTAGTTTGCACCATTTTTTTTTTTAATACACTTGTGCATATCTGGTGATCCCATTGTATTTTTTGAAGTTTTTGAAAATGCAGATTTAGTGTTTTCCTCTTGCAAAACCTAAAGCACAGTTTCAAAGATTAGGTTAAACCTGACTGAAACTTCCACACTGTCATCCCAGGGTTTTTTTTTACCCAATAGCAAGTTAGGAGCTAAAAAGAAAAGTAGAATTAGTTTGTTGTATGAATTAAGTAAAGCCAGATCCTGGCTAGAAGTGGTAGTTGAAAGGCTATTAGATATTCCATGAGCTTCATTTACATCACCGAGAGTGATTAGTTATAGAGCAGTAGCTTGTTTAGTTTCTTGCTAATAAGGAATTGTAGGCTTAATACATGCCTCTAGAAGATCTTTTCACAAATTTATTTTACATATCACAGCACTGTAAATTTTATTTCAGCTGCAGCATGATCCTGTATTGCACCGAATCCCTTCTGTGAACTGCCTAAAATCTCAATTTCTGATACGTTAAGAATTCTGAACACCTCAAGAAATAATGCTCGTGCGTCTTAATGACACTTCTTGGACTAAATGTAGGAAGAATATGAGCAGCCAATTGCTGGCTGTTCAGTCTCACTGAGTTTATAGTGTTCTGGACCTCAGAAGATTTAGTCCCATGTACTAAGTCTCGGTGGATTTCAACAACAAATTCTTAGGCTTTTGATCCTGCTAGTATACGATTATCTTAAATACACAAGTAATTCAACTGACTTATCTGGGACTGCTCAAGCCCCTAAAGTTAACAGTATAGTTGTAGGATCATGGCCTTAACCTTGGGGGAGAAATAGTTCTGCGGGGATTTCATATTTCAGGTCAGGAGCATTGTAATTATAAGTCCTTGTGAGTGAAACTAAGACTATATCACCAGGTTTATGGCATTGCTTCACTTTACAGTCACTGTCATAAACCCCAGATTAATATTGTTCCATTGTGTATATTTTGCATGTTCTTTCCTAAGAATGAGTTTGCGATAAGCCATTTTCTCTCTTTTTTCCATAACAGTTTTTGTTACATGACTTCCAAATTTTAATGCCTAATATGATCTTTGAAAAGCTATAAACTTTTAACAGACTTTAAACATAAAGTGAGTGAATAAATTGCCAGGGAGTCTGTGGTTTGATCCCAGGAAATCCTGATTAATAGCCTTTAGGTTTTTTTAGACCACCCTGAATACATTGTGAAAAACAGTTGACTCATTTTATGGGCATTTATATTGTAATTCAACCTACTAAATTTATAACAATTTTTTAAAAAATGCTAAATGTAGACATAAGAATTTATATTTCTTCATATAAGACCATATGCTGAACACATTTCTCGCTCTATTTAGTTCAGTCTTGTAAATGCATAATCCTGTATATTTGCTAACCACATAAAATCTATTTTTAATATAAAAAGGGCCTGGTCCAAACCCAGTGTAATTAATGTGAAAGTAATTGTATTCATAGTATTCCTGTTGTTTTTCATTGCTCGAGACTTGCACATTCAAAAGTGAAACTGATTCGCACACGTGTTTGAGGAACCTTCCCTATAACATTTTTGGTAGGAGGTGGAAAACGTAAAATAATTTTGCAAGGTAACTTGCCCGATAATCTTTGTTTCTCTTTATTTAATGTGTAGCTTATATAAACAGTATTTTAAGAACCTGGTGGTTGCATTTTGTTCTTTGTTCGTTGTAATATCAATCAAAAGAAAGATGTTGTACTTACTGTTGGTCTAAAGCTTGACATGACTAGTCAAGATCAAGGCACACTGCTAAATTGGGGCATTTTGTTTTAATAAGGTGGGAATCTTTGTTGCTGACCGCCTTGCAGAAACTTAATTCCTTCATAGACTAGATTACCAGAAACTTGAATGGGTGTTGATCCTGGCATGGGTCTGAGCAAAGGTAATAAATATGGCTCACGGTACAAAATTGCTGTGCAAAAAGGCTCTGTCCATATAGGAGGTGTTTTCCCGTACGTGTGCTTTGTTCATATTCACATACAGAAAGCATGGGTTTTTTTCATATTAAAAATGGGATTGTTTGGTCATAGTGTTTGCAATAATAATATAGATGCAAAAGAAAAGGAAGTCTTCTACAGTGCTACTACAGAAGGATGGTTATTGAAGAAATAATTTGCATATCGTGCAAAATTTAGCAAGTCCATTGAGTAAAAAAGTAAACAAAACACATATATAGAAACCTCCAATAGTTAAGTAGCAATAAATAGAATATATTTTTGCATTGTCTTTGCAATATACTCAGATTCGATTTTTCTTTTCAAGAAGAAATAAATGATTTTCCATATAATAGAAAATTGAGTTTACTATTTCTAAAATGCTCTTAACATAGAAAAAGGAAACATAATATTAGTGCTTATCACAGCATTTAAGGCGTCACCATCCCCCCTCAAGCTTTCTACTCTTAAATAAAAAAGGAAAAATCCTATTGTTTTCCTGGCTTCACTTTGCTTCTAGTGATTGATGTAGAATTTTACTGCCATCCAATGGCAAGGACCTATTATAGCCTAAGTAAATGTCTAATGCTTTTTGATCAAATTGCAGTCTAGGGAATTTAACTTATGTAGTACACTTAGAACTTACATCAATACATCTCTGTTCGTTACACAGTGAGAAAGAAATATGACTACAGTTTCAATTTATTCTGTGTTTCCTAATTCAATTTAACTCTGAATTACTAATATTGTGGTACATAATTACCTAAATGAATAAATCAACCTAAGCCACTCACTGAAAAGAACATTAGCGTATAATATTAATTTTTGCGTGTACCTTGTCACGTTAGTTTAAAAGATTCCTTTCTCTACAATTAAGAGCGTTTTCCTAGTCGGCAAAATATCCTTTTGCTAAAATACTCTTCTGCATTTTACTTATCGAGTCTGGAGACTTTACAGTTGTTATTGTACACTAAAGAATTGCTTTATGACTCTCACATGTGTTATAGGGGTTTTTTGTGCATTTTTTTTTCTTTTTCCTCACACATACACAAACCTGTAAGACAGAAAGACAACTGCTTAAAACTCTAATCTGAAATATACAGATTTTGGTATAGTTTTATCCTCTATGCTTTCAAGATTCAGCTTCAACTGGCAGCCCAACCTAACAGTCATTTTTTGGGGTTCTAAGAAGCAATTTAGTATTAACACACTTCATTTTTTTTCAAGTATTCATTTAGAGAGGAAACAATATAGATATAGCTAAAGGAAATAACTTCAGATCGTGGGCAAGAATATAAAGGCAAGCCTCCACCTTGTACTACTAATGAAAAATTACAATAATTAGTGGCTGTTAAAGGGAAAAAAAGCCCTACCATGATGGGGGAAAATGTAAGTTTTGAATAAAAGAGAAAAATTACATAACCGAGAAAAAGAACAGACTCCATTATTTCTATTGTTTCATTCCAGCTGGAAGACTTCTCGTGTACTGTCACATCATTAGGACAGCTCTCCATTGCCCATTACAGCCAATGGACTCACGTCCAGTGACACAGAAGAGCCCTAAGCCATGTCCCATTCATGCATTCCTACCTCCTTGCAGGGATGGCTACCTGTTGTCCCACAGGTATATTTCAATTCAAACATTTGTAAAAACTTTTTTGGCTTCTCACAGAGATGCAGCCTGTGGATATCTACATTAAGCATCCCAACATTTAGGGACACTTTGTTAGATGTTCTGTTGATCTCTTGCCATTATTTCAATTCTTTTTAATAACTCTTTGGCCACAACCTTTGACTATTGCTGTAGCTGTGTAGAAAGAGCAATCCTTGATTAAATCACATCGTTAACCTGGAGCACTCTACAGGATGTAAGATTATTGGAGATGAAGCAAGAAATAGAATACAGAACAAAGTGCCAGAAGACTCGGACACATGCCTGTACACCTTAGACAAATTCTACGCTTACAAAAACAATTACAAAATTAAATCTTTCCTTCTGTAACTGAAACACATTGATGTTAATAAGCACAGAGTCTTTGGCATGCGTGTGCAGAGAAGAGTACCATGCTTAAAATATCAATGTTAAAATAGGTATGCAGATTTGCTACTTTAGTACTCTAATACTAAATACTGAAACAGAAAAGTACAAAAAGAAAAAGAGGATCATGGGAAATAAGTTATTTGTATTATTGTATTTATTCTGTAATTAATATCAGGACACTACAACTACACATGGAAAACAGCTCACTTCGCAGTATTGCTATATTAGCAATTGATTGGAAAATGAGTGAAAAAGTTCTCTACAGTTTTAAATTTGAAAATTAAAGTTTCATGCAATGTTGTTGTTCATAAATTTTATAACTGGTGGAGAACAGGGGTAGATTGCCGTGATGTCACGACATACAGAAGTGTTTGGTTTCCCTCTCCCAGAATTTAGATTGTCAAAAACCAACAGTGTCAGAAAAGCAGCATAGGTGAGCACAGCACATGTGTTCTTCCGAGGAAATATCTGTTTATCGTTAGCTAAGTTGCTAATTATCTAAAATGTTTTTATTGATACAGTTCTCAATGTTTTTGCAGTATATGCTTGTGCAAATTTGTCTAGTGAAATCAGTTAAAAATTAATTTATGCAAAAAGCTACACCTTAACTTCAATTTTAATACTTCAAATCAATATAACTTTCACAGAGCAGATACTTTCTCATGTTCCTCAAAATTCACTTCGTCGGTTTCTATAAATGGATGGGAGGAAAAATTTGATTTCGACAATTTTTGTTTCATGTTTTGAATAACAGTTTTGTTTTTTTTTTCTTCTCTGCGCTTTGAAGGAAAGGTCTGTGTGACAGCTAACAAAGCTGCCCTGGCTTTGTAGCCCTCGTTTTATGAGAGGTGAGGTAACATGCTCTCTGCGTGGGTCTCCACGAGTTCGGCTGGCCACGGCACATGGGCAGGCTTCGGGAAACGGAGACTTCTCCCCCTCTTCTGCACACAGATGTGTGCGGGGGGGCTCTCTGCTAGCAGGGGGCACCGCAGATCACAGGCGGAGCACAAAGAGGGAGTCTGGGAGCCGGGTGAGGTGTGCTTGGGCAGATTTGGGGCTATACCGTGGCTTCAGTGTTCCTGCCGACACAAGCAGAGCTGGTAAAGTGGAGGACATGGAGAATATGGCGTGTCGCGTTTGTAACGGGCTATAGTTGCCTCCGCTCAGCTATTTCCCCCACCGCAGGAAATCTCGTCAGTCTGTCCATCCGTGAGTTCTTTTGGCTAAGAGAGGAGGAGAGCCTGTGTGGTGACACGAGGCGGCACACGTGGCCCTGCCACCACCAAGAGGGAGCACCCAGCCACCAGCCTCACCCCGGGAGAACTTTCTGCTCATCACCTCCCTCTTCTCCCTCTCCCCACATGTTAATGCATATTCAAACAATGCCTCAAAATAACCGGGAGGCAAACCACCGCCGAATCGCCAGCCCTCATTCCCGAATAAGCCGCTCACAGTCAATTGCCTTTTTCCTAGTTTAATTTTCTTTGTGCGTATTATAATGCTCTGCGTGCTCGGTGACAATCACTTCTGCAAAGCTGCGTTTCATTTCCTCTGACCACTAAAACTGTGATCTGCTTTACTTGCCTGGAACAAGTATCATGCACAGATTTTAATTATTCAGTCATGATTTAGCATGCATGATATATGGCTATCATTATCGATGGCTGCAATATCTCTTCTTTTGGCTATTTAACATGAGGAAGATGCTCTTTGTTATTAACATCTGTTCATCGGGGACGCAGACCTTCTCAGCGTTACTAGCACCTTCTGTTTTTGTCAGGAGAAGGGAAAGTGATCAAGAGCCTCATCAGAGCCTAATTTGGCACTGATGTGTTTTCCTTTCTCTTAGCGTAGCCTAGATCTAAATTGTCCCTTAAAATTACAGTAGCTTTTAAAATACTGCTCAATAACTAGATCTGACTAGGCGTAGACTAAGATGGTACAGATAAGAATGTAACATTATTTAAATGTTATGGTTGTGTGTGGGCTACAAGATGAAAAATAAGTTAATAAAAGACGTGGTGGAATTAGAAAATAAGATTAGTGAATTGCTTTAGCCGTGAAACCATCTTCTAGCTATGAAAAAACAGCTAATCTTGTTTTTCCCCCACTAAGCTCATTCTCGTTTTTCCGCAGCCCAGTGAAGGCCTCACAGCAGCAATGTCCTCTTTACATTTACCTTGTTATTATGGCGGGCACTTTATTAAGCCTTTTAAGGACGGAGCTTCGGTTTGCAGTAAATCAAGGCTCTGGTTCTTTGCTGCTGTTCGGCGGTGATGTTGCAGCGGAGGCAGCGAGCCCTTTGCTCCCTGGGTGTCCGTGCCTGGCCGCTTTCCAGCCGGGTCGAACCCGAAGGGATGGATGTACTTTTGGGGAAAGACCGCGCTCGAATCTTTTTGTGGATCCCTCTCAAAGCAGAGGTAAACCGAAATAGGGATTTCTACGAAAGCGTTCGATTCCGTGAGCGCTGCCAATACCAACCAAATATAACAACGTTTGTGCTCCGGACCGGAATCTTATTTCTTCCTAAAAGAGAGCATCAAAATCCGATCATGTAGATAAAAGAGGAAATTTCTCATGAATATACTCTACATGATTAAAACTCCAGCTCCCTATGGTTTAGACCTGGAAGACATTTTAATTATCTATCTAACATCTTGCTATTTCTGGAATTTTGACTGCGAATGTTTCTGACAGTGTTTCATGGAGTATCCTTTCCTCATACTGTGCTTTTTTTATACTCCAGATGTATAGTAAACAACAAAAGCTTGTTTTATCTTTTACTCTCCATCAGATGAAAGTGAAAGATAACTAAAAGGAAAAAAAAAAACTTTTAAAGAATATATTTTAATCATAGATATCCTGCTTATAATAGAAAAGTTCCATAACAGTTCCATACACTTTACTAAATAGACTCAAACTGCACATAACTGAAAAATCCAAAGATTAACACTACTATAAACAATTTTTTTTAAAAAAATCAGCTAAAAAAAAGCACCCTACACCTTTCTCATTTTGCCAGGGAAAAATTATCTGCACATAATTATTATTTTTAATCAATTGTATCAGATTTCAGTACCATCCTGTCAAAAACTACCAGCATAGAAAAAAAATAAAAAAATCTCCATTATAATGATAAGCATGTTTTGATTCCAAATGCATAAGTAAGAGCAACTCAATTGCCAGGGTGATTTTCCAAATGGAATCCAGCCTACAGGATAATACTGCTGCTAATAATATCTAAGTGAGAAACTAAGCAGCATATGAAAGGTACATATCAATTTTACAGTGGAATGTCTTTAAAGTTTATATTAGAGTGACCACATAAATAGAGTTTTTAAAGCACGGAGGAATTATATATTCCGAATGAGAAATATGAAGAAACTTGGACAGACTCAACCTGTGCCGAGTGCTTCAGTGGTTTCTAAAATTGCCTTATTACTTTTTAAACTAATGGACTCGTGGTTTAATATACCTAAAATCTCATCAAAAGTTTTCTCAAGTTTCTATTCCCTAGATTAGTCCCCGAGTTTAATTGATACGAAGCAACCGACTGATATCCGCCGGGCCAGGTTTTGACCCGTAGAAGGATGTCTATGCTGTGAAAGTGAATGCAGTGATAGGACGCGTGAGCTGGTGAAGACCTTCGCTTGCAAGGCAGAACTGCGCTGCCTAACTCGTCCCAGCAGGGTTTAACATCGTTCCCCGGGCCGCGCTCGCTGCTGCCCTTGGCAGCCTCTCCCGGGGCGCGTTAGCTGGAGCACGGCAGCGTGCAAAGGCGGCTGGCACGGGAACCACAGTCTTCACGGCAGCTGGTGCCCGCACCCGTGCCAGCGCGGGCCGTGCTTTGTGTCACTTCTGTGTCGCCCTGCCCGTTATCTTCAGTCAGGTCAAGAGTTAATTCAGGATTCGGAAAAAGTTTGTAACAGAAGTCTCTAGACTGGGGGTGTGGTTTCGTGAGACAGGCCTATAAACATGATCTTTTCACACGAGGAGAAGAAAACCACAGAAAAATGACCTAGTAAATTCATATGTACTTTGTGAGACCGGATTAACCACCCTGATGATAATCTGGCTTGTCTTTGTGTGCAACATGTAAATCTATAAGTTCATCAATTTATTCCTACATCCACAACCTCCCATTGAGCAGGAGTATATCTTCAGAAAGCCTGCGGTCATGTCAAACTCATTTTATGTGAGGGGCTTCATCTGACATCCTGGTGCTTGGTAGCAAACACTTTCAGCAGAAATTATTAAGTTGAACAGTATTAAGAGAAAAATAAGCTATATTGTTATTCTATTTGCATTGTCAACCAAGAGATGCCTGTTACTAACTCCAGCAAGCAGAGCTGCAGGAAATGATTCCCGTATCTTTTGGCTGCTGCCTCTTTTCTGTTCACCTGAGTGGAAATGGGGTTTTGGAGGAGGCTGACGCGGTCAGCTTTCCGTCAGCCGAACTGTGAGTTATTTGTGCCACAGGTGCAGGGACAGCTCAGGACCACCTCTGCGAATTAGCTCAAGTGCAGCACTGCAGAAGCTGCTCTCGGGAGCAGGGGAGTACAGCTGGTGTCCTGCCGGACAGGCCCTGAGCCTGTGAGATCCATGGTGGCTGCGTGCACGCTCGGCTCCAGTGCTCCCTGGCTGTGCCTCCACGGAAGGAGGTGGAGAGGTAAGTTATCCCAAAGCCGGTCAGATCCAGCTGGGGTCTGCTAAGACCACTCAGGTTGTGCCCATTGAACCGAACATGTGGAAACCCTCTTTTGGTAGCAGCCAGATTTCAGAAGGGCTATTTCGGATAAGTATATGGCTGTATTAATGCAGGGACGCGTTCATGTCTAACACTGACCTTAATATAATAAACTCTGGGAAACCAGGTGCTTAGAGCATAATACAGGTATACTGAATAGCTCTGCAGGAGACAGCTTTGATACAGCAAAACTCATACTGTTTTGGAGCTAATTGGTTGGTCTAACTGAACCAAGTCTGATTTCTCACAGAGATGCTGTGAGATACATGTGTACTGCGCTGGGTTTGAATTTTAGAACACTTTTCTTCTCTGGGCATTTGCATCAACTATAACCAAGTCCCTCATTCTCAGAGAACGAATTGTTGACGGTGTTTGGAGAGTTGATGGCACACACGCACACGTTACATGCAACCCACCGGGACCTGCCACCGCCAAAGTAGTCTAACCTACACAAACTGCTGTGGCAGTGCCTGTAAGCTGAGTGAATGTATAACATCTGGAGCAGCTTTTGAAAGCACTGTGTTCAACTTTAAAATACTAATTTACTGCTTCTTCCCCAAAACACCTTCCAAGCCTTGTTCTCCTTGGAGGACAGGAGTGTTTAAAACGTGTATCTGGGGCAAAGACAGCTTTAAAAAACTGTCTTGCATTCTCTACTCTGATTTTAATCCATAAATTCACCTGCACTTGTTAAAGTTTTGATAATTTGGGCAATGTCACAAGAGTTCTCTGAGCGACCACTTCTGTTCAGCCCCTCTGCACATCAGGCCACATACAAAAGTCATCCATGCAAGGTTTTGACCATTAATGCTCTGATATGGTAAGAAGTCATGGGGGTATCAAAACTCACTGCCACCTCTCGGCCGTGCAGCCTTATGTTGGCAAAAATCAATGCAGGGAACTGAATTCGCACTAGGGCTTTTGCCAAGGACATATAAAGCTTTAAGTTAATAGACTAATGACAGCCAGCTGTGACAGTGCCTGAAAAATTCTGGGATAACTCATCCCCACCTTTCATGCTTAGAATGAAACATACACTTCTGAACCAGGGTGGAGAAGGTGCTGGGCTGTCACCATCCCCATGACACCCGGGAAGGGTTAACAGCATCACCAACCCTGAGAGCTGTGCACCTGTGGAGCTCAGCCCCACCCCGGATGGGGCTATCAAAGGCTGCAGCCCGGGCTTGCCCAGCTGGTTGCTGGAGGGAAGGAGTGGGACAACTCTGTGCTGGCCAGGAAACTGCTGCTTTGGCCTGGGAACCGGAGGGGTTGACTGGAAGCGGTGAGTGATTTACGTGGATATTTTGGTCATGGAGACCCGTGTTGAGTAATGGAAAATGGTGAGGTTTTAAAGAGGGGTGGCAATAAGCAAGAGGGGTTTGTGAAGGAGAGAGGTCCCGGTATGAGGTTAGTCTGCTGATGTGGTGACTCCTGCGGCTCCCAGCTTCTTTCACATCAGGGTCTCTGAGGGGTTATATGTGGGTTTAGTGAGAGGGGCTGTTTGGCAGAGTGAAGGAAGGGTATAGTCACCATGAATAAGAACAGGCAAGTGTGGACCTTCAAAAGTTTTCTGGCCGATTCCCTGAAAAACAATTCTCAAGAAGCAAATGCTCTTATAGTCTTAAAAGACAAACGCTCAGCCAGCCGAGCAAAACTAGTTTCTGTGATGTGGATATTGTAAATGTAGCTGTGATACAGAGCTGTCAGCTTAGTTTTTGGTAAGAGCTTATGTTTTGGCTGGGGTAGGAATGGTGAGTCTGACATCAGTTCTTGCTTTTTGACCACTTTGGATAAACATTGCATACTGTTCCAAATTAAGTGGACCGATGGAGTTGCCGGAACGGGAGGCTAATTTTCTGGTGTTGGATGATGGAGCTGGGACAGGTTTTTTTTTTGTTCTTTAGTTTAAGACTGAGTTGTGAAGACTGCCAGAGTAACAGCAAGGAAACAGGGTCTGTGAAGCGCAAGCAGTACTAGGTCAAGTGTCTAGGTACTGTCTTCTGTATTTTTTTCTCTCTGCTCTGGAAGCAGCTTCAGAGCTTGAAGGGCCGTGCAGTCGACACTCTCGTTGCTGATCCAAGAATCCAATACACACAAAATTGTTATTTATGCCATGAAATTGCTCCAAAGGTTAAAATGTCTTATGTGCCACTACAGTAACTTTCCCTTGAGGTTCTGTCAGGACTGAATTTAAATGGCTTTGAGTCCAGAGTAATTCCGGGCCAATTAGCTTCGACTACGCTGAACCTGGAAAATTGTCTCTTTCAGGAAGCGGCCAGACTTGTGCTTAGAAAACCCCACTCATATTCTGCTCCAGAGGCTGGGTATAAATCTTTTGTGTTCTCATTAATCTTTTAAGCTGGGGAACATAAACATCTGGAAGCTTGCACTTTGAGTTCTGTAACAACATCTCCAACTGGTTATTTCGCTTCTTTTGTCTATAATAATGCCCCATTTCGTTCCCCATGTATTATTCATATATACCTTAAATTTAATCACCAACCCACTAAAGTTAAAATCACACTACACCTGAAATATAAACACCATCACACCGGAGTTGAGAACACATTATGCCTTATCCATAATTACCCTCATGCTGAGGTAAGGTTCCCACCTTTTTTTGTGTTACCGCCAAGGCTTTTCTGGCTATCGGTGTCTTTTCATACCTGTGTAACAAATGCCACCTTTTACAGTTCTTTTCCTCTTGGGTCCTTTCCTCTCTACACAGGGAAATTTTTTACGTTTCATGCTCAGCCTTGTAGTTAGCCGTTCTCCGCTACGTGTGAGAGTAGCGTTAGCTAATTAGGGATGTGCTGCCTCTCATTGCTGAAATCGCTCTGGGTGTGTCCTCCGTGTTGCCCCAGCAGAAGTGTCACTGGAGCCTCCTTATGTTACACAGGGAGCATCTCCAGCAGTGAACCCGGACAATGCCCTCTTTGCCGGAGACAGCAGTCCGTGCCCTGTGCTCATCCCGCCTGGCGGTCCCTCTCTTCGTTTGCTCCCCAGAGAATTTTGTGGTTTCAGTAGTGAACAAAGAGGCTACTATAGACTTGGCAGAGTATTTCTACAGATGACTCTTTGGTATCTTTGGGAAGGGGGTTATAACAGCGTTCCTGTGCAGGGGGACAGTGCCGGGGTGGACTGGCGGCGTGCCTGCGCTCGCGCGGCAGGGGGATTCCGCCGAGCCCTCAACGTCCCCGTTATCGGTGGTACCATGGGAATAAGCTGGTCCTGTAGGTTGGGCTTTCTGTTGAATGACTGAATCTTACCTGGAAGTCTGTGGATTGGCAGGCCTCTTGCCTATTCCACGTCTCGGGTGCCACAGACAATTGGTGTTGGTTACATGTCTTTGCCGTAAGTTTTCTGAGATGTGTAATTCTTTCTTCTTTTTTTTTTTTTTTATTCTTGGTTGTCTAGTTTGTTCAAGGCACCACGTGCTATCCAGCTGTCTTGAGTTCTGATGTTGCCTCCTTAGAGCATGTATATATACATACATAATAGAATATGTATAATACATATACACACATAATATTTAATAATAAGTAATTAATTTTGGGTCAACAATTATTGCTGGACTGCACTTGTATCTTTTTTTCAACCTATATTTTTGTCAGGCCACCTAAAATAACCCTGGTTTTGAGGGGGAAAAAAATGACTCAAAACTTCAGGCAGAAAGTAATTACATTTAAGTGGCCTAAAAGCTGCTCAGCCACAACATTTATTCAGTATATAACTAGTAAGCATCAAATGCGTTTAAAGTGCTGGAAGTCCGTACTTTGAACATTCTTTAATTTTTTTTTTTTTGATGGAAAACAAAACCAAGTTACACGTCAAAAATTAAAAAATAAAATTGGCTTACGCCTGTGTCAAAATGTTGATGCTTTGTTCAGTTTCTTTGTATTTTCTCATGCTTTATATGAGGGTAATATGTACACTTGGTGCTTTATACAGAAACCTGAACTTTTGTCCGACCTTTGCAATATCTGGGGTCAACAGTGCATAAATGGAGTGAGAAAAATTTATTTTAATTTGTTGTCTGGCTATAATTAAAACCACTAATGTTGTTCTAATGCTGCCTTTGTTGCAGGAATCACAGCGGTGAGCGCTACATCTCACCTTATGTTATCTTCAAGAAGCCTTTCATGCTTATGTATTTAATTATCTAGCTTTCTTTTAATGTATTTGTCAAGCGATCTTAAATATATTATTGCAATACCATATCTGCAATAGTATCTCCACATAAACAAATGTGCTTTTTAACTACAGCATTGAGAACTCCCTCTGGTAGGATTCCCAAACTGCTCTGCAGGTTGCTGGCTACAGCAGACTACCAAAACAAATCTCTTACCATGATCAAGGTCAGAGCCAGGTCAGTCATTCACAGAATATTACATCTCTTCTTGGAGGCAGGAAGCATTTGATATTTGATTTCCCTATGCACCATTCTTTGATGGATTTTCCTTTTCTTTCCTGCAGAGGGAAGAAACTGTTATGTTAAAACTGTTATGTGTATTTACATATAATGACTGATATATATTTAATACTGATAGTGTCCTGGAAAACCATTAAGAAAATGCATCTTCTGGCGCTGCAAAAGTATGTAGTATGCCATTCTGCTGGAGCCTAAGGTGATCCTTTGTGGAAAAGTGTGTTCACATGAGGACACTGGTCGTAGTGACTCACAGTCACATCAGTTATTTCGGTAAATGTTTAATCCCCAAATAGACTTCTGCAATGATTTATGAACGATCTAGGAGGGGAACACTGCTGCCGCTGTAGACGGCTAAGGTACCTGGACGACTGCACTAGGCTAACTGGCCAGGGTAAGACCAAGGTTTCCGTTTTCTGTATATGTATGTATATACAGTTGTGGAAAAATGGCTGACTACAGTTGTGGCTGAAAACTGGGCAATATGTATGCATACTCCAAAATCTTTTGGTTCAGAAGTTTTGGTAGCAAAAATGCCAAAAAGATTACTAAATCTCTGGGAGGACTCCTATTTCTCATTGTGTGGTTTCCTCGCTCTTTTTAATTCAGAGTTGATAAAATGCTTATATCGCATAGTTTTGCGATGTGGGAATTTTATTGTGGGTTTAGTTTTTTTCTTGAGTTCTGCTTGATTCACTTTCCCCTTCCCTGGATTTAAATGCTAGGGCTGCCAATGTCTTCCAATATAAAGAAAAAATTGAGGATCTGGATAGGTTATGGCATATCTCTTGGCAGTATGCTGTGAGCGTTGCTGTGCTGGAATGGAGGAAACAATTTGGTTTTAGGAGGTCAGAAGAGAGTAAAACCCCAGTTAACTGAAATCAAATTGCTATCTGTGACAAGATCAGGGCGGCTATGTGTTGCAGAAAGTCCAGGATGATATGATTGATGGCAGAACATTTTACTGAACTTGGCAGCAGCGATAAACATGAGTCTCTGGTAGACCACACTCATACCGCAGTGTGAGACCCCTCCCTCATGCTGTCATAGTCCTTCATGAAGGATCTCAACACACAACCAATGCAGAGTCAGGCCAAGGTGTGTTAAGCTAGAAGAAAAACCTGGAGAAACCAGAGTACATGTAATTCAATTCTATTCTAATTTGATCAAGTGCAGAAATGCTGAATTTTACTAATTGACTTGCATGTGGCTTACACATACCTTGTGCTCCAGGTGCTTGAATATTTAGAAAGACTGAATTTGAGATATTCACAAACTATGCTTAGCAGCACATGATTCTTAAAGCTGTGTAACAAATGATGATGGAATATATTAATTTAAAAACAACTATTGCAAATCTTGTGTGCAACTGATTAAGCAGTACCCCCAATCTATGCAAAAAATTGTCATTTTTTTCAGTGTAAAGCTCAGGAAACTTGTGCAATGTTACCTAGATTGCAAGGACTCCAGAGTAGTAAAAGGGTTGCAAGTATAAGTAACAATCTGTGCTTATTCTGACAAGTAGAAAGAAAAGTAAAATGAGAAGTTTTTATGATCACACTCTCTTATACCTTATGTGAAGATAGGCACTGCTCAATTCTGTACAAGTAAGCCCTGTAACTAAGATAATGCTTGTTCATGCGTACATAAGGAAGAAAATTAGATTTTTTTGCTTTTCCTGGTCCAGAAGTTTAAAACGAAATGAAACAACCCAGAGCCAGGTACCACCAACAATACAAGTTTAAAAATAATGCAATGATATGTTCAGTCTTTGACGTCAAGTTGTAAAGCGTGAGACTTGTTCTCAAGATTCTGGTCCTTTAACATTTGCGGAGGTTCAGTCAATTTTTAAACATCAAAACACATGCACAGAAGCTTGTGGAAATGTGTATTTGACTCATCGAAGCTGTTTCTCCTTACATCAATTTGTTCTGTTGCTTGTGATGAAAGATGGTGCATGGGGCACAGCTGTGCATGGATGGGTAGAATGTAGTTTGGAAAATACAAGTTCCCCTATTATGCTAAGCTACGAGTGCCAGTGGGGTGAGGGAATGAGTACAGGTATCGTTGGGCTGTGAGGGACATGGGAAAAGTACTGGGTACTTCCTTGAATGCATCTGTATATCAGGGACAGAGAGAGAAGACCATCTCGTCTGCATAAATTGCTCTGCCAGCGGTTACGTGTACGCGATTACAAGAGTGTCTTAAATGCAACAGCCTCCTAAATAACAAGATAGCTTGACTAATTTTGGGTTTTAGGCCCAGCCCAAAGCAAAGCTGAGCCTGGGCAGGGTAGTGGGCAAGTTGCGCGTGCCCGAGAGAAGCTGTAGCACACCTGTGTTTCAGACCTGTGGTTCCCTGTTTCCACTGACTGTACTGGGAACGAAGCAGATGACGACTGCGCTGGTGTAGATCATGTCATACTTGATGTAGCAGAAAGGAGCCAAATACCTCACTGTTGCTTGGTCTTCCTAAACTGGTTGTGCTAAAATCCTGGGTTTTGCGAATAGAAATGCCAAAGATTCTTCTACTAGCTTGACAAAGTGTGTAATCCAATGAGAAATTGTACTTCTTTTGGCATCTGCGTCTTGTTATTCATGAGAGATGAAGACTAAAATATGAAGTAAAACCTAATAGAGAGTGCCTGTGATGGATGGTTGGCTCTCTCTTATAGTTGCTTATAGTCCTTTAACTGCTTGTCATTAAAGACTAAGATGGTAGAAGAGGGAAACTGCCTTGGAAGTTTTTAGGGCTCATTACCTTCCTATTTACTCTCTTAGCCTCCAGTGTCCTGAGCAAGATATTAAAAATCTTTGTTCTGTTTGGAAAAGATGCTAAAAACGTAATCTTCACTAATTTCTTTGCAATTGGTTTTATGGTTTAACTGACCAAGAAGCTGAAGTTGAGTTCGGGGCTGCCAGCCGCTTTCCGTAGTTCCTTTTGGAGAGCGAGCCTAATATTCAAGGCAGGCACTTCTGCACGTCTTTCACACGCATGGTGACTGTCATTCACAAAGCTACGGATGTGATTTTCATCGCTTGCATTAAATCAAAACCTGAAAAGGTAGAGACTCTCTTCTGTTGAGGAAACCTCTAGGTGCTGGATTAGGGCAATAAATACAGTGGTCTTTCATCCAAACGGCCTCCCTTACTGAAAAAGCAGCACATAGATGCACATAATGTACCTTTTTGGTTTCTTCTCTACAATTATGCTAACAAGCTTCACGCTGAGAAAGGATTAGGGCTGATGGACAATCAAAGACAATGCTTCCTTCTTGGTGAAAAGGTGTGAAAAGATATAGGCACTAGCGCCGGAGTTATTAGGCATACCTGCAGGAGGCCATATGACTAAGTTGGGCCACGAGAGACTGAAGTATAGAAAATGCTTAGTCACTATTCTAAGCTCTTCAATGACATCTTTAACACCTTTTGATTTGAAAGGAAAAGCCACAATGCAAATATTCCCCCGGCAGGTTCTGCTCAGTGTTTGCGGCTCAGCGGGGCAGCGCGACACCTGGCTGAGTAAAATTCCCAGTGGGAAACCTGCACTCGCCCTGCCAGCGGGGCACGGGCACCTGCAGGCGCTCAGAAAGCAAAGCTGAAGATTAAAGAGGCAGGAAGGTCCTACGGAATAAGCCCTCTACCCATTTCCTTCTGTATTCCGTAGTAGGAGAGGAGCGAATTAAAAGGTAGAATCAAAAGAAATGTTATGTAAGTCTCCTTAATACTTTTTATTAACTGTATTATCGCTTCTTTGGAGCGCTTCAAAGAATAGCTGAAGCAAGACGGCCAGGGAAAGACAAAAATTCTTGTTGAATTGCATTGCCGAGCAATTACGGCTTGCTTCTTTAAAGTAAAATTCATACATGCTTTGGTCCTCTTGGTCTTTTCTTCAGTCTTTCCTGAAGACATTTTACTTTAATTTCAATAGGAAAGATTTTAAGATTGAATCAATTTTATTTCTTCGTTGTAGCTGGCTGTTTATTATCCCTTTTAAATTTATTCCCAACTTTGTGTGTGCAGTAATTTTGGAACGCCATAACTATATCTTGCCTGCTCTCTGTCTATACGGACTCTTGATACTAGCCTGTGAAACCCAGTGGTCTCCAATTGAACTAATCATGAAATACTATGTAAACATCTCCCTGCATCAAGGATATGTATTAAGTTACATTCCACACAGACAATGCGAAATAAAAATATTGTAACTTAGAAATGGGTATCTAATACAAACGTTATTAATGTACCTCCCAAAGACTGCTCAGAGGCAAAGGTGACTGCAGGGGCGGAGGTAGATGGTTACAAGCTGCCTTCTCTAACATCTGTGTAAATAGTGGAGTGGTGGCCCCTCGAAGTTACGAGGGCTGCAGTTTCAAATATTAAACTACAAAAAAGTCTGTCTGTGACTGTACAAAAGAAATTGCCTCTGGTATCTTTTCTTTTTTCTTTTTGGCCGCTGGTATTAAGAAAAATACCAGAAGACCACCAAGGAAGACAGGGGCAGCAAAAGGACATAGGCATAATGAATGCCAAGATTTAATTGACACAGTAGCAGCTCATACTGTCTGTTCTCTTTGTGGAGATGTTATCCTTTGCATGTTGATAACACTAATCTTCTAAAGAACCACATTGAGCTGACTCGTAACCCACCCCCCAATTATTAAAAAAAACCCCCTAGTTCCTTCTTTAAAAAATACTCTTTTCCCCAAAAGCCAAATATCCCCAATATGAAACAACTAAGCAGAATGTTTAGAATACGTTTCGATATCAAGGAGAGGTAGTGAGCTGTTAAAAATAACCTTAAAAGATGACTGTTGCTGTAGAGGCACCGGCAGTCTAGAGGAAGGATAGATAGGTGGTTTCACATGGGAAACTGGGGCACTGAAGCCCTAGGTTTCATTCTCTCTCTTCTGATTTTCCTGTTAGACTTTCATGAAAGACTATTTTCTTGTATTTCACCTATGCCTGATTTTTTTTCTGCCCCAACTTCAGCTTCCATTTGCAAACAGGTGTCAAGGTACCTGCGTAAGAATGCAAATATGCGCCCATGTAACAATTTATAAATTGGTCCAGAGGGTATCGTTTTAAAGATGTATGGAAGGAAAAGCGATTGAATAGAGATGCAGCCTGCCACATATGGCAGAAGGTAAGATAATAGGCTGGAAATCACCAGTTCTGAATTTCAGCCTTTCCATTTTCTCTTCAGTGGATAGAAATATTGTCACAGGTGAGATCTTATGATCAGCCCAAATGCACAAATATCAGTGATAAAAAGAAAAAATAGAGAAAATTTAAAGCTTTCCACTGCAAGCAGTCACATAAGCTTAATATCAATGACAACATCTGATTTTAATTCATCCAGGTAACAATTCTGCCATAAAAACCAGTTTTCAATAAATTTGGGTAGATATAAGAAAATATTAGACTGGATCAGAACTCTTTTACTGCCCATTGAAAGTATTGTGAGATTATTTTAGACTTTCCCTTAAATCAGAAGGCTCCATGGTACTTGGGGAATTTATTTAAGTAAATTGTGAGGTCTAGTAATGACCTTGAGAGATTTTCCCTGGACTCTTAATCATCACTGGGACTGGAGCCCACTGCAGGTGATTTACGTCTGTTAACGCCACTTTGAATATTTCCTTCTCCCCTTTCTTGGGTTTTTACATTTCTCTTAAAAGTATATATTTCAGGGCAATCCAGACTCAAGTTCCAGTCTAGACTGAAGCTTATAGCTTGCAATTTCTGTTGGGGGTGGGAGGGAAGGCACACGGGGACAGGAGAGGCAGTATGGTACAGAATAGTTAATAAAGAAGCGGTTAGGTAATTCCCCTGGTTAGTGCAGAAGTTGAGTTGGATTTTAACAATGGAAGGTAGAAGGCAAAACAGAAGCATGCAGATATAACTGATCTATGCGCAGCACATGGTTCTTCTGTACAGAACTCCTATAGGTCATATTGATGATGGTCTTGCCTGTGACAGTGTCAATGGCATAGTTTGTCTTTTAAAAGAAAAACAAACAACCAACAAAACCAGAACAAAAACAAAAAAAACACAACACCCCCCAAAAAAACCCAAAACAAACCAACAACAAAACCCCAACCAAACCGAAAACCAACTACAAAACCCTAAAAACCAAAAAGACTGAATTTTTGTGACTTAATTTTGTGTTTTGCTGAATGAGGACCAGGGAGTATAACTGACTAGTTCATTTTAAGAGCCTACTTTTTTTAAAAAAAAAAAACCCAATACTCTTCAATTAAGAACAATAATGTAAAACCTCCAACCCCCTGTTCTTTCTGTCATGTGGTTTGTCAGAGGGGCCCCATGTGGTACGGTGCAGCCCAGTGAAGATGTACACGAAGCAGCTTTGAGCAGACACGCGGGGTAACCTAAGTGCCTTCTCCTGTGCAGCAATACCGACTCCAGCTCCTGAAACAGATCATTGAACGCTGCCACCGTATACAACTGCCCTCTTATTTCCTCAGGGAAAAAAAAAAAAAAAAAAAAACAAAAACAAACAAAAAAAACCCCAACAGTTTAATCATGCCGCATTATAATATTTGAAACTGCTGATTTCAGAAAGGTACAAAATTACATTGGCACTGCAAGAATGCCAACGCTGCGTATGTATTTGAAGATTCTGAATGCCAAGCTGGCGGAAGCTTGGTCGGAGTGGTAGTGCAATATCTTGAAGTCTGTATACAATACAGGTATGGACTTAATGTTGGAGATGACTCATTGCTTAGCGTTAGGGTCACAACTCTTACTTTCGTTCCCCTATTTGCTAGCTCTGATTTCAGTGAAGCCGCCCCTGACTAATTATTCAGATGAAGGTTTTTAGGCAAAACTCAGCAGGTATCCAGCTCAGCTGTAGCCATTCAAGGGAGGCAGAGAGGTAAGATGCAAAATGAAATCCCGTCGTATATAGGAAGAAGTTAGTCTAACCACTAGGCTATTGCATAAAAAACAAAGGTGATTTTTTGCAGGATGCTTCAATTGGAAAGACAATTGCCGTGGTATGTGCTGGGCTCGGCGGTCTGTGCTGACATGGCCCAGGACATGGGACAAGAGGCAGGAGTGCCCTTTGCTTTGGCTCCAAATGGGAGCTCCGGCTGCTTTACACAAAAGTATGGGTTAGCCCAGGCAGAAAAATTGTGTGGGTGTCAAAAAAAAAAAAAAAAAAAAAAACCAACCCAAAACGAACACAAAAATACAAACAAAAAAAACCCCCAAACGACCACAAAACCCACCAGCTGTGGCAGGTGTTGTGTTGATCAACTCCTGTGTTGAGCACCACTGTGGAGCAGTCTATTGACTGAACTGCTCTCCGGAGCTGTACCAGTGCGGGGACCTGGCAGCTGGTTTGTCTTTCTATCTCGGAAGAGGACTGGGGTGAAGAGCACAGAAGCACTGGGCTGCCATTGGATGTCTCTTCCCAATGGCTCTCTGATGTGTAACAGGATTTCTTCTTCCTCGCTCGTGGAATAGCTGCAGAAAACCAGTGCTGGATGAACTGCCTGCTTTCAGCTGGAGTTAGAGCAGTATTTTTACAGCGGTATGCTGCTTTAGTGACGAGAAGACAAGCATATTTTTTATTGTATCAGCATTTACAATTTCCCAACTTTTTAATTGGAAGTTAATGATGTACGCCTCTTCTAGTAACCAAATGAATATCTGAGCTGCTGCAAGTTGCTTTAATAATTGTTCAGCTAATCATTTAAATTATCAAAGATCTTTACTTGTGCAAAATCATATAAATGGTAAAAATTAAAAATTAATCAACTTGACTTACGTAACTAAAAGCTGCCATCTAATGGATATTTTTCAATAAGAAGACAGCAGTAATTATGCCGAAAAAATATTCGTTCCTGTAGTTTGAACGATTATAGCAATTTCCACCAGGGGATTTCGCAGTCAGGTTCCAGTTCTGGGCAACAGTGATTAATATAATGGTTATTAATGAGGATTCATTTTTGTACATCGAGGGGTGTTTGGGTGTCAGTGTTCCAAAAGCATTGTGGTTAGCATATTAATTATAAAAGATAGCATTGGACTGGTGACTAAGTAACTATATTGATTTTTTTTTTTTTCTCGTTTTCTGTGATGTGAAAGGTCAATTAGACTTATAGAAACAATGGAGCCTTTCACAGCAGGAACTATCATTTCTCTGTGCTGACATCTTTTTAACCATGTACAAAGTTCATTAAATGTGCAAAGGTAGTAATGTTAAAAGGAGGAAAGTGATTGGGTCAGAGGTCACAAACCGTGGCAAGCTGACAGCCTCTTGTGGATTACGCCACGGGAGCTAAGTAATAGTGAGAATTGCCTTTCAGGTTGCCCACTGGGACCGAGGGCAATGAAGTCATAAGCAGCTAATACTATTGGGTTAATTAAAAGGAATATTGACAGCAGCTTTGTTTGTCTCGCGCTGAATGGGATGCTGTTAACCAAGTATTTTATTGGGTTACATAACATTAGCGAATTTTTGTCTTAAATAACAGATTGCCAAATTTTAACGTCCATGGTGTTCCAGTAAAGAGGTATTGAACCGAACATGTCTGACACTTGTACGGTCTTCTATTTCACTGTCTCCCTTCATCTGACATGCTGTCAGATGTAACCCATTCAAGTCACTTTCCTTTCCATTGAAGTCTGCTCTCCCAGGTGTTAATGTCCAGGCATTTTCACAGGAAGGTTACAAGCAGCTAAAGCTCTCCTCTTCCTGAGCTGTCGTGGCTTACTAGAGGTAACTGGAGTGTCTGCTGTCATTCTGTTCATTTGCTCAAGCGTTTATTGAGCTTTTAACTCTTTTTAGCTACCGTCTCATTTAAAACCATAAGATTCAAAGCATGCAAGGCAAAACAAAAATCCCAATGCTAAGGACAAGAGGTATCATAATTTAGGACTTGGTTTGATTTGTATTATTCTAATGTTTGTAGAACAGCTGAGTAAAGCATTCATGATCATTCTGGTGAAATTAATAACTTTAACAGCACATCTGTGAAGATTTCAAAATCGATTGCCGTTGCTGCATAAAGGTTTTCATACTATATGTCCAAGAAAATAACCCTACCTTTTCCTAAGTTTTCAAAGTGTTTTTTCTTTTGTGGAATACTGAAAACATTAATTATAAGCTAGATGTGACTAATTTGCTTGTAGTCCTCATCTCAAAACATCAGGGTTTTTACTTCTCCATGCTTAAAAAAAAAAAAAAAAAAAAAAAAAGAACTTGATGTGAAGTCTCCATGTAGCAATATGCGTCTGATTGCTTCGAATTTTGTGTGATCGTTCTTTGATTTCAAAATGAGCTCAGAGCTGGCAGTGCAGTGAAGATGTACAGGTAGACTTCAAAGCTGACTTTCTTCTTCCGTTTTCCGTTCTGACACTACTGTCCCTTTGGTTTGTTTTGCTGAAGCCTACAGGAATACGTACTTCATTATCTGACGATGTTAGCAAGAAATGGAAGCAGAAATATAATTACTCTCTTCTCCTTTCATATCTCGGTTGATAAACAGTGAAGATGAAATCACGCCTTGCATGTACAAGAGAGGAGCGTTACAGCTGTATTTATATAAGAAAAATGTAAAAGCGTGTACTCTTGTGATATAGCCAGATTGCTATGAAATAATAATTTCTACCTTTTAAAAACTGTTCCTGTTGCAAACTGGGAAGGCTGCTGGGAATGGTGAAGACTCAAAAGGAATTGTACATCCAAAGATTATTAGAGCGTCCCACACATGTTTTAAAGGTTGCGTGACTTAAATTAAGAAAAGGACAAATTTGGCGTCTGACGGAAGCTAGCCTTCTGGCAAACAGAGTGCTCGTGCCTTTCTGCACTGCT
Organism: Vanellus vanellus; assembly: GCF_965231255.1. NCBI lineage: Eukaryota > Metazoa > Chordata > Aves > Charadriiformes > Charadriidae > Vanellus > Vanellus vanellus. Next base: position 16,671,280 of record NC_138913.1, read on the forward strand.
GCAGTTACGTAGGTATGCAGTGGTGGACAGCCCTGTTTTGGTAGTTACGCAGTTGTGAGGGTGTGCACTCTGCACATAGAGCTCAGTTTATTAATGACAGCCACTTAATTATTTCTTGCAGTGACTCTTCTCCGATACCTTTTTGTGGCAATGTATGTATTAAATTAAACCCTTCACTTTGGGCTATAATCATTGTCTTGTAAAATTCCATCTATTCAAAGCATCCCGGAATGCCCCATAATAACAGTTTTGTGCTGTACGTTATGTTTGGAAACTAAACTGCTCCTCTGGAAGGAAGTGTCCGAGCCCTTCGGAGCTGCTAAGGCTGATGGCACAACAGCCCTGTGAGATACAGAAATTCTGCTACCCAGCCTGGCGCGCAGGGGTTGGGGCAGAGTCTTGCCCAATACTTCGCAGCTGTGTAGTACAATACATACCTCAGGGCAGGGCTCTCATATCCCAGCTTAGTACCCCAACTGCAAATTTCTCTGCTCTTTTCTAAGGGCTGGGTGCTGTGTTGGTTGAGGTAGGGTCCAACAAGCAATAAGAGTTCCTGCTTCTATAAAAGCCAGGTAGTAATTGCTCAGTGGAAAGCTCAGCAGACATAAAGAAGGTGAGATGGAAGAACAGCTTCTGTTCGCCTATCCGGAGTCTCTGAGGTAAAGCAATATATGCACGTTCAGTGGATAAGCACTGTGCTCTAGAGAGAGATACCTTGACACTTGTATTCGCATCTTTCACAGTTCTCATCTGCAAGTGATAACTTTTGACACCACTGCCTGTGCGTGAAGGGTACTGATGGCCAGAGTAATATACGGTTACTGTCCTCCTACTGTAAGGCTGGCACCTGAAACACGTGTAACCCTTCTAATGAAATAGCTCCATGGGTTTGCGCTCCAAGCTTACGTGATCTAATTTGAAGGCAAGTAAGTGGGTCATATCTGGTACCTAAGCACGAGCCCTCGTCATTAGTGTGCCTGTTATCCAGTGTTGTGTAGCATATCTGCAGGGGTGCAATCTTGCCTCCGGGTGTCCCTGATATTTGTGGTTACTGATTAGTTGCTGCCGCTGGCTCTTCCTGATAAATTCCACATGTGGAGGCGAAGGCCGGCAGTAGCCTGATGTCATGATGCATTGGAAGCGTGCAACCAGGAGCTTTATCAGGAGCACTAATTTGTATGTTTTCCGTAGCTACTTTTAAAAGTAATATGTCTGACTTGTTGACTGAGATTTATGTACAGAAGCAGCATTGCCCAAACTGCACCTGAAACATGGGTTATACTTCAAAGCTGCTGCTGCTTACAAAGCATGCTTTTGTCTCTACAGTGGTTTTACACCTGAATATCAAGTCGGCTGAAAAAGCAATGGGGTGCGAAGGATTATAAAACTAATCAGATTAATTCATCTCCCTTTGTACTGATGACAAATGAAGTATATTCTCATAGTGGCAAGTTCTTCTTCTGAAGTGATCAAAAGCTTTTGCCCTAATGCATGTTAATTCACTAAAAAAAGAATAAAACGGTGTGGACCTGTGAGCTCAGTTGAGCACAGACCACTGCACACTAGCACCATGCGTGTTCCCTACGGATTGGTGTAAGCCAGCTCCAAACCACATCTCTAACTGCCTGACAGATGTCCCAGTGTGCCAGCACACCACTACGGCTTCCAGACAAGCCCTGGCTCACACATCACCCTCCTGAGCCACTGATGTCTCCGTGGTGGCTCTTCAGCCAAGTGCTGAAATAGTTCATGTTCAGTTAAGTCTGATAAATGCCTGATGTCTGCCAGGGAGGCCACTCTGACGTCCCGTGGCAGCCTGCCTTTCAAACAGTCGCTAGATTTATAGCCTTCAACAAATATGTTGATTTTGTGGGGGGACGTGGAGCTCTTCTGCGCTGTCCGCTCTTCCCAGTCATATTTCTGAAGCTCCTGGTGAACAGAATCTTTTACTCCTTTTATTCCCTGCACAGACTGTTTGATCATGTAAGCTGAAGTCATCGCTTAATTTTTCTGGAGATTGTTCCAGATCTCAAAGTTTTTGTGGTGTGTGTGTGTTTGTTTGTTTTTTCTTATTTTAAAGAGTATTTCTGGAGAAAGTGCCTCATCTTAAGTAGAAAGCTCTGTCACTAAGATTACAGCTCAGCTGTAAGGTGCAAAAGTTAGACAAAAAAGTCTTATATTTCAGACATGATTGCTTCTCCATGCACTTTTCTGTTGTCCTTCAGCCGATGTCACAGTTTCTCCACCTACAACTGCCTTATTTCAATATTCTATGAGAAATGAAGAAGTTACGCACACCAACTCCCCACTCTATTATGATGTTTTGAGCTTGACGAGCAATGAACTCATTTGGGAGGAATATGACATCCCAATAGAAGTCTGACAGGCTTTTACTTTTTCATTCAAAGATAATGGTATGAGAAGAATAGGGAAATTTTAGAAAATATTCTTTCTTCAAACTTCTGTTTTAGGGACGCCGACTTAGTGCAGAATGTTATTTCATCACATCCATTGACTTTCTTATTGTAACTGTGGAAATTCGTAAGATTAAAGCATGTAATTGAAGCTTATTTTGTTCGTGATGGTCTCAGGCCTCTCCACCTTTTTCGTAAAGATGTTTGGTGCCAACTGATCATTTGGTATTCAGTTATACCTGGTGGGTTGTACTAGTCTTGAACCAGATCCTCGGATTTGTCTTTGGTTTCTAAACTGTTCAACAGAATATGAACCAAAGTGTGTTGTTTTTTTGAAAAGCAATCTCGGTCTGGTTATCATCACACTCCAGGGGAAAAAACCCATTGTGTTATTCATGTATGTTGCGACTGTCCTTTTTTTCTAGTCAATTTAAAAAATATTCATGAACATATGCAAGGTGAAACAAAGTCCTATTCTCTGTACGCTGAGAGAAAATGACCTGCTCGGTATCTATGTTCAGGTTTACTCTATCAGTTTATACCACTGTTTGTGAAAACAGAGTGGTGAAAGTTGCAAACTCCACAAATAGAAAAGTGCACTCAGTGGTAACCATAAATTGACAGAAGCATACGTCTTCCCCTTGCTAACCTTTACGAAAAATAATACTAGATAATAGAGATTTTGAGATTCTGGCATTTTAAAATGCCACATCTAAAACCTCAAAAAGCTAAAATTCACATTTTTGTTTTTCTTTAGATCTGAAAATTAGACCACTTTGAATTGCTTCCAGAAACTTAGACCTACATACCAATACAAACTACCAGGCCATTCCCCTTGACTCATTATCCTGACTCTGATCAAGGCTGGTATTTAAAAGAAATGGCTGAGTTATGGAGCAAACTGTCCACAGGGACAGTTTTTCTCTAACCCTCATTATTTAGAGTTGGCTTATATTCCACAGCATGATGTTAAGCAACTCAGATACATCATCAATGGTGGGAACATCTCAGTTCTAAAAGCAAAGCGTTTAGGCATATTTTTCAAAACTTGTTATAAATCGATGTACATTTAAATGGAAAACCCATGAAATTCTGGAACAAGTTTCTTTCAGATGTATATAGTACTGCAGCATAACAATTCTACAGGAAACAAACTTACTCTTATTAAAGTCAGGCTTCATCTAATAGCTTCCACATACTTCGGTGTGGAAAAAAGTTATATACAAATGTCCTCAGTCTTTTGGAAAGGCTGTGACCTGCATGATATTTAAAAGTCCACAGGAGTATATAGGAATGAACACAGCAGTTGTTCCTTCATAGTATGTTATTACAAAGAGAACTGGGGGTCAAATTGCATGAATGATAAATGGAAGGTGCTTGAAATGAGTTGGTTCTTTTTTGAACATTATACATTGACCTTGGCAGTTTTGACAATTACATCCATCATTTCTAAGAATCCATTCCAGAACACCCGTCTGTTCTCTAATGTGGCCAAGTAAACAGGATTTGTGAATATACGAATCAAAGATTGATCTCCTGTGCCTATACACTGATTAACAGTTGGTTTCTTGGTGCAACTTTTTCATTCTATGAATTATGCGAAGATCATAATTCACCATGGCACACCTGTAGACAAGCATGTTGGAATGCTTTAATCTTCACTCACAAGGTCTCGGTAGGATCAATAGTTGGCTTCTGAGTTTGATAAGCAAAATGGAATAAAGCCATTAAAAAGCACATTGTACACAGCAAAAATGATGTTTCGCTGCCTTAGTGTTCCCCCTAGCAACAGAACTTGCTGAAGACAAAGATGGGACAAACCAGGGTGGAAAAACTTAGCTGCCCTTGAACATCAACATTGCCAGGCACTCAAAAAGTAAAAATAAGCATTTCTGCTTGGAATTTACAGCTTATCCATCTCAGAGGGACCATGTAAACAGGCCTTGCAATCCTAAGACAGGCAACAAAGCGTGCTTATACCAGCAGTGTTTAATGGTGAGGTATTCTTGAATAATATCTCTTTCTTCATCAGAACAACTGTATTAATTTGAAAGGTGCTAAGCTGAACTGAAGTTGGTATGCAAATTAACAGTACAGTAATAGACAGAATTATCTGTCCACACTTGCTGTATGCCTTCCAGTGTTCTTCTACGTACTTGTTAACAAAAAACATAGAAGGTAATGCAAGCCTTCGTTGAAGACGTGAAGGCTGACATGACTGAAAACTTGCTCAGAGTATAAATGGACGCAAATTGCAAATTAAGTCTGCAGTCCCAATGTGATGGCACCCAAAGCTCTGTCACCTTGGAAGAGATCCAAGTAGAGACCATCCAAATGTAATTCTGTAATAATGGCAAAATCTGGCTTCATGGAATTAATGTAAGGGCATCTGCCGTGGAGGCTACTCTATAAAGTAGAGCTTTGTGTCACTTTGTTGTAATTCTCCTCAGAAGATGTAGCAAAAGTGAGACTAAGGAGAGCTCTACGAGATAAGTAGGAGGCTAGAGTGAAAGGGTGCAAGCTTTGTGGACATGGGCTTAACGCAAGAAGTGGACACAAGAAAATATAATATTCCATCTCTTTAGCTACGATAAAAATATTTAATAACTTTTGTACTCTTTGACAAGTATTTGTGCAATACTTTTTTTTTTTTTGGTACAGAATTACTTTGAATTGTAATACATTAGGAAAAAGAGAGAGAATTTTGACTCTGCAAAAACTCACTCATTCTTAATTTTACCTACTGTTCTTTCACACTGATTTTTGGTAGGACTACTTACACTTATGTAAAGCATATTAATGAGTCTGTGAAGGAATCAGACTAAAAATGCCTCCTAAAAATGGTCTGATTTGGGATACAGACTGTAGGAAGTAAGCATGTGAAGCACTGTAATGTCAGTAAAGCACCTTTTGCCCACTGACATCTTGTGTTGATCCAGGTTATCTGTAGATGTACCTTACATTTGAAAATGGATTTTTTTTTTTTTTTTATTTTTAAGCAAAGCATTATTTTTATTTTGGAGATGGAAGGTGCGTTTAGAAAAAGGTACTTAACACAAATGAGAAGTCCATAAACACTTAAAGGACTCGCTCTCACATAAAACTTAGACTCAAGTTGAATAATTTAAAGCATGCACAGCCTTGCCCTAACTAAAATCCATTCTGAATTTTCTCTTCCACAGTCACAGAACTAACACAGAACTGCATGAGATCTTGGAGCTGAGCATCTGCTGGGAGCCACTCATTATGAACTACTCTAATCTTAGTTTCAGTGAGAGGTGGTGCCAACCTCCATTTTTCCTTTTTTTTCCCCTGTTCTTTTTCATGTGCTGTGAGAATGTCATACCTCGCTAAAGAATGTGATATTTGAAATCAAGTCACTTTTTAGCCCATGCGATCTCCTTAATAGAGACATACAATTCCTTTGCCTGCAATCTAGACTGGCTAATACGGATACTGCTTTTGATACAGGTTCTTCTGGTTTTGGCTCCCAATCCACCCTTGTGTATTCTGACGCTCTTCTGTTTCCACAGTTGAATGATGTGCCTTTAAAAAAACCTGCACAAAATCCTTCCGCCATAACTAGGTCTGTCATTAATTTCACATATTACGTTATAGGAAATGACAATCTACTACATTTATGGTAAATGTCAGTGTGGTAAATGTATCTTTGTAACCTGGTAACCCAAACTGCCCATCAGTTTGGTGTTATAATATACCATTACGAGGGAAAGGTCGAATTCAGTTACACTTCAATGAAGGCTGCACTATATTGCTGCTTTTTCACAGTTTGCTTTAAAGCACTGCCATTCATTTAACTCCTTATTAAGACTTCAAATATCAGTATGTCTGGCTCAAGTTTGCCGAGAGAATCATTACATTCTAGAGTAACTGTTATTTCAAATATTACTGTAGAATGAACTTGTAATCTGTGGATTTTTCCATAGTTTTCCAGAATTATGTTTTTGTACAGTGGATAGCCTTTTCTTTTGCCCTAAAATGTCTCATTTCCTGCCCCAGTTATGTGATGTCACATCCTATTGATTTAAACGAGGATTCACAGCGTCCACATTTACCAGGGTTTTTTTTCTATGTCTTGTTAAACAGTTTCTCTCCAGTGGTGTATCTGATATTCGGTCTATGTAGCCTCAAGAGTTACCAGTGGATGCGTGAAAGTGTATTATTTTATTATTGCACATGTTCTACAATGAGATGTTGAGCCATCGTGCTCTCCTCTTATTCCTACTCTTGGGAAGTAACTAGTGACAGCTTAGATTATGAAGGTTCCAACATTGCTGCCTACAGATAAACCGGCTCATATGGTGTCCCCCTGCAATTCGCAGGACGTGTTTGGTGAGTCGCAGCGTTCCATGCAACTTTGTATTATGAGCAAAGCCTTTAGTTACATATTCCTTTGAGGAAACTTGAAGGAGGAAGCATGCAAGGAGAGTGGCTTTCTACATAAAATTCTGTCCTGTCTTTAGCTCTTGAGGAATACTATGAGAAAAGCATAAAAATGTTTATAAAAATTTAAGGTTTGTTGTGGTTGGGTTTTTTTAGAGTGGGCAGGAAAGGGGTTGGAGTAAAGATTATGATCGGCGAACTGCTCTTCTGTTAGAGGAGAAGGCTACCTCCTATAACATCTAATCTGGTAGAGCTCTTTTGTTCTGTGCTGTGACCCAGGATTTCTCATTTTCATATTGGGAAACCCATTTTCATAATGGGAACCCCATTCCCAAATGGGGTTCTTTGCCTGCTGCAGAGTTTCAAAACAAAACTGTTGATGTATATATTCAGAGGACCGAAGTATATAGCTTTGGTTCTTGAGTATGTTGGGAATTAATAGAGCGCTTATAGTTTACTAAAGCTTAACAGAAAAGTGAGTAGGACCGTACGCAGACCAAATAGAAACATCTCACTGGTAGTCCTGTGTGCTGCAAGGGCAACTTTGTCACTCCCGGGGGTGGAAAGTTACCATCAGCAGTGTTCCTCCCCTCCTCCTCTTGCACTGAATGAACTATAAAAAACCCAAAATGGTTACGTGACAAAGAATTAAATAGATTGCAGCAGGTGGTTTCACAGGTGCCTCCTTAATTCCTGTTGACACAGTCTGTAGCTCAGTGGCGGGGAAGGGTGGAGATTCCCTGACTGCTGGTCAGAATTAGGGTAGGGTGAGGGGAGTCGGATTAATGGCTCTAGCTCAAGCCATGAGCCTATTACAGGGGATTATTATTATTAGTGGAATTAGACATACTGGAACAGACCACAGGTCCATCCAGCTGAGTATTCTCTGACTGGAAGGGGCATGTGCTGACACGTTGAAGGAAGACTTGCGGTGTTCCCTCGCACCCCTCTTGATAAAGGCAAAATGGTCAAATCTGTGTAGTGTCTCTCTTGCTGGGACAGCTAGAGGGATTGCTTCAGCAATCTGCTTACAGTTGGCTAATGCAAGCACAAAAAAGTTCAAGTTGAGACAAGCTTAGTGTAGCTGCTGCCATTGGTCAGGGGGCGAGCTCCTCTCCAACCCACCGGCAGCGCTGCTGAAGTTGGACCATAAGGCTCCCGGTTGGGAGCATCAGATGTCAGTGCATGAAGGACATGCGTGGAGCCCTCCTACCAGATGGGGTGCTTTGCTAATCAGTTAAATCTGCTTTAGCTGATCTTTTCATAGCATGGAGGGAAACCAGATTTTTGAGTTCATTTGGGCGGGATGGGAATACCTAGCAGCCAGATACTTCCCTTTAGATTGTACTGCTGAAACAGGAGGGACACAAAAATTAATTTCTCAAATCAAGGCAAGCTTATGCATTTAATATAAGTGTCTGTGTCTTTTTGTGAGGATTGTTTTCATTCATGTCTGCCTAGTTAGTGATAACCAGTTAAAAATTTATTGTGGTCAGGTGTAAACAGCTCTCACTTTTGTATGTTAGTTGCTAGTAGTGATGGCTTCCAGGAAAATTGATCAGTCTGCTGAAAGACTGCAATAACCGTCCTTGCAGAAGACCCCCAAATCATATGTGATAGGCAGGGTAGCTTCCTTCATTCTATACGTGTCAACCATCAGTGGCCGAATGAAAGCAAGAGGAGAATAGCTCCCATCAGAATAAAGGAAGAGTCACAATTATTTCCTTTGGACGTAATGAGGTGTATAACCATGGCTAAGGAAGAATTCAGGGGGGTAAAAGAAAGACCTGTGAAGAGCAGCCCCAGAAAGCTCAATTGCAACGAATTTCAAGTACAAAGGGATGGAAAAACATGGGCTACCTGTCCCTAGCTAAGGGAAAATCCAGTGAGCCAATCCTGCTGTGAAAAAGGAGTCTACATCTGTTGGTAGTTCTGGTTGAGGAATGGTGAAGGCCACCTACAGCCGCCATGCTGCCCATGCCCTGCGCTCTGCGCTCCTGCCTGCACACAAGCCTATGCACGGCTGAATTCTGCCATGAGGGTTCGGATGTGGTGCGGCACGGCTGAGTCGCTCCAGGAGGCACCGCTGGGCTCCAGGGACCTCCTGCGGTTTGGTAACTGCTGGGGTACTGCGTAGAGAAAGGGGAGGGAAGTCATCCTTGCCTCCTCTGTGTGCCCGCCCTGTACTGTGGATGTGAAAAGCATGGAGAAAATGCCCCAAAAGACAGGTTAAAGGACGTTTTGAGACTGAAATTTAAGTATAATCTGTCCACCTTAATCTCTAGATCTGAGTGCTTACGCCTTGTGACAATGACAAAGCTTTACCTAGATCCTAATTTATGCAAATAATGAAAATGGGCTTATGACATCTAAGCAGTCTGTTTTAAAGGGATTGCACTTTATTGAATGATGTAGTCATGATTCATGCAGGAAAGAAAGTTAGTAATAGGAATAAGCACTGCGCACATTAATCCTTTCTGCATTAATTATGCCATGCATGGATGCTATTCAGGTCAAAAGCTGAAAAAAGATGTTTTCTTATAATTCAACTGATTATAAATGACCCACTTATACTGTTGCATTTGGTAATGAATAAAGGGACCTGCTTTCCTGTTGCAAGCGGTAGTCTCTCTTTTCAAAATGCTTTGAATTTTTTTCCCTATGCTTAGTTATTAAGGTCAAATTACTCTGCTTGGTTTTCCTGGTTTGTACATTGCACGTTGTGAGGAAACGGGCTAAGGAGGAAGGGTGAATGCTAGTCTAATAATATTTTTATTGTTTTTCTGCCTTGTTGGTAGCACTTTTTGTCTCCTTCAAGAGAGTATTTAAGTACTTGTTAATGTGTAGCTGTTTCTCTTACTAATTACAAATGTTTAATTTGTTCCCTAGTAATTGGGAATTGGGTTTGCAGACGAAGCTGGAAAAGCTTTAAATATAGGGAATGATCTTTAAAAAAAAAAAAAGTTTTCAATAGAGGTATCTTGGCCTTCTTGCCTTTATCTAACGCTGGTAATTTAGTTAAAATTGTGTCCATGCTGAATTAATTGTATATGTAGGACTGAATTACTAAAGTACTATTGTATCAATTCCTTAGTACTATTAGCTGAGTGTCTTTGGTATTTAGCTCAATATGGATCAACAATTTCAGCATTTGGTGTCGGAGACTGAGTTTCGTGTTGGCAGCTACCACCTAGGTGGTGTCGGAGCTGCGTGACTACAGACGAGCTCAGCCTCGTCGGTGTGAGCTGCAGCCACAATAGTATCAATGGACCTGGAGCACACTAGCTGATTTTTGTGAACGCGTGGATAAAATTTTGGCAGTGTAGGGCCCAGCTGCAAGCCGGTTGCTGGGCAGACATCTGAATTAAGCTAAAAATATATATAACCTTTGCTTAAGAAAGACCCAGTGATTTTGTGTAAAAGGTGCAGGCCCGATTTCCCATTCAGTTTATGCATTTACAGACTGCTTTTTAACGTCTGTTCTGTTTGCGTGCCTAGTGGTAACGGCTTGGTACAAGGCACGGATGCTACCTTTTTCTTGGGTATGTGTTATGTTGCATATGCATAGGGATGGATTATGCTAAAGCCTATGTATAAAAGATCACTTCATAACTTCCACATTTGTTGGTGTAAGAGGCATCAAGAGGAATGTGGAGTGTGGTGGCTTTGTTGTGTATGTTTGTTTTAACAGAAATGTCTAGAAGCTTAATGTGCGGAGACAATTTACTGTCATATGTACAGCTATTGCGACAGGAAGAAAATTCTTTGCCTAGTAAATGACACACCTTACACTAAAAGAATAAGTACTTGTATGATGCTACCTAACAACGCCATGTAAAAGAAAGCATAAACCATTACTTTTTTTCCTAGTAACTCAATCTGAGTGTTAGAGTAGCTGAATCGTTAAAATACAGAAGGGGCGCTTCCCGGCACAGGAGTTTCTAAAATTTCTGGTGTGACTTAGATTTTATGTATGTGCCAGTCTGGATTTGGTGAGTGCTGGACATAGTTTTCCACGTTACCTGAAGCACGGTGGCAGTGACAGGGACAAAAACAGTTGACTGAGCTGAATTTTAGATGTAGCACCTGGTGAAATATGGGTTGAAAGCATCAGTCCAAGTCCCTGCAGTACCAGGGGTCAGGGAATAGTATTTTGATGATGAGCGTTAAGAGTTCTCATGCCAATGGAGCCCTGATAATTTGATTTTTCCCTTCTGAAAAGAACAGAAGTCTTGGTCGCTTTAGGTTTTCTGTACATACTAGGAAGTGCTGTACTTTTTTGTTTTACTTAGCATGTATATCTGATTTAACTATTTATTTCCAACTACGTCGCGCACCTGGAGTCTAAGAATATACGTGAAGCAAAGAAAACAATGATTGCTTTGCCATAAAAAGATTTTTCAACAAGCTGTAGATTTAAACTTTAAATGCCAACTTTCAGAAATGGTCTAGCTCTTGTTGGTAGATAATGGCACGAGATACAAAAATGCATGGAAAGCTACTTTAGATAGATTTAGATTGTGATATTTAATCCCTTCAGTTTAAAACAGTGGTTTGCTTTCAGCCTGCGCATACTGCAGAAAGTCTTGTCAAGGGTTCGCTCCTCAGCTGCTGCAAGTTTGCATAGCTTACCTACGCTCGATGATGACATGAAATTAATAATTTAGCCAGAAACTACTGTTGTAACAGTACATCCATTACTCTCGGAAACAAATTCCAAGCAGCTTTCCTCTTTCACTGAAGCAGGCAGTTACCATGGTGATGGGAAGTGTGCAAGAGCGAGAAGAGACAGAACAATGCATGACTTCAAAGTGCTCCCCTTCCCACCAAAAATGTCACTGTTCCCCATTCCCCAGCACTTCCTACGCATCAAATGGTATATGCCAGGACACCAGAGGAGTCCTAAAAGAGCTTTTGCACGAGCAGAGAGAATAGCCCTATCTTCTATTAAGCCAAGTCTTGCCGTCCTCCATGTGCCTTCTAAACCTTCCAGTGCCTTGGAAAGTCTTCTGCCAAAACCAACTACCCTTATTCAGAAATCGAAGTTACTGTAACCCAGTTCTCACTGCATTTCAATTTTAAATTGCTCAGAACAATAGAATAAATAATATAAAGAAAACAAAGCACATACCAAAAGGAAGCAATCTAGTCTTTGTTTTGGAACTTTATCCTTCTGGCTCTGATTTAAACATTAGTCAAAGCGTAGAGGTAATGATAAAACTATGAAGAAATAATTCTTGATCTCAAAAGTATATATTTTAGCATAAGATTTAAGACCTACTTCTGTCCTGATTCTCACCTACAATGACGTCAAAGAGGAAGCAACATGATGCGAGTCAGGGTAGAGATTGCCCCGAGAGAGAAGCTTTGAACAAAAAGAGCAGGCCTGGAGCCCTGCAACAAAGAAAGAAATGCCTGCGGACAAATGTGGATCCCTGTAGGCAGTGGTAGGCATGGAATTTCATTCAAAGACAGAAAATAAGCAGTGAGCTCTTGGAATGGTGGTGTGAGCGTACAGTTGTTGTGCTCTCTTCCACTTTGATTCCTACCAGCAGTGGGAACAGATGGCGCATTACACCTCCTCCCCAAAATGAACCATCATCTCCGCTCCCACCCACCAATCCCAGCCCTGCGAAAGAGGCAGGGACCTTGGAACAGAGCTCCTTCATGCTGATTTTGTGTTGGTTTATTTCCACTGAAATGATTTGCATAACACTAATGGAAAAAGGCTAGAAAACAATCATGTTGTCTTTAGGAGAGGGGAGAAGGAGTCTCGAGGGAAGGATGGGAGGGCATACCGAAGACACATCCAATTCTAGAAGCTGAGCTAGTCAAGAAGATTCAGTTCAAAACTGTCATAAAGTTTTGCTGTACTAGGTATCACCAAATAAGCTACCTAGGGGAAAGTACGTCTTTAAAAATCAAGCAGTTTCTGTCGAGGATGCTGTGTTTTAAGACATATGTACTAGAAAACCAGAGGTGAAAACCATTCACCAACCCCTCCATGTAAAAGTATCTCTCAGACTTCAATGGAAATACTGCATTTTAAATAGATGTGCGCTCCTTTCAGCCTCGTGACATTATCCTGACCACAACCACGTTGGCTAGGCTAGAAGTCAACTGAATCAAAGCCCGTTGAAGTCAATGTGCATATCCTGAAACTTTGATTTAACTGCAAGTGAACATCTAGACTTGAACTTAAACATACATATTCTACATATATTGCAGCATTTGGGGAAAGCAAAAATGTTTTTGGAAGAGTATCTTTCCTATTCTGTGATGTTTAAAAGAGAATTTATTATTTCAAAAGCCTTTATTGCCCAGAACCTTTTTTTAAGGAAACTTCAAGGAGATTCTCATAGTTATTGCCCTTTCCTTTTGCATATGTATGTTGGTGTTTTCTGGTCAACTTGTTTTCTGTATCGCTGTTCTGGCATGTGTTTGTGCGATACCAGGTCACAAGAAATGCAATAGCAGATGGTTAATAGAGCAACATTATACAAAATGCCCGAAAAATAATTAGCAAGTTGGGTTTTTTTGGTTTTTCTTTTTTTTTTACTTTATACAGCTGCAAAGTGGAAATAAACATCAGAGAAACACTTGCCCTGTGTATGACAATGAGATTAGCAACCGGCTACTTATCAAGAAGAAAGCAAACTAATCATCCTCTTTGTTATTGCTTTCATATTGTTTTGTTTAATGAAGCTGGCTTAGATGGATGTAATGGATATCTGTGTTGTACGATTTTGGGTTGTACAATGGGTGTAGAGCACCCTCTACTTTCTTTTGATCAAATAACGCTCCTGGGCTTGAAGAGAAGGGTGTGTAGGGGGAACATCGATGCTGTTTTCCTGCAGATTTTTGTACTGAAATCAGAAGAAAGAATTTGTCTATAGGGTTCATTAACAGTTGGCCTCTGCTGGCAGTAACCCATGTTATATAGGCCACCATTGTGACATCCTCAAAAGAACTCCCTGAAGGAGGCAAAGTCTAGAAGGAGAATATCTACTCTGAAGTTTCCCACCTTCCCTGAACTATATCTGCAGAGCCACCCCAGGAGGGGAGAATGTGGCTTTGAAAAATAACACCTTTGTTATTCCAAGTGTTAGAGATGAAGCGGAGTTTTCACATGGCCCCAAGGTTTTTGCACCCTTCACCAAACACAGATGGAAACTGGACTCTTTGAACTGCTTTGAAAATCTGTTACCATGCATTGCTGTGGGGCCTGTGAAGCAGCCATTGCTAACTTCTGTCTGCCTGCAATTTTTATGGCCATGTGATGACAAGGGATTAAATAGCTTCATTTTAGAAGCAGACAGCTTTTAAATGTAAAAATGAAAAACAAAATAAAACAAAAAGCCCAATAATTCCTTGCTTAAGGCAAAACCTTAATAGATGCTGAGGTAACATTTCAACGAATGAGGTGAATTCTAAAGTAAAAATGCAAGCAGTTTAGAATTTACAATTGTATCTTAGGCAATAGTTGCAAAACCTTCATCACATTATGATCTTAGTACATTGGAATCCAGAAAATATAGATTATCCCTTGTTCTCCGATATAGGATCTATTGGAATTACAGTATATGATACCATGACTGTTCCTCATAGTGTTTTCTATTTAGTGCCTGTGATTTACACGGAATTATTATAGAGGTGCTGGAAAAAATTACCAATTTATTCATATAATGAAATCTTAACTGTGCAGGTGATGGCAAATAACATAGAGCATTCTATAAGAAAACACATTCTTTAAAATTTGTATTGTATCTTATTCGTTCTGTCAGACTACCAGAAATGTGTACTTATTACAACTGCTCTTGGCTTATTAAAAAAGCAACAGCCTTTTTTCCACTTTTTTCCACCATTACTTTATATATTGAATTTAACAAGCAACAGATTGTATTGTACTTTCATCATTTTCTTTATTCTAGAAGTACTCAGTTTGTTAGCAAATAAGAAAGATGTTTGTTTTTTTTTTTTATAGATACAAAATCTGAATGATTAGTGTTTTTTTTTCTAGTTCTTTCAGTAGGTCTGGTTGCAGATGCCTGAATGAGATGTGCCGTGTTAATACAGGCCAATATAGACATCTAATAACCTGTGCTGCACTCTGCTGTATTCTCATCCATGATAGATATAGAACTCATGGGCATCAGCTTTTCTAGTGGAACAGCTTCAGAGGAGACAAAGTGAGACCTTACCTGCAGGCTCTGTCCCTGCTGCCGGGGTGGAGTGGGGTGGTGGGTGCTGGAGCCCCCAGGACTGTGCTGCCTCCTCCTTTGGGCTGGAGCTTCCATAAAGTCTCTTGACCCCAGATCCTTGCCTTTTCCTCTCAATAAGGTGTGATGATCAGCTTTTACTTGGCTGAGATCCTCTTCAGAAGTTGATTCAATGAGATGATCTTCTCTCTGGCTGGTGAAAACTGGGATGGCCTGTGTTGGCAGTGTTTTGTTGCAAGAGCTTCAAATACTGCAAGATTTCTTCGTTAGATGAGTGTTTGGAGGTGGAGCAGCTGATAGTACTCTGTTATCAGAAAAATTAATCTTTTATTTATACCATGCAAGTATTTCTTACAGTGATTAATTCTTCTTGGAGCACTCCGTGGTTTTGTGCACTGGAATATACTGGCAGTTTGAGAAATCCTTGTCTAAAATTTATGGAAGCTTGAATCAGATTTGCTCTGGAAATTCTGCTGTTCCTCATGTCAATTCAGCAGCTCAGGCTCTGTCAAATATTAACTTTTACTCCAAAGTGCCTTATCGCATAAAATATGACATATACAACTGCAAACTATAAATTAGTTAAAAGCCATAAATAAATATTTTAGTCTGTCAGCTGTTAGGAGCTGTTGTGGTGACTTCGGAGGAGGTAGAGGTGTCTGCCTGGAGCATGATCTACTTGGAAAGAGTGAGTGAGTACTGGTCTGCAGCTTCTCTGCGTGTTCCTCATCCCAAAGATGACAAAGGGCTTTCACTTCTCTCCACCAAAGCTTTCCTTTCCCCAGGAACTGGTACGAAGGGTTAACAGTGTGAGAAGCCAGTTTGGGTCTACTGCCTTTCTGGGTGGTACCGTTTATTTTGAAATAAGGCGGTAGTAAGGCCAAGTGCTGGAAGGCATATGGGAATATAATGCAGCCTCCAAGACCCGAGGTTGGTGTGGCAGTCCTTTGGGTAATTTCCAGCTCGGCGCTGAAGTGGCAGAATAAATCTACTACCACAGCAAGGCGGTAGCGTTCACCACGGCTTTCCTCTGCGTTCAGTGCAACTTAAACATGTGCGTGTTTAGGACAAAAGTGTGTTCTACATGTACTTGCATCATATGGAATGTCACTCGTGAAAGGGAATTTTATTCCAGCTCCAGGAACCTCATTGTCATAGTTGCAGCTTACATGGAAAACTTAGCTTACAACAGACATTGTGTCCTCTGTATTAGAATTTTCCCTTTGGCAGTAATTTTTCTGCTTTATTTGAAGCGATACTATGCAAAAGGCAGTTCAGGCACATATAGGGTCTTGCACCTTATCCTTTTCATGTTAACATGAGTGCAAAGCGTGCGTGCGTGGTGTGTATAGAGTAAGGATAGCTTCAATAATTACTAAAGAAAACAGTGACAGAAATTTTTTTGCCACGTGAGAATATTCCCTTTCGCTTGCTGACAAAGGCAGGGGCTTTTTAACATGCAAGTGGGACAGTCGGCAACGTGAGGTGTGGAGGCACAGGGTCAGTGTGAGCGGTGATAAGCTGGTAACAAATCTTTAGTACTTGCTTGCCATTAATCTCACTGACATTTCTTTATGCACTGATTGAAATATTTCTTCTAATTCAGTGAGTTTTGAACTTTAGCACAAGTCATTTTAACTCTGAGGAAAGCTCACGAATACTTTAATGATTGATCACAAATTTAAGCTGAGACTGGAAACCTAAGGGGCTACATTCTCTTTATTAGAGGTCCTCCTGTTATAAAGGGATACACTTTTTCTATGTTGTACTGGGGACGTGTAACCCTCAGCAGAATTCTGATCACTAATTTTAAAAGCTCTATTCTCTAAAATACATAAATCTTCAGAGACAATTTTCTAGATCACAATTAATTTGGTTTTTATCTCCTGAAGAGTAAGGGACGCTCTAAGTCATATGTCACTACAATCAGTAAAAATGTGTTACAGTGTTTGGAACGAGAACAAATATGCAGGCAATGACATCAACCCACTTTTCTGTAGGTTAAATAGTTTTTGTATGCATTTTAAATCCTATGGGAAATATTTTTAAGAGCTTATTTTGCAAGTGAGAAATGTTCCAGGTGGAGCTTTTTACTCACCACATCTTTTGCTAGGCAAATATCATAAAATCGTTCTTTCCGTTACAGCCTTTTCTCTGCAGGCTTCCCAGTTTCGCTAGGTCTCTGGATTATCCTTGCTTCCTTTTCTTAAGGATCAGCTCCACGCATACACACTTTGGTGGGGAGTGGTGGGGAGAGAAACCACCAAACTCTCTGGATTCTCGTTCCCTTTTTTATTCACGCTTATAAAATAGAGGAAGGTGGGAGCTTCCC
Source organism: Vanellus vanellus (assembly GCF_965231255.1). Taxonomy (NCBI): domain Eukaryota; kingdom Metazoa; phylum Chordata; class Aves; order Charadriiformes; family Charadriidae; genus Vanellus; species Vanellus vanellus. The sequence goes on from NC_138913.1 coordinate 16,688,649, forward strand.
ACCAAGCTGCCTAATTTCTCAGTTAAGCAGAACTCATTACTGTCTGCAAGACCTTTTTTTTGTTTTTGATTTTTTTTTTGAAAAATTATTCTAGAGATGAACATGAACACTAAGTTGAGCGGTCAGAGATCGCCGCTTCTCTCTCTTTTGGGATTCCCTTTAGATTCAGCTTCTTTAGCCTGACTAGAAAAAGAAAGAAGAGAAAGTTACTATATGCAACAAAAGTGAAAGAAGCAAGGAAGAAAAACCTCAAAGTGTTTTATCTCGTCCGTTACTGTTTGACTCAGTGTGCAAGCTTCCCAAAAGAAATATTTTGATTCTGTTGTTCTTTAGGATCTTTTCACTTTTTAACAGGAACACATCACTACCAAGACTGCAAGAATTCGACGTTTTCAAACAGGGCCCTGACCTTTGACAGATCTGGAGATGTTTCACAACTCGGACTTACCGTTGGCCTGGTGGGTGAAGCGCGCAGGTGCAGGAGGCATCAGCCTGGTCTTGTTGCTGCTGCGGGGGAGTGCCCTGCTGAGGAGGTGAATAGTGATTCCAGATCCCCGATTTTGATCAGAAATCGCACCGTAGCGCTTTCGCCTTCCCAGAGAAAGCCTAACAACAACAGAAAAAAAGAGTTTCAATTAACGTATTTATAGTATTTTGCCAAATGACTTAGATGCAATTAGTTTGGTTAGACTCCAGGGTTCAAGGTCAGTGGAATGCTGAGTGTTGGCAGTAAGAGAGAAATGGAGACCAAGGAGGAAACGCAAGCGTAGTTATTGCTCTGGCTAACAAGCCGAGCGCAGTTCTCGTGTGCTTCAAATAAAATCCTTGCGGGTGTAGTGGGGAGGTGTGAAAAAGGCTTATAGGATAGCATCCTGCACGAGGATCTGCTGGCTGTGTGTACCAGTCGTCTGTTTCTTCACTATCACAAAGCACAGCCTTGCCGTGGCCTTGGAGAGGGAAGATGCCCCACTGGCGACTGCAGCACGGGCTGTGTTCTGGCAGATCCCAGCCAGCGCCCAGTTACCCCTCTGTTTTGCACGGCTGACACAGGCTGGCTGTCAATCCTGCTATGGGTATAGATCGCTCTTATGCTGATAATACAGTCAAATTCTCTGCCGAAATATAAAGAAATACTATACTGGAGATATTCAGGTTTTTTCACGTGGCCAAAGCCTTTTGTAACACTAAAAGATGATTTCATAAGCTTTTTCCCACTATGAACTTCATGCATTGACTGCCTTTGCGGTATAACCGCATTGATCCCATCGAAATAATAGGTCAATTGATCTTTTAGCAGATTATGCTCCTATCCCTCAAGCAGCAAGAGAGACCTGGCATTTTGTCGCTTGGGTCTGTAAACATGGTATTTGCCAAGTATGCCACGTACTTGGGGCAGTGGCAGATCTATCTTCTGTTCAGCTCAGGTTGGCAGCCTGTGTCTGTCTCGCGTAGCAGATACTTATCTATGATAATTTGAAAGAGACTTTGGACTAACAAAACATAATATTAAAGCAACTTGGTTGGTATTGAGTGCAGGAGCCGAAAGGCTTGACTACAAAGGGGCAACTGGGGGAGCCTTAGTTTAATATTATTGCTTATTACGCAATCCCTCTCCCTTGGGAGTACCCCGTTCATGGTAAATTGATCTTGGTTACTGTCGCTTTCTTCTCTTAGGCCCCGACACAGAAATTGGATCATACAAAGTGTGGTATGCTTTAGACTATATGTGTTGACCCTTAGTTGATTCATGAACTTTGAGTGTCTTCCCATAGCCAGCACCCGTGCTGCTGCCTCAAGGCAGTCTGCCGTGCAGAACCCCACTGCCTTCTACCTCCTCCTTCACCCCCGGGAGGCAGGGACAGATTCTTCCCTTCTTGTTCTTAGGAAAGCGATCCCGCTTGGTTGTGGCAAGAAGGCTGTAAGTAGCGTTGTGGGATGTCCTTATTGCCTGGCTGGTGTGGTGCTCATACACCAGGCTTCTGCTGTGTCAGCCTGGGCACCATTAATCATCGCTTTAGAACAGTTGAAGTATTTGGTACGGTGCGCTGATTGCTGCTGCTGTAGAAGTCTTGCAGATAAATGCTACTGGTGTAACATATTACTGGTCTGTAGGTAGGTAATACTCTTACATAGGTGTCTAATATGACGCACACCCTGGATACATCCTAGATGCATGCCTGAGGGGAGACAGTAAATAACTGTAGAGCAGCAGATATTCTTTTTGGAGACACCCTCAGCTTTAAATGTAGAAGGAGAACAGAAATGAGCATCTTTGAGGCATGCACAGATGTATTAATCCTCTGAGAAATAATGTGCGGTTTTTCCCCCCCCCCCACTATACTGTGAACAAGAGTTGTCTAATCTACAGATAGAGAAGCATCCAGTGAGACAATGTTGATTCAGCCTTGCCTCTTCGCAATCAGAGACACTTTCATAAGTCTTGGAAGAGATTTTGTATCTAAACCACGGTGAAACGCTTAATTTTTGGAGACAGCGTGTAATCAGAATCATTCTTCCCGGTGTTATGCTGTACCTACCAGTTCCAATAGTCTTAAAGAAAATGAGGTTGAGCTAGACAAGCCTTTCCTACTCTTCAGCTTTCCAAACTGACTAATCCTAAAACTACGAATGCCACTTTCTCTAAGAAAGTGATGAAGAGTTGCATTTTAAATTGTTGTTGTCCTGGTGAAACATTCATTTTTCATCAATAGCTAATGAGTGCTGACACTTGTACGTTGGAGGTTACCAGACATGCCACAGGCAGTAAAATTGGTCATTGTGATACAACTAGCGGGAAGGAGGCTCACAATTCTCTTTCTGATGCTCTTTCTAATGAATCTGCAAAATTCACTGCTGTAAATGGCAAGCAATGCAATGTTTTGGGTAAAACTCCTTGGCATGTGGCTCTGCAAGATTTAGACGTAGCCAAGCAACACTTTTCAGTACATCTACAACAACTCCACAGTTTATGGTTTGTCGCCTTGAACAAGTCACAGCAACTTGCATGGAAAATGTTTTCTGTCCTGGCAGGTGTCTTTGCTTTGGCCTCTCACCACTGAGTTGATCCAGGCTTTCAAATTGTTAATAACCAAGTAAGTTTTAGATCCTTATGCTTTTTATAATCAGTCACATAAATACAAATTCCATAGGAATTTGTACTCTGCAGGGATGGGAAAGGCATGCAAGCCTTGGCAACTATGAAGTAAGTCTCTAGCTCCTTACTTAATCTCTTGTGCAATGTATATAAAATATAGAAGCAAGTGAAAATAGTATTTGTTGGATATTATTTAAGAAAACAGCCCATTTTTAATTTCTAAAGATGGTGACAGTATTCTGAAAGGAAGTATTTTTGAAACAATTTTGAACTTTCTGGTACTCCAAAACAATCTCCTAAACTTTAAGCAACTTTATTTTAGTAAACAAATAGAAAAAAACTCAGCCTAATTAAATTTAGGCAGCACATTTATCAACAGAAGTCATCGGGGAAGAGCAGTAAGACAATTCTTGGGAGCAGCTGTAATCAGTCTGTACACTTTAGTCTGGGGGTGTGTGTGTGTAAAACTATACAGAAATTACTTATACGAAAGAAGTTAAAGTTTAACTCACGTTCCTTAAAATGAAGGAACTCTACATGCTCACAAGGGTTTCTGCTGAGGAATGTTGGGTGCATAGAAGCCGAATCTGTTGTGTGTCCTTTCACGGCCTCACAATCTTCTTATTTTTTCCATATTTTTGCATAGTGCAATTGTAGTTCAGCATCTCATTTTTCACATTTTTTGATATTAAATACTTAGGTATTCCTTTGATGCAGTTTTCTCTTGGAGCATGTTGGATTGCTACATGCTCAGCTGGTCAGAGCTGCTGAGCTCCCTGTTGTTCTGTTATATGCAGATTCTGTTATATTTATTCACATCAGCTTAGGAGCAGGGCCTGGAGTAATTTTTTTCTGAAGTAGGGTTGTTTTTTTTTTTTTTTTAATGTGAACTTAATATGTAAATGTTCTGTCGCCTATTAATGCTAAAGGTCACCTGGCTGATTTTGTTCTTTCTTTGGATTACAGCAACCCTTTCAAGAGTGTTAATTGATTGTAATTGTTTTAGTTAATCAATTTCAGGGGATCAGGAACCTATTTTACATGCAGGAGTTGTTTGCTTCCAGGCAGTTCACAGAAGCAGTGAAAACTACCTTAGGTCAATTGTTTCTTTATTGCAAGAGATTAAGTGTTTTGTGTATACTGGGTGACACTGGTTTTGGAATATGTATGAGCAGAGCTATGAGGATAGTGAGTATGGCCACCTTATATATAAGTTGGAGAAACAAATACCTCTGATAACAATCGCTGAAATGGCTCAACATTTCAGAAGGGTTGAAGTTTCCTCTGATAATGACAAATCAAAGATTTGGAATATGCGGATGGGACTCTTCTGGATTCAGCTTTTCTAAAACCAATTTATTCCTTCTTGGTTTATTTTTTTTTTTTTTTTGATTGCAGAGAAATAAAAGGGCAAAAGAGAGGAACCCTTTCCATGCTTGACATTTCTAACAGCATTTAAGCCTGCAGTGTCTTGCCAGCTTTGAATGGTCAATCCTGTTCCTTGAATGAAAGCTTGAGGCTCTCAAAAAGCTGGGGAATATGTACCAGAGTGCCAAGACTTCCTTAGAGGCTGGGTGAAATCTGAAGGATTTCCGGGCAGGAACTCTCATTTATCTATGAAGGGCTGTTTATTTGCTTAAGACAGTACATCAAAGCATTTGCAGTAAGAGTTGGTGAAGTATAGCCATGGAATAAACTTGAAGGGCAACTTTTGGACTTCTTGATAAGCAGACCTCATCTACTCAAAATTTTTGGGACAGAGGAGAAGTCTGTCCTCTCTGACTTCTTTTGCATTGCAATATCATTTTCCCTGTCTACTGCTCAAATAAGGCACGTTATCTGAGAATGGGCTAGTTAATGCATTCAATGTACGTTGTTTTGCCCGAAATGAAAATAAAACTTCATCTTAATTGGAATGTAACATGGCTTTTAGAAATCTTTAGCAGGGAAACATTGAAATCCACCAAACTGACTTGTCCCATGAAAAAAGGGGGAACTTCCTGGTTTCATCACTGATTTCTTAATGCAGCCTATGTATAATTTCATGGTCTGCATGACTTCAGCAGGAACTATGCACCTCAGTGCATAAAGTGTTTTTGTTTTTTTTTTTCTTAAATGCGAAGCTGACGCTTGTTTCATGAACTTCAAATAAGCTGTAAAGCTGTTATTTTCTTCTCCTGAATGCGTATTTTTCTGGATTTCAGGAACTTGCCGTTCTCTTTTCCCCATGACTCTTGCTATTTATGCGGTAACTTTCCAAACTGGCAGACGTTCAGATGAATTAAGCAACAAAATTCTGAGGGGAAACGGAAAAGGCTTCTGACCCAGAAGTATGGGTGGCTCACTGAGGGGAATGCTATTAGCAGGCAGTGGCAAGGAAGGTAGTTAATGGGAATCCCAGACTTCTGCTTGGAAGTCACCCCCCCCCGCCCCCCCAAAAAAAAAAGTAGCAATGAAATTAAATTACCCAAATAAAGAAATCTGCACTTTGGGGCTAAATAGTACAAATATCATGCAAGGGGGATTATGAATGAAAGGTAGTTGAGCATAAAGTTCACTGTATAATTAGAAAAGCTGCAGATGGAAGTGGAGCAAGGCAGAGAAAGGCGTAACATTCACTTTAAAATAATGAGTGAAAAGTAAAAGTATACGATGCTGTGCGACGAAGGAGCAAACTGCAACAGGGGTGCACTTTCCTGGGCTCTTCTATTTCTTCCTTCTGCCTTTGCTCTCCCTCTCAAAGCCCTTTCTCTGACTCAGCCTGTGCCGGCTCACATGTACCACGCACAAATGTTTCCTCCTGCGCTCCTGTGACCACTGGGAAGGAATGATGTCGCTGTTGGGCCCACCAAACTGGGCAGGAACTGAGCGCAGAGGACTGCACTGACTATGGACTTATGCTTTAAGGCATGGGTGATTATTTGAGATCTAATTCAAAACCGCCTAAATTTAAGAATCCTGATGGTTGAGCCTCTAACCAGAGAATCTCAACACTGAAAGTCTTTCCACTCAAATAGAGAAAGTCTGATGGGGGCAGAAAAGACGGCTAGAGAGGAGCAAAAGGAGCAGCAATGCAGCTGGTGGGTGGAGACGGTTGTGTCGAGCCCTAAGTGTTGTCCTTTACAGTGTGCGTTTTGAAGGGGGGTAGGACTGCACCTGGGACACATCCTGATCCCTTTCCTCTTGGGTGAAGTACCTCTGCAGTCCCTAGGTTTGTCAGGGGAAGTACACGGAGCAGGATTTTCAGGAGAGAAAAAAAAAAAACACCAAACTTCTCTATTTTGTAGAAAAAAAAAAAAAAGAAAAAAATATTAGACCGGTTTCAGCCTGCTAACTTCCAGAAACAAACAGGACTTACGGGGAAGTACAGCACATTCCTTCTGCTTTTGTCTGCCTCAAAGAATCACAGGTGCCTGACTCATTTTATATACCTTTCTGTTAAGACAGGCAGGAAATTCGAGAACAATATAATTGTCAGTATGATAAATGAGAAGGCAAAATACTGTTGAACAGTAGAAGACACCGGGTGTTATTATGGCCTATTGTTGCTATGAATAGAACCACCCAGACACCAATTAACATCTCATTGCTATGATTACTTGCTACAGTATCTGTTCCACTAATCAAACTTGCACCTTTTTAGTCCATATTTTGATTTCAAAAAGTTATACCAAGAACAGATTACATTTATCTCAAACACAAATAAATGTGAAGCTTAAGAAGCTAATTAAGTTTATAACCACTGAGAATAACATTAAAAAGAAAATTAAATTGCTTGGTTTGGAGGAAAACCTTTTAGGAAACATTTGTTGAATAAACATAAAAGAAATTCTCCTAATGTACTCTTATGCAAATAGTGTTCTGTTTATATTTTTCCATATGCCAATCATATATAGCTCTCATAATTTTTCCTTCACTAAACGCTCTTCTTCATAGGAATATTTACTATCAAGCACCCAAATATGTTATGAGAGCTACGTGACAGCGTCGTGCTATATCTTCCCAAACTTTTTGAGAACACTTTCAGCTTTACAAAAATGATAAAGCTATTACAAATATTTAGTAAATAACTGCTCCAGGCAAGGAGATGGAAATGAAGGATAAAGCACACGAGATATTCCTTCTTTCATTTTTCTTTTTTTTTTTTTTTCCATGGTCATAAAAGGTACCAGATTGAAAGCCCTGGAGAAAAGAAATTTCTGCTTATGCATCAGGCGGTAGTAATGCAGAATTTCCATCTTCCAAAGTCCTGTGGTGTTGTCCCCGGTCTAATAGATTGCTAAGGCATGTTCACCATCTAAAGTCAGTGAGAAAACAAGGGTAGTCAAGCAGACCCTTAAGTGTTTTGCTAGATCCTGTGGCTCGGATCCTCGACAGGCTGAGCCTGTGCTCTAGAAGTTCCTCAGCTAAAAGGCTGCCCCAACTGCCTTCTGCTGGGAGCAGTCCTGGCTGGCACAGGTTTTGCAGCACCTTGCTGCCCTGGAGAGTTGACTGGCCCAGAGCTGCTCTCATCCCAAATGGATTAGCTGCTCTAGGGAAAGATAAGATTTCTGCCTGGCTACCTTTCCTCTGCTTGGTTTAAGGGAAAAAAAGTTTTTGAAGGAGAAATGGGAATTCCATACAGTCCACAGAATCACAGAATCACAGAATTATCAGAGTTGGAAGGGACCTCTAGAGATCATCTAGTCCAACTCTCCTGCTAAAGCAGGATTGCCCAGATCACATTACTCAGGACTGCATCCAGGCGGGTCTTGAAAATCTCCAGGGAAGGGGACTCCACAACCTCCCCGGGCAGCCTGTGCCAGTGCTCTGTCACCCGAACCGTAAAGAACTGTTTCCGTGTATTTGAACGGAACTTCCTGTGTTCTAACTTGTGCCCATTGCCCCTCGTCCTGTCACTTGGAACCATTGGAAAGAGCCTGGCTCCATCCTCCTTCAACCCACCCTTTAGATACTTGTATGCCATAATAAGGTCTCCCCTCAGCCTTCTCTTCTCCAGGCTAAAGAGTCCCAGCTCTCTCAGCCTTTCCTCATAAGGGAGGTGCTCCAAGCCCTTAATCATCTTAGTTGCCCTTCGCTGGACTCGCTCCAGCAGTTCCCTGTCCCTCTTGAACTGGGGAGCCCAAAACTGGACTTCTTTCTTTTTTGTCCAGAAGACAAAAGCAGGGCTGACGTGATTTCTCCTTGAAGAGCAGTCCCAAGAAGAGTACTGACTGAGCTTCTGCTCTTTCTGTCCCGCTCTGTGGAGCGCCGGCAGTCAGTGCAGCGTGCGCCCCTCCGTGGCAGCTAGCTCTGGCTCTGCCAGCGCACAGAGAAGCACAGCCTCTGTGGCCTCGTCGCGCAAGTAGACCTGGAGAGGAGGTTGGGGCGCACCTTCCTTCTTCATTCCTATATACTGTGTTTAAGATTTGACAGCAGCAGTCACTCGCAGGGAGGCGCGGCAATAAATCTTTAGTTTTGACTTGCCCTACAGGGTCTGGATGTGCTGGGCGAGCTGAGCAGTGGTTCTGCCCTCCGCCTATAACAGCTTTGTTCCTGTGAGATGGACACGATGCATATGGGGAGGAAATTTTTGTGGTGGAAATGGTGTATAGGATGTTATTTTGGAGGCCTCGAAATTATTGTTTTCTTAATGTTTAACACGTGCCTTTAGCTTGCTGGTGCTCAGAGCGCATCGCTTTCACTGCAAGGGTTTCAATTACGACTAGAATATTTCGAGTTTTGAAATGTGCCTCTGATGATCCATCACATTTTTTTTTAAAGCTTTGGACATGGAAGAGCAGTGTTGAACTTGGAGCTTGGATTTGGATATAATTTTTTTATAAAGCAGCTGACAGGTTTGCTGGATTAGTGTTTATAATACTTATTGACATCCCATGATACCTTTCCATAGCTGAGCAGAGTTTAGATTGACTCTGGAGTATTAGTACTTGATGAAGGTAATCTGTTTTCTTGGCTGAAGCTCACAAACAAAGCAGTTAAATCCCCATTACAAATGGCTAAACAGGGACCCATTAAACTTCTTATAGGCCTGTCTCATTTCTATAGCCCCTGAAACATTTATAAAGGGCACTGTTAAAAATTTACAGAACCTTGAGGTAGTTTCTTAAGCAAAGCTACTCTGTATGCTACCTGAAATATGCAGTCTTCCTTTAAGGAGCAAAATAAAAGTAGTTAAGAAAAACTTTTTTCCATACGCTTTGACCTACGGCAACCGTTTTGGCTTTTCATGATTTATTTTCTAAGTTTCATAGAAAAATAAGCGTGATAAATAGAAAAGACCAGTTCATGCTTAAGCTACCATAGAAAGGCACCGGGGTTGGTTATTAATAATCAAACTGTCTTTGCTAATGTCTGTTTCGATTATTAGTTCTCCAATCACCCTTTTTATATGGGAAGTCACTCTGGAAATTGTTGGCACCAAATTTGAGATGAATATGGTAATAGTGGATGTATCATGTTAATGAGAACTCTCATATTAAGAAATATAAGAGACATTATTTTAATGATTCTACTGGCATCAAACCATGGAAGCCACAAAGTTATTTTTTTAATGAATCAATCCCCACAGGCCTAAAGTAATTGTGTGAAAACTGTTGGGCTTTTTTTATTCCGGTAAAAGACAGCCCCAAACTGAAATTATACTTTTTACTGTTTTAGCCGACGTTTTGCAATAATACCAGGTATTTTGTAAACCTCAAAAGAAAGAAAACATTTAGCACAGAGCTGGAGCGGGGAGGTTGAATCAGGCCTCCCAATGCATGTCAATAAAGAGGTGATAATTAGAGAGAGAAAAAGCAAAGCCTTCATTAGGCCACAGATTATTTGAGTTGCATGGGCAAACTGTCAAATTGAGCACACCAGGGATGACAGCGTCTTGTGAGACAGCCTGTACCTTAGTGCGTGGGGATAGTGGCATTCGCTTGTATAATAGGGACACGGTACCGGGTAGGGGGAGGGGGGTGGCCAAGAATAGAAAAGCACTATTGTCTGGTTTGGTTCATTATATTCCTGTTCTAGTCATCCTCTCTAAGAGCTTAATCTTCTGCTCAAGTATTTTAAAAATAAATAAATGAACGGTTCTGTCTTTCTAAATACAGGAGGTGATACAGGAGTGTGGGGAATAATGAAACCTCACTGTGTATATATTTTCTAGTTCCTGCGAATTTTGATAATTTCCAGATGGTCACTTGTAAGTGTATTCATCAAACGTAAAGAATGGGTTTATAGATGGTAATATATATTTAAGGACACCCCTAAAATGCCTAATTTGAATGTTTAGGTATTGTTTTTCTCCCTAACCGATGACCAATGCTGCAAAGAGTAATAATAAAGAAGTTCGTATGATAGCGTGCTTGTTATTTTCATGGATCTTGAAAATATATGCTAAGCCATCTACGCCATCTGCTCCACTGCTGGGTCAAAGCCCCAGCTGTACAAGCTTAGGAGTAAGTGCTTGAAGAGCTGATATTTTATATGTGCTGAGGTTGGTGTTTTAAGTAGTTTCAAGCAAGCCTTTCACAAAATTCAGGGACGCAACCTGCACTTGTTAGCATACTCCTTCTTGTGAGTTTTCAGCTCAAAAATAAGTCTTCTTCATCAGGTATCTTAAGCAAAGTACAGAAAAGTTCTCTCAGCTGGGATCGGAGAAGCAGAAAGGGGCTTGTTCCCTTTGCGGTAGATAAGAAGGGAACTACCAGTCGAACAGCCAGTTAAATGCCCAGCACCACTTAGTAGGCCAGTCTTCCAGTTTTATAGTTTCTACCTGCCTGGCTCCAAAATATGGCCCAGCTGTAAAAATGCCACCGTGTGCTGGTTTCCTGTCTCTTCCTTTTTGTGCTGCTCTTTGTCAGTTATTTGTTATCCAAGCACAAGACACTATCTAATTACAGAAGTCCTTATGGTGCTTGTACGCGGTCCAGGTACTTGTTTCAGACCTGTGCCCTTTTCAAGTGGGGAAGTGGATCATTAGACACAGGATAAAAAGCGCAGGAAATCAGCAACAGCATCAGAAAAGGAAGATCCATTTTAGCTATCCTTTCCCTGGGATGGTCAAATATCCTCGTAGCAGAGTAGTCCTTGTTGCTAAGCAGCTTGTATTATCCTGACTCTCTTGATTCTTTTTAGATAAATATGGCAGAAGGAAAGGATTGCAGAACTTTGTGGCAAAGTTTAGTCTTCGCTTCTACTGCCTTACCTGGTTGTCTTCCTAGAAGATCCCGTTCTCGTGTCGCACTTGCTTTTGCAACCTAATTGATCTTAAATACTTCTTTACTAGATGGGTCAAGCCCTGTACGTTGTAGCCATACAGTCAATCTGTAATTAAAAAAAAAAAAGCACCGCTTCAGAATATGACTGAGTTGAGCCTAAAATTACCAGGGATAATCTACTGTTTTCACACAGCCTTCATAGCCTCTTAATGTATTCATTCTCAATTCCAGAATTTGAAAGAAAGTCAGACCCCCCCCCTCCGTTTCTGTCCATCTCCTTAAGCGGGCACTTCTAGATATCACCAAGTATTTCCGTGGTTACATCTGGCAGCCTATGCTTGAAGGCAGTGATGGAAACAGAACTGAAACCACAAACATAATATTTAGAAATACTGCTGAGGGAGAGGAGGAAAAAAGAGCCCTCACATACCACGTTTCTGCTGTTCTCTCTGTTTAGCAGTTATGCCAGTATGACATACCAGAATATTTCAGTCATCAAATTGTTGTTATTTGTTATTACCAAATAAAGAATTTTAAGCCCGTGGTTTGCACCGCTTCTTTAAATGCCATCTTATGTGCATCTGATGAAGTGCTATTTGTTTGATACTTGCAGGATCACATTTAAACAAACTCTTCTGGGAGCTGAGGTTGCCCATTGGAGTGGTATTTTGATACCACTAGTAGTTTGAAATAAGCCACTTTAGGAGTCCTCTGTGAGTTCTTCTGCAAATCAAATTATCTACTAGCTAACTGGCAGAGCAATAATAGGCAAAAGACAATTTATCTGAAGAAAGGAAATCACAGAGAGGGAAAGTAGTGACAACTCCAGTTATGGCGTTTGATATAGCCCTGGAAGAGAGGAAGGGAAATCTTGAGCCTGTCCACAAACACTGGCCCAAGTGCCGTGGACATCACTCGGTACAGGTCTGTCTTGCTCTGTTCCTCTTTGCTGAAAGTCTGTCTCTGCAACGGTGCTCCAGAGCAGCCTGGCTATAAGAAGTTATTCAAGGGCCACAGGTCAGGCCTGCTATAAAGCCCCTCGATTACTGGGAGTTGATTATTATTTTTTTTTCCCCTTTTTTCCTCCTCTGAACACGGGTACTTCTCTTCCTAGTCCAGTGCCAGCATTAGGCACTGAAGTCAGAGGTGTGGATTTAGGCTGTAAAGACTGAGGGTGTTCTGTGGAGTCTGCGCTGCTGTATGTGAATATACTTTTAGTGACCATCTGATCCCAATTTATCTAAGTGTTTAGATTGGGAAACTAGTTTTGTACCTCTTGGTGCTTTCGTACCAATAGAAATTCTTAATTTGTGATATTTTGGCCAAATTTAGCTACAGATGCCAGACTAATTCTCATTTGAGCTTCAACTATGCATGTGACAGGAGGAGACTGCCACTTTATTCTCCTACTCAGATCTGTCTTTTATAGTCAGAACAAACCGCTTTGGTAGGAAGGAACTCATATTGATCAATGTCCTCCCGACTAGAATTAAGGATGATCATGACAAAGCTTTCCAGTTTTTGCTTCGTGTGTGAGGCAGACTATTTCAGAATTTTTAATCCATTTTTTTATATTTCATGTCAGAGGTAAGTTTTCAAACATCAGTTATTCATAGGAATCTGGTATAGTTACTCTAACGCTTTTTGCAAAACCTTTGTACCTCTAGAAAGGAATTTAATGAGACTTGACAATGCTCTCCCAAAAGGTCACTACCCAAGTGTTTTTCTCATCCTGCTCAGGAGAAAAGAGTCAGCAGCTCAAATTTTTCTCTTCCTATTTAGGTTGGGGATTACATTTAGAGTTCTTGATGTCTCTCCAGTTGCACCCTCTGAGCTGTCAGAAATGGCTGTAACCACTTTCTCTCTCATGGGATACTGAACTCCATGGCCTAATTCAGCGTAAGAATAGCTCTTGGCTGTCGCAGCCTTGGATACACCCATGGGAGGAAGGCAGGGCTTCCTCCTCTGCCTTTTTGGAAAACATTTTGGTCTTGAACCTCCTTACAAGGCAAGAGAGCTACTTCCTACCTGTTCTCATTTCTTTGGCGCTGCTGTGCTTCAATGGGAGGTAATGTGTTCACAAACAGGGAAAGAATGGAACAGAGGGATGTGGTGGACGCCTTGCTTGTTACTGGAAGATGTGCAAAGGTAGCGTTGTAGGAGCACTTATGTAAAGTGTTGTGCATATAAGTTACCCTAAATTTCCTGGTCCCACCTGCAGCCTACCAGAGTACATCCCAAGCTGTGGAGTTGCACCTCTGTACCTCGATGCATACTGTTAATTATCATGGGAGTTTTGGCTGGTTTGTGGATTAATCTTGCTGTTGGTTCAGCCAAGCCAGACCGAGCCTGGGCTGGGTGCTGGCTGCCCCCCTCCGCCCTGGCCACCGGAGAGCACGGAGGGCACGTGCCAGATGGTCAAGGGCTGAGTGAGGGCTAACACACCCACCCAACTGGCCTTGAGTGTCTTGCTGCGATGTTCTTCAGCATGTGTTCCCCAAGATTTTTGGTTATTCAGAGTATCCCCACGTACCATTATCCCAGACTATGGGCAAATGGTTCACTTTTGTGAATGCAATTAGTGTTTTCTGCCACTCCGTTGAGTTGTCTAGACGGTTTAGAAGCTTTCTCAAGGAGAAGCAGTCTTTCCTTTACAAAATCATGACTGCAGGTGTTGTGAAGAAGTAGCGGCTCTTTCAGGTCATAAGATATCTATTTGTATGAGAAATGTGTATCTTTGGCAGACTGCTAAATATTACTGCTTAAATCTATTACAAGGAAGCACAATTTTCTGTAACTTAATTTCCTAAGCCTAATGAACCCAGTAAATTTCCTCTGATGTCTTCCCAAGTTAATATGTTAAATCTAATTTATTTGGCAAAAAATTGGACAAATTTCATCTTAATTGAATTAACCTAGAAGAAAAAATGTATTGTTATGGAAATCTGTGACTAATAATTCACAGATGTGAAAGTCCTGATTTTGGTTCCATTCATTTGCTATCTTACAATCGCTATTTTTGTTTGCTATAATTTAACTAGAAAGAGTTAATTGAGCCATATATGTATTTGAAAAGTTTGATAAATGATACCGAATTACTTTCTTGTCATTTAACGTTGCAGAAGATTTTTCTGTCCTGCATGATTATTTGCATACTTATTGAATATTATATTTGCCAATCAATTTTCTTGATACGTTACTGATATTTTTGTGGACACCGCTAACGAGTAGATGATGCATTTTCATCAGCAATAATATATTCCGAGCAATTTTGACTGTTAGATCTCAAAGTGGTGCAAAAAAGAACTCTCATTGTTTATGTCTTAATGTTGGAAAACCCAAAGCACTAAGTCCCGACAAAAGCCAAAGCACACCCGCGACTGGGGGCAGGTCCTGAATGTAGTTCAGTAGCCACACAAAAACATGAGTTTGCCTATGCATGTTACTTTGATTTTTTGCGAACGGGGTATAGATAAGAGGGATATAGTTGCGTATCCTCCTGGAACGTAATTCATATTCTTTGTGTCAACAGCTATAGTCCTGCTTTCCTGCCACTTCCTTAATATACGTGGAGAGTTCTGATGTAAACAACGGAGCCAAACCTCTGACAAATACATTACAAGGGCCACTAACGAGTGCAAATCCATGTATGACCTTTAGAGCATTCATGCAGCTGTCTTCATCCTCTGATGTGGCTTGTGCTGGAAGAATCCTACTGATACCTAGCATTTCAAAATGACTACGGATATGAAAATAGTAGAGCTGGCTTCTTTCTGTTCCTACATCTCTACCAATTTCAGAATTACTCAGGACAGAATTTGGATTTAAAACTGTAGGCCAAAGATCTTTAATGTTCTTGCATTTTAAAGTGACTGTTAGTGATAGCCAGTATTATTTCCAAATGGTCCAGGAGTTTTCCTGCCATAAATTTTTACCCAGACATTTATATTTTTTCCAGCACAACAGCACTTGTATGAAAAATAGTCAATAAGCTGCAACGCTAAGGTCAACAGTTTTAGTATTAAAATCAGTTTACAGTATGTTTGCTTGAAGTGCACATAAATTCAAAGAGGCAAGAAGTATAAACAGAATAGCTGATTTCTTGGATGCACTCCAATATAATTATAGCTATTCACCCTTGTGACTATTTGTATGTGTAGCTTAAAGCTATTTGCCTGCCCTAAGGTACAGTAGCAGTATTTTTATACATCTTTGTATCTGATTGAAATGCAAAACTCAGTAAACCTGGAAAGGATGCTAACAAGCTTAAAGAAATGTATGAGTAAAATTAACCAGCTGATTGAATGTGCGTTTTGACATTTGTTAGCAGCACCACCCAGGTCCTGGTACAGGTATCTCTCGTTCTCTTCAGGTTTGAAACTGAGACATCCCTTAAGGATTTGTCACCAAAATAGTGTATTTCTAATAGGCAATTATGAAAAAAAAAAAAATCATCATCAATCACATTTATTGCAAACATCTCATAAAACAGTAAAACGTTTATGTGGCTATGGAAGGCAAGTATGTTGCCATGTAATATACCCAGATTTGCATATAAAGAACAGCAGGCAGCAAACAAGTACCTTTTCCTTTCTTATTCCATTTATACAAATGCCTTTGATGCAATGTATCTATTTAATTTACATCAAAATGTTATAGCTGCAACACCTGAGTGATATTAACTGCCGTTAGGTCTCGGGAGCGCACCATGTGAAGGGAATGGGTGATGCTGTTTCCTTCAGGTAGGGTCCGTCAGGCATGTCACACCTTGTCACAGCCTATCTGTCACCCAGGAGGCAGGGGTTGTCTCAAGCTGATGCGCACCTGTCATGAATAGATTATTTTTTTTTTTTTTTTAATTTCCCTCCCCCCGATAGCATTTTATCACCGGCATCACTCAGGATTTTGCTTTCAGACTAATTCCGGGGATGTTGGGACTCTACATTGTTTCTGTGTGAATGAGAATAAAATAGAGTTGCTTGGAGAGAAGCACGGCTCTTCTTATGGGGTGGGGGGGGGCACATGGCAACGGACTGTCGATACGGTGGGGATTAGCAGATGTTGGTAATCATCTGTACCTTGTGCTTGGCAAACACTCGGAAATCATTTTCTCAAAACTTTTTTTTTAATAGCTCAGATGCGTCTACTGTGGGGCTGTATGACCTAAAATGACTAATAAAATGTAAGGTTATTTGCATGTCAGAGTCGCTAACCACTGTCTTTATCTGGGTTTTTCCACAAGCCTCAAGGTAAAATGAAGCAGGCAGCGTTGCAGAGAAGAGAGAAATGAATGACATCACACTACAAATCTGTGGGATTTTTTGACATTTGACTTTCAACTATCATTTTAAAAAAAAATCTGCCTTCTATTTACTTGTCAGAACTGGATTTAATTCTTCTATGCTGCAAGGAATTCGCCATGTTAAGATATTGATATAACAAATTGCTGAATGTTTTAGAGATTGATTCTTGCTGACCAAAATGGGCTTTCAGATTGGAAGTCTTTTTTTCCAGAAAACACCTGCTGAGATAGAAGTCTGACTGCTACACAAAAGAAATGGACGGTTTGTTTAGTCTGCTTCTATCTAGCAATTTGCAGATGCTATCAAAAATAGCATTTTTTTTTAGTGAAAATTACCTAAGGATTTGGCAAAGGACCGGGGTTAAAATGGACTGAGTGGCCACTGTCAGGCGAGTATTAACAGACGGATTGGTTGTTACTTCTGTCAGTCTCTCTGCAAAATTATGACAGGCCACACAGCGGGGAGCAAATGATCATTAATACTTCATCCCCTGGGACACAATAAACTGCCATTCACTTGCATACAAATAAAATACATAAAGCTTGTCAGACAAGGTGACAGAAAAAGGTGCTTTTTCAAAATGATTCTATACTACAGTGGGATGTGATCAGTTAAGACGTGTTTTTGTATGGTGCTGTGTATGATCTTGGCAGCAGCATCTTTGAATTCGTTCTGGTTTAAAAATATCCCTTAGTTTTTTGGTTTTTTTTTTGTTCTGATGTTTATTTTATTTCATTAGAAGAACGTATGATTTTGAACACTGCTCTCAGCTATTCGGTAGAAAGTTAACAATAGCTTTTGCAGGAAAAGGCTCCCCTCAAGCCAGCAATGTTGATGCCATCTAACCCAACCCCAAGACCGTCCAGTCCAGGCTCTGCGCGGGTGCCGGTGCACGCTCTGTGCGAGTGAACAGAGTCCGATGCCAAAAGGTGCCCATTGGAACAAAGATTCCCAAGCTAGAGAAAGCTGTTCTAAACTTGAACAAGCTGTTTCTACCCCATTTTTACAACCAAAAAGTCCTCAAAAAAAAAAAAAGTGATATTGTGTTACACTTTTGGTAAGGTCAGAAAGAGGCTAGAATCTGAGGTATTTGCTTAGCCACTGCTTCCAGTAATGCTTTTCTGTTCTGGGAAGTACACTGGAAAAGATAATTACTGATTTATGAGGGGATTTTGCATGGTCTGCCTATAGGGTGTTTTGTTCTGTGTTTTGGTTTTGTTTTTTTTTTTTTTTTTTCCTTTTTTTTTTTTTTTGACACATCTACCAATGAATTATTAGGTGGTTACTGGAAACTGGAAGTTTTGTGTAGGCAAGGCACACATAGGGTTGCTTAACCAGTCAGTGTGGAGCCTGATAATCTCACTATATTGGCAATGAATTCCTTTGACATTTATTAGAAAACAAGTTTTCTGACATGCTCTTCATGCTTCAACCTCTCCTCCTTTAATATTTCCCATGGAGATTTATGGGATGCACTGTATATCGCTTTATGAAAGCATTTGTTTGAAATATTTCAGTGTGATTAAAACTACTTTTTAAAGGAAGAATAAGATGTTTTATCAAATATTTTGACAGTTTTGTGCAACTACAGCAGTTTCTATTGTACCAATGGATCTCATCTACAGAACTTTGCAGTCATACTTTGTTGCTTATTTCACTTTCAAGGCAGGTGAAGAAATTTGGACTTTTCCTTTGCCAAAATTGATTCTGAATTAATGCTTTCACAGTCTGGTTCTGCTTGTTTTTTTTCATTCTCCTGGCTTTGATGGCAAAAAGAAGAATTACTAATGAATGCTGTCTCTTGACTGAGCTAGAGGAAAGACATACTGGAAGTTTCACACGGAAGCTTGGTAGGTCTGCCTGTGTTCCCTTCTTGGGTTTCTGCCCTTTCTGTGTCCCGGTGTCACTGTTGGTATTGTAATGTCACCTACTTTAAGACCAATTATGGCAAACCACCTGTGAATGACAATGCCATTTAGTATCAGTGAAGCATATATGCCGATTGTAAAAGTTTTGGTGAGGAATCTGCCAATATTGTGTAGGAAGAAAAAGGTAAACGTTGAATCCATGGCACCGGTATTCTCACGGGCATGACTAGGCAGAGAAGGAAAATAAAAAGACTAACAGAAAATACTTCTTGTAGCACTAGTGCAACTTCTCTAATTTCTGTTCTTCCTTTGTGCACTGAATTACCCTGATTCTGGACAACCGCTGTAAAATGTGAGAATGGAGCTACAAAATTAACCAGCAATCTGGAAAAATAGAAGGAGGAATCTGTGATGCATTGTGATTTTTTTTTTTTTTTTTTTTTTTCTTTTATGCACATGCATTACACAGTTGTAGGTTCTTGTTTTTCTGTCACTAAAGAAATGGAGAAACACTTGCTGATTTCAGCCCTAAACAGAAAAGTAAATAGTATCTTTAATAAAGAAATTTTCTTTTGGCAGAAGGTTATCTTTCATGTGAAGATAGACGTTTAAATAGAATTTCAAGAAAGACCTTTTATATTAAGGTTTGCCTTTATATTAAAGGGAAGACTCTATAGGGCAAACCTGGAGACTCGGAGCAGACAGGAGAAGGTAATGACTGCCTTGAATTCTGTGTGCAATGTTGTTAAGTATTGTGGTTCACATTGCTTGGGGATTGTGAAGTTCAGTGATGAAATCAGGTTGGAGGTTTTTTTGCATAGTAATTTCGCTTCACCTTCCTTAAGTCCTATCCCTTCTGGTTTGTGCATGCAGAAGCATGAAAGTTAGGACTGATTAGATGGCATTGGCATTGCAAAATCCCAAGAAAAATACTACTGTTAATGAGAATTGTGTGTATAACCCCCTGCTTCCTGCAATGACAATTCGCTCCTATGATTCTGTCAAACATTGCAAAAAATAAATAAACCTGATAGCTCAATAATAAATAACTGCTCGAGATGCTTTTTTTAAACTTTAAAATGCAATAGCTTAAATCCTCAGCTAGATTGAATCCACCTCTCTCCGCTGAGTTCAGTGCAGCTAAACTGATTTACAGTGGCTGGAGAATTAGCCTGTTGTGATTCAAACTGCAAAGTATGCAAAAGTTTTGACAAATCCGGTTGGAACATGGAAGGAAATTAATATGGGGGTTTCAAACGTTAAAACAAAGCATTGGTTAAAAAAACCCCGACAACTTAAACTGCTGCTTGAAAATTCTGAACTACTGCTGCATATGTTCCAGTAATTTGCTCAGCCATGCAGTATGTTGTATTCACTGAATGAAGAAAACTTCTCGTGAGAATGTTTAAAATGTCACCGAGGTTCAGTCTGGATCAGGGTGCAGGTGGCTCTACAAAGGCTTTGCTGAGGGGATGTGTTTATACAGTTGCTGCTGACGGATGGTATTGATTGGCCAGGCAACTCATAAAACAAGCGACCTCACTTTCATCTTTGTGGTTTCTCTTCCTTCAGTAGAGAGAAAAGTGGTTTTAATTATTCACATCATCTATTCTAACTTTTTTTTACTCTTATCCACCCACTGTCTTATAACCAATTAATGTTCTCGTCTTCTGATTACTGTACAAAATATGTAAAAGGGGTAAGAGTGGGCAGATAGATAACAAATTTTTGATAATAGAAAAGACGATGCGACCTCACTCCTGAGATTAGCAGAAGTCAAGATATGCTGAAATCTCCACCCTGCAAGACTGTCTGTTTGGGTCACCTTCAGAGTGACAGAGCACTTGACAGCAACTGAGATTTAGATATTGCCACAGTACCTCTAGTGTTTTGTTTGTATTTACTTGTAACCTGTATTTTTAGAACATTGTCACTTCTATATGTAAAAACAAATACTTGCTGCTGTTGCGATTGCTGGTCCCTCCCTCTTTGCTAGATGATTAGACAAACCTACTGCCCCAGTGGAGGAAGTTCTTTGGAAAGAGAACAGTAAACAGACTTAATCTAGCACTTGGATTTCCGGGCAAAAAGCGTACCCGAAATAATTAGTGGGAAAATAAGATTTAAAGTCAAACACGCTTAAAAGGGAGCTCTAATTCTACTGATAAGAAGTGATCCTAACTCTGCTTCTGGTGTTGGTACAACAGTGCTGGTGTAAGGCCACGCTCTGCACGGCGCTCACTGCCTGCATCAGTCCTGGGATGCCCTGAAGTGCCTCCTGCCTTGGCATGGGTACGCGCTCTCTTCAAAACTGCAGTGTTACAGGATGTGCTCCCTTTCCCAAGGCTCCGCTCCTTTCCCCCACAGAGGGTCTTTTTCTCCCATTACGTGGCAAATCTTTCAGCTTTCATATAACTCGGGAGTTGGGATAAGAGCTCAAAGCCATTTAGTGCTTCTGGGTTTTGCAGTTTTTGTTCATTCTTAAAACAGGAGGATGTCATCCATACCGTAATGGGAATTTTGATGCTTTCAATCGTAGTTGTCCATTCTTTCATGTATTAATGGCTACTGAGGAGAAAGAGGGATAACATGGGCATGTGCAAATCAGAAGACAACCCCCTTTGCTTTCCTTGTTTCCAATTTTAGGAGAAAAAAAAAAAAGAATATGATTAATGTTTGTGGAAGAGTTGGCACAACTAGAAAAAATATCCTTGGTTTTGGGAACAAAATACTTTATCGGCTGACTTACACTTGTCAGCTTTAGTTAATACGTGAGCTAGTTAGTAGATGCATATCATCATCATCATGACCTGTATGTTCTACTCGTTGTCTACACAGACAAACTCATCAAGGAGTAGCGCACGTGCATGATGGCTACAGCTGCTTGCTAATTCTGTGCTACAACAGACTTGAGTCAGGCTTTCTGATGAAAGAGCCCTTGAAATTAGCTGTTTTTCATACTTTGTACACGTATGTTTCCCTGGAATTGCTCTGCTAAAAAAATTTCCCCTTGGAGCTACAACATAGTTGTATTTTCTAAATGCTTACATTCAATAAGCATTTATAGAAATGATGAAAGCTGCAAAAGCTTTGCTGCTTTCTGGCTTCATAAAAAAAAAATAAATAAAGTGAAGTATAGAAACATGAGAGATGATAAAGCAGAAGAGTTTCTAGGTGGCCCGGTTGACAACTCCAAGGGAAAGCAGCAGATGGAGAAAGAGCGTTGCTTCTGCCTCTGAAATGGCCCTACAGAGCTCTAGAGAGGTCTCTAGCAATGGTGGTCTCGGATACGTCATATAAAAATGCACAAATGTATTCTGGTTCAGAAATAATTTGTCATGTATATGGCACAGCAAGTAAGATCAGAAGGGAGTACAGATGGGAGAATTCCTTAGTCAACTATTAGAAAGGACTATTCAGACAAAGTTGTAGGCAAGAGTGGCTTTTCGGTAGTTTTTTTCTTTTTAATATGCTTCCTTTTCCTTCAAGCTAATTTTAACTCTAAACCAGCTGCGATTATTTTATTTTTAAAACAAGTTCAGCTTTAAGGCACAAGGAGGTAGGGAAACCAGAACCAAAAGCTGCAAGGTGGGATCCCTCCTGCACGAGGGCTGCTGGAGAGTGCAGTTCTGGAGGAGAGGGCTGGGGGATGGCAGGGGAAGCTGCCTCCCTTTCCTCATGACAAATATGTAAGTAAAAGGATTAAAACCCCCAGCTTTTCAAAACGTTATTTTATGCCTCCTTCGTATTTAGCAGCCCGAACTTGAATAAAGCACCAGTTTAGAGTGTGTATATATTCTTTTTATGCTTGTTTTGTTTCCTCTATCACTTTAGCCTGTCTCTCCAAAGTAGTAATTTGTGTGTGGAAGAAAAAAAAGTTGATGCGTATTCCCCATCCCCAGTAAAATAAACTAGGAACCCATGGAAATGAGGCATACAGTTTATAATGAATTGGGCTGATCGCGATGATGTGTTCAAGTGTATCTCCCAAAGTTCATTAACTTAATGTAATATACAGTGGCAAGAATGATACCTATGATTACTCCAATTAAAATGATAGTTTTATGCTTTTCTGTGATGCAAGTTAGTGCTGTGAGAACAGGAAACACACCTCACAAATGCCACCCAGCTGCAAAAGTGACAAAGTGAGTCTGACAGCTTTTCCTACCGGCGTGGAGCATAATCGGCATGGCTGCGGCTGGCTTTTGGTACTGCTGGAAGCTCTGGCAGCTCACCAAGCGTGCCAAGACCTAAGCAATAAGTCTGCGACAGCATTGCTCAACAGGTGATTAAAAAGCACTATGGAAAACATGAAGACAGATACTCTTAAATGGAAATAAAAATAAACCAAATACTACTATAAGTATACGGTATGTGGATACCACTAAGAGAAGGCTGTAAGCAAGTGAGGATAGCGCACCATCCTGCTCAAAAGAAGTATAGGATTAAGGCTTTGCTCTGTTTTGAGCTCGCTGCTTATTAATAAAGAGTGGATGGTAACTGAAGAGATGAAGAGACTGTATTGTGAGACACCACAGAGCACTGCATGTGTGATGTTCCTTCTGAAGCCATAATAACCATTTGATTTCTGACCCTGAGGTGAATTTTGTATACTCATATGCATGAAGGAGGTGAAAGGATATGCACTGAGATATGCCCTTCTTTCCAAACTGTGTTTTGAGAAGTGACATAATTGAGGTATAAATAAAATAACAAAGAAGGCTTTTATATATATATATATATATATTATTTCAAACTGCCAACAGTTGTCTTCATGCTTGCTGGTATTTTAGTGTCCTGAATTTTAAATGGCACAGCTCTCCTTTACCATCTCCGGTAAAATGCACTCAATAGAGAATACATCTCAAAGGAAATTTCCAGAAATGAGGTCTGTAATAAACAGTCTTCGGAACTTTGAGTACCCCGCTCGTCTCCTATTTGTCCTACGACATCTCTGACAATAAAGAATACAGCCCTAAAATTGGCACTTAGCAATAGCCGAGTCCATATCCTTTCCCCAAAATTAAAATGGGGACCTAGTGCATGGTAGTTGCTTAAAGTGTGTGCCATTATGTGGGATGCCAAGAGGCCACCCCCTGCTGTTTTCCATTCAGATGAATGGGAAACCTATGGATAAATTACCACCTGCAGCGCGTGATAGCGGACATTGTAAGCAGCTGTCACTGTAGCTCTGTAATTATGCAAGTATTCTTCTAATATTATACAATTAGATGGCCCCATCTCCCTTTCTTTCTCTTGATAATGTTTTTGTAGGTGTCAAGAGCACTGAACTTTCTCCTTGTTCAATCACTTACGTCTCTGTGCAATACAACCAGCACTTTCCGATGCTGCTGGAGTTGGCACTCTTCCTATGCCAGAGGTTGTCTTCTGCTGTATTTTCAGCGCTGTATTAGACTTTTGTATTGTGAGGTAGCAAAAAACATGGGGATAACTGTCAGTAAGCAGTCACGCCTTGCCTTTATTAGAGGTATCAGGTAGCGTTGGTTGTTAGAAAGATGCAGCTGGCTTTATTTTCTTCAGCAGAGGCTTCTTGAAAGCATTCGGTGGCTGAAGCGTGATGTGGGAGATAGACCAAAAAGTATCAGTGCATCCTTTATGTGTTTGAGGGATCTTTGTACTAAAAGGAATGGGAAACTGGATGGTATGAAGCAAAGCCAATGTTTTCAAAAGTAAAAAAAAAAACAAACAACCAGAGTACAGCTCTCAAGTAGGGGAACTATCTTTGTAGCAAACGGTTAGTTTGGTCTTGAAATTGTTCAGGAAAGTATATTTTATTACAAAATGTTTCTACCTTTGTCATTTTCTCTCCTCAGGATGCCAGAATGTAGTTAGCAGTGAGTTTATGAATACTAAAAGCTTGACTTTTCCTAAAGATGGTTAATAAAAATGGTCACTTTTCTGCTGTTCCCTACCCCCCCAACTCAAGACTCGGTTACTGTTTTAGAATCCAGTACTTTTGATTTTAACTGTTTCTCTTGTATTTTGTTTCTGCAAGTCTTTATTTGAACAAGAAACGGCGTAGATCTCTTGATGCCATGCAGGGTATCAAATCCCGCCCTCATGAGGTGGCATTTGTTCTGAAGTGGTTTAAATATTTATTGTTTAAGCAATCTACAAACTCTGCCCATTTTTGCTTTTTATGGATTTCTTAACCCGAGGAAAAGTCAGTTATATGAGATGAGGATCTGTTCTTCAATTAACCTTTTCCTATTAGTCTAAGGTTTAAAATAAGTTTAAATTCAACACCAAGGTTGTTAATTAGTACCTGCTTTTTTACCTAACTTTGAGCTAAGTCACAGTGAGTTTTACATTTGGAAGGCTTCTTTTTTTGCTCAAAGGTAATTCCTGTAAACAAAAATTGTGAGCTGATTTTGAGATTGTCTAATTCTGCCGCTTACAAGATCCTCAAAACTTCTTTCTGCACAAAGCACGCAAAAGATTATTAAATTGGGCTTTGGCAGCAGCTGTAGCAATGAGCACGTTAGCCCTCCCTCCGCAGCCACCCCACACCCGGCTGTGTGAGCTGTGCTAGTAAACCAGAGTGCAGGCCCAAAAAAGGCCTAGGGAAACCGCCATTTTACAGACCTGTCCTCACGTTGGCTGTTATGCAGCCATATGAGAGCTGAACAAGGATAGTGATGTTTTAAACCACTGCAGTTGTAGAGAGAGATGCGTGACCCTGCCCGTAGGCTCCCGCGAGGTGGCACCCAGGGTGCCACCCGGCCATGGGTCCCCGGGGCTTTTGCCGGCTCTGTGGTGGGGATGTGCAAGCAACACCGCAGGGAACTGAGAAACTGGCTGGGACTTGGTGAGAAAGCCAAAGTAATTTGGGCGGCTGTTGCAGATTTGCAGGTTCTCCTGCGTGTGCCTGACGTGCCGTGTGGAGGCACCGGTGGAGCAGAGCTGGGCCAGAGCCATCCTGCCCTCTCCCATCACCCCCGCGGCTGCGTTTCTTTTCCAGCCAACAGTGGGGGAATACTCTCCAGCTCTGCAGAGCCCAGCGCTCTAAAGTTATAGTCTTTCTCATCTGTTCCCAAAGGTTATTTTCGTGCTTTCTTTGTGCATTCACTCAGCAACAGATCTTTGGTACTTTCCAGATTAATCTGCACATTTGAGAGTATGCAAATGGCTATAAATTAAGTTGCAGATGATATGAAAGGGTGCAAATCCCACACTTTTAATGTCCTGAAAAGGACTTTTGAAACAGCAGAACATGTAGAACATAGTTTTCTGCGTTTATTTCTTGAGTTGGTGTAAAAACGGGGCTTTTGAGAGTTTGATGAATATGAAAACAACAGAGCATCATTCTGAATTGATAAATTAGAAGAACAAACCATGGTAACATAATGCCCCCTACGGTTTGTAAGGCAGTATGTACAATGGCATTAAGAGGAATGCTTCCCTACATCTTTCTCTTAGTAGAACTAGAATTTTGTGTTATGCTCCTCTGCTGCAGAGGAAAAACGTGGCTGGCTTTTCTTAATAAAGAGGTCGGACGCTGCTAATTTAGATGCTCTAAATCTCCTCCTTCTTTTTTCAGATTCAAATCAATTGGGATCAAAAGTGTTCTTGAGTAATGTAATTGCATAAGTAGTAGCAGCGGAGTTAATACGTTTACAGAGCAGACAGTTTAACGTAGAAAGTCATCACCTAAGGCAAGGCAAGCAGCCTGCCCCAGAGGGGAGAGGGGCTCTGTAATTGAATAAATGGCCACTTGATGGCAACATTTTACCACACATAAGTAAACCCAGCAGAATTTGACAGTAGAAACCATAAACCTGGAAACACGCACGATTCCTCAGGACCCAGTTAAAAAAGCTGCAGGCATTCGGACAGCATTGTTTTCCAGTAACCTCTGCAAATAAGACTTTTATCCCACGGATCCTGTGTACATCACAATTGCATGTCCGTTTAGGAATTCCCTTGTTATGGGACTTCATTTAGCAAGTTAGCGCTTCCTTCAGTAAGCTTACCCTTTCCAAGCAGAAGTGGGCATGATGTATTAATAGGTTTGCAGAGTGGTAAGCTGCCTCAGCGGTAAGAAGATGGAGTGTAAATAATGATAGGACATTTTGCTGGTAAATTAGGGCTCTTTTTCTATTTAGTGTTGTGTTGTTTTTTGTTTTGTTTTTTTTTTTTTTTTTATCCTGCTTCTCCACATCCAGTTGAAAGGCAAGTCTTCCCCCTTGTGCTCTCAGCTCCGGACTTACGGTGTCAAGGAGGGCAGAAGCAGTACTGCACCCAGGAGAAGGGAGCAAACCTGCCCGTGTAAGGAGTGCTGGGATCTGAAAGCACAGTCAAGCCGGGCTGGCCTGCTCTGAACCTGCCTAGGAACTGCCACCACAACACCCAGGGTTCCTCGGTGCAAAGCGGTGAAGTCATCCAAGACCTAAAATGGGTGAAACGAATCATGCCCACCGTTGAGCTGTGCATGGGGAAACACCCCGAGGTCGGTTCTCTTTCAGTTCCCATGGAGCCCACCCATTCACTTTTAAACCTTCCCAGTGAAAAAAGATCCTTGTATGGTGGTGAACTGGTTCCTCTGAGTGCACACATAAAGTAAAAACAACATATATCGGCTGTTGCAGGTCATCAAGGAGCTAAAGAGCAAATGTGTGGCAGTTGGCTACGTGTAATGCGATGGAGGAGATGAGATGTTTCCCAGGCCCAAGGCTGTAGGATTGTATCTTGGATAGTTTTGTGTTTCCAGACTTAATAATCTGATTACGCATTTCTTCCATTTCAGTAACTGCTGAAAAAGTCATGGTTTTCGTATATTTACATCTTTGCAACTTGGGGACTGGGTGGAAGGGGAAAATAGAGGGACAAAGCGGGAGTGACTCACAGGGAAATAGCTATTGCATGTTGTTAGAATGTAATGAAAATTATTTTGGTCTTCTGCTTTCAAGCTGGAATCCCGCTAGTAAACTGTAGGCAGATTGATTTAGCAGTAAGTACTCTGAAATAACTCTGAAAAAAAATAGACATTTCATTTCAGTGACGGTTTATGATCGTAATCCCCTTGCTACCTCTCCGACACAGCCAGCGCCTGCCTGGAGTGGGGAGCTCCTCTTCTTCCTCTCTCCTTTTGCAATTGTCATTTTATTTGTTGGACTGGGACTGAAAATGTAATTGACTGCTAAATTTGCCACAGCTAAGGTTAAACAAATGGTTACTTGTTATTTCAGCTACTGGCCTGTGGGCATACGTACAGCTAGTATTTAAAATCCGTAAAAAGACATATTCAAAGGTTTGTGAAAAACGAGGCAGTTTTCCTTGCCACAATGGCAGGGATCTCAAATGACTTGTGTTGTCAATGGGAGCGCAAGAGGTTATACAGTTTTCCATAATCTATAAAGCTTCTTCAGAATCATGTCATTAGCTTTCCTGTGGTAGTGCACAGCAGAGCTAATAATGCAATTATGGTTCATGTAGTTAAACTATGCTATTGATATTTTTTTTTTCCCAGGAGGCCTTCATTTCTAGCAATTCTAATCATCTTCAGCGTACAGCTGTATGGATTCCAAATTTCACTATGAGGGAAATGAAATTGCAAATAAATACCATCTTTCCTAATGTCTCTGTAAATGCTAGATTTAGTAACCATTAACCAAATGTTGGAGTCTATAAAATGTATAACTCTTTGTATAAAAAAAAAATATAGAAGAGGCCACATTCACATACCAGTCACCAGAAGAAACTACTATGCAGGAGTAAATGAGAGCAGAATTTAATCCAATATTTGATTATTCTCATTTCTTGCTGCTATAATTCATTACACTTTCTGGTTTTGGTATGCTAACTCTTCCTCTGTCTGTCTACTGTATTTAAACTGTAAGTATTAGAGTAAATTAGTACAATCACCCAATGAAAATAGCATGTGTTTATCGGGGGGGGTGGGATTCTTCTCTTAACTTTCCATTCTTTTGAACAAATCTGGAACCTGGAGTTCTGTACTTTCACCTGATATGCAATAAGTCTGAGAGCTGGAGAGCACAGGATAACTAAGCTGATATTTAGCATTAATTTATGGCTCCCATTAAGGAAATATTATATTTTTTTAGAAAATGAATGGTTCCATCTGTGCCAGTCCCCGCTACAGCAAAAAGCTCAATCCTGAGATGTTGGAACCCCGATCCAAAAACATAAAGCGAGAAATAAGGATGTTCACTGTCTTCGTGGTCTCAGTCTCCCACTGTTAAGGTTGTTCCGAGAAGACAAATTATCAGAGCAATGAGACAGCAGGACCAACTTTAACTATCAGATCATCTTGTTACTGGTGCAGAGCAGTTCCTGCCATTCTCTCCTCCGCGAGTGCCGGAAGAGAGAGCGACTGTGCAGTGACAGAGCTGGCAAAAGTATTAGGGAAGTTCACATGCATTTTCCATTATAACCCATATTTTTAAATTGCTCAACTCTTTCTACATATTCTATTAATGCTATTTTTTTTTCTGATACATAATAATTATCTTGACTTTTGTTCTTCAGTGAAGCAACCCGGTTGTTTGAAATACATAAGCAAAATGCTAACACGATACACTAATTAGAAAAGTGCGTGCATAATTTCCTAGTGTCCTCTTTTGTTCTTGTTTGTTTTACAGATGGTGCTGGGTCAAAGATGCAGGCTGCCTTTACAGGACAAATAGTTCTGAAATTACGAGCATCAATACATTTTCATCTATGCAGAAGTTTTCTCCTTAGCTCTTTTTGCTAACCTGAGCCTTTGGCTAATATTTTATTTTCTACTTTTGTTTTATATACCGGGGAATCTCCAAAGTGCTTTGCAGGAATCTAAAGTAAAAAATTGTTGCGTTTAGGAATCAAAAACAAATGGAAAAACTTGCTGTGATCTTTTACCACTAAACGAACTGTGATGCAAGAAGAGAGGAACGTATAACAAACTTGGGAACAAAGAATCTGTTTTCCAGATCTGCTTTGAGCAGACTAATGAATTAACATGTCTATAAAAATGTGTGCTTTGACCAGTAGTGTAGCAGCCACTCGGTGACCACTGAATGGTCCAGGTAAACTGAGGCACAAAACACCTTCCGTGCAGCTTGGTGTCCTAGATACACCCCTAGAATTTTATTTGACCCAGATGGGATGCTAATGGATAACTGCTGTAGTTTGGGTTTGTTGGAAAATCAGCAGTAGATAAGGATTTAAAAAAAAAATAAATCTATGCGTTATCCCTATCGGTTATCAATTTTGATAGGAAATAATATGAAAATTTACCTGGTATACTGCAAGAATTATTTTTCATAGTGGGCCATTGCCATCCTTTCAATAGGCAGAATGTCTCAAACGCAATAAGTCCAAATCCAAAATATTTTCAAATTAAAAAAAAAAAAAAAAGACTAAAAGTTGTGCTGTACTATTGGGTAGAATTTCTAAATGTTGCTGCTAAATGTAGAAAACAAATTGGATTGAGATCCTTAATTCCTTTTATTATTTTTTTAGGGGATGAAAAGCTTTATTAGAATTAAGCTCATCTGAAACTTATTATTCTTTCAGTATGCTAATTAATAGAGCAGGATCATGGATTTGTTAATTAAAATAAGATACCTCAGGGAAACTGAAATTAATTTTGATGTCCTAATAGAGTTACCATTATGTCATTAAATCTTGCGGATGTCTTATCCATTTCTCTTCTTTTTCTTCCCTCAAAAAGTGAGAAATGTTTATTTAGTTTGAATTTAGAGTGAGAACATTGAATGGTGTCTTTCTGAACGTGTGGAACCGATGAGCTGATAATCTTGGGGCAGTTGTAGTCCTCGTGCAAGTGTCAGGACTGTTCACCTCATGCTCTAAATAAGCGCAAAACTTTTCACCTCTGGGTCACTGGATCTGTGTCACTGGGGATTAACTTGTAAACAGACACTCCAGTGGCCTACTAGAGTAACTTAGTCACGTTGCCTTATGTTTTCCAGAGAGGGAACTAGCAAAACGCAACCATCAGGCAGACATTGTAATGACCGCTAAAAATTTATTGCACCTTAATGAAACGTCTTTCATGGACAGAAGGTGTCATCTGACAGCAAATACCGTGGTCAGCTGGATAGGTCCATGGTAGTGATTTGCTTTGTACAGCATTTGTTAAGGGAATCTCCTGGTCATCCCCACTTGCTGTGCTTGAGTGTAGCTTTGGAGAAGTCCCACAGTGTGCAGGCTGATTCCAGTTGGGTGAGACCAAATTGGAAGACACTTTCCGGGAGCAGACCAACAGTGCTTGATCAAAGAGTCACAAGACAGCCGAAGCAAGACCCAGAGCTACCAAGCATGGGTGAGTCCTGTGTCGCCTGTCTTTTCTTTCTGCAGGTCTGCTGCTGTTGCACTGCACTGTTGGCTAATGTGGGCATAGCTTGGGCTGTCCAAATCCTACCTAGTGCCTTGACAAGTTGATGTGACACTTGATGCAAACGTTGATTTCAACTTAAGTCATTTTTACAGAAGGAAAACCACCTAAAATATCCTCAGTGTTTTCTGATACTCTGGCTTTCCAGTGCACTTTCTGGGGTGAGTGACAAGATGGTGGGCCCAGACTCTCTTCAGTGGTCCCCTGCGACAGGACAAGGGGCGATGGGCATAAACTGGAACACAGGAAATTCCGTCTGAACATGAAGAAAAACCTCTTTACTTTGAGGGTGACGGAGCACCGGTGACAGGCTGCCCAGAGAGGCTGTGGAGTCTCCTTCTCTGGAGATATTCAAAACCCACCTGGACGCGTTCCTGTCCAACCTGCTCTAGGTGAACCTGCTTTGGCAGAGGGGTTGGACTTAGAAGATCTCTGCAAAGGTCCCTTCCAGCTCCTGCCATTCTGTGATTCTGTGGAAAGGAGAGGTAAGTATGAAAGAAGTACTAAGTTTTCTTCTACAGCAAAACACAATTGTTCTAACTTTATTTAATAACCTTTCAAGGCCAGCAAAGTAGTTCTACCACATCACCGAGAGTGTTTATTGCATTTGTATCCAAAACTTCTCTCATTCAATGTACTAGAAGACAGAAATAATCTTATTAATATACTAGTGTATATTGTTTGAGTACCTTATCTCATTTTATCTCTGGGTTCAATGCGTAAAATTTAATTCCAGACCAGCACTAGATCCAATTGTTAGAAGCTGCTGAGCAGTTGCAGTTTGGTTAGTCTTGTGACAGCTTATGACTTCCCAGGAAGAATGCCTACTGTTTGATTTCAGCCTGAAAAGGGTTGAGGGGGATTTGGTTACAGGTAGGAAAGGGCAAGATGCAGTTCTCCTACTGCTGAGCCTGTGTTTCATAAGCAAAAAGAAGTTGAGACGGTTTGTGAATTTCAGTTGAACTTGGCAAATGTTTTCAAGTCAAAATAAAAATAAAATCAGGTGAAATTCACTTCAGCTTCTCAAAATAGATTCATTACAGCACTGTTTACTAAAGTAAGCTGAGAAGAGGCATAAAATGTCTTTGTTTCCAATACCGTTAAAGCAATGGACTTTATGTACCTCCAGAGTGCTCTTGCCACAGAGCTATAAAGTTATTCTCTCTGAGACTCAAACCTAATGAATATTAAAGTATATTTACCTGAAGCAGAATAGCTTCAGGATAGATTTGAAAAAAATCCCTCAGAGCACCCCTTAATTAGGGCAAACTCACTCAAAGGTGAGAGACTAGTTTCAAAACTTCTTTATTACCAAAGAGGAGGTTTGATACACGGTTTGGTGCAAGAAACGTTCAGGTCTTGCATGCTCCTCCTTTTTGGCCTTATTTTTGCTTAAATCACATCGGTCTGCTTACATAATTTAATCTCTTCCTGCTCACACTTCTGCTTGTATCCTAAAACCTCTTTAATATGATTGAAATTGGAACATTTAAGAGCTGCTAGGAAACCAGTATGTGGATGAGGCAGTGCTCGCCAGCGGTGCCCATATCCCCTGTGTGCTGTGTTTTCATCAGAAGAAGATTTTACAGGTGATTTAAAAAATAAAACCAAACAAACCCAAACCAACCAAACGAAAAACCAACACAACAAAAATCCACCCCCAAAAAACCCCTGACAAAACCAAAAGCCCAACAGCTCCTCCTACCAAAACAACCAAACAAACAAAAACCCCCCAAAGCCTTCTCCATCTTCTGTGTCAAAATTGGGTACGGAAGCTGCTTTATGGACTTCCAGCCGATTGCTGTATTTTGCTGACATCTATATTTAGGCTCTGACCCGTGTCAATACTTGCTGGGGGGAGCGTTAAAATTTCTGATACACATTCAGTACCCACGCACTGATTCTAAATCCAGGTGCTTGAAAGATTTCTTTCTTGTTCTTACACGATCATTTTAAGACTGCTATCTTCACTCCATTTCTCCCAGTTCACTGAAACGCAAAACAAAGAGCAGACCGCCAAACAGCTGTTACTTTAAAGGTTGTATTTTTCTATTAATTCATGCACAACAGTCGCCTTGGGGAAGAGCTACGGTAAACCTGCCGTCGAGAGAGAAGGGAGAGCAGGCTGCTCCGTAGCGCGGTGCGCGGTACGTGCCATCAGGACGGACAGCCGCTCAGCGCTGCCGGGGCCGGCTGCTGCCGGCGGCATTTCAACACGACTGCAGGCGTCTTCGGAGGGGAGGAGCTACTGCAGACACGAGCTGCAGCAAGATGCCTCACAACCCAAAGTTCAAGGTGAGATCCATATTAGATGGTTGCTTATTTAAGAAATTGATTTTTTTTTTTTTTTTTTCCCCCCAGTGCAGAAAGCGAAACTGCGTAAAAATTTGTAATTTGGAGCTTCTTACTGCATGGAGTCACACTCTGATACTTGCGCTCGTGCTCAGCATTTCTCCCTGTGCCAAGGGCAAGCCTAGGAAAGGGAGGAAGGCTCTGTAATTTCCTATTAAAAAAAATGACAATAACAACACCTTTTAACGCTGGTGGCAAATGATATTTTGAGGAAAGGAAATATAAAATGGAAAGGAGCATTAGTGATCGCCGCTCTTAGCAGCAGGGCAGCTCAGGCATTGCTCAGCGAGGTCTGGGGTGCCTTTCCTGGTGCCTGCGTGCTCTCCTGATCCTGCCTGCTGGATTGGCACAGCGCATCCCTGGCTGCTCAGACCCCAGTACGGGCAGGTGGGGAGGAGCTGAGCTCTCGCATGAACTTGTCTGCACTGTGGGGACAAGGGGAGAGGCAGTTCCTGCTTACCTGGGGCAGCCGATAGTGATACAGCGGGGAAAGGGCAGTGTCACCTTTTCCCTGCTGAATATGAGGGCGAACATCTTGCACCGGGTTTATCAGGCAGTTTTCTGAGCAGCAGGAAGCAGGACCGCTTTTCCTAATGCTTTGAACTTTGTTGCCGTCTCCTGTTTTCTCTTGGTGCCTCTGACCACTAGTGAAGGTGTTTTTTGTGAAACCGGTGCCATACTCTGGCTGTGGTGCCTGTACAAAGTAGAAGTGTGATTAAGGCTCCAGAAAAGCAGCACCTATGCTGAGCCACACGGTGTGTTTGCTCTATTGATCCACCCTGTTGACTAATACTATATGCTTTCTGGAGGAAAATCTGTGTTTTGGCTCTGTGCCGCCTGGGACAATGATGTCTTCGTCCATGGACAGGTTTCCTACAGGCTGCAGTAATTTGTTTAATAACCATTAGCTACAAAGATGTTTGTATGTCAGCTTAGCAGGGATGGATCCCTGTGCTTTTGGAGAAGTAGTAGTTATAGAAAAGATGCAATGTAACTTTTCTTTAAAGAAAAAAGGAAGGTTCTGGATGTATAAACTCTTCCAGCCAAGCACTGCTTGCCCTGATCTGAACAGTGGTATTGATTTTAATGGATCCATGCTAACTTGCATCTTCTGAGGGTTTGCCCGGTGCTCTTTATAAGCTTTATAGCATGAGATGGAATAAGTATATTTTACAGGTAGAGGGAATACATGTATGCACACTTGGTTTCTTTTTTTATTATTTTCATTATTTTATTTATACCTGTGCCCGTGTTACAGATGTTCAGCACATTCATATAGAGGAAGGGAGCATGTTCAGACTCCTTATGCTAGAGTGAATGTAGACAGTGATCCCTGGGAGCCTTCTGCAAGGGTAGAGACAGTGAGCTTGATGTCTTGGCGGAACCCCACTTTGGGTGCTGCTGCTCTGCTTCCTGAAGTCCTTAACAGCTGGCCAGAAACAGCTGTACACAATTCTTTGAATGTTTTTCCTGATTTCTTGAGTAGTTTTTTCTGGTGCATTTCTAAATGGAGTTGTTCAGCCTGGAGAAGAGAAGACTCCAGGGAGACCTTATAGCGGCTTTCCAGTATCTGAAGAGGACCTACAAGAAAGCTGGAGAGGGGCTTTTTACAAGGGTGTATAGTGATAGGATGAGGGGTAATGGCTTCAAACTGGAAGAGGGGAGATTTAGAATAGATAACAGGAAGAAATTCTTTACTGCGAGGGTGGTGAGACACTGGCGCAGAGAAGCTGTGGATGCCTCATCCCGGGAAGTGTCCAAGGCCAGGCTGGATTGGGCTTTGAGCAACCTGGTCTGGTGGGAGGTGTCCCTGCCCATGGCAGGGGGGTTGGAACGAGATGATCTTTAAGGTCCCTCCCAACCTAAACCATTCTATGAGTCTGTGAAATAGCACTAAAGGATGGCTGCATTTGTGCCTGGGAAAACATGATTAAGCCTTCTGTTCCTGAAGTCCACAGTAAGGCTGCTTTTAATCATGGCTGGAATAGATTTTGACCAGTATTTGAGTACTTATTTAAAAACAAATAGACAAACAACTGAATATTCAGATTAAAGAAACTATTAAATATGTAGTTTTATTTGTAAAGATCTGTGCCAATGCAAGACTACTGTTTACAAATCCTGCAGAAATCTATTGATGTAATCTACTAAAATTATTGCTTCAGAATAAAACAATAAGAATGGAGTAAGAGGAGACATCTTAAAAGACACAGAAAATTGTGAGAGAAATGGAAAAATATAATATGTACTTCAAGCCAAGTTTTATATCTTTCTATTACCTATTTACTACAATTTTGTAAATAATATCAGCAAATTAGTTCTTTGGGGCAGAACTGCTTCAGGGAAATGTTTGTTTCATGTGTGGCAGGATAATGAAACCTGGCTCCCGCAGACGGGCAGACCTGCCTGTGCCACCGCGGTGGCTGTTGCCCAGGAGCCTGACGCTGCGGTCCCAGCAGCTCCCAGCACCGCCGGGCTGCCCTGTCCCAGAGCCCGCAGACGCCGTGGGAATGGCTGGGACTGGTCCTGTGTGACGGGTGCTGAGTGCAGCACAGACAGGCTGCAGCGGTGTCCGTGTGTTCCTCCAGGTCAGCGAGTGAGCTGCCTGCACTTCTCAAAAATGCTTTTTATAAATGCTTGAAACATCATCTTTCAGCATATATTTGTGTTTTCTATTTTAGGTGCATTTTTCTTACTGTACTGCGCTTGTTTTGTGCATTGACAGAACTATTGGGATTTTTTTTGTGTGTGTTTGGTTTTCTGGGAGCTCTACTAAGTCTTTATTCATTTTTAAAGGTAGGTGGGTGCCATCTCATCTGAGTTTTCATCCATCTTTTTCAAAGTTAGGTTTACTATATTTATCCAGAGCTTTCCCTTTCCTTTTTTCTTCTTTGTTTAGGCTTTGTGTCTGCTCTCCAGGTTAGATCCCTTGCTCCAAAGCAGCACATTTTTGACAGGGAGAAAGGAAGCAAAAAGTGATTTCAAACTTCTTCCCAGTGCAGAGGGATTTGTTTACTGCCAGTTTTACAGCAACCATAGTTTTTTTTCTGGGGCTGTCTTCTCCTTTCCCATGGTTTTTCCCGGGGTGAGCACAGCAGGGACCGGCTGCTGGGTCGGGCTGTGCTGCCACCGCACCCAGAGACTTCTCAAGCAGGCAATGATGAACTCCTGGGAAGTTTCACAGAACCGAATTTTTACACGTTCCTTAGGTAGGCCTGGGGCCTTTGCATGGACTAAAAACAGTTAATAAAAATCAGCTTCTATATAATGGTTTTTTTAGAGGGGTTTTCTGCATTCTTCCTTCAGAAATCCTCATCAGCTTCTTCCTGAACTGTAAACTCTGGAATTAAATCTGCTTGGACATGCTGCTACAGACCGTTTCAAATCGGTAGGACTTGCAGTAGCAGAGAGAACAGAAAATGGTCCCCAACACCTGCCTCTGCTCTGCCGGCCTCTGTGCATAGGCTCTGCCATTTTTGCAGCCATGCATCATATCTGTCTGCAGATTGCATGTGCGTGATGATCTCCATGGCGACTTGGGCACTTGAAGCAGAAATATGAGCTGGTAAGTCAAGGTTACTCTCCTTCCTCCTCCTCCTCCTCCTCCTCCTCTCCTCTCGGTGCAATGCGGGCGATTACGTGTGTTACGTTTTGGTATGGCCAGTGCTTGTTTGGAGCAAAGCACAGCCAGTCTGTCTTAATTCTCCCAATCCAGTTTAAACACCTCACATGGATCAGCAGAGCCCTGCA
The DNA here is from genome assembly GCF_965231255.1 of Vanellus vanellus. NCBI lineage: Eukaryota > Metazoa > Chordata > Aves > Charadriiformes > Charadriidae > Vanellus > Vanellus vanellus. The sequence continues at coordinate 16,725,602 of NC_138913.1, forward strand.
TGGGGTCGTGGGGGGGTGGGGGGTACAGGATCGTTTTCTGGGTCTGTGTGCAGGCATGACGCCCCTTGTAGGGGAGGCTGATGCTACGTGGATGGAATACAGTGAGAAATCCAAGGCAGCTTTTCCTGCTCTGTGCATGGGAGATGTTGACTGGGGGCCAGCTGTAGGGAAACACAGGTAATTAGCTCCTCTGTCTTTACTGGATACCCCGAAGAAATGGAAACATAAATATTGAATTATAAAGATGGAATTTGTATAGTCTCAGGATATATACATACATTGTAAAGCAGAATTTTAGGTCTAATGTGTTCAGTTAGCCAGTGGGTCCAGTGAAGTTTTGCCTCTTTGTATTCACAAAACGCTTTTGCCTCTTTCCATTGGTGCAAACGACTTGAAACGAATAATGTTTTTCTTGTTTGTTAGCATCATCTCCCCCTGTTGTCCACCGACATAAAATGCAGTGTTCTGCAAGATGAGAAAGGCAATACATTTCCTCCAGTTCTTTGTAAGCTGATATGAAGTAGACAGACACCTTCTGAAGTTTTGTGCATGCTGTGCTCTTTTTTTCTTTGCTGCAACAAGAAAAGCCTTTTCTTTTAACCTGGCTTCCTTTGAAGAAGTAACTCAGGAAGCTTCATGGCCTCTCAAGGTAAGTGCATCTATAGTCTGTATTTTTAGATCGTGTTTACAGAAAACTACAGTCTTGTATGTTTCCAGCAATCAGCAGTCTGATGAAGTGAGAGTTTCAGGCTAAAACCACATCAGCCAAAGCACAGTTGTTTTGGCATCCTTTAATTTTTCAGCATTCAAGAGGCTCCTAAGGAGACTAAAATCTATACTAGAATGTTATTTGAATAAAATATGTTACAAAATGTTAGCATCCGCATTCAATCAGAAAATTTAGTGTTTGTATCTTTGTGCTTAAACCTGTCGGTACGGAATACGCGGGAAGGGCAGGTACTGAGCCAAGGGTACCCCTGTTTTTGCACGCTTCTTTCCTATTCCACTTCGAAAATACCAAATCAGCAAATGCTTTTCACTTGTGAGACTGGTCAGAGTCCTGATATAACCACATAAGAAAACATAAATACCTGAGGAATAACTGAATCTAATCAGATTACTCCTATCTGGATATATCTTTGTCACGTATTGTCTTCTGGCTGCAGCCGGTTGGGTACCCGGGGCTATAGGCAAACACTGCGGTATGCTGATGATCTAACACGCCTTCTAAATTAATGTTGTCCTTGCATTCAAACAGTTAAACTAAGCAGAAGGACACAGATCTATTTTGTCTTAGCATGAATGCAACTCCGCAGAGGTCACCTTGCTGGGATGTACAGAGGCAGATGTTGGCCCAGGCAGTTTCAGCGATGTCGATTTATGTTTGCCAAGTGTTTACTCCTCTTTTTTCTTTTTTTTTCTTTCCCTCCAAATAATACTCAAAACGTTGTGCACTTACGGCACTGCACTAAAAGTTACACAGCAGCAAGCAAGTTTCACAGCACTGTTGCACTCTTGGCATATACATTTTTTACATTTTGTTTATCTTTAGCCATATAAGAGAGATCTGGTTTTATACATTTTTAATACATAGTAGTTAAGAGAAGCGGCAAGTTAGTCATGTTGTGTAATATGGTTTTCATAATGAAAGAACTTGATAGCATACTTCTTTTAGGAATAAGTAACTCTACAAATTGTGATTGTACAGAATGCTCACTGAATCATAGCTTTTAGGTTTTCCCATGCTATAAATGAAATGGCAAACATCCACAAAAATAGACAGCGTGTCAGAGTAGCTCGGATTGTCATCAATATTTAATGTATTTACTGTTTAATTTTTGTATAGCTTAAAATTTGACAGGTAGAACTGCAATTTGTTGTCTTTTTTTTCTCTTTACTATTGGAGAATAACACTAACGCTCGGCCACTTCATGGCATTTCATGTAACAACAAGAGTTACGGCAGTAACAGAACCCTGAGAGGTAAAACGATGCAGAAGAGCATATAAAATATTTATTATCCAGTTATACATTTTTAAAAGACAGCTACAAATTCAAAGAGGTTACTTCTTCCTGTGGTCTCAGACTTTAAAAGAAAGCAGTGGCCACAAAGATAAATTAAGATCAAAATATGATTAAACGATGAGTCAGCCATAGTGAGTTCAAATAATGCTGAAGAATCTCATTTAAACCCACAACAGCAAAAGAGAACTTCAGACCTAGAGCCAAAATTCCTTCTGAACCTCCAACCCCATCCTGCCAAAGTATTGTCACACACGAGATAAAAACGATCGGTTTGGGGACTGCTTTACTGCCGAAGCACAGGGGCTCAGCTTCATAGGAGGATTTACCATTTATATGCGGAGAGCTTCGGCTCGTTTGCTCCTGTTCCGGCAGAGCCAGCGTTACTGAGGGCTGCGGAAAGATGCTCGGAGTGAAACCAGTAGGAGTTTGTTGAGAATCAAATGGCTCAGGTGACGGCTGCCCTGGGGGGGACGGACGGCGCCCGTGCGTGTGAAGGGGGGTGGGCATACAGGTGCCCCTAACACTAAGTACTCTCCTTTCCTTCGCAGCACGAGCCGAGGTAACCGTCGCTGTGTCCTAAAGGACGTGGTTGCAATAGCAACCAGAAAACACAGCTTAACGATATCTGATCGTTTCATTAAGATAATAATGAATAATACACTGCAAGAGGCTGTGCAGGCTTTGATACCAGGGTTGTAACATCCAGCTTGGGAAATCTGAGATCCCTGGAAAGGTTATCTCTAATTAAGAGAAAATATGCGTGCCCTCAAGACGCTAGAAGGCGCCTCGCTAGCAGCAAGCCCTCGGCAGCTCGGAGTACAGTCGCACGCAGGGCTGAGCAGCCCGCGCTGAGGAGCTCGTGGCCACCCTTTGTGTGAGTCCAGACCAGCTCCAGCCTTGTCCCACCGACCAAGCCCTTGCAAGCTGTCAGAGGGGATTAGGTGTCCTCCAAGACTACATCTCCCGGTTTAGCTTTGTCTACAGTGATTCCACTTTGCCTACTCTAAGACTGTTTCATAAAGCGAATCGAAGTGCTCGAAGTGTGGGACCACCAGCAGATTCCCTTCAGATCCTCACACCTGATCTGAACTAAAATGCTGATACAGTCATAGGCAGAATGTGACATTATTGTTCCGGTTTTGGTCCGAGCAGCTAGCTGCTGTTTGTTCCTGTTCATTTCTGATCTTTTTTTTTCTTCTTTTCCTGCAGAATCTCAGGGACAAACCAACTCAGTCTTTAAGGATTACCTCCCTGGTTCTTCTGACCTTCCTGAACAGAATAAGCCTGTGGAACCAACAAGTCTCTGGAAGCAAACATCACGCAGTCATAACTTGCCACCTGGTCTGGAGTACCTGAACCAGGTCCTGAGTCTTTCCAAATGTTAGAATTGTTTTGTTTTCCTCGTAGATTTCTTTGATACCTTGGGCGATGGGGCTGTTTGGGTTTTTCCTCAGGGAGGGCAGGTGGAGATGGAGAGGTTTTTCTTATTTGATGTTACTATGAAATAAGGAACGTAGGAATGGCAAGCCCTTCCTTCATTGCTGCCATTCATTTCTACAGAAATCTCTTTATTGTGCGTGCAGCTCTCCTTGCACCAAACCCATGGGTTTCTTCCCTATAGGGCTTTTTCTCGGTCACAGTATTGCCCCTCTCGTTGTCCCCCCAGTTTCCTTCCAGCTCCTTAAGAGCTCCCTCTCAGGGAAATGGCTATCAAACTCCAGTGGATCTCAAAAAGACTAGAACAGGCAGTGTGTGATGGAATTGTCACCTCCTTTGAGGAACATCAAGGTCCTGGGGAGGCGAGCTCCCATGGTGACAGCTTTGTAAGCATAAGCCTGGGTGGCTACAAGCCCTCACCCACCCTGTGTCGGGTCGTGGGGCAGGAAGGTGCTAGTGCCCGAGAGGGGGAAGCACTGCAAATGGAAGCAGATGAGTAGGTCACAGGCGTGGGAGGGAAAGCGAATGCTAAAGTCTTCTCAGTCCGACTGCTAAAGGTGTAGCTGTCCATCTCACTCTGTGAGCCCTCTCGGCTCCTGGAGCTCAGAGTGGTGACGATCTGCAGCTCTGCTCTGGAAGGATCATCTCTTCCTGTGGTTTTTTGTTGTTGTTGTTGGTTTTTGTTGGTTTTTTTGTTTTGTTTTGTTTTTTTTTTTTTTTAAACTTGGAGTGCTGCTGCTGCTTTGACAATGACTCCAGTTTGCATTTCACAGGTGGCTGGGTTCTGCCACTCGTGTGTGTGCTGAGCAAAACTTCCCACACCCTGCCTGTTATGGGCAAGGACAGGATCGGGCCCCCAGTGTGGTCAGGTTGTGATTCTGATACACACATTTCTGCTGTGTTTGTATTTTGGTGGTGCTGGGAAATGCTTAATTCACTCAAGGTCTGTATTTTAGATATACATTTCTGGTAATTTTGCATGGAAGCAGAAACTGAATGTGTTTTATATTTGGAGCTCAGCTACCTAGATAGCTAATGAAACTGGGAGACCCTTCAGAAACAATCTTTCATGTGGAGTTATGGTTTTCATTTCATGGTGCCCATGCACAGAATTATATGTGTTGTCAATTACATGAGCATTTGTTCACAGACCGTGGGAGCTACATTTTTCAGTCTAAAAGCGATTGTGATAGTAAATACTTGGCGGGTTACATATTCAGTCTCCTGTACGAACGTGAATTATAGCTCAGATTTACCCACACAATGTGGGCAAGCAAATTCTAGTACTTCATTTTATAGAAGCTTTACATCTGACATAAAGACAAAAGAGCAAGTGTCTGTCAGATCTATAACTAGGACTGAAGACCTCATTCATGCTGTCCTCTGCCCAATAACCATGTGTCTGCTGCGGCCCTCGCTAATTATTTTCAATTTTCTCTGCAGTCTGAAAGTGGAAAGCATGTGTGAAATGCTGATTATTGGCATATACCCACAGCTAGAGTTTCCATGCATTGTAGAACGTTTTGGTGTGCGATGCTGAGGTCACACTGGCTGTGTGGCTGATGAAACAAACTCATCCAGGATAGAGTGCAGCAGAAAGGAGATCCGACCAGCGGGGAGAGAGCTGCCTGCAGAATGAATGTGGGATTCACAGCTGCCGGGGTGATCCCTTGGGATTTACCCTGATGGACTGAAAGATTTTCATGTAATGAAATTCTCAAATGAATGAAGTCGTTTCTAGCAGAACTGGGAATTTTTGATGCCATTGGGAAGACTGTGTATCCTTCTGGTTGTGTGTGTATTGGGGAAAGGTGGGTCACAGCACAGACAGGTGTTACTGGAAGGATATGGGGAACAAAGAACCTGCTTTAAAGCAAGACTGAGAGTGTTTCATCTTTAGACTAACAAAATGCTACCAGAGAGGGAACTGTCACAGCTCTCACCCCCAGGAAAGTAAACAACCTGTGGGAAAAAGAGATGTTTAATTGATGGAATGATATTACCAGAAGAAAGATTGTATAGAAAGTGGTTGTGAACAAATACAGGATAAAAAATAGCAATGAGGTTCTGGGATTATCTCCAGCAGGAATGGGGAGGATAGCTGAATAGATCTGAACGCTGAATATATTTCTTAATAAGACCATGATGTGGTCGACTCTGAAACAAGGATCCAAATTTAGTGAATCCCAGAGAGATCCTTACAGTCTCATTCTGAACAGCAACTCAGGGACACAGCATATAGTGTTGGATGAGAGGAAAAGAAATTATCTGTTGTGTACACTAAGGCCAGACAGCAATATTTCACTCTGCAAATACACAGCCGGAGTCCGTCAGTCTTGGGGGGGGGGGGTTGTTCTCTGGGCCGTTCAAGGTGTACCAGAGAAGGGCAACAAACTGCTGCTGCCCTGGCAAGCTGATACTACGCTTTCTATTGTTATCACAAAGGTGACACTCTTTAAACAATTTCCTGCAAAACACGTTCCCCGAACCTCACTATTATCTTCCAGATCACAGCCATAGTTTGAGAAATTGGCCAGTGCCCATCACAAAAATTGGGGGAAACTTTGCCCGCTTCAGGAATAGACAGATGAGACCTTGGAGAAGAATTTTCCAAGTAGCTCAATAGCGTGTTGTGCCACCATCCGGGCTTAACCAATTTCGTAAGAAGTTTCTTAGTTTATACTTGGTTAGACTGATCAGAGGTAAATTGCATGCCTACAAAACTGAATACTGAGAATTAGCTGTGTAGAAGGAGTTTTAACACATCTGAGCTCAGGAAGATTCAGACCTTTGTAAAACAAAGGGCTTTAATGCTTTCGGATGCAAGTGCAGAGTTCCCTTCATCCACAAGTGCCCTATGAAAGACGCATCGGAATAGCTGCCTTGCAGAAACCACGGAAAGGCAAACCAAGCAAGACGAACGAGGGATATCGCCGTGTTGTCTCAACATTGTTTATACATTGTACGCAACAAACCAATACACAGATCAAAATCATTCAAAGCTTTTAACTGCTCAGGCTCATTAATTTTCTTTTCCTTGTGAAAGCCTATGTCGGGCAAAGAAATCTGTATTAAAATCAATGCTAAAACATTAAAAAAAAACCCTGCCTTCTTTAACTTGTTTATTCTTTTTTCATCAGCAGAGCACGTCCCACGAGCTCCACGAGTTGACGTATCTCATGAAATCTAAACTACATAGAGCTAAGATTCTTGGGAGAAAATTTTTTAAGTCCAAATATTTTTTATTATTTCAATTAATGGCATGCACATTTCAGAAATTAATGAAAGGGATAAAGAAGTTTCTCTTTCACCAGCTATTCTTTGCAGCCTGAACTAGCTGCAGGAGATGACTAGAACTGACAAATGGCTGCAATAGTTTGAATATGTACCAGGCAGGATTTATCAATTGTAAAATATACAGACGCTGGAGAGCTGTGACATGCTGCTCTCGGAAGGTGGTTGTGTGCTTTCTGTCTGCAGCTGTGAGTAACGGCAAAATCCTGTGCCAAGCGTTTGCCCATCAGGAATTTAAGGAAAAGAAATCAGCAAAGCCTAAACTGTCACATAAAAGAGGCATAAAAAGTCACATAAAACTGAAAGGTAGACTGAAATCAAGTCCTGCTGGTTTTATAATTCTAATGACTGTTCTCTAAAAAAGAGTAATGTCGGAGGGACGATAACCAAAGAAAAGCTGGTATCACGGCAAAGAGTTTTCCTCCTGCGTTTGTAACCATCTCACAGAGGAAGACGGTTTCAGCAAGCCAAGGATTTCTCTGGGGAGCTGTTGGTTTTGCTCATTCTGGCACCCCAGCGTGACCATTTGCCAGATTTAGGGTGCAGAACGCCCAGTGCCTGAAATCAGAGTGTTAAAGCTCGTGTGTGCCATTGTTGGTGCCACCGGCTAGCCCTGCTGGGCTGCTCCAGCGGGGCCCTGTGGCACGTGGCTACAGCACGTTTTGAGCTTAAGCCCAAACTCATTCACTCCTGTAAGCGCCATGGTGCCCAGCACCACCCTTAGCTTTGGGGTAAGGGGCTTCCCCTCTAAGACCAGGAGGGAGGAACAGGAGTCAGAAGTGGGTCCTGCTTCTCACATACATCATTCCATTGCTGTTGGCTTCCTCATTCCCCCAATGAAGGTTATTTCTCTTCAGATGTGAGGGTGAATTAGCTGACCGCAGCACCCAATGTCACGCTCTTCAGTCATCGTTTCAGAGGGATGTCTGAAGTGTGACTTGAGATACTCCTAGGGCACCCAGCTTGTGCTCCTCTGGAAGGAAAGAAATCCTAATAACGAGGAGATGAGCAATAAAAATAGACAGGTGATCACTGACAGCCCCAGACCTTTCCAACATCCACTATCTTCTTGTTGTTTTTTTTTTTTTTTAAACAGCTGGACCGGATAATTATTCATCAGCAAGTGGAGCTTCTTGAAGGTATGGTGCAATCCTTGTCGCTCTTAAACAGCGCTGGCACACAGATGTCTCCAAAAGGCTTCCAAGTTTTGCCCTCACCTTGTTAATGTCGTTAAAGTCAGCAAAGTCTCTTGCTGACCTCGCATCAGGCCCGTAATGTGGTGTTAGTGTGGTGAAAGCTCGATTTCTTTACGCCTGTTCTGCAGTGAACCAATGAGGAGAGAAAGATTACAGTGAATAATCTCCACACCAGTCCTAAAGTCTCTCCCTCAGACACCTCTCCCTCAAAGTTATTAAAGTTTAACCATCTTTCCAATCCATGGAAAGATGTGCTGTGTTTAACAATAATTAACATGTTGCGAGAAACAAAGCAAATAAAGGAAGGAAAGTCGGAAGACACAAAATGAAGCGTAATAGTTTTTATTTACATAGTTCCTCAGAATTTCAAAGTACTGAACAAGTATTGAATTCTGCAAGTAAAACATTTTTTATCGTATTTCTTTCATTCAAAATGTTGTTGGCTTTGATCCTTGGACATCTCGCTGAGTGAAAGTTTTGTCATCGGAGTGGGGCAGCCTCATGTTGTTACTTTTCACAGGTGATAAAGCACGAAAAAGCCCAACCCAAAACTCAGGATCTGCATTCTGTTTTGTGATATGTACTTGAGCGTACAACAAATCAAAGTCTTAGAACTAAATGTTCCTTCAAAATACAGACCTGCCATTGCTATTTCCTTATAATGGTATATTATCTTTGTGTCGTTTCAAAACAATTTTTTAAACATTCTCTGTTCCAAAGACTTTTAGAATATATACTATAGAGAAGACTGGAACTATAAACTTGTATGCAAAGCTGACTTTGGTGAGTCTTGGTAAATGCTAACTCTAATTCCAACATTACATTAGGGTAATGTAATACTTGTTTTGCTTTATTAGCCATACTCGGCACAGAGACCTCCAGCAAATATGAGATAAAAAACCATTTGGGACAAAGAGTTTACTTTGCAGTGGAAGAAAATGGTTGCTTTGATCGTAACTTGTGTTCGCCTATAAGGTCCTTCACCATAAGGATTGCTGATAACACGGGCCGAGAAGTGATTACAGTGAACAGGCCCTTGAGATGCAACAGCTGCTGGTTCCCCTGCTTCCTTCAAGAGGTGAGTGTATCCTAATTGCCTTTTGCCTGAGCATCTGGCTGGAGGTGCGCAGCGTTAATGAAGCCTCGTGCTACCTCTGTGCGGAGGGCAGGAAGGAATTCACACCCACCTCTCAGCCTGGGCACCGGGTGGAAGCCATCATTTAGAAGTAACTATTGATAAACAAGGCCTCTTTAGGAGTTATATTCCCAGCTTGCCCCTACCTCTCATGGGACCTTCCTCTACTGACATCCCAAATAAAGCCTCTGTTATCTGATGATACAGATGTGTCCCCAGTTAGGGAACACCCTAAAACAGTGTTTGCCCTGACACAGACTAGAGCTTGTTAGTGCTACAGGTGGAAATCACCCGCTGTACTCCCAGAGTGTGAAGGATGGAAAATCCCTGGGGGTCACTAGTGCGTGGGGGTCCGACTGGGGAGCGGCTCTCCGAGGAGGCTGATGCTTCGTTCCATGGCTCTGCCTCTTCAAGGCAGTATATCTCTGGGAGATTGCAGAACTTGTAAATAAGGTGCTTTGAGTAAAAAATGCAGATCGTATAGAGTATCAGATTTTTCTCCTAATTTTTGACTCTCCTTTATTCAGACATCTTTCTTGTTTTACAAAAATGTTTTATAGGTTAACTTATCTACCTACTTTCTCAGTACGGCATCGAGATTTTAAAAAAAAAGCATCCTTTGGTAGCACAGCTACTGTATAAAAAAGCTTATAGGATGCTCACTGGTTACAATAACAAAAACTTTTCACAGCATATGGCTTTTATCAAATCTTCTATGTAAGATGTCAGCTTCTGGTGCAGCTTTTGAGCTTCATATTGTCCACTATATTTAAAGACGCCATTAGACAGCCTTGTAATATCCAGTTCAGACTTTGGCAAAATTATATATAATTATATTTGACAAGTAAACATTATGTCACTATATAAACACTATTATGGACAAATATGCTAATGTAAAATTAGTTTATAACATTTTTTTTGTTTTCCTTTGTTTGCTAGTTAGAAGTTCAGTCCCCACCAGGTACAATAGCTGGGTACGTTGTACAGAACTGGGACCCTTTTCTGCCAAAGTTTACTATACAGAATGAAAGTAAAGAAGATGTACTAAAAATAATTGGCCCATATGCAACTTGTGGCTGCTTTGAAGATGTTGACTTTGAGGTATGTTTCTTATGAGTGTTAAGAATTTTAAAGTTTTACTACTTTGAATAAATTTCTCACTCAAACCTCCTGTTATTCTACCCTTAAAAACATTATGTACTTTGCTATAATTATGGAACAGAAGTACAAGGATGTGCATTGGAGTTCCTAACTTGTACACTCAGATTCCTACAGATGTTTTCTGGACAGGAGTGACAATTCCTTCAAGGAAACAAACATGTTGCTACGTGAAGTCCTGGTCCTCTGCAGTCCAGGAGCACTCAGCCATTGATTTTTTTTTTATAGGCTCGTGGTTTCATGCCACTTGTATTTGCTGTTCCTTGAAGCCTGTGGCACTGAATCTGCTGCCTTCATTACTCTCAGACTGAGGTCACCAGGCAAGATTACTGTCTGATGTGTCTACATCTGTTTGACAATATTAATCAGGAGAAAAATAATTCTGAGGAGCCATTGAGATATTTAAGGGATGAGAGGGAGAATGGGAGAAGCTTGAAGAAACCCTGGACAGAGTTTTCTGATGTCAACAAAGCACTTTGCCTTAGTTAAGGAATCACAAAAGAGCTTCTGTGTTGGTCAACTCATTAGCCAAATCAGAAGACTTTAGCGGCTACTGTCGGAAACGTCAGTATAGTGTGGGAAACATGCAGATGACTACATAATTGGGAACATATCTGCTAGCTGTAGGGCACAGTGGTCCACAGCACTGCTGTGATTTGGAGCCTATCAGAAACACAAGACAGGAAAAAGAAATTAATTGTTAAAGAAGAGCAAAAGCGGTATAAACTTTCACAATTGCTTTCCTTCACTTTTCTGTCACCTCTAAAGATGCTGATGTTTCCAAACTTGAGACCTTTCTTGTGTGCCACTCCTAAAGGCAAATCTGACACTAATAGAGCATCTCAATGGTAAGAATAAAAGAACCGCCTGACAACTATAGCATACTCTGTGTGTCAAGGCGCAGTCATTAATTCTGTGGAGATATAATCAGTGTGTATTTGACTTATTTACATTTATGTGTATTCCTATTTTTTTTATTTTCGTAGGTAAAAGCTCTCAATGAGATGTCAACGATTGGCAAAATTTCCAAGTACTGGTCTGGATTTGTAAACAACGTCTTTACCAACACAGCCAACTTCGGGATCCAGGTCCCTGTAGATCTTGATGTGAGAATCAAGGCAGTAATGATTGGTGCTTGTTTCCTCATTGTAAGTATGCGAAGCCAAGAGGTTGACCTATAGAGGTGGGCAGATTGGGACCAAAGGGGCCTTTGCTATCAGCTGTGATCCTACAACGGCATAAGTGCGGTGGAAAGCCAAACCTGTTACCTAAAGGATAAGCCTTTAATAAGCCCTTTTAATTTTTATGCCTGCTTTTGGTTTTTTCTTACTGACTGAACATCTTTAGGTTCCTAACATTTTTGTTTGTTAAACTGTTTCAGTAGTATTCCACACGTAATTCACTATCTTATATAGCAGTCTCAAATATGTCAAACCTAGTAGACTCCCCCAAACCCCTTATCCGTTGTGTTTGAATGGGTATATGAACCAAAACAGAAGTTATGTTATTTCAAATGGTGAGGGCCACTTCAATAGTTGTGTCGAGTGTTGTATGTAAGACTGTCAGGTCATATGAAATTGCCTACAAAAATTCCCTCGTGAAGATAATCACAAGAGAAGAATTTTATGAAAAGGAGAATACTCACCTCTAGGGGTAAGGGTGAAGTGAAGATGCATGTTTTCTAGAATTATAAATTGATATTTGCTGTGTATGTCTTTTGCCAACAGTAATGTGTTAATATTAGGATGCAATGGTTTCAAAATCATCTGTGATACATCAGAGAATATAAAACAAAAGGACAAAATTGTTTAAATTATTCACTGGAAAGCTTTAAAATAGCAGCAATTCAGATACTCTGCTTTTATTAGGTTAGAAATGTAACTCTCATAACATTTAAGATTTTGGGGCTGGGTCCTCCAAAACTCCTGTTCCTCAGTGGCAGAGTAATAGAAAACCACCATCGACTAATCTAATTACTTTATGTAAAAAAAGCCTACAAGTAAGCCTTTTGATAGTAATTGTTGCATTTTTGTACCTTCCTTACCATTCACAGTTTGTTTATTTGTAGGACTTAATGTTCTTTGAAAACTCTTTGGATGGATTATAACAAGATGACAGAAACAATAAAATATGCAGAATGTGTTTCAGTAAGTAAAAATGAAAATAAATTGATCTTCTTGCTTTGAAGACTTATACGTTAGATACTTTCTAATTCTTTTTCATTTTCTTCCAGAAATCCCTTGAGGTTTGGACATGATTTTGAACTGCACAAATCCTTGTTCCTTATAGGAAAAGAAAGGGAGCTAATGATGATGTTTATTAAAATATGTCTCATGTAAATAATAATTTCCCACTTACGTTTTCTGTGCGTTGTAGCTAAACACATACTTTTCACGCAGAGCACTGTTGCTTTGGAACAGAGCTATTCTCTTCTTTCTCTTTTGATGTTCCTGCATGGGAAATCATGAAAGATTAGATGAAGGCTTGCAGCGTCACTGATGAAAGTCTATGTTTAGAGAAGCTTTTGATGTTTTGCAAGTGCTGGTACCAGTTACTAACCACATGAGGGTGTGTTCTGGGGGTTTTGCTTTTTCATAATTTTAGAAGTAATTTTCTGATTTGTTATTTAATTAATAGTAACAAACTGAGATGGAAAGTAATAAATATAAAGACATCACCCGATGGGAAGTTCAAGATGTTATCTGTTTCAGTGAGTTGAAATAAGGGAGGTGATGTTTGCTAGTAAATTAATTTCATGGCAAAGATTTGTTTAATGAGTGGCAGCCGGAAATTAGGCTTCCAGTACTAGACTTGGGAACGTAAGCTCTCAGAAAATCTGGTCTTCCACTGCTTTTGTTTTGAATGCAGGCCACAAGGTTTGAGAGATGGTCCTCTATGTGTTAGAGGCGTACAAATCGCTTCCCATTTGAACTGTCTAGTGCTCCCATCCACTCAGGAATTTCCTTAAAAGTTTGTTCCTCTTGATAATATCTTGATAATATATGAGGGTGACAGAGCACTGGCACAGGCTGCCCAGGGAGGTTGTGGAGTCCCCTTCTCTGGAGATTTTCAAGACCCGCCTGGATGCAGTCCTGAGGGATGTGCTCCGGGCAATCCTGCTCTAGCAGGGGAGTTGGACTAGATGATCTCTAGAGGTCCCTTCCAACTCTGAAAACTCCGTGACTCCGTGATCTGGTGGTTGATAACTTTTCATTCAGCCTTGCCCTAGAACAGAATAACACTTTTCCTTTGGCAAGCTCAGCTATTTCCTACGATAGGACTGTACAATAGGAGTTTTTTCTATTTCAGGCAGCAGTTTTGCATAGCTGTTCATTCCTGCAGTCACACCTCATCATACTGTTCCCAAACGCTCCTGCCAACAGGCTTATTCTAATATAAGCTTCCTTTCCTAGGAACACCCATGATATACACATGCAAGACACAAACAGAAAAATTTGTGTTGCAAAACATTTGTTGTGTGAACTTGCTTACGTCTTTCTTAAAAACTCCAATGAGTCCTCAAGAAGCAAACCAGTACCGTACAATATTGATGGTAAAAACAAATGCTATCATAGTCACCGGTCAGGTTTCCAAGGGGAACATTTTACAAATCACTGTGAATGCTGGATATTTTTTTTTTTGCCTGAACTAGTAATTCAGTTCTCGCAAATAACCAACACATCAACGGAAAGGAGAGGAGATAATGAATAATTCATAAAAATGAAAAAGAGCTAAATTTATCAGGTGATTAAGTCTCAACAAATATTTAGACTAATTTTAAATTAATGTTCATGGATATGAATTCAAACACGGTGAAGTCAGGAAGTTGCAGCTAATGTTCCCATAGTGAAATTAACTCAGGAACGCTTATAGATTTAAACAGTATGTTTTAGATTATATACCACACTTAGGTATTTATACAGATTTACATATGTCTTGAAAATAATTGTGGTTAACAAGCTCTGACAATCATCATTATCTGTTAACCATTTCATTGCCGGCGGTGGCTGTGACTCTTAGCAGCGCAATCAGGCTGCCATGCGCAGAAGTTACGAGCTCCCGGGGAACCGTCGCTGCCACCTTTCCCAGGGGGAAGCACCCTGTGCAGTAGCCGAGAGCTTCGCGGGCGAGAAGCTCCCTCGTGTGGAAATTCATAGTTTTGCAGAAGAACACAGATGACTGATGCTAATTTGCTACTCTCGCTAGTTTCACATCAGTGTCCTTCTATTAAATGCAGTCCTGAGTTACTCTACTGCAGATTGCGGAAGAGCGCCAGGTTTTTATATTAATTTCTCTCTTTAAATCCCTTTGCCATCTTAGATAGAAGCGACCACGGTAGCCAACAGTTTTGGGTCTCTTGCAAAACCACGTTCTTGCACTATTGTTGAGTCTGAACACTATTGTGTGTCTGAACGCCCGGCAGAACGCAGCGCGCGGTGAGGTCAGCGGGCTCCCCTGCCATCTGCCCCCTCCCCCTGCGATTGCCAGCCGCCTTCGATTGCCAGCCTTCTTACGGCCCCCGACAAGCCAAAGACATCTTTGAAGCAAATGTGTCCCACCGCCATTGAAGTCAATACAAAATCGAGTCTTATTTACCCTCAGGGCTGAATTTGGCCATGAGCGTCCACATATATACCTTATAGGTAAACAATATACGCATATATTTTTTTATACATTGCAACCAGATGATAGTACTGTAGTTCTTTGTGCTTAGTGACTTTGTTGCCATTGAGTGTGTTAGTACAACTTTTTTTTTCTTCTTTTAATTGTAACGCTTGCGTATGTGCAGGAGTATGTTTGAATGCCTCTGTTTACACCCAGCAGCAGCTCCTGGGACATACCGGAGCAGGTTCAGTCCCTGGATAAAACAAAGCACCGGGGCTGGGATAGCTCTTGCTGGCTAGAACTTCCTCAGCAGCCTGCCTGACCTCGGTCCCACCCTTCAGCATCCGGGTAGACATTCAGTGCCAATGCCGACACTTTTTCAACTGAAAGTTCCTTCTTCTAAACCTCAGCTGCCATACGAGGCAGGTATTTATCCTCAGCAAAGATGATGGAGTTCTGCATGGTATTACTAAATAAAAGCTAACGTGTACTAAGATCTTAAAAACCTGCAGCTCTAACTAGTAACTCTTTCTTATGACTAGCAACGTGTTTCACATTATGGGAGCTACGTACGCTCTTTACAAATCTCACCTTTCACGATTCCCCCAGGGGCTAGGAGTGGCTCTCCAAAGGAGAATTCAGTGTTCCCCAAAGGGGGAGACAGATATTCTCTAAAGCAGATTCACGTCTTAAACATATAGAAAGAAACATTATTGTTTTAATGAAACTGAAATTTTACTTAATCCAGCCAAGCACATAGTTTCCCACTTGATCACTAGCCAAATGGTAAAGCCGTGTAGTAAACAATTCGTGTGTTCAGTAGATGGCAGCAACAGCTCATTAGTACAATATTTAACTTTCCATAGCTCAAAAGATGTACCCAAACTGACCAAAGATCAACACACCTTTAACCTCTAATTGATTTCTACCCTTAACTGCAGGATTTTATTTTCTTTGCCTGATATTAAACCTTTGTCACTTGATGTTCGGTTATCTTTATTGCCTGCGACTTACAGCTGATTTATTGGTGACTGATATTTTATGAGACCTGGTAGATGCACGGGCAGAATCCAGTCTACCACAAGATGGGCTCTTCTGTCAGCCCCAAATGTATTTTTTGCACCTAGAGCATCTCTCCAACTTCTACAGGTGGACAGAGGAGAAGCCCCAGGCCCAGGACATTCCCTACACACAGCATCTCTGTAAGTCCTTTGGTCATCTAATAATTTGGTGGATGCAAAAGTACCTCTCTTTGTAGACTTTGATGTGCATATTGAAAAAATATCTTTTTGTTGCAATTTGGTTAGTTGTTTTAGGATTAGACAAACCTAGAGCTGACCCAAAATACACATTTTCTAATGGAGTTGTCTAAATGGTACCTGTTTGGAAAAAAAAAAAAGGCAATTTCCTTCTCCTGACTTTCTTAGTTGAATTGATTTCTTTTCAATTAGAATGGTATGTTCTATGTTAGGATGATACACACTAGTTTAATTCAAAGATTAACTTTAGGTTTTTGAATGTGCTTTTTTTCCTTCCCTTAAGGGGCAAAAAAGACCTTAGATCCTTAGGGGAAATTATCCCATAACCTGTGAAAGATTTGTTACTTTTTTCCTGGAATCCTAAATGTTTTTCAAACTCCATCCCTCTTAGGAATAGCTTCCTTGATGCCAAATCATTATTGAAGTACTCTATTAGCACCTGCTATGAGACAACAGTTTATTCATGATCTGTCAGCATTCTATTACTTCACTCCTCTGAAATGAAGTCAACAGAACAATTTTTAACAGACTAATACCTACTTTTTGGAGTGAGACAGCCCAGACCAGATACAATTTTCTGCTTTCTTTCTATATTGTTAGTAACATGCTTAATAAAAGCCCGCTAACCTTTTACAAAAGGAAAGTCAGAAGGACAGAGACACTGTGCCCAGTGACTTGCTCCCAAAGCGCGTTCGCTCCTTTATCCCAAAGGACAGTGAATTCCTGCCACTGCGAAAAGGAGACCTGCAGGTGACCTCACGTTGCTATGTGTTTCCTAGATTGCCATTGAAAAGTCATCTCTATTCACAATTAGGTCCTGTTCTCCAGTCTCTCTTTGCAAAAACAATACAGAGACTTCTCACCCCTATTGTCACTTTCATTTTCTTCCGGCAAAGGAATATAAACATAGTTATTGCAGCATTGCTGCAGCAATCAGAGTCCTGACCTCATCTGACTTGACACCCAGCAGACCTACTTGAAAGCTACAAATTTCATATTAAACTTCCTGTATTAACGTACACAGGACTATTTAATCCAGTGAACCTCAGGTCTCGCTGGTTATCGAAAAGGCACACGGTGAAGTTCGTGTTGATGGACTATGTTTCCAGGATGGAGTCCTGTGAAAGCCATGCAGCTCTGGTACTTAGGTGGCTGTTTTGTCAGTCTTGGTTTTGAAATAAATTTACTTTACTGTATTGCGTGGATTAACTCAATCTCCATTTAATACCCTCATTCGTGAGGAATAAATAAGTTAGGCAGTCTTGCATAGATCCAAATTCAGTGTTTTCACAGGCTGTGGGTTCAGTTCTGTGTACTTCTTATTACATGGGCGCTGGCACAGAATTGCTCCTAAAATCTGGGTACTGGCAAGCAGATAAGCAAGGAGAATGCTCATATGCTTGAAGATAAGTGAGCACTTTGTGTACTCTTATTTCTAAAGAACGGAGCACCTCCCAGGTTTAATCCTCAAATAACCATGTAATAAAAAATGTTGATGAGAACTCCTGAGTTCTCACATAAAATCCTAATTGGGAGGAAAGTCCCCACTTACTTGGGTGACCTCGTTGACTCTGCTTGCTGTTTATCTAAAGTAGGAGTACTTTCGCATAAAGGGTGCTAGATTAGGCTTAGCATGCAATAAAATAAAATAATATTGTGGAAAGACACAGGAGAGACCCAAGAGCCATGGGGCGGCACCGTGAGAGCCTCGCAGCCATCCCAGGGCTGGGGCGTCCTCTCCTCCATCGCTTACAGGGAAAGTTGCGCTTGGGGTACGTGTGGCTGGAAAACAGGGAAGCACACACCATCCGTTTTCCGTCTTTAGCTTTCAAAAGGCCAGTTATAGTATGTCTAACAATGCTTTTATTCTGGGTGAGCGTTGAGGGAAAATTCTCCCTGTAAGTCATTTCAACAGGACTCGTTAGCTTGATGTGCTTTTCTACTTTAAGATGTTAATTTGAGGGACATTTTCCTCTGTGCCAATAACATCAGGTAAGTGCTCTATTTATATTACTGATTCTTTTTTTGTATTAAAAACAAAACCAACATACAACAACAAAACCCTACAAGCTACTGTTGGCTGCCACTGCTCTCTCTAGAAATAGTTGTTTCTATCTAGAAATGGCCATGGACACTTTTTTGGTTTTGTTTCAGATGAGCATATTTAGAGAAAGAAAATGTCACAGCCCACGTGTCAAGGTCCAGCATTGCTTTGTAAGTATTTCTTAGTAATTTATGGGTTGCTTGCAGAAACTTGGGTTATTTTTGGACAAGGCTAATGACTACTAATTATTATTCTATGTGTGTTATTTCTAGACCCGTGAAGAATTATATTTTTCCATCAGGAATGACTTTGGGCAGCTGTCTTCCATAATAACGCCCCTACGTACCAGCCAGCGCCGAAATAAGGAATGCAGCCTGGGATCAAAATAAGGATCACCGTCAGAAATGTCTTGTATGCTTCACACTTTTCTAGAATTCAAATGGAGGTTTCATGAAGAACCCAAAGTGTGAAAATACTGTTTTACTTAAAGAAAAATCCTATTTGCTTTGCAAATTCGGGGGAGATATTTTGGCTGTTATATCGGAGAGTTTGCTGAGTGTGTAGGGTAGGAGTGAAAAAGATGAATTTAATTTATTTATTTATTTATTTCCGCTTCTCTCCTATCTCTAGTTTCATGTAGTTGTAGATTAAGGCTCAGAGCACCTGGGAGCTAAGTAAGAGCCACATGCGATGCTTTCTCAGTCCTTCAGCGTTGCTCAGCGCCGGGGCAGCAGCACCACACCTGGAAGCTTAAGTTTCCCTTGCAAATAAGGCTGGGGTTAGACAAGTCCTTGCTGTTTGTGATTCAAGGGATTTTTTTCAAATGTCACTATTTAAATCAAGAATCATATGTGCGTTTTAAACTCCTTAGAGTTTTGATTCGATACGTATTTGGTTCTGAAACATTTTCGCTGAGCCGAGCTTACCATATGAGAGCAGCATCACACCGATACCCTGTAAATGCAACAGCTCAGATAAAAACAAGAAGTCCGGTGGAAGCCAGGACAAGCAGGTTATTACTTAAATTAACAATTTAGTAAATAAATTAACTAAATGGTTCCCTATCAGGAACAGTTTTATCTCTGCCTTTATTGCTGCAGACTCTCAAGGGCCTGGTAGGAAATGGTGGCACCTAATTACAAACTCCCAGAAAAGTGAAACCCCAACAAGAATTAGTGGTGCGCAAGGAATTTCATCCTCCCTGACACGGCGCTGCGGCAAAGGCAGTAGAGTCCCACCGTTTGCTTCCTCATAGAAAATTGAGGAGATTCTTTCCCTTTCAATGATCTGCAAGACGTGTCGTTATTGCCGTCCTTCCTCCACCTGGCCACTCAAAGGGAACTCGTTGCTGTGATACCAGACCGGTGCTCGCATTGCTAAAACCACGTGCAACATGAAGCGGGACTGTGCTTGTCACCGAGGAAAGCTTCGGCGGGTGCCTTCCCTTCTTGCTTTGCCGAGTAACTGGGAGCAGCGCAGGAGGAAATAAGGCGAAAGGGTGAGGGCAATGAGGTGAGGTGGGGAGACACAGGAGCTGGGGCTTGGCAGGGCTGCGGGGAGAAGGGCCCCAGTAAACAGGCGGGGTGCGTCTTCGGGAAAGGCTCTGTTCGGCAAGAGCCGAGAAACACCGACTGATACGCTGACATTAAACATGGCAGTAAGCGTGATACCTAAATTAAGAGTGCCCGCGTGATCCACAAACACTTCTGTAAGCGAAACCTGCTTGCTTTTAGCTGTAGTGGTTGGGACCAGTGGGACTAGGCATTTTGTCTTGATTTTGGGCTTTTTTTCAACAGAAAAACTTATCTCCTCTGATGGGTGTATGCATATGGCTTTCACATGCACACCAGCGGGGAGGCTGTTATCATAGAGAGGTGTGGTTATACGACGGGAGGGGGGGGGGGGAAAGGCATACACGTGACCTGACCTCTCACCGACCTCTTTGTATGAGCAGTCTCATAAAATTATTTGTCTCAATTCTATCGGCCTTTTGCTCAGCCCTCCCGTAGCAGTGCTGGGCTTGACGTGTTGCAGGGAACACGGTGTTTTAGTTGTACCGTCACTGTTGTGGGTAAGGCCGTCGGTCCTGATGTCAGGGAAAGGGTAAATGATTGTGGAGCTTGGGAGAGAGGAAGAGTCCGACTGAGACGAATCCTTGCGAAACCACAGCGTATCTGGAGGTGAAGGAAAGAGCGAGGGTGTCATGGGAACAAAATGAGCAGGGGCAGAGGAGGACGCAAGGAGGACACAATATTTCTACCAAAAGTAAATGAATGCTTTCAACTAGCTGTGAAGTCTAACTAGGTCTCCACAAATGTGCGCTCAGTGGAAATAGTGTGATGGATCTGCATGACAAAATAAACATCTGCTAGGTGAAGTCATGGTTATCTAATGACTGCTGATCTGTTCAAGCTGTAATGCTCCGTTATCTTGTACTTCAGGAATACCGCTGGTAGAAAACAATTAAGAAGGGAAAATGTTTCAAGAAAATCCTGCAGAGATGCAAAATGCATATGCAGCGTTGATGTGCTTGGTACCGTATATATTTATTACTACAAATATGCGTTAGCTTTCTTGGTGAACTTTTTACGCTAAATCACTTAACTAAAAAACGAAACCAGAAGCCTTTCCTGAAGGAAATCTATCATAGCAGCTAAAGTAAAACAAAGCAAAGAAGCCAACAAACATGTACAAAAGAGATCAGACTCCTCTCTTCTCCCACGCTGTCCTGGAAATCAAATTTTGTAAATAGCTTTGTTCAGTCTGTTGTTTATAAAGCAATACAATCTTATCTGCAGCCTCGGTTGATGTAGAAGGATTTAGAGTTCTGACACCGCAGTGAAGCATTAAAACCATGCGGCTTCATTCAAAGGCCGATGAAATAAAGGTTACCCTTTGGATCAGGTCATTAAAGCCTTTTGTCAGATAAGTCCACAGTAATTGTATGCAGCTCTACCAGCAAGAATTTTTTATTATTAACTCAGAGAAAATAACTGATGAATGGTGTAAAATGTTTGTTCTAGTTCTAAAGCTGTAGAAAATACTGATTAACGCGGATATAGACACACAGGCAAAAGTCACGTGCTTTGAAATTCTGGGAAAGGTCATTGAGAGAGAACGACATAGAATAATTATAATTATACCAGTGTGAAAAAGGCTTTTACCTCAATTTTGAAGACCTGCCTAAGGAGCATATTGGTTCCAGAACCCGGCAGAGCCTACCTGCATAGACTTGTGGGCCAACTCATTCCACCCAACTTGCAAGTCCAGGTGGTTGGACCTCTCACCTCCAGCAGAAGAGAGTGGCCGTTTCCTGGGGGCTGGGGGGCACTAAGCCTCCTCCCGCAGCGATGCAGGAGGAGCAGACGTGTCTCGGCAGCACTGGCTCCCGGTGTGCATCTCCACTGGTGCGGTGTCCACACTGCACAGCTGCCGCAGCTGGAAGAGAAACCGCAGTCTTTGGCCAGGAGCTCCCGCCAGGAGCTCTCCTTGCGCAGGCAGGGTGGACGTATCCTGCTTCCGCCTTGCCAGCCATGAGACGCTGTTAAGGGGAGAGCAGAGCACATCTCCTCAATCAGTACCAACCAGCAGCTCTATCACATTAAAGAGCTGAATGGGGGATTGGAAGGCAAATGAAATTTATAATACCACGTGATACAGCAACCAGGGAGAAATATCTCCTGGGCTGCGAGTAACAGATCTGACAAACTTAATTTAAGAAATAATAGGGCTAAATGTGAATCCTCCTGAAAGCTGTGCTCAGGATTTCTAAGGAATGGGCTTGGCCTGAGCACGAGGTCACCGCTTTGATGAGCAATTTCTTCACGTGTAATTACCCCACATCCCAGGTAATCGGTATGAGATAAGAGTTTACTGCACCTGACATTGGTGGCTAGGTCTTAATAGTGAATAGGGTTTATATCTGATGTAAATCTTCTCCATTTTCCTTTTCCTATGTTTTCTCCTCCCAGCTTCCGAACCTCCCGAATCCCACAGCTCTCTGTGTGAGAAGCAGTGCCTGGTGCTGAGTTGCCTTGGTTCTCGTTCTTAATTGACCTGTAAATTCACCTCATAAACTCACGCCCTTCTACCTTTATAACTTCTTAATTATCTTCTTAATTAATGAAATCCTCAATGTCCCCAGTAGGTTTTTATCAGACGAGCCTGCTATGAACGCATTAACTCGGACTTTACTGGTTTTAATAACACTCTGTTCTCGGCCTGGTTATGTGTTTAGGGATTGCGCTACCCATCCCCCGGTTGATAAAAGAAGGGAGTGCCAGCGTGTATCGCCCACAGTCAGAAATCACCCTATTTACAGCTTTTCCTTTATCAGCGGCTCCCTGACGAGCCTCGGTTGCCTAAGCAGGAATAGGAAAGTTAAAAAGCATTACTTTTTCGTAATAGCGAATTCAAAACCAATCCTGGTATCCCAAAGACTAAAACATAGTAAGCGAAAGCAGATGTGGGCCTGGGTGCGTTGGGATATTCTTTGCTGTGCTGGGACCGGGGGGAGGCAGGGGAGCCGGGGGGCCGGACGGGCAGAGGGAGTGGAGCAGACACCTCCCCTCCAGCCAAAGATACCCCGAGCACCGTGGCAACGGGCTGCTGCTTACTGGCTTCTTTTTTTTTATTTTACGGACCTTTTTGAAGGGGAGATGTCACCTCCAGACCCCAGGTGCCCTAACATAACTGTTTGATGTGATTCCAGTTTCGTAGCAGCGCAGCAAGGTCAGCTCTGGAGGAATTTGGCCATTGACTCCCACCCACGCACATTCCCCGCTTGGCCGGGAAAGGTGCCGGAGGAGGGGCGTGTTCAAGGACTACCAACGCTTCATTGCTGCTGTGTGATCTAATGGTGCCTGTGACAGTGCTTAAATCAAACAACCTGGCTTTGCAAAAAAAACTTAAAAAAAACCCCACAAACAAACAACTCCCCCACCCCCCCAAAAAAAACCCCAAACCCAACAAAAAAAAATCCCCAAACCCGAGCCCAGACAACTCTAAGCAACCTGGAAATCCAGAGTGCCAGCTTCGACACGGAGCCACACGTCTGCAGGAATGGGGCACGTGGAATTGGCCTGAGTTGGCTTTCCTGGTGTATTGTATTATTTAAGCTGGTATTGTGCTTTTTAGGAAAAAAAAATCACGCCTGGGTATATGTTGCCTATAAATATCTATTTGTAGTATCAGTATCCCTTTAGCAGAAAACAGGATTTACACAAGCTGCATTTTAAACTCTCGGTATCACAGTTAATCCTAAACGCTGTAAACTGTAATGGCCTATTTCTTTACGTCAAGTTGTTCTTTTCCTCCCTATATCCCGGTTTTTGACTCTAAAGCGGCTTATGCTGCTTCATCTGCAGTGCTGACATTCAAAAATGGGTATGACTGGCAGCAGTAAAATTTTATTCACCCTCTTTCTCAGTCTAGGAAAGAAATTGTTTGGCACAAAAACGTTTAGTAGCGAACCCAAATACCTTGTTTTGTTTCTATTGTTGTTTAGTTGTTGCTTTAGCCTTGTGTTCAAACACCTTGAGGAAAGACTGATGATGGTTGCTGACAGTTGGCTGCGGCAATTACTTTTCCTGTTTAAATGATTGTGACAATTGTTAGTGACAGCCCGCGGGGACATGTTGCTGGTCAGTATATGTGAAAATATGAGGACTGCTGCTTTTATGGGGTTTGGAATTCGTAACTGTACAATCCTGCTATCTGGATACTGAATTAACAAAGATATTACGGTATTAAAACCCTTTTCGCCCAGTTTCCCTCTCAAAGGAGAACCTAAAACTCATTTATTAGACTGCGGGCTTGATGAGCGACTTGACATTGTTAAATGAAATCAAATAAGCCAGCAGCCCGGTTACCACAGTTACAAATCTTTAATACAGAGATAATGTGCTAGCTGCCTCTTCTGGTTTCATGAGTACGTTTTTTATTATCTTAGTGAAGGGCTAATTACTGAACCAAAAAGAGAGCTATACTGGGACTCGGGAGATGTCGGATGCCTGTCAGCTGTGCGTGTGATGGAATCTATTTGCCCCAGTTCCACATCAAAGAAATAATAATAGCAATTTATCTACTTTTGAAAATGTTTGGATTTAAACTACACGTACATCGTGTCTGACACACTGGTGGTGACATTGGTGGTCTGACATTAGACTCATCGTGTTTTATCAAAATGTAGATTTTGCCTATTGGAACGTTTCATTATTTGCTTATCTGCTTTCAAAATCGCTACTGGTTTGAATACAACAAGTAGTATAAACGCAAAAAGGAAGATAATTTATTGATTATGGATAAGATTCCTAAAATGTGAATAACT
Source organism: Vanellus vanellus (assembly GCF_965231255.1). NCBI lineage: Eukaryota > Metazoa > Chordata > Aves > Charadriiformes > Charadriidae > Vanellus > Vanellus vanellus. The sequence goes on from NC_138913.1 coordinate 16,750,082, forward strand.
GAGGGTGAGGTGGCTAGGCTTAACCCTTTAAAACCTAAATTCTCCCAGCAGATTCTAAGTATTGTTAAAATCCTGTCATTTAAAAGTGCGTTTTGTGTGACTGTAATTTGTGTGGCCTTCGCCAGGAAAACCTGTACAGTGCAGAGCAGCCAATATTGCAATCGCAGGGCGGTCAGGCTTTACCATTCCTCCTCTATTCACTGAAATGTTTCTGGTATTTTATATTCAGTTTTACTTTTGCCTCATCACCCCCAGATGATAACGCTGACTCTAATTTACTCCGTCCTGCCTTATCCCGGCAGATAAGGGTGGAAGGATTTTACAGAGCAGATGCCCAAGCGCTGCTTGGCAGGCCCTCTCCTTGGCTCAGAAACTGAAGCTCCTGGCCTCAGTCACTACCGTCTCCGTTCCTCTGCATACGCGGTCTGAGTGACGCCAGCCTTCGAGCTCTGTACAAGGGAGGGATGGGAGACAGGAGAGAAAAAATGTACCCCTTGGCTGGGGCTGCTGCCAGCGCAGCTCAGGCCTGCCGTGGGGAGGGAGGCATTTCTTTCTTTTTTTTTTTTTTTCTTTTCCTTTTTTCCTCTTCCCTCTTTCCTCTTCCCTCTTCCCTCTTTCCTCTTCCCTCTTCCCTCTTCCCTCTTCCCTCTTCCCTCTTCCCTCTTCCCTCTTCCCTCTTCCCTCTTCCCTCTTCCCTCTTCCCTCTTCCCTCTTCCCTCTTCCCTTCTCCTTCCTTCCTTCCTTTCTTTTTTTTTTGCTATCTTTCTTTTTTCTTTTTTTCTTTCCTTCGTCCTCCCCTCCTCCCTCCCTTCCTTCCTGGCACAACCCTCAATTTTGTGCCTCAAACCTCACATCCTCTGTCTTTTCTGTATTTAAGACAACACTACCTACTCCTACTCACAGCTAATCTTTCTCTGCATCTGCCAGGGCCGCTTGCTGTTCTGGGAACGCTTTCCAGGTCACAAACGCCAGAGAATTGAGTTTGCGTCCTCTGTGGGGTTACGTGCACAGACACAAAAGGCAAACCTGCCGGCAACGGCTGTTATTTCCCGTGGCACACAAACAATACCTTTCTTGAGGTTAGATGCAGTTGTACACTGTTTGAGCTGCACAAAAAGCAAATATGCTTCTCATGTACCGCCGCGAGTGAATCTCCTCCCATGTTCCATCACCAACACCGTTCTGCCTGAGCACTGAGGGGAACGGAGCTGCTCAAGTGATGTCAGGAAGAAGATGACAGCTCCTTTGGTCAACGTGACTCCAGTCAGCAAATCAGGTTACTGAGACCTCCGTGTCAGAAGCTGGCGGAGGAACTGATCCCATTGCTGGTGTTGGGTACCACAGGATCAGACGAGGTGCCGGAGTCGGGGGGATCCGCAGGTGAAGCAGTAGTAAGTAATATTCTGAATATGCAGGACACAAGCAACATACCTAGAAAATAGAGTCAAGAATCTACAAATGATGTTTCTTTTCAGTTAAACATGCTAAAACCTAACAAATAAATTACTAGGAGCATAGTCCCTTTCTCACTTCCCAAATGTTTAAGCAGTACTTCCCCTGCGGCACTGATCAAATCTGCTCATTGAGGAAAATAAAAAGGTAGTGAGCGTTTCAACCCACTGATCTAAAAGAAAAGCACTGACTGCCGGTCATAACCCGCGGTCCTAGTTGGATAAGAAAAGAAGTGGAGCTTTATTTGATATGGCAAAGACCGATAATTTACTTTGTATTGTGTGAATTGTGGCATCTTTTTTCCTGCCGCCACAGGTAAATAGGATTTTACCTATGGGTAAATGCCTGAAAGGAGGAGGAAGAAATACGCTGCTATCTCTGTTCTCTTTGATAAAATGAAAAAAAGTAAGTATCATAAGGAGAAAAGCTAAGTAATCTTTATAATTTTTTTTGCATTTTACAGCGGATACACAATGTCCTTCCTGCCTTTCCACTCTGGGCACGGGGGAAAAAAAAAGCCTTGAAAGAGAAAGTGTGTGTTAGCTTTGGGTTGGGTTTTTTCCATTGGAATGGAGTACTGCATTTTGATAGGGTGTTTTTTTTGTTTTGGTTTGGGTGTGGGTTGTTTGGTTTGTTTTTTTTTTTAGTGGATATTAAACATGTTGATCCTGAAGTCCCTGCTGTTTACAGATTCACAACATCGTAAGGAGGGCTTGACTTTGCCATGGGCAGGAGCTGGAGCCCAGCCCAGCCCCGCTCCTCCCCTGGCACCCGCCGGGCACAGAGCGGGGAGGGCAGTCTGCGTCCCCACTACTCTTTTCTGCGAAATTTTACTAAAAGGATGAATTTAGGGCAATCCAGAAAAGTTGTTACAACTTTTCCAGATGCACCCACGTTTTCAAACAGCTAGTATGGGCACCCCGGGCTGGCGCCCCGATGGCAGCAGGGCGGCCCTGCAACGCGCGCGGCGTGCCGAGCGCCTCCCTCAGCGATGCAGTTTGGATGATTTCTCGTGGCACGGCACTGATTTGGGGTCGCAGCAGACCTCTGCTGTGGAGCTTATCAAACCCCTCAGCAATTTGACTTTATTTCCTGCCGAGGCTGCTCTCAGCTACGTCGCGGAAGTTCAAAAACCCCACGCTCGGGAAGCAATTTGTCCGACTTTCAAGCCCTCAGTGTAGCTGAGTGCGATCCTGGTCAGGCTAAAGGCCATGAAAACCTGGCTATTAATTTGGGAGGTTGTAAGAGATGATAGTTGGGACAGGATTTCATACTGTTTGCTAGCATCTTGGCTTAGAGCGGGGAGAGATTCATGTTTAATTTTCAGAACTGTTCTTTCCTGAGGATGAGGTAAATTTTGTCTTTCAGGGTTATCCATCAGGCGTTCCTGTGCTGCTGGTATTCCTGGAGAAGCTGTCAGGACCGGTGCTGGTTTTCTTACTGTAAGTCTCTAATTTACGCTCTATAACCTCTGAGCATCAAATTCTTCACCTGTTACTTCAAGGTACGTTACGTGATCCGAGGTGAACTGCAGCTAATACCTTGCTGCAAAGGTATTCAAAGCTGTGGGATCTGGCGCAGAGGCAGCTCTGTTTGTTGTGCTGTCTGAGCAATGGGCTTATGTTTGATGCTATCTGAAATATCTTGGATTTCAGAATGATGCTACTTACTATAGCCCCCTTGACAACTGATCAGTCGATTTTAAGGATCAGCTAGCTAGTCCCTAACGCAGAAGGGGCGGACTAACTTTCTCCCTTCTTGGGAAAACATCACACATTTTTGTTTCTACTCATCTGTCAAGCAGGACTATCTTCTGCATAGGTAATTAGTACTTGCCTGGAAGTAGTCCCAAGACTTGAGGAATAGAAATGTATAATGAAAGAAAAGGATAGTGGCAGCCTGGAGATGGAAATATCAAAAGTGCATTTTGCTACCATAGATCCATTATTTAGATCCTTTGATGGAACAGAACTGTTCTTTGCTTTGTTTTATAATTCTGCTATCCTAAAAATAAGGCTTGCATATTACATCTCATTAGGTTTTATCTGCACCTGTACACATTGTACACGTAATAATATCCGAAGGCTTCTGAAGAATGAAAGACACGACTTTGAACAATGTGAACAGAAGTTTAAAAGACCCTAATTTATTTTTTACTTATTTATATCTTGGTTTATCATGTTTATTGAATGGTCCGGGAACCAAAAACATTGAAAAAGCTAGCAGGGGAATTAAGTATTACATTTAAAATTTAGGAAAATATTTTGTTATTCACTGTAATGTGTTAGAAAAAAAATCTAGAATGTAATTGGTTTTATAGAGTGTAAAGATTAAAAATTCATTAATATGTAAATGACAATCCATTAGAGTAAAAATATAGACTACACATTTGCAGACAATAGGACTTCCATGTGAATCTTAACAGTGACATTTACAGAAATGTCTCTGTAAGCCAATCCTCTGCGATATGTTATACCAGTTTCTTTGTAACCCTGGAATGTTTTATGATGATCATTGACAAGCGTTGCATAAATCTACAATGACCCTTATAAAATCAGGCATTTCAGTTTAATATATTCATGGCTTATCTATGTCACATTGATGTTAACTGCATCTTTTGATCGTCTTTCACATGAAAATATTTGATATATACAACATGTTTTCTGATAAGTTATCTTCTTTTTTAAAAAGCTGAGCTGAAAGTGAGGCATTTAACACTTTCCTGTCTGAATTTTTACATGATCCACCGACAAATCCACCAACAAATGGGGCCCTTTGAGATACAGCAGTATGTTTCTTGGTTTGGGTTTTTTTTTTTGTTTGGTTGGTTTTGCTTTTTTTTTAATGAATTTATGGTAAACCTTATTTAACAAAAGCCTTGATGAGCCTTTGTTTTAAAGTGATCATCTGGGTCTAAAACTCCAGCTGCTTTTACAAGAGAGACCTTCAGCAGCTCTCCTGGTACCCTCGTTTTGGGCGTCCCCATCTGGGGGGTCTGCTGATGGATAAAGGATGGTGAGTGGCTCCACAGAGCCTACATGGAACCAGGGAAGCACAGTAAACTCGGGACCACACACAAAATGTATTTGTATGCAGTCAGGTTTAATTTAAAGTCTTGTCTGTCTGTCTGGGGCTTCACCTTGTATGGTCAAATTTGTTATCAAAAGAGTAAACAAATTAACAGGTGCCCCTGAACCTTACCCCAGTTCTCATAATCACGGATGTCTGGATTCTGCATCGTGAAACTGTCCCTTTTTGTAAGACTCCCTTTTGGGATAGCTATCTAGAGGCAAAAGTTTCTGAAATCAAAAACACTTTAAAAGTTATAGTAAACTTTTAGAAACTTTGGACGTGTTCAGACTTAAAAAGTGTTTCCTCAAGCAATATGAATGCACTATACTGTCTGTATTTCTCCAAATGGCATCATACCAATAAGCATTAATATAGTATCAGACATCAGAATGAAGCAAAGTTAAGGTCATAATTTCCTCAAATCACTTGTGTTTTCAGGAAATCTTTCAGAATGAGGGCATCGGGGCAAGCACCAATCAAAGGTGTAGGTTTGGGGTTTTTTTTTCTTCCATTGACAGGTATTTCACAGAAACCAGCTGTCTTTGCAGAACCTTTAGGTTACAATGGAAGCTTTTTCAGACACGAGAAGGTGATAGTGTAAAGATTATAGGAACCCTAAGAGATTTTTTTTTTTTTTTTAGGGTTATACTTTACTGTGAATAATCATTTGATATACGTAGTTACATGGACAATCTTGAACTGCCGTACCTCCTTAGTGAAAGAACACGGGTGTTATTTCAGTTGTAAAAGTTACACCGAGAGCGACATTACTACCTTAAATTTCTGGCTTTGCGAGGAAACCTTCTAGAGACGCTGCATCACCTGAAATTTAGACAATATTCGCCCTTCTTTCCCACCGCCACGCCAAAAGAAAGCGGTTGAATGAGTTCGCGGCCGCGGTGCCCCCGCGGCTGCCGCGACGTTGGGCCGCGTTTCCCGGTAGGATTGATAAACGCCCGTTTGTTCCCCAGCGGAAGGAGCCGCGCTGCCCGCGCTGCCCGCCCCGTCCCTGCCCCGGGAGGCGGCGGCGCCGGCAGCTCCCGCCCGCGGCGCTGGGCGTTCCGCCGGGGCCGGGGAGCGGGACGGACGGGGCCGGGCGCTGCGGAGCGGGGCGGCTGGAAGCGGGGTTCGGCTTTGGGAACGGGTGTTTTTTGTCGCTGTGACTATAAGCGCCGTCTGAGTGGTGGTTTCAGGTATCTGGTATTTTTTTCATTACCGCGGTAAGAAGGGCTGGGAAAGGACCTGGTGAAGAAGGGCGGTGCTTTCCAGGCGGGGATTGCGCGTTGAGTTAGAAAATGTCTCTCCTTAGCACAGCGCCTGGCTTGCAAAGACTGATTTAAGGAAGGATGTTGCTTCCAAGGCTGTCCTGGGAGAGGTGACAGCGGCCGGCACGGTCGGGCAGTGGTGGTGCTGGCGCCCAGCAGTGGGGCGGGCAGCGTGAGAGCCGTGCCCTCGTCGCAGAGAGGCTGGGTACCAGGGCGGCATCCCTGTTTTTGTCTCTCAGGTGTTGGGACTCCCCAGGTTTCAGGAGAGGTGCCTACCTGAGTGGAGAGGGTACCCTACTGCATCAGAACAAAATAATTTTGTGTCAATTTGTAGCTAATTTCATTCCCTCTCTGAAGGCTATTTTGTTAACTTTAGCAGCAAACAACCTGTTTAATTAGATCAGCTAGATTATTTTTAAGTATACCGTTTCTCTAGCAGTCAAGGTTAAAATCTAGTGGCTGAATAGTCTAATATAACGTGATGATGAAAAGAAGTGCCACAAAGCTAGCTAGGGTGAACTAATGCATGCCTCGCAGCTATTTGGCTTTCTAAGTCTGTTTTTTTTGAATCATAAATGCTCGTGGAAAGGGCCCGGCTTGGTCTTTAAATGGCACCACGTGAGATATTTGTGCTTGGTGGCTTACGTTAATGTGCTCTTGGGAGTATTTTAGTGAGCTGGATAAGAAACGAAACTGATTGCATGCTAGTGTACTGTTTTTCCAATGAAAAGAGGAAGGTCTGTAGTTAACTGAATTGAGATCTTTCTAAGTCAGCTGTAGCGTATCTAGCGACACGCATCAGGGTAAGGGAGAGGTAGTTGTGTAATGCCGTTCTGAAAATGGGAAAGCGACTGGAAAGAAACATAGGCATTGTGCCATTCTTTAGAAAGGAACAATCTAGGGATGTTATTTCCTTACTGTTTTCTGAACTCGAACAGCTTTGTTCTGACTTCCTTTGGAACCGGCATTTCCTTGATTTCCGTTCCAAAAGTTTTTGGCTGTCCTTAAGTGCTTGGGCTCAAAACTCCTGGAAGGGGAAAACCACTGTTCCTGGGCACCTGGATACCTCTGAGGGTTGCTTCCCTATTACCCACTTGAGTAATGATTCACAAAAGTCAGGAGAAAGTGAGGAACGGGCTGGGTGTGTTGGTACTAGGTGAGAGGGTTTAAGCTATTGCAGCAGTTGACTGGTACTTCTGAGAGCAAAGGGAAAAAGTCTGGGAACTCCTATGGATGAGGAGGAAGGCTGGCAGTATGGGTTCTAGGTAGTACGACGTATAGGGTATGAAGAATGAGGCTTCATGATAAGAGTCCCTTTCTCGTGTGGGCAGTACAGCAACTGCAATGTGGAGGTCAGCTCTCAGCTTGATAACCCGCAGCAATCTTGGCAGTTGAAGGACCATTTTGTGTGTGTGTGTGTGTGTATGTATCAGGTCTTTTGCCTTTCATTTCCTCTCTGCACTGCAGTAGTGGATGCTGGAGGCCTCGCTGCGGGGTTCACATTGTGTTTTTAGGGGAGGCAGCTGGCTGTGTGCGGGGCGGGTGGGCAGCCCCTGCCTTCCCCTCTGCTGGCACGCAGGCGCAGCGGGGGGACCTCAGACCATCCAGAGACTGTATTTCATAAGGGTCATTAATTACTGGACAGCTGCTTTGCAGGAAGCGTTCCCGGTTCCCCTGTGCTTCCTTCCTGCGAGCAAAATCGCTTCTGCTTTCCCTTGTGTAAAGCTGAACCCGAGTATGGCCCCTCCTCCAGAGAAGAAGGGATTTTTTTCCTTTGGGAGAGCGGACCCAGAGCTTTGAGTTACTGTCAGGAAAGGGTAAAACTCGGTGGCTTTTCCTGGCATAGCCCTCACCCAAACTAGCCCCGGTGAGGTGGTGGGAGCCGGAGCCTGGTCCCCAGCCACCTCTTGCCCTTCAGCGCTCCAGCTGGGGGATTTTGGGGAATGTTTGATCAGCAAATACCTCAGGGAATGTAATCAAATGTGAAGGACCCTTATAATCCTGCCATAATTTAGGTTGGAAAGGATAACCTTTGGAGGTCCATTCCTCTGCTTAAAGCCAGGTTAAATTCAAATTGAGATCAGATTGCTCTGGGCCTTCTAAAAGCTTTTATTAAGATGTGTGCAAAGATATACAGCTGCTGCCGCTTCTGGTGTTCTGGAACACCATGGCCAGCTGATTCATTTCAAGACAACTTACTCTCAATTTACATTGTGAATTTAGGTTGCAGCATGTGGCCAGGGTAGCACAAGGGATTCGTGCCGCTACTGTTTTTGTTGAACCAAGATTAATTCAGTAATGGGCTTCTACTTGGTGAAGCCCTTTCTTTATTTTTTTTGCTTTAATTCCATGGAATTTCTACTCCATTACAAAGAAATAGCATTCTTCCTCTCTTCTATTAGCGGGAGCTAAATGCGAATACCTTTACTTTTCCCTGCTAAGTAAGTAATGTTTCAACAATTGTTCCCTCTATTTATTTTAAAAGAAATTGTTACTAGTTGCTAGAACTAGTAACACATAGGAGCCCGTAAAGCCTCATTTTATTAAACTGAAATGAAAATGCAGGCTTCGAATCATTGCTTTGTGCAACCCAGGCAGCTGGAACTGACGCATTTCGAAGTGACTGGTCTTCCCATTACTACTATTTTTTGACTGAGGTTTCACCAGGTGGGAATTTCCCCACGTATAGCAACATGGCTGAACAAGATATTGTGCAATATAAAGGTTGGCAAAACTGAGTTTTTGTTCCTCATTCCTTTGATAGCTTAGAATTGTATGTTATTTCACAATCTTTATAAATTATTCGGATGAAAAGCAGGCCATGACTGACAATATGTTAATCTTGGTGACTGAATTGGAGATGATAGAAGGAGTCTAGATAAAAAGCAACAGAAGAAAAGAGGCGATTTTAATAAAAGAAATAATCGTAACTATTCTCTTTAACATCGTGTCTGATGAAACGGGAGTTGAACTTTGTAAAATCTCTGTTGATTTTCTAGCTATGGAGCATAACAACATTTTCTAAATCCTAGCTGAACAGTGGCATATATGTGTGATTGTAGGGAGAAAAAAGATTCTGGGCTACTATAAAGACTTTCTTTTAAATAAATCATACGATTCTGTCTCTACTCTCCCTTTACCAAAGGATTCAGTTGTAATTCTGAGTATTTCACTGAAGTTTGGGTAGCTGGAACATCTCACAGCATAAACTGATCTTTTGCTAGTTTAAATAACACTTTTTTTATTCATCTTTAATTTGTGCTATTCCTACAAGCTGATAGTTTTGTCAGCATATTTCAATATGGTTATATAGTAAATGTGGCACTTTATATTAACTGTGAGAACAAGGTTTAAGTTATGTAGTTTAAATGTGTTCTTTCAGATTTTTAAATTAGATTTATGATTTTAAATTATTTCCTATTATGTTTTTTTTTAACTTGCATTCATATGGGGACCGGAATCCAATTAAAGTACGTAAAACAGGATGGTGGTTTTGTCGGTAAAGTTAGTAAAGTAGAAGAAAAAATATATTAAAAAAGGAACACTTTAAGACCAATTTATTAAAAAAAGAGGATGTGTATGAATTGGGAAGTGTCATCCCTGAACTGTTAAATGTCCTCCTGTGACATCTGTTTTAACTCTGGGAGTGAAAAGCAGGAAGGAACTGCTTTCTCTTTCATTCCCAGATTTGAATAACCTTGAACTGAACTAGATGGAAGAGTCGCAGCAGACAAATATATTACTTGTTTAACTGGAACGTCATTCTTTTTAAAGAATAACTAGGTTTATTGTTTCCTTTAAAGCTTTTGATGCTATAGAAAGAAGCTCCTATGCTTTTCTTTTTTAGACTTCCACTTACTGATCTCCTGGCTATTTTGGACCTCTGTCTTTAACAGAAGTTGCTGACATTGTCTTGGCTTCTCTTGTTACCCCAGAGACTGAAAGGAGTATCTCTCAAGGTTGATTCTGGCATCAGCACATGTTCTTTTTGCCTTTTTTTAATCTCCTTTTGGCAACCCTGGAAGAGTAGAAAGAAAAAGACAAGCAGTTGGCCCTTTGACTCATGATATTCAGCTGTGGAAGCCCACTGGCCTGTGCAAGCCCTCCCTTTGCTATCCTGTGGAGACAAAAATTGCGTATGTGATATTTAGTAGTACCACTTAAGAAGTGGAATAGTATAAAGAAGTGAACGGGTGGGAGCACGGCCTCACGGCTGCTGCAGGATTTACCCGAGCAGGTTTTGTAGCCTAACGTCAGTGCGCTAAACCAGTTGCTCTGAAATTACTGCAGTAATTTGTTCGTGTGAATCGGATGATGATCCTGAATGGCTGCACAATGGAGTCCTGCACTGCAATGAAATAACTGCACGTCCTGATGCTTCCCTCCGAGCTGAGGATGATCTCGGGATACTGAAAGCATGAGTGCAGGCATAGACAACACAGACTTGTGTTGTGGTGGAGACGTAGCCTAGAAGGAAGCTGAGATATTTAAAGTTATTTTAGCTTGTATTTGTAATTCAGCTTTCCCATATGGTTTAGAGAGGCAAGTATCTTTTATCAATAATAAATAGAGAACTCTGAATAAATCTTGTGTGAAATGATATATTAAAAAAGATTTAAATAAAAATGTTGTTTTGCAGAACAATTATAAGCAGATCCACGGCAATGCAAGGTGAGTGAAATATAAACAAAATGTCATCTTTTTCTAATATTAAAGATAATGGGTCCTTCCAAGGCATTCAAGCAATATTAGCTTAGCTATTAGTTTACCTTCTAATTTTATGAAATATGTATGAATGTTTCAAATGGAAATTGTTTACATTTTAAAATTGAATAATTTACAAAAGATATAGCTTACATTTTCAGATCTTGATTTCTGAAGTTAAATAAAATAAATAAATAAGTAATCTTGAAATTCAAGTTATTTCTGCTTACAAACTGAACTTGGTAAACGTTTTTAAATCCATAAGCCTCTGAGTCTGCTGGTGAGGCATTAGTATAGTCCTACCTTGAAGAAATTGGGAGAAAATGTTTTATATAGTGGGGAATGGCTCGTTACCAGTCTGTTCTAGACAGAAGGGCAGCCTGTCAGTTCCCTGGCACTCCTTTGAATTAAGGCCTCCTTCTAAATAGAAATGAACAAAGGCACCTCTGGTCCAGACAGAGAGTGAACTGACCCTGCTTGAGCCGGGGTTGGACTGGGTGATTTAAGAGGTTCCTTCCAAGCTAAATGATTCTGTGATGTCTTCATGACATCATGTGTAATACCTGCCTTTTTTCTGCACTTTAAGGGTCAGAACTCCTTTAAGTTAGTGATGTTTAATATACATATTGTTCATAAATACGAGCTTGTTATACAGTTTTTGCTATACAGAAAACAGCTGCTTAATTTTGTTATGTGTCTACTCTGAAAAAGGAGGCAACGTTGGGATCTTTCACCCTAGGGTAGGAGGAAATGAGCAATACTCAAAGCATATGTTCCCTTCTTCCAGCGCATAAACCCGCACCAGCACCTGGATTTTTAAACGCGAACTATGCACCAGGAAATCGAGTCCCCTATGACTACCCTCAGCACGCACCTGGGACGTACCAAGGTAGGTTGCTTGGCTACAGATCTGCTATACCATTAGGAAATAAGCACAGGAAGGAGGAGGTTTCATGAAGCCAACCAGCTCCGATTTACTTTTCTGCTGTTAATTCTGTAGAGTTTCTGTTAATTTCTGTTTTGCTGGAAAGTCATCTTCTTTCCTTCTTGGTGCTGTATGTTGGTATGGGCTGAGCAGTACCAACAGTGGTAGAAGTTAAAAATGTTGGATGTTCCTCAGTGATCACTGCGGGGAGTTTGTTAGGGAGGTGGTACCGATGCAAAGCAATTAATGTGTGGCAGCTTCTTGCCGATGATCAGATTTTGTAATTAACATGTTATTTCAATATTTCACTCTTATTTTTCTCTACAAATCAAGAACTGAAAAAAAGAATTGTTTTTGTCTTGCAGTTCTGCTGGTCTCTGTATTCTGTTCCTGTTCCCTACTCTGTTGTTGTACTTTGCGTGTGGTTGTAACTTACACTTTCACTCATTTGCTTTTCTGTTTTTCTGTCTCATTTTCTGCTCCCCGTTCAAAACGCAGCCCTCATAAATAGCTTCTCACGTGCTGGTGACCAATTGCTTTCTGAAGAACCAAATCACAATCAGGTTCAAAGCATAGGTCATAGGTAAAATGCAAAAAGTTTGGCCCAAGTTACTGAGCTGTTTGTCCGTCAAAGGTTGTGGGTCTCACGGCAAGACCCTCCGGGGTCTGTCGGCACACTTAGCCTTTGGCGGGGAATGGGCAGCTGCCACCTGTGCGATGAAGGTCGGGCAGCATTTTTCATTCGGAATAATGTATGTGCTCACACTCACATGCGATAGCAGTGGAATAGTCAGTTTGTGTGCGAAGCTGTGCTCACACATAAAAGTGATTTTGTATTCCGTAAGGGTGAGTCCTTCTCTGGGGTGAGCGATTCTGCCACCTGTGAGTTTTAAGCCACAGCAATTTACATCACCTGAGGTACTGTCCCGCTTACGGCCACAGCGTGAGCGTTCACGTGGTGCAGTCCGTGTTTTGTAATGTAGTGTGAAACATTGGCGCTGGACTGATTTGGGCTAAAGATAAATCTACAGGTCAGCAGCTCTTGAACTATTCGTCTTCATACAGCTCTACAAAAATATTCTTTGTGGCTTCTGCGTTGTGCCTGCTTCTGAGTAAAATGTAAAATTCTTCTGCTTCAGATTAAAGGCTTTATCTGCCTATCAGGAAAGTATTAAATGAGGGGAAAAAATACGGTTCTTGTTCTGTAACTTTCACTAACAACTTCAGCAGCTTCAGCTACAAGGTCATAAAGCATCTCTGTTGCTGCGGGACCGTGCTCAGGCAGGGCAGGGCTCTGCGCACAGCCCGGGGACGTGGCATGGGTGGTGGGCGCTAAGGCTGTGCCGCCTGTGCCATCTGGTGGGACGCTGAGCTTTTAGACCCTGAAGTGCTTCATGAGAGTTTGTGTTTCCTGTTGAATGCTAACTGGAGAAGACTTACTCGACATTCACAAAAGGTGGAACCGTTTCCTCCTTTGCTACACACCTTCTCCATGAAGGAGTTGTGGATTTCCTGAGTTTTGAAAGAGAATCCATTAAACAAACAGAAAAGCGCAGTTTTCAGATCACAGTTATCTGGTTTGAAACCTGCAGATGGACTCTGCTAAAAGGACATTTCCTATCACAGAAGTAGCAAGTATAATTCCAGGAAAACTTTATCTTAAAATTCCTCATTTGCTCAACTGGCAACTTGTAAATGCCAATACTTTTTATGTATTTAAAGGTACTCTGTCTTCTCTGCTTAGAAATAACCTTCATTTATTTATTTCTAATTTTTTGAATTGCATATCTTTATGTGAATAAGACTTCTGCTATATTCAAGAATGATGCGTTTGTTTATTTTGTTTGGTTTTGTCTGGAGGGATTAGAACATCCCAATCCAGTGTAAATTCTCTCATGAAAGTTGTAGTATTCATAACTGAAATATATTGTACATATAAGGATCTTTGTAGGTCAAAACAGTGAACAAATTAATCTTTTGAAGATCCATGGGGCAATTCTTTTCTAACATCTAAGTTTCATAACTGCATCTCTCCTACAACACCAGGTGTTGCTGGCGCGGGGAACTATGGCTTCCAGGTACAGGGCACGAGTCCCGTTCCAGCTGGATTTGCTGTTCCACCCATCCAGAACCAGCCCATCGTGAAGGAGGGGACAATCTGGATGCCTGTCCCTCCTCCTCTTCCCAACTGCCCTCCTGGACTGGAATATCTCACGCAGGTACCTGTATCCTTCCTCCTTCCCCAGAGAACAGGTATTCATCCACCTGAGAAGCAGCCTGCGTCTGTGAAATAGCTAAAAAAGCTCATCTGGCTTTGTTGCAGCTGCGTAGGTTGCCGGTTTGGGCTGCTAAGTGAAGCCTTTTGTGATGTGATTGATGCATGTTTGAGCGTGGAGGTGCCTGCTGTGGCTGCAGCACTTCACGGAGTGGTCTCCTGCCAAGTGAGATGCTAAAGGACTGGGGGCACAGGGCTGTCATACATTCTTCCCCTTTCTGAAGCTACTGTTTGTGAGATGTAATGTGGTTTGGCAAGGTGTATATAATAAATATATATAATACGGGCAACTGTAGCACATTAGAGGTGCTTAATTTTCTACATGATGCTTTCTTCACACCTCTTCCTAGTGTTGTTAGGAGAGGCGCTCGTCAGGCTTCACAATGTAGAGAATGCTAATAGCAAAATAAGAATTGTTTCCACAATACAGAATATGTCCTTGTACTGTAAAAGTACAGTTCATTGGGAGCAAATATCAAGGCTTAACACTGATGTATTGATGCCAGTTTTGCAAATTGCTCAAAAAAAACCAACCCCAAAACCAAAAAAAAAAAAAAAAAACAAACAGAAAAGAAAAAGCAGCAGTGAGGAGAGGCTGATAACTCCTGAGTTTTACTTAGAGCTGAGCAGTAGCTGAGCTTCTGCTGTAAAATTTCTCAGTTTCCTGCTTTTGCCTGTACGGATTCCTGATGTAGGCATCTGGGAGATGCGGTGCCGGAGGCTCTGCCAGGCCCGGTAGCTGAGCTGCCCTGAGTCCTGGCAGGGGCACAGGCACGCTCGCCCTGCGTGCGCGTAACCAGCCCAGCCTGGGTGCAGCTTCTGCCCTCTGCTCCGGTGCTCTGAAACACCTTTCTGCTAAATTGACAGAGGACAGGACAAAGGGGGACGTGAGCTACTTCCACAGCTTTCCCGATAGATGTTCTGCCTCTCGACAATGTATTGATCCCTAACTCTGCATTCTGAAATGAAACAGCAATGCTTCTTAAAACTAGATTTCTCTTAGTTACAACTTGTTAACTATTTATTCTGTTTAATTTTTCGACCACGAACAGATTGACCAGATATTAATTCATCAGCAAATTGAACTTCTTGAGAGTAAGTGAAAAGCATTTATAACAGAGAAATGTTTAAATCTAATAATCTCAAGAAAGGTAAAATTTAGACTTTCTTTGACCCTATATATTGCTGCCTTTCTCTTTCCTGCCTCTGTTATCTTTCTCAATTCCTGCACAAGTTGTGGAGGAGAGGAAGGAGAAGATAGGAGGGTGGAGGATTTTAAGCGGGTTCTATATCTTAAAAGATAGGTAGCAATGCGACTGACTAATCTTGGTAGCTAGTTATAGCTGAAGTCACACATTTCCCATGTTATTCATTCACATGATTTCTACTTGCCTCTCTTCCCCACTTTAAAGATCTTTTCTGTCCTCTCTTACTCCATCTAATTCCATAGACTGGCACGCCGCTCCGATGCCGTTTCCAGGCAATCCTGCTGTTTTAGCAAATTGAAATGCTTTCCTTCTGCTCCCCTCATTCCATTCACTTTAAGAATATCAAAGTCATGTTCTCCAGTGTCTTTCAAACAGAAGAAATAAAGCGGACCATCCGTCTTGGCTGACACCTTATGCTGCTGCTTTTTCTTTCCATAATGCTTCAAAGAGTACTTTCATTTATTAGAGAATTTAATCAAATCAAATTTCTGTCCTGGCTCTTGTTGTTTTCTATTTGTGCTGCTGTGATTCTTGACTATGAGGCTTTTTTTTTTTTGTGGCCTTCTCATTCTGAACGTATTTGTGCCCTCTAGAGCCCTTTTCTTGCTTCACC
The DNA here is from genome assembly GCF_965231255.1 of Vanellus vanellus. Taxonomy (NCBI): domain Eukaryota; kingdom Metazoa; phylum Chordata; class Aves; order Charadriiformes; family Charadriidae; genus Vanellus; species Vanellus vanellus. Next base: position 16,765,596 of record NC_138913.1, read on the forward strand.
CCCAAATTCACAAGTTTCTTTAATTCTCATCCCTTCAGCTCTTCCCTGGGAATCTTCCATGCTGTGGTGCTTGCTCCGGCAGTAGGTGTCCGTATCTGGTGGGAGGGGACTGATGGACATCTCCGTGCTCTTTCCGTGTTGCCATGTTCATGGTGGCTTCTCTTCTCTGAACTTCTCCGTCAGGCTGCTCTACTTGAGGGTCCTTCCCCACCTCTTCCCTTCACCAGTAGCTGCCTCTGACAGCCTTCGAGTGAGGGCTGCCTGCCCAAAGGGTAGCTTTAGAGTTAGCATGGTGACTTCTCTGACCAGACGGACCTCAGAAATGTAACAGTTGTGTTCCTGTTTTTCAGTTTTGACTGGCTTTGAAACAAACAACAAATATGAAATCAAGAATACGCTGGGGCAAAGGGTGTACTTTGCAGCAGAGGACACTGACTGTTGTACCAGGAATTGCTGCGGGCCATCACGACCCTTCACCCTCCGGATTATAGATAACCTGGGCCACGAGGTGATAACGCTGCAGAGACCCCTCCGGTGTTCTTCGTGCTGCTTTCCCTGCTGCTTACAGGAGGTGAGTTGCTCCCTCTTACCATCTTCCCTCATGTGGGACATGGTCCATCTGTGCAGTTTTAAGATGGGGTTGTCTTCATTCAGGAGGTGAGGCGAAACAAGTCAGGTTTTGTCTGTAAGTTGTGGGGAGAGAGATCTGTGGGATTTGTGCATGGGGTCTCCTTGGTGTAGGAAGAAGATAGTGTGCTGCAACACTTAGGTTCGCTCTGGCTGCTTCTGATTACGGTAGTGAAAAATTGGATTCAGCAGCATGTCGGGGAACTTGTGGCTAGAGCCAAAATCTGCGCTGGAGATGGAATTGAAGCGTAAGAGTTGGGCAACAGTTTACAAAAGCTGTAGGGAAATTCAACCCATGAAATGATGAGCTTTTTTAGTATTAAAATAAATATAAGGTGGTGCAACTTCTGAAGCCTCGAATCTAAGCCCGCTTAGAGCTCTTACTGAGGGATTTGTAGTAGCTGCATCCTGTGATGTCTTCACTGAATGCTTTCAGGATGCTCCCAGCCTTTCTTTCACTAGACTTTGATCTTTCTGCTCTAGATATACAGCTTGTGTACTTATAGCCTTAGGACCATCTTATTTTTTTTCTGTGAAGGCAAAAGTTGCATATGAGGACTGCAGTTTGTGTGCAGTTTTCTGAAAACGCTCACAGAAAACCCCATGCAGCTTCATGCATTGGAAAGCCAGACTGTTGTGGAAAAATTGTTGTGTTTGGTTTGTGTGCTAGTGTGGGTATTGTCTAACAAGCATATCAAAGCATGAACACTCACGTGGAGGTTTTCTTTTTCCTGTGAAGCTAGAAGTTCATGCGCCTCCAGGAACACCAGTTGGTTATGTTGTCCAGAACTGGCATCCTTGCCTGCCAAAGTTTACCATTCAAGATGAGAAAAGAATGGATATACTGAAAATTACTGGCCCATGTGTTGTCTGCAGCTGTTGTGAGGACATTAATTTTGAGGTATGCAATGCTAAAAACTGTTTGTATGTATCTTCTTTCAGATAGTAGTGTTTGTTGCTTGACTTCTTACCTGTCAGCTGAACTGCTGTATATATTAATTAATTAGTGCATAATCTTTTAATGCTAGCATAATCAATTCACTTCTCTAGATATCTAGATTACTCTAGATAAGCCAGACAAACTTCCAGAAATGACATCTTAAAGCCACTCATTTGTGGTCAGTGAGACTAATTCCCTGCGGTTGCACACAATTCTCTTAACTGAAATATTAGGCGGCAAAATCTTTTTGAATCTATTTTCATAGAATCATAGAATTGCTCAGGTTGGAAGGGACCTTAAGGATCATCTAGTTCCAACCCCCCTGCCATGGGCAGGGACGCCTCCCACCAGACCAGGTTGCTCAAAGCCCCGTCCAGCCTGGCCTTGTGGACGCCCCATCCCTGGAAGTGTTCAACTTCTCTGGGCAACCTGTTCCAGTGCCTCACCACCCTCATTACGAAAATTTTTTTCCTAATATTTATTCTAAATCTCCCCTCTTCCAGTTTAAAGCCCTTACCCCTCATCCTGTCACTACAAAAAGTCCCTCTCCAGCTTTCTTTTAGGCCCCCTTCAGACATCGGAAAGCCACTGTAAGGTCTCCCCAGAGTCTTCTCTTCTCCAGGCTGAACAACCCCAACTCCCTCAGTCTGTCCTAACAAAAATGTTGTTAGGTCCTAAAAAAAATGTTCTTAGCTGTATCAGATACTTGCGAAAAGGACTTCCTACAACCACTCATTTAATCATTTAATAATCTCTCAATGACCAAGTAAATCAAGATAATCTCGACCTAAAATATAGATTTGAATGACTGAAGCGTTACAACTTGCTCTTAAAAATAATAGTGACTAATGGATTGTTATTTTCATACACCTGAAGTAGTAGATACACTACTCTACCATTTATTATTTAAAATGATGTTGCAAATAGTTACTAAAGCAAATTTAGTATCATTTTATTTTGGGGACTAGTCTTTCACATGACCCCGAAGACTGGATCTAACTTCAGGAAACACCATGTTGACAAAGGGCTAGTCTCTGCTTTGGAACATAAGAATGTAATTGGTTTAATTTTCACTTGATCAGTTCCTGATACATGGCAGGAGAAACTAATTCACTCTCTCGGCTAAAAGACACCACTTCCAGCAGAGTGTGTGTGCGTGCGTGTGGTAGCTGTCTTCCAACACTATTAAAGCATTGAACTCCACAGTCAGATTTAGAATTAAGTTCACGTCTGTGCTACTTAAGACTGACTTTGTGATAGTCAGGGCTGCCTTTTGGTACAAACAGTTGCATGCAATGACTGCATTAATTCAAATAACACAACCTGAAGCTTTCAAATGGATCTATTATGAAAAGGATTTGGGAATATTATGAATGACAGATTCGATGTTTTTTTTTTTCATTTTATATTAAACTAGGTGAAGTCTGTGGATGAGACTTGTACTGTTGGGAGGATTTCTAAGCAGTGGACTGGATTTTTGAAAGAAGCCGTCACAGATGCAGATAACTTTGGAATCACATTCCCAATGGACCTTGATGTGAAAATGAAAGCTGTCATGATCGGCGCTTGCTTCCTTATCGTAAGTTTGTCATTCACTAATACTTGAATATGAACTGACTTTTTCATCTCCATGTTCAAATTGTGCTGGTAAAGGATTTGACTCTGAGCTCTTTGAAGTGAGCGGCAGTTTGTTGTGAACTTTCTGTTCAACAACAGAATTATTTCAGATAATAAGCTTATTCTAGACTACATGAAGGGCTAACTGTTTTAAGGAGAGCTTCATTTGTGACAGGACTGACAAAGCCTGTGAAGGGAAGACTCCGTACAAACACATTAGCAGAGTCAAGCGTGTCTATGTGGATGGTGAAACCAGAAAAGTGCAGATCAGCAATAGCCAAGAGACCCATCCAAAGCCGGAGCAGCCTGCTGAGCGGGTGAACTGGACAGCTGAATGCTGCAGCCGGTTCCTCCTGACTCTCCCTGGGAGTATGTGAAGCACTGAGCTGAGCAGGATTAAATGCTCTCAAAGGAGTCACCTCCAATGGGAGGGATGTCTGTGGAGGCAAAGCACATCCAACTTGATACAGCGCTTTTCAGCTGCGCTCTGACTCTACCAGGTCAAATACTGCAGTGCGGCTCACTTTGCTTTTTCAAAACAGTTGCGACACACTCCTGTTTCCACTTACCTGTGCAATTGGGCATCAGGTACCGTTTCAAAAAGTGCAGTGCTGCTGTAGTGGTAGGGCTGCAGAGGGGGAGGAAAGGGGCATGTGAAGCACCTTGAGTTTGGAAAGTTCTCGCCAGCCTCTAACAGCCCTGTGCAAGAACCAGGTTTTCCTTAGCTGTGCGTGTCCATATGCTACTGTGTGCATGAAGCGCAGCGTTAGCGAGTGCCAGCAACCCAGGACTCCAGACACAGAAAATGGGGCACCTGGATGTAAACTGAAGATAGTCATCAAGACAATGGATTCCAGTTTGAGGTAAAATTGAAGGGACTGAGTCAGGTCAAACAAAGCCAGGGCAGGAATCCTGAGTAAAGGAAGCATAGCTTTGGCTAGTGATGATTTAAAGTTTCCCATGTAGGTCTTTCATCACATCTTTCTCTCTCTGTGGGTGTCCTGTTCTGAGAGACCCAGGTGATGGGGAGTGGAGAGAGGTGCCCCCAATTTCTTCTCATCGTTTGAGGTTTCCGAGAGGCAGGTGTTTTGAGTACCTTGCAAAGCAACCAGGAGATCTGCATTTAAGAAGTATTTGTTTTGCTTGCTTTTTGTTTCCTTCTTAGGACTTCATGTTTTTTGAGCATGCTGGTGATAAACAACAGCGAACAGGAGTTTGGCAATGAAATCTAGAAGTTTTGTATAAAAGGATGAAGGACATAAATCTCCCAACTGTCTAGTGGATTGCACAGCTCCAGTAAGAATATTAGAAGTGTACATCTTGTGTTTGTAGTTATATTTCTATAAACTAAAAGCTTTATGGTCATCTTATTTTTTTTGGGGGGGTGTAATTGATGAAATAATTTGTAGTATGCCAATAAGAATGCTTTGTCTGTACAGATCAATGCTGTAATTTATATGAATATATAGCAAACTTTTTTCCCAAGAAATTTGGAATTGTAAAATAACTCCTTATAATTACTTTAATGCCTAAAAAAGAGGACTACTTTTATATTCAATATTAATAGAAGATATGAGGCTAATAAAGAGATCCTGATAATTTTCTGTGTATCCTTCTTTGGTAGTTTTGCCTTGATGTTGACATTTTGTTGTTTCCAACTTCTTATCAAATATATAGGTTCAAAACAAAGTGATCTAAGTGAACAGAACTATCAGAAATCACTGTGAAATTGTATTAATCTAGTGATAATTCTGCTGCCAAATATGGCTCTGTTAGTGTAACATAGTTTCATAATTTGGGTTGTTTTGAAACTTAAGGCTTTGATTTTCACCAACAGAAGTTTAGAGGAGACAGGAAATATAAATGCCTGCTTCTGTTTAATAAGCCTTTGGTAATTGCTTTGTGCATGAATGTGATTTTTTCCTGAGGCAAGGAAGAACCAGTTAGTTACTTTTCTGTTTGTCCAGTCCTCTTTCCTCTCCATTTAGTCCATGGATTTCACAGATTGTAAGTCTGTCTGTAGGTGTGAGGGTGCAGGAATAATAAAACAGAATAATTCCACTTCAAAAGCAGATGCATGAAATGGCAGGTCTATTTTTTAGCATTTATAGCTTTATTTAAATCGGCAAGCAATGGATGAAGTTGCAGTTTCTTACTCCAGCTTCACACAAGCATGTGCATATAGCAGTTCTTGGGATCCAGTTATGGGGAGAGGTCCTTGCCAGTGTTTTCAGTTGTATTCTAATTCTGCTAAAGTTTCCTTTTGTTCAGTATTTTCAATTTCTTGACTGCTCCTGGCCAGTGAAAAAGCAGATGAAAAGTGGAGTGCCATTGCTGCTATGTACTTGGACTCTCTTTGACTCAACTTTTAAGAGTTGTACAAACTCATGACAAAAATCTATACTGTTCCTGAAAGTCTTTAAAATTGTATGTTATGCCTTGTTAAAGTTAGCTTCTGCTGCTAAAGACAAAAGTTATTGAATATGGTGTCTTTAATAATAGGGATTGCTGGAGGTGCATTTTTGATTCATCAGCACTGTTATTAGGGACTGAAACTATTGTTATTTTGAAAATATTCTGTGCTTTATTGACCAGCTATTAATGAGATACTAGAAATTCAGTCTTGTTAAAATCTGCTAAAAGTTTGATTGCTTCAGTTAGGGATAGATGCTACATGTATAGAAACCAAAGTAACACACCCGGGACCAGACCTGTCCTGTAGGGATTCATTCATATGGCTAAGCCCATCTCTATTATTTTTCCTGCAAGGGATGACACACATCTTCAGTTCTGCCTGTAGCTCTGAAGTCCCAGGCTCAAGCACGTTCAATAGATGCACTTTCAACAGAGAGCAGAGTTACTCAAATATTCCATAAACATGTTTTTGGGGAGATTTGAGGATATCTGTTTAATTCCTTGGCAGGTCCTGCAGAGAATCTAAATTTACTTTTTACTTTTAGGGTGAAGTCTGTTTGTGACTGTTTGAAGAATGGGTGGTATAATATTTTGCAAGTAGGCAAAACAGTGATACTTTTGCCTATGATGAAAAGCATTTTGCATCATAAATTCATCCCTTGACAATGAACTGTGGAGTGTATGCAAATTTAAGTAAGGTATTAGGAGCTGGGCTAATGGGACATAGCCAGGAGACTTTATTTTCTTCCTCCAAGTAATACAAATTTTTATGTTCAAATGTTGTGCTTAGGTATTCACTGTAAGTCCTCGAAGCACCATTGTCCCAACAACCATGCATACAAAATTACGTAGAAAAATTCACGTACATCTCTGTAGAGCAGTAAGAGAAGAATGCGAGACTGCAAACAGTCAAGAATTATCAGCTTCACATCAAGATATGTAGGAAAAAAATGTTGCAACTCTTGTATCTTAAGCAGAATTGCAGTTACAAGCGGTAACAATTCTGTAAAGTGTAATCAAAGCAAAGATATCTTTCCTTACAAACAGGTTTCTCAAATACAGTGAAACCCAACAATGAAGTTGTGTAAGTTGTGCTGTGGTCATTTAGATTTTTTGATTCTGTGCTGCTTGAGCCTAGTGATCAAATTGCTACAGCTTATGCCTTTGCCATGTATTTAGCAAAGATAGTAAATAATGTAAAGAATTACATAGCCGAAGAGAAATCAGTATGTGAATCCAGCTACATGGTAAGTAAGGTGTAAGAAGTTCAAGCTAAGCCTCTTAGATTTGCCAGAATTGCGGTAAGAACAGGAAAGAAGTTCCACAACCTCAGATCATAAAAGGACAGAGAGAGCACTGGACTAGGGGAATTTTCCATCAGTTGGGTAACTGGATAGCTCTGATACTGGTTACACAGCTTATAAACTTTTCTGTTGTGAAATGCTTCACAGTCTCTCATGAACATAAAAATATTACATGAGAATTCCTAACTAAAGCTGTCAAGCTGTAACTCTTTAGTTAACCAACCAATATCTTGTCACCTTTGTAATCTCTTTCATTTTTTCCTAATGATATTTAATTGAAAAATGCTTATTCCTTAAATTTTCCAGAACTTCTGGAGACAGCTGTATTCACTTGCTCATTTTTGAAACTGATTGTGCTGAATGCAGAAAAAAATCATCCTTTGAGCTCTTTCTTTATTTCGAAAGAACCCATAACAGCATCCATATTTAATAAATCACCAGACGCTAGAACTCTCCACTCTTCATCCATCAGACTATAAGCAATACAATGATTTATCTCCCTATGCATAAATCCAGGTTTTGGAAAGCATTAGAAGACTTTCAGCATGCTGCCTGTTATTCAATACCATCTCAGTTAGCTAGGGCTCTTACATAAAACCTTTGCAGAGTGAGAGTTGCAGATGGATTTCTCTAGTTCTGTTAATGACCTTTCCATCTGTATCATCCCTGTAAGTTTTTCACCTCCAGCTGTACAGGAGATGCAATCTCTTCATGACACCCTAGGCTCTATACGGCACAGAAAGGCATAATTTATATGACGTTTCTCAGTAGAAAAGCATAGTTAATTGAAGTTTCCAGAAATCCAAATTATAAGTGGGAAAAAAAAAAAAAAAGTATTTTACTCCTCCTCTAGTCTTGAGCAAGATTGGTTTTTTTTTTGCTAATTGAAAAGAGAGAATAATTTTGCTAATCGGGGAAGAGAAGGAGCATTGTTCTAAAGTATATTGTATTACAGTTGGTCTCCTAAAACCACTTTCATTCTTATTAGAAAGGTTTATAAAAAGGCCTCTTGGGGTCTTTTTGTAGGCCCAAGAACAGGCCTCACATCCCTCACATACCTCATCTTGGTTTTACTAATGAGAATAACTTTGACCAAAGCTGAAAAGCTGACAGCAGGAGCAGGGACTGCACAAGAAAAGGTAAGTAGGGGAAGGAGAAAGCAACTAGTTTTCCCGGACCGAATTTAGCTCATTTGCTGCAAGGGTGATTCATTGGAAATGCTAGGGGTAACAAAGAAAATCACATATTTGTTCAAGGGAATGTGTTGTAAAATTGCATAGCTTAAATGTTTGACTACTAATGGGCATTGTATGACTAGGAATGTGAATAATTTGTGACAGAAATATTTATGAAATTGATAAATGCTGAAGGTAAAAGGACGATGCAGGGAAAAAGAAGTGGAATCAGAGGAACTTGCAGATAAGGGAATCTCACCAGACGAGGGCAAGGAAATGAATACAGGTTGCATGGAGGGGAAACCACCACTACGCCACAAGCTGAAGAAGCTACTTCAAGCAAAAAGCGAAAATTTGATCTGGAAATTAGTGAGACAGGAGGTAAAAAAGGTATAAAAACCCCAAAGAAAATAACAAGAGGTTGAGAATAACAAAGAAAAAGCTTCAGCTCTCCCAGGGTGAAGGGAAGAGCTCAGCTAGTGGAGAATTCCATTATGTAGGTCTGAGGGCTCTATATATGCTTTCATGATGTAGCCAATAAATAATTTAGATTGCTTGAAGAACCACTGTCAAAGGTATTAGCAAAAGCGGTTTTAATATGATGTTGTAAAAGTGCAACTTAACAGAGTCCGATGGCAGGGTTTACGCTGTTACTGGACAACACAATCATTTGAACAATGATTCAAAACTACCAAGACAAAATCAGAGTTACCAAGGCACAAATCAAAGCTACCATAATACAAGGTTCCATAGTACAAGGTTATGTGTGCTATCATCAGTTGCTTACCAAAGATCTGGCATTGGTGAAAGGTCTCTCTGCCTCAAGGAGCAACCTTGAGAAGTGTCCCCACTCAAGGGGACATCACTGCCATGCAGCCACACTGCCTAGGAAGGACAGCTCAAAGAAGGCTTGCTTAGGCTGTCATATTTATAGGATGAAGTGGTTGGCTTGTAGCCAAATTACCTGTGATGGGAAAGGTATGCATGAGACTTCTTGTGCTCACAACTTCCTTTGTACCTTGCTAAATGAGTCTTGGAAAAGCCACTCGCTATTGATGTGTTAATGGTACAATGGGTGTTCCAAGCTCACATGCATTGGTGCTCACTGTGTCACTCTGCTCCTTTGTGGGTTTTCAGAGAATAGATTGAAACTAGAGGAGTTCTTGGCCTGGCTACCGCTCAGGCCACCAGCTCCTTTGGAGCCTGTACCAAACTACTGTTTGTTATGGGGTCGAATGCATCCATCACACATGGTATAGATACTTAATACATGCTATGCTTATGTACTGGATCAGATACTGTAGGACTCTAGCAGCTCGCTGTCACCACTCATAGGAAGACATTGCTGGTTTTGTTCTGGAGTGACTTTATCCTCTGTTCTACAGTTATATTTGACATATCAGTTGGTTTTGGTTTATTTTCATTTTTTCCATGATTATTTTCATTTTTTCCATGCTATTAAAGACAGTAGTGAGGAGAAAATATACATGAAAGGATTGCAACGAAAAACACAGAAAACAGATGAGAACAGGAATTGAATGTATCTTATTTTTCAGTAGGTGGCAATAGGTGGCAGTGCTAGCACAAGAATTACGTTTTCACTGCTTAAAACCTCGCTCTGAGCTTCACAGGCGGTTTCACTAGTTGTCATTCCGATTTTCTCAGTGGGAGAATTTCAGATTACACTATCTCCAAAGTATGTATTCCCTACATGAGTGTGGAAAGCTAGATGTGTCTTTCCCACCAAAGCTGCAAAATCTTGACCTTCAAATGCAATTACGTGCCACTAGGAAAATTAAAAAACGCATGTGAAAGTATGTTAAACCATGCTTGATTTAAAAAAAATCCAGACAAATACTGTGTAATGTCCCTAAAGTTAGGCATTAGGCTTGGTAGAATTTCGAATTGGACTTACACTTTCTGACATAATTTACTACGTAATGAAAAAAGTTAATATATCACAGCAGGGTACGTCAAAGCAAACAGCCTAATTTCATTGCTGGTTTAATGTTACTGATTTACATCTGAGGTGCATTTAGCCCCCTAGATGTGAGATGGCTTCAGTGCGCTTGGCCGTGGTGTGGACCCTGTGGTGTGGACCGTGAGCACTGCGGGGTGGCGGAGGAGAGGGTGAGGGATGGAGGAGAGGGCGAGGGACAGGCGAGCTGCGGCCAGGCAGGCCTGGGAAACTGCTCCGGGCTTCCCCCCAGGCTTTGGTTGTGTTTTTTGGGGTTTTGTTTTGTTTTTGTTAATTTTAACTTGCTGCTTGTGCCTCGGCTGGTTTAACCTTTAGCTGACCTACTTAATGAATCAGGGCAGCTGGTTGCAGCTGAGGAAGTCAATATTTCTCCTTTCTTGATTGCCATTTACTGAGGAGCAAACAGAAACTGGTCCGAGGCTGGGCAGGAGCCTGAGCTGGTGCTGTACACACCAACACCTCAGCAACTCACCTTACAAATGCATGCCAAAAAACGGCTGGGGAATGGGCTAGTGCAATGCAGGGACCGCTGGCCTGGCTGCCTTCTGGCCAGGAGCCTCCTGTTCCTCATTGTGTGTGCTACAGAGAGGGAATGACACGGAGATGTTCAGCAACAGGAAAATGCCTCTGCAACTCTACGTCAGGACTGCAAGGAGCACAAACAAAGGCGTATTTCAAAGGTAGGTGGTCAAATGCTGCAACACTGCTATAGCACTGCATACGGAGCTGGGAGACGGTGCTGGCCCCGAGGTGGTGGCACTGTGGTGATGCAGTGAGCTGGCACCAAGCCCCAGGAGCAAGCGGTGGGTGGCAAAAGCTGAGTGGAAACTCCCAGACTAACTGGGGAAGCTGGGGTTTGTGGTGAAGGCTATAATTAAAGTTATTCATAAGAAGAAAAGTATAAATGAAAGGTACCTTGCTAGTTTAAATGACCCAGTCATAGTTTTTGACCCCAAAGACACTACAGACTTTGGGGCTGCCTTGACTTCGTGGCTCACAGCAACATTTTGCTGTGTTATGGGTAACCAGCATGTCAGTGCAACAGAGTTCCGTAATTGAGATCCTGGCTGTGTGTTCCTGCTCTGAAGTATAGTCCCTTTTGTGTAAGCGTGCAGTTCTTCCTGAACATTGGGATATTTTTTGGCGCAATTTGAACAGCACAACCTCCCAAAGTATCTGAACTTGCACAAACACTGCTTTGCGCTGGTCCACTCTCTATTTAGTTATCCCCTGCTATATGCCTGAGCTGTCGTGTACCTCACTGATGAGCTCACTCCAACAGTCTTTACATTCTCAAAGTTGTTCCTTCAGTTCTTTATGATCTTTCCCAATCCCCCCATCTGATGTTTCAGCTCAGGCTCTGTCTCCGGGTTTTACTGTGGCTCTCTCCAGCCACGCAGTATGACACAGAGCAAGACTTGGCCTGGGGAATTTGAACAAAATTAATTCTAATACTGCAAGGGTTGTGTACTTTTGCCAAAGACCTAAATGTTAGCAGCTAAGTCCTGTCTTTTTATTCCTGCAGCCGGTCCTGCTTTTTAACTGGTATAAAAAATTTTAATGGGTATGAAACTATTTTTTTTATCCCACTGAGTATGGCTGTACAACAGAACCAAGGCACACTGCTTTATTGTGTAGCAAATTTCTCATTTTTCAGGGAGCAGAATTTGTGGCTCCTGGAAAATATAGGTCTTTCAGTGGACTGAGGCTGAGCTTGCCGGCACTCTGTTTATGCCCGTATTCTGCTTGTTGCCAGATTAGGACAGAAAAGAAATACAAGCGAAGTTGTTCAACACAGACAAGGGCTCACTGTGCCCTGTCCTCTTTTTCCACTGAACAAACTTTGGAAAGGCCATGAGAGGTAGTAAGCTAATATTAAAATGCACCAAGAATTAAAGCCAGCCATTGAAATGAACAAGAGCTTACCTGTGCATTGCAGCACATATTTTTCCATGGGAAAAAAAAAAAAAAGAGCAAATAGTTAATGTTTTAGTGGTAGAGAAGAGAGGAAGGTAAAATCTCTGTTGAATAAATCAACTGAATTTATGTACATTGTGCTCCATTTACAGTGTTCAACTTTCTAAGCAGTAAGTTTAGTTGAAGGAATTTGTGCAAAAGTGCATATTAAAGAAAAGTAATGAAAAATAAATGTCAGTGGTTATGTATGCTTTAAGAGAGCTACTACAATGTGATACCACAGCAAAACATCAACTAATCAACACCTCTTAAGCTGCAAATATGAAATCTTTACAGCAAATTGTTTTCCATGGGGATTTGCACTTCAGTAATTATGTGGTGAAATTTAGCAAAAGCTTTCGCTATCAGATAAGCTAAAGCCAAATTTACAAACAGAAATATGCACTCATCAAGTTTTTATCTTTTCAAAAAGATGTAATGAGGTGTAAACACCTATGAAATATGTTTGACTTCAAAATCCTATTGAGCCGAAGCTTGGTGAAAACAAAGGCAATTAGCTGCCTGGCCCAGAGGGTACCTAGCACCACTGATAAATCTCTGTGTCTCAGCTCAGACCCAGTCACGTCGGTATTTCTATCCAGGTGCAAACTAGGGGATTTTTGGTTAATGCACATTTAAGATTAGAATTTGACCATTTAAAAGTACAAATATACCTGCTGACAATGGAGAAAAACAAGAGAAGGGTGCCAAAAATATCAGGGCTTGAAATCTCAGCATAATCAAGCTGCAGCCTGGAGTGACTGGATAAGAGAACAGGATGAGTGCTTTTCTTGAAGACGTGCTTTGGTGCAGTCTGATTACAGGTATGTGGAAAACTGTTGCAGTTCCTGAAACTTCATCCCTTCACTGAGACCATCACCTTCTGCTCTGCCTGAGCCATCCACCTGCAATTCATACTGACTCAAGTGCTTTTTCTTCTGCTACGAGGAAGAATATGACATACCCACCCAGGCCACAACAACTGATGCTGTCTGTCCTTTTTGCTGCTGAGGTAAACCTGTATTGATAAAGCATTTGCAAATGCCTCCTACAGACTCCCACAGCAATTCCACTAATAGCTGGTTGCTGTTAACAGGCTGTCAGCACACCATCAACAGTTTACTCGGCTGAGGACAAAAATGTTTTAATCTAACTCATGTTCTTGGCTGTAATATGAGGGTATGAAAGAGGAATGCAATGAGTGTGACATTCTGGTCAGAACAGCTGATCAAGTGTCTCTTCTCACGTTAAAATATAAGAACTATGATTTTTTACTCCCAAAAGAGAGAAAAGAAAGCAGCCATGTAGAATTATGAAGGCGCTCCTGTTAATCTAGGAATTTTGTGCTTAAGGCTTTTATATTTTCATATGTGATGGAATTCTCTAAATAGCGATACTTGAATTAATGATTGTATTAGACTTAGTTAGACACAGCCCTGTTTACTGGAGATTTCTGTCTGTGGAGCAGTGACTAAATTTCTTCTAAGTCACATCAGTTCCCTCCTAATAACGGAGCAGATGAGTAGTGCAAAAAGTTACTTTAGTTTAAAAGTTTACACATGCAACTCCTGAATGAGTTTTAGTGCAAGACTAAGAATTTAGTCCATAAATTTAAAAGCTGTAGAAGGCTGGAAAGCATTCACAGGGATCACCTCCTTAAAAGCAGCATTCGCTTCCTTTATCACCACTGAAAAGGCAGGGTTCCCAATAGCGCTGCTATAGGGTGCGATCTCGGGGCAGTTGGGGAGGACCAAGGTGTTGTGGAGTGGCTGTGGGTCCTGTTGCCAGTGACATGTGCTGTCCCACAGAGACTTGTCATGAACAGCCATCTCAGGCACAGCACACGTGGGGAAACAAAGCATATTTGCTGGTACCTGTTTTCTGAATCTTTGCTTACTGCCAAGTATTTTTCAGAGGGTTATGGGGAGACCACACCACAGAGAAATGCTGCTTTCTTGCTGTCACCCATCCATCATCTAAATTAGGTGTTTTTAAAATGTTTAATCACCAGAGTATCAAAGCCTTTCTCTGCCCAGTCATGCTCTCAGTTATGGAGCCCCAAAATGATGGGAATCACAGACTGAGGATGGACAAACTCAGAATTAAGCCTCCTCCATAATGACAGACTGATAAATCACGTCTGTTTTCCTCTACAATGCAAAGAGGGAAAAAGCAAAGAAATGACCTAATTTAGTCATTGAGATGTATGGTGTGACAGAAGAGTGTTCCTAAAAACGCACATAAAATGTAAATCCATCTTTCCTGTGAGTGCCTGGGCAGCAGTTGACTTCCGTGACTCACTTAAGAGAAATTCTATGGGAAAAAGGTTATGCTTTCTCTGGGATGAAAAGAAAAAGAATAAATGATATAAACGGTGATTGTAAAGCGAATCCCTGCCTAATATCCCCTCTCTGCACTGTATGAAAAGCTAGCACAGCCAGTAAAATGTCAAATGCTGCAGTAATTTCCCTGTCTTTGAGAGGTGAAGAATACACACTCCCACAGAGAGCTCGGCCGTGGTCAGCCTGGGAGCGCTGATCTTTCCCAAAGAGAGGGGTTGTGCATCTCTTCTGAGGCTCTTGGCACGCCGGCTGAAAACCATGGACACTTAACCGGTAGCTTTTTCCTCACTCCAGTCAGTCGTTGGTCTGATGTGGAGTAGTCTACAGTGGAGTTACGACCAGAACATCTTCCCCAATTGGCTGCAGGGAGAAACAGCCAGAGTGGAAAAAATGTGTGGATGGCCTACGTGCAGTTGAGTTCGAATGCACAGCGTTTGTTTATGGAAGCTTATATTCAGCTGCACCATCAGCCGTCTCAATTATAGTCCTAGAGCATGCAGGGAATAAACCCCCGGAATTATGTTTGAGAACTAGAGAATTATTTGTAATAATTCAACAGAACAAATGCATATTGATATACAGCAAGCCTGGCTGCTCACGAACAGCAGCAGGAGGATAAGAAGAGCAGGATTAAACAGCCTGCACTTACTAACACAACAAGAACCTTCATCCTCTCTGACACCGATTTGGAAAAAGACACATGAGGTACCAAGAAGAGAAAGAGGCTGCAATTGAGACTTTGCAGAAGTCTGGCTTTAGGAGTATACGAGTTTTCTTGAATTTCTGTGATTTAGAGGGGAATTTTTTCTGCCTTTATCTCGTCTTCGTTTTCCTTTGGAAATTGCATCATAGTGAGCTCTCTGGCTTTGGTGGCTACTTCAACCATGGTCCAATTTAAAGATTATATTTTGTTTTGGGAGCAAGTATCCCATTCTTTGCATTGGAAGGCTGGAGAGGTTATCGCTATTATCTCTAGAGGGGTGAACCTTAAAACTGAGTAACATGAATAGCCTGTGGCTATACTAATACCTCCCAACAGCTTTATGTAGTGATTTGAGGAGTCCTGATGGCTCAGTAAATATTTAATAATAGTCTCAACATCATCATTCAGATTGCTAGTCCCCTGCTAGCCAGGTGGTGCTCAGTAGGCTTTTTCAGACTGTCACTACAATGCTGTGCGCAGTGTCTGATGCTCCTCTGGAGTCAAACAATACCAAATTTGCCAAGCTGATAGCAGTAATAAAACAAAATTAATAATAATCTACTAGGATTACTTCACATTCCTGTCTGAGGAAAGGTGTTCACTAAACACTTTTTATCTTGAGAAACTTCCAAAGGCGTTTATAATATGGATGTGTTGTTTAGGAAGGCAAGGTGGAAAAAAAAAAATTGCCTTGCCTTGGGATGAGAAATGAGTAACGTTTGTAGTAGTTCCTGGTTTCTTGTACACAATACAAGTTCCAAGTGACTTTCATGGACCCTATTTTGAGAGCTGGAAACCATGGCTTTTATGGTATCTGGCAGCTTGAAATCTTTCAGACGGCGCTAACCACCAGGGCCTGACCCAACAACTCCCTCGATCTGCATTCAGTTTAGGGACAAACACTCCGACTGTCTAGCGTAAAAACACATGCAAAGTGAGAGGACTAAGTGATCCACGGTCTTGGGATCTGACTCCCGCATCTCATGAACCAACAGCTTCAAAAGGATCTTGAAAAAATGATGAAGGCCACCAGACTGGAAATGCTGCACTCATGGCTGAGGGCATTTACCCAAGGGCTGGGAAGGTGTGTTGGTGTTTCTGAGTGCTGTTCCAGGCTGGAGCAGACTGGCGGACTTAGGGACGTTTGAGTCATCTCCACGCAGAGCTGGCAGAACAAAAGATTATACACAAAAGAAAGCGACTGAGCTAAAGATAGTCACGTGTCCCTGTCACGAAACACAGAGGATGAAATATGTAGGGACCTGCAGAGCTTTTATACTGAGACTAGGCTGATACAGTACTAATATAGCTCTGGCTACATTGCATGAGCATATTTTGGTAGAAAAAGTGAAGAAGCATCATCTTGAAAATGAGGATACACGAAAGGGAAATAATATGAAAATGACTGGTGTGAAGGATCTTTTTTTTGTTTATAATTTGTAATCTATCTGGTTAGAAGCAATTTTGTAGCTTAACACAAATGTTTACATAACCTTTCCAAGCAGAGTAACAAGAGTAGTATTACTGATTTTTTTTTTCTGAATTAGGTGTACAAATCCCACTCTGAGAAGCCAAATGCAAGAATAAGTAATTTCGATATTCTCCACTACATGTGGGAAGCTTTACAGCCGAGCCACAGTGAGTTCTGCAGGCCTTATTTCAACAGAATTCTGAGTTCTAGCAGGCAGAATGTAAGCACAATGAGACAGCCACATGAATAAGACTTCTCTGTAAGTAAGGTTTTTGCAGAAGTGATAATTTGCTAGGTAGCTGCCTGCCAGAGTCAGATATAGAGGCTATAAGTTTTTCCTTATTTCTTCCTGGCTACATCAAAGAATGTTGTTAATGTGTAAATATCTCAAAGGCAAGAATATCCTTATGTTGGCACAGGGATACAAGGAAAGGGGACTTGTCTCTGCCCCTTTTCTTTGCTAGGACAACAGGATGGCTG
Source organism: Vanellus vanellus (assembly GCF_965231255.1). Lineage (NCBI taxonomy): Eukaryota > Metazoa > Chordata > Aves > Charadriiformes > Charadriidae > Vanellus > Vanellus vanellus. The sequence continues at coordinate 16,782,604 of NC_138913.1, forward strand.
TTACCTCACCATTTACTAGGAGCGTCCTGGGGATGTGTGCTCCGTGCCTACCGAGTTTCCCTCCTCTTTTAGGTACTCTGGAATACCTGAGGCTGCCTGCACAGTTTATCTGAGGATGCTATTAGGCTGAGTATTGTGATTTCTCCTCTTGTAAGCCCCACATTAAGTGATTTTGGCTACAGCCTTACATACTACACCTATGCTCGTGATGAAGTGAAGACTGAGGAAGAGGGCAGAGCAGAAGACACCGACCCAGGGTCATCAGCATGTGATGCTTAGGCTATGTGCAGTTTTGACCCCTTTCTTAATTCTACTTGGAATTTTATGAACAGCCATTCACAGTGCTGGAACACTGCCGGGCTACCTGTGACTCCTGCTATTTATTCATCGCGATGTTCCTCCCCATTCTGGAGGAGGTTGCTGCTTTCTTCCAATATATAAAGTAAGTTTCTCTAGTTTTCTTTAAATAGGAAGGAATTTCATTCCATCACATTCCCTAATGTAGAATCAATCTGTATGTTGCCTTGAACAGTACAGGCTTCGGATTATCTGGAAATGAAGCAGCCAGATCACCTCTGAAACTACCCTCCTAAATCCCAGACTACAGGAGCAAGATGTACTGCCAATGTCAGCTTTTGCCAACCTTGACAAGTCATCAGAATTATCTTAGCTAGAGACTTCATCTTCCTGAGCATCCAAACTAAAGCAGCACAAACTGCGTTCCCTGAGAAATTATTTCAAAGCAGCCATCCTTCTAGCTTCCATTGAGTGATGTGCTAAAAAATAATTAAATTTCTAAATCTTTTGAAAAGAGCTCTCTTGAAGATCTATTGGAAGTTCTCAATTTATTCTAGTTGTTCCCTGAACAGCAGATAGGTAAGGTGTCTTGAATGCAGAGTGGATCACATTTATCAAAACTAAGCTGCTATTCAAAGCTCGCCTCCTCTGTGCCCCTTCCCGTGTAAGCTGAGAACAGTCAAGCTCCCAGCATTAAAAAAAGGCATGTGTGCTTTTGCTCACTGGCCTAAGGAGTACCATTGAGAAGAAGCATCCAGACTGAATGCATGTCACTTTCAGAGCACACAGCCCGAAACCTAAAACTTCTTCATTGCTTCAGTAACTCTTGGCCATTTTAGTGTAGAAGGTCTGAATCTGTTCCGCTCTCACGCTTCCCCTACCAGTCACTGAGTGAAGTGAGTAAGTACACAAGCGTGGGTTGACAGTTGTCACCCCTCCTCTGCAGAGGAAATTTTCTGGTAGTGATCTGAACGTAAACTCCCTTCACATCCCTTTTGTTCCAGATACAACTATGTGCATGTGCAATGCAAGATGGAGGAGAGGATGAGGAAAAAAAAACCCTCAAAGACAGTGTTTAGCTCTGAAGTGTTTCTAAGTTTGAAAGTCTATTCTTCTACTGATTCAGTCATGAGATTTTCTTGCTTTCTTGCTCATGTCAGGGACACTGCTCACAACCTCAACCCTCCTGGTAACTGTATTTAACCGTTCGTTTAAATATAGTATTTTTACTTTCCCCACCTTGTTTTTATTGGCTGCCACCTCTTTTTCCCTGTAAAAGGTTCTCTTGTCAAGAGGCAAAATAGTTAGGTATTGCAAAGCCATATGATATTTTGACCAACCAGAAAGGCACTGAATTAAGTCAGGTCTGTGGCTTTTAGCTTTTTGTCACCTTTCCTGCAGTCTCTCTTTCACACAACGCCTGCCGAAAAGTGGAAGCTGGGAGGCTGTGTACAAGGGGACTTTAGCAGCAGCAAAATAATGGCCAGCCCATCTCCTTTCTTTCTCTCTCTCGAATCCAGCGCTCCACAAATGCTGGCAGAAGTTGCTCTGGGATTCCACATTTAGATCATACAGGAAGTAGGAAATAAGATTAAATTAATGGCATTTTGTTATAAATCAAACTAAATTGCTAAAAAGACCTACCTGTCAAAATTAGGTTGTGTCAGACAGCAGTTTCTATTTACCTTATAGAAGTCAGCTGGAGAGAATGAGATCATTGTGGACAGGCAGAACAGTCATAAAACTTCCAGAGCAGGGGCAGGAAAAGAAACTTCGACCAAAACCATTCCAGTAACAGAGAATATGAAATCTGATGTCTTCCCGTAAGGGAATACTTGTGGGACATGCTTCTCTGCTCCAGTGGTTTTCCCAAATTGCCGCTCTAGGAGTCTCCACTAGGCTTCTGAAATCACAAAAAATGTAGGCTTTAGGGTAACTATTGTAAAACGCATACTGACCTCCCCTCCTCTATTGGTCATACACGTGACACGCTTCAGTCTGTTTAATACCACAGGCTTACTTCAGAGGAACATTTTTTACATTACGATGGTTTGTTGACATAGACACAAACACTCACATAGTCTCCCAACTTCATGTGATTTCAGAAACACATTTTTCCACTGGTTCCTATTAATCCCACAGTAAATGTTTAAAATTATTTTTCTTTTAGCCAGTTTTCTTGTATGTCAGTTCCTTTTCCATTATATTCTTTTCTGCATCCCTAAACTATAACAAAAGCAAGACTTTAAATTGGTCATTGTGATTAATTGTCCGTTTCAACACCTCTCATTTGAGGCTCTGGGAAGCATTTTATAGTTTATTGGGTGATGGGACTGAAATCTTTACGAGATCATCCCTGATCGGCTGGGTTTACAAGATACACTCTGCAGGATTTAATTCTCAGTTTCTTATCCCTGTATCAATCATGTAAAAATGAATGCAATGAAAGAAAAAAATGGGGATCAGACCTTTGTGTCCACCAGAAGCAATGACGCAAGTCACCAGCATCTGGTTTAGGGCCAGATCAGCAGGATTTATTCTCTTATGATGCTCACTGACTTCTGTAGGGCAGGATAGGACCTTGAGGCTGGAGCAATCATGTCATAAATGCCAAAGGATGGACCACAGACAAAAACTTAGCACGGCTTTTTGTGCGCACTCCTGTCTTGTTGCTCAGTCTCAGTAAAGGAATGTAACTCTCCTTGTAATTTCAAAGCCACTCATTCAATCTTTTGAGTAATTATGGGATGACAGCTGATTATACCCTGGAAATGCTTGCTAACACTATTAATCTTTTGCTCGTATGGGCTGTTTATAGCTATAATTATAAATGAGTGAATGACACGAAGTAATTTCTGATTGGGTGGCTTGGGAAAGAAACTATGACTATAGCCCGAAGGATTCACTCAGTGCTCAATAGCGAAAGGTGCTGAGCATCCACTGAAATCAGTGGGGTCTCAGCACCCCTGAGGAGTGCCCAGCACGTCTCGGCAACGGGCTGGATCGCACCCATAATAACAAGACTGGGGCGGCAACTCAAAGAAATGTTCTTATTGAAGTTGAGGATAAATTAAAGGGAGGCAACCAAAGAGAAAGTATTTTCAGACGGCGAGAGTAGAATTTCAGTAGCATTTAGGCTGATTCCTTGGAAATAAACTGTCCATGGAAGATTTCTTATTAGGGTTGAAGTACTTAAGAAGTCCTTATTAAAGGCTCACATACACATACTAAGTCAGGCAACACGATGCACGTTTTAATGCCATATTATTGCCAGATGGGCCTTTACATTCATATTGATGTATTTTTGCAAAAAATATACATACTTCTTTTTTTAAATTCTAGTTTAGTTCTAGTGTTTCATTGGCTTGAGGTCAAATTAAAACAGCCACAAGCATCTAAACAAAATATATCTGAAGAACATTTTTCCTGTGACTGAAAAGGATTTTTTAAGCTTTCTATTACTTTGGAATGTTAATTTCTATTAGTGTTATTCTATAATAACAAACTTCTATTTTCAGCTACCCCTGACTCACGTAAAATACTGATATGCATTGGATTTATGGTTCAAAGCTAGTACTTTCTTTTTAGGTAGGAATTACACAAGGTAAATCATTTAACTGGAAAAAATAAGTGTGACTTATTAACTCAAGGGTGTTTTACTAATCTAATATGAAAGCTAAACTCAGGGTTACTACTTTGATATAAATTAGATCAGTGATATAACCGCATGAAGCCAAACCCTTCTGTTTAATTCTATAGTTTGTATGCACTTGAACCAGGCAATGAAATCACAGGGGTATGGAAATGCCTCTCTAACGCAAAGAGAGGACAGATTTTATGAAACTAGAAAGATATTTGAGGGGACAAACTAGGATACAATGGGAGAGGGATTAATTTGTTCTTCATAACAAATGACTAATGACTGCTGCTGTAGAAAGTACATGGGGAATGACTGACTTTTGCCCAGACAAAATAGAATTTTGATTCTTATATATCAAATTCATTACCTGTTAGAAAACTCTTTATGATCTTTATTGAGGTAAGGGACTTAGGATCCTTGTATGATCATATTTTAATTCTTGGAATACTGCTGCTGGTGAAATGTTGACAATTCCTTCCGTCACGTGGATTTCCACAGACCAATCTTGTTATTTTTCTTTTCTTTTGATTTTATTACTGTATAAAAAAAAGTTTCAGTGTTGCAAGATTAGGGAAGGAAGTTCCTGTGACCAGTGCTGTTCCATTTTAGCATTTGTGGAAAAGGTATTCTAGTGGGGCTCCAGAATAAAAGAAGAGATTTTGAGGCCTAGATGCAAGGTGAGGTGAGTTCAAGGACAGACAAAGCACAGCAGGACCACAGACAATGTTCTTCTTAGACAGTGAAATGAAGAGTAGTTAGAGGATGTAAAAAAGGTCTCTTAAAAGAAGCTTCTGTAGTTTAGAAGGCAGATTCCTACAACAGGACCTAGCTCCATCTGGCTGCGGTGACGGGCCGGCGATGCAATGAACTATGCATGTTTCCATTCCACGTGGCACCAGCTATATGCATTCTGAAATATAAAATTGTTGGTGGTTTGCGGAAGATGGAAGTTGCCAACCCCATGATGATTTCTTACAGACAATTAGGAAAGAGACTGGGAAAAGGAGGTAGGGATAGGCAGATACAGACAGGGAGTTGCTGAGACTGCAACGGAACTATCTAAAGATCTGAAGAAAAGGCACTGAAGGAATGGAGACTGGTAACAGTTCAGGAAGCTGTTGTCTCCTGCAGAGGTCCTGTAGAATTTAGCTCAAATATCTGCCAGCTGAATTCTAGATATTACTGCTGAACTGTTGAAAATGCACTGGGTCCTAACAAAAATAAATTAAGTTTGGCAACGGATCGTGAGGTTACGGAAAATCGCTTTTCACAGTGACTTGCTGAAGCGAGGGCTGCTGCAGTTGCTCCCTTTCTGGTTTTGCTCACTGTTGCTGGAGTTGTAGGACAAGAAAACTCCTTAGGCTCCCATGTTCAGGGCCCCACAACTAACAGTAATGAACTCTCTCCCCTCCTCCATGCCTGCTTAACCAAATTGAGTAATTTCTCATGAAGAAATGACCTTGTTGCAGAGGAAAAGGAAGGTTTTATTCTTTATGAAAAAGGCTTGGTAAAATCAAAAGTCAAAGGAGTGAAGAGTCACAACAGCAAGAATGTGAGACCGTTTCTTGGGAAATTTGTAAAAATTGTTTCTGGAGTTAACCTCTGTAGCATAACATGCATACATGCACAATATATTACATGCTGACTACGTTATTATTTAAAATTATTTTGATTTGAGGGTGAGTTCCTACATAGCAGTTCAGAGATTGAAGAGTTGAGTAAGCTATAACAGCAATACAGTACTGAAGCAGCCTGCCAGCAGCACCAGGAGAGCTGAAGACCCTGCTAACCACCAGCTGCCAGTTCAGGCCTTGAAGTTGGTATTTCTGGACAAAAGTAGCATTTCTAACCCAATTGTCCTGTGGAGGCAGGGCGAGACAGAGCCCTTGGGCACTGCACAGCTGGCGGAGCTCAGTTCTGAAGTTTCACAACCATTTTCCCTTCCATGGGCCAATGCCCGAGTGAAGCCTCTGGGGATAGGAGATGTCTTGACCACATCTGTCACTTTAAAAGCAGTGTTTTGAGTAGCTTTCAGCTCTGTTTTCTCTCGGGGGGTCAAAGCTTGCATTTTCTAAGAACGGTTAAAAATGAAATTAGCTTTCAAGAGACCAAGAAAAATGACAAGAAATTTCCTAGTCTGGGCTTGCACTTATAGATATGAGCTGTGTTTACATCGCAGTTCTTTCAACCCATTTTCCTCATACTTTAGAAATCTCTTTGCCAGCTATTTCATTTTTTTTTTCATTATTGCATATTTACAGCCTTCTTTCACTAATTCTTTTCATTCTTCTTTGCTACTGTTTACATATACTTTTTGATAACAAAATGCCTCTTAGGATTTCTCTTGGATGCTCCCTCTTCTTTATGCCAGTTGGTTTGCACCTGACTGTGCTGTTTCAGGACCTGTGTATTACTCTCTGGTGAAAATGGCTGCTTCTGACAGAGGTGAGGTGCTGGGCTGGGATTTCTCAGAGCACAGTGTATGTACATGACTCTCAGCTGCTGCTTTTACTCTTGATTCTCAAGGCTGAAGCTTCGTCTGCTTCCCGTCCATGGGAGCTGTGACATCATCTCCATGGTATTCTGAAATGATGCCCAACGGTCCTGTCTTTTTCCCCTCAGATTTTATTGAAGAAATCTGCCATTTCTTTCATGGTTGATGGCATTATGTGTGTTCTACGTGTCTCATGATTTAATTTCTTCTTGATGAATTCTTATATTTTCAGCTTTGTAATTACACTTTCTTTACATCTCCAAGCACAAATGTTACTGTTAAGCTGTTCTGAATCTGAGGTGAGGTTCGATATGTTGAGGACCTCTTTTGAAATGCTTATTTACCTGTTATCCTTAAAACTATAGCTGTGATAAAGTAAGGTGTTTTTTTTTTTAATGTTCATTTTCCATAGGCCTGATTTCTTGAACTTGTTTTAAAAAGCAAATGAAGGTAGAAGTACTTGCAGTATCATCCCAGTCATAGCATTGCTAATGCAGTCTATGTATCTATGTAAGTTGATCAGCAACTGTCGTGTTGGTTCTTGGAAGAGTGAGCAGAGGTTGTTCGTGGATGTGTATGTAAATGTGGTCATACTGCCTGTGTTCAAAATATATTTGTTCTCTGGTGAATCTCTGTGTGCCTGACAGAGGTGGCAGGAGTAAGTAGGTCGTAATTGCCCAAGAACTGGAGGGTCTTTTCTGTTTCTCCTGTAGTTGGCAACTGCAGATTCATCATGGTGTGAATGCATTTTCAGTATTTCCCAATTGCTGCTTTCCTGAGCTGCCTCTCTTCTAGAAGCTCCTTGGGACCAAGGACCCAGTCTTTTTCTTTGGTTTGCTCTGCCTCCCTCCCCGCTGAGTGTGCTGACTGGTCCAGAAAGAATGACCTCTCCCAATTTACCATAAAAGCATCTGGGCATGTCATGCAGGCTCTGATTTCTGCTCTGGGTTCCAAACCAAAGCATGCAGTTCTTACGGCTGCAGTAGCCAAGGTCGAGTTTTCCCTTCTTTCCCCCCTCTTTCTTTCCAATGTGGGTCCAAAAAAGCACATCTGTTAGGCCTATAGAGACACTTAGGATTAAAAAATGAGGTGTCTATTTGACGATTATATAGGTGGATCTCAAATACATGAATCCTGCTTTCAGCACTAATTTTTGTTTTGGATTATGCCTTTGGTCCGTAAATGATATTTCCAAGGTGTAAATCCACACTGATTCCAATAGACTGCCATCTGCTTTTATAATTTTACATGACTTTTTAACATTTAAGATATTGTTTACGGTATTTTTTTAATATACATCATAATGCAATAAGTAAGAGTGGAGGTGGGCCAGTACACCTCCTTCATCATCACCATCCTTGCCTTCAGTAATCTGGTGATTTGTTGGGTGTTTCTTTAATGATAAAAGTGTAATAGCTTTTTCTGTTGAGATTAGGCAAACGAACTCTCTTTCTGTGGAAACCTGAACGCTAAGGTGATGGCGTGTTTGACGGGTATGTCGTCCACAGGCAGAGCGGGTGCGCGGTGCCGTCCTGAAGCTGTCAGTGCTGCCCCGTAGGCGACAGGGTCGGCTTGTTTTTGTTGGCCCGTGGAGGCCCACGTTGGCTTCGGTTGCTCGTAACCCTGAACAACATTAAATTTTCAGGAATACGTTTGTCGGGACACAATGGCGGCCAAGGAGACCACTGACAAAACGTTTGGAGGGGAGTGGCGAGCACACTTCGCCATGCGGCCAGCGTGTTTCCAGCAGCGGTGGCTGAGGCCCGCCGGGCCCCGCACCCCGGCAGGTACCAAGCGCGGAGGCACCGCGCCGGGCCGGGCCGAGCCAGGCTCCAGCGGGGGCCGCTGCCGGGCCCAGGCTCCCGAGCGCACCGCCCGGCCCGGCCCGGCCCGGCCCGCTCCATCCCCGCGGCGGCGGGCGGGCGTCTGCAGCGCTGCGCACCTACGGCGGCGGCCCGAGGGGCGGCGGAGGCCGAGGCGGGGCTTGGCCGCCCGCCCCTTCCCCGGCGGCGGCGGCAGCGTGCACCCGAGCGCGGCGGCCACAAGCGGCTCCTGTTGCGCCGCCGGGTGCCCGAGCTGCGCGGGTCCTCCCACCGCCGTATAAAGCCCGGGGCGGGCGGCAGCGCCCGTGGCTCCTGCCCGCTGCGGAGGAGGAGCGGCATCCCGGGGCGCGGCGGCTCCTCAGGCACCGGGCTTTCCCCTCGTTTTCCATCCCCACCCCCCCCCCCCCGCCCCCTCTCCCCCCGCTCTCGGGGGCTGGCGGCGCGGGGAGCGGCGGCAGGCCGGCGGGTGCGGAGGGGGAAGATGGCGTGGAGCGGCGCCCGGCCGCCGCGCCTCCTCCTGCCGCCGCTGCTGGTGCTGCTGGCCCTGGCGCTGCCGGCGGCGGCGGAGCGGCGCCCCGGGCCCGGGCCCGGCCCCGCAGGTGAGGCGCGGCGCGGCGCGGGGGTTGGGGGCGGGATGGCGGAGCCCCGCGGCGCGGTCCCCCCGCGGTCCCGCCGCCTGCGGGAGGCGTGTGAGGGCAGCGGCGGGGATGCGCTGCCGGCCGGGCGGTACCGGCGGCTTTGTGCCGACCGGCTGGGTAACATCCGCCAGGAAGGCAAAACCCTCCCGTCTCCTGTGCGGAGGCTGGGAACGGCCGCTTTCCCCATTTAGTCTCTTTTATTTATTTAATTAATTTTATTTCCCCCTCCCCATCCCCCTGCTCCGCCCGGCGGAGCGGGAGGGGGCTGCGGCGCCGGCGGGGTCAGGGCTCCCCAGGTTGCCCTCGAGAGGAACCGCTTGGCTGAAAGTGCTTTAACCCGCCGGAGTGAGTCATACAGAAATAGATGCGTGCCCCCCCCCCCCCCCCCCCCCCTTGAAAAAGAAAAAGATTCCTTAATGGGAAGTGAGTCTCCCTTTCTCCTCTCTCCCCCCACCCCCCTTCTTCCCTTTCTCTGAGACAAGGTGTTGATGAACACGTTTTTCCAAGACTGGGGAAAGCATAGCGTCATTCGCTTATTCCCTAAACTGTAGCAACCGCTGATGAAGTTTCCTACTTCACGCAAAAGTCAGCCGGAGGCTTCGGTGCCCCTTCCCGTCCCTCGGAGGCTTGCTTGCTTCGCCTTTTTGTAGTCATGTTAGTTCCGAGGAGCTGCAAGATAGAAAGAAATTTTATCAACAGCATGTAAAAGAAATTAAGGTATTCAGGAAATTCCCTGAGAGAGAGGTGTCCCAGCACATGTCTGCCCAACTGTATGCCAAAACATATTTCTTGCTCTAATACTGTTCTAGAATCTGTACTTCTGATTTCTATTCTAGGCATCCAAAGGTATTTCATCCCACTAGATTATTACCACATGAAATCCAACATAGTTTCATTTCTTGGCTTGTTTACTCCAGAGTGTAATTGAGTTATATTTAATATCTAGCTTTATTTTCTGCTGGTGCGCAGAAGGAAGCTCCTTTTTTTGAGAAGCAAGTCTTGTCAGCAAGTTCTAATTTTGATAGCAAAACTGCTGACTTGGTTGATAACTAGTGTAAAAAAAAGAATAAATAAGAAAAAAGATGTTGATGCATACCAGACTCTGCTCAATGAGCTTCTCATTTCCAGTTTCCTTAATGCTTTGCTGCTTTTAGTCGTTCAGAGGATTTCTCTGGCGGTTGTGGTGTGTGCTGTGGTTCGCCGTCTGTCCGGGGTGTGTGAGCATTATGGTTCAGCCCTCAGCGTCCCTCGGAGGGGCAGCCGATGGGGCATGTTTTGAGTACAATGTTGAGCTCCTGTCTGTAGCCAGGGCAGCGAGATTGTAAGTCAAGCTCCTTTGGAAATCAGTTATTGCAATCGCAGTTATATTTTCTCAAAAATATCTATTCAGATAATGCTTTTTTTTAACTACATACTTGAGTTGTGGGATCTCAAGCTATCAGCTACTAGCTGGCATGGTAAGGGTTTTTCTTTAATCCTGCTGGTGTTCAAAGGTGTGAAAAGCAGAGTGCGTAGTCTAGACAGCACTGAATGATTCGGCAAACCAAAACCAGACTGCTACATCTATATAAATAATAAAAACGATGCTACACAAATTACAGTATGAGAAAGCACTGATCCGTTTATATGGCAGTGTTCACACTGGAAAATCTTAATTCTTTTTAACTTAAACATTAGTAGCCTGAATTGTAGCAGGGAAACCAATCCTTGAGTAGTTTCATGACCCCAGACACTGCCTGCTGTGTTACTTGTTTTTATTCCAGCTTTAACCCTTAAAAGTGATCCCGGCGCCTGTGCTGTATCGCCTGAAGAGGGGCAGCCCTTAGCGTGCCTCCTGCTCTGGAAGTCTGGTGTTTAATTTCCAGTCTCTTGATATTTTGTACCACTTGGTGTAAAGCAGCACAGCAAAGGGCACCCTGTGGGATTTTAAAGCGGTCCATTACCGTTGTTGGCTTCAGAAATAAGTTGTAGCGTTTCAGAGTATCTGAAACAGACTGCCGAGCTGCATCTTTATTTCTTAGTAAGACCGTACCACTTGACTCTGAAAGACTTGAAATAGCTTCATCAGGAGGGCTGCCTGTCGCACGGCGTTGGTTACATGAGCCGTGAGCCGTCAGGGCGGCCCCGTGGCAAACCCTGTTTGCCAAAATCCCTGCCGGGCTCCTTCGCCCCTGCCTCGCGTCCCAAGCAATGGCAGAGGAGCGCACCGTTGAGCTCCAAGGCGCTGACGCCTCTATGGTGAAGATACAGAAGCTTCTGTGTTAAAATAGCAGCATTAAAACATTTCCGCTGTCCCGTACTTGCTGCGCGCACGTTGCTTGTCGTGTAACGCAGTCCAGGACGCGCGGAGAGCGGGGGGAGAAGACATTTGTCATTGCGCTAGAAGCAGACACTGCTCTTGGCAACGGACACAAATGACATTCCCACCTGAAATGTTTTGTTAATCAGCTGTTCGCAGGGGAAGGAAATGGCTTCACCGCCTTTGAATCTGTTCCCCAGAGCGGCGGTGGGGACTTGGCCGGACGGAGCGTGGCTGCGCTGAGGCATTGGGGCCGCGGGTTGTAATGGTGGCAAACAGGCAGGTTTTGAGGTGGGCCCCGTGGTCCATTGCTGTCTGTATGTGCTCCCGAAATGTGAGGGGTGGGTCAGGAGGGGGTTTGTCATAGGGAGGGCCCCGGCTGTGTGGGTGGCTTTCCAGAGCCAGCCCGGCTGGCTCTGAGCCATCAGCTTTCCTCCACCCCGGCAACCCTCAAATACTGGCCACAAATGCTTCAAGCAGTCACTGCTGACTGGTCCGGCTGTGCAAGGACTCACTTGGAGGTACAGCGCGTACTATTGCCATTTTGGTTGATGGCTTTGGGCTCAGCCGAAGTGGCCACTGTGAGTGACAGTGAGCGATCGACAGGCCTTTCCTTCTGAGGCACCAACAAGGGAATTTGGTCATTCAACCATCTTGGCGTACTTACTAGAAGTAGTGAAAGACTCGGCCTGCTTGGTGGAAAGGCCGTAAGTACAGCACTCTATGCCTACCTCCATCTCTCTGACCGATTTTCTGTTTCTTGCTTCTCCACTGATGTTACTTGTGTCCCATCCTGTCACCGCAGTGTCTAAAACTGCTACATAAACCTGTGGTGGGGAAACACTTCCTCTAGGTCTTTTGGAAGCTTTGTGCCCTTTTTGTGAGGACCATACAAAAAAGCTGCCACTTGTCCCTTACAGGTGAAGGCAGAGGGGGATGTACCCAGGACCCAGACCCAGCAGAGGACAGCATTTGGGTTACCTATGTCCCGGGGCCACCATCATCCCCACTGCCCAGGGGGTACTGAGGAATGCAGGTAGCATCGGTGGGCACCAATTCAGAGGGCTAATGATCACTCCTGTAGATACCTTTAGGCTCCAGCTTTGAAATTAATGGTGAACCACAAATGAAACGGTGTGTAGTGGGGGTTTGTGTGTTTTGAAATTAGTTAAAAGTAATTGAACGTGGCTGTGGAGGAGCAAAGCAGCAAAGTCGTTCTTCCATCACATATTTTTCCCTTGAAAATACTCAGCCTTGAAGATGCCCAAAGTTGGCAGTCTGACTTCTTCATAGCACCTGGTTTGGAGGCTGCACAATGCCAGTTTCTGTTGTAAAATAAAAACCAAAATTTAGAGGTTTTTTGGCTAGGCTTTTCTTTCTTTCCTTAGGTGGAGGGAATAATTAGGCTGTGGAGTTAGACCACAGTGGTGGATGTGACATTGCTTCTTCTGTGATATGCAGTGGGGTGGGATAAGATCACTGCAACTTTGACTGTAAAATACCTTTCTAATTAAAACAAGAAAAAGTAGAACTGTTGTGACATTTATCATCAGCATTCGATGTTGTAAGTTGCAGTGTAAAGATCCGGTGGAATGAGCACTGTGGTTGTCAGAGCCAGGGGTTTTTTGTGTGAAATGTGTTCCTGTCCAGGATCTAAACTCACAGACGGTTTCTCAAAGTTTTCTTTACATTGGTGGCATATTCTGGAGAGCTGTGATTTATGCCCAAGTTCTTGGCTTTTTCCTTCACTGCTGCTTATTTAAGCAAAAGTGACTCAGTCTCTTCATGGGGAAGTGTTTAGTTTGTCTGTTGAATTAGTACTATTACACCGTGTAATCAAAAGCAGTATCTTTCAATTTGTGTAGAGCTGCTAGTCTGAAATGTAAGTTACTTGACATGCTGCTCAAGTGAATTCCCTTGTCCTGAAGAGTAAGTATGGTCGCAATAAGAGCATTTTTGTTTTCACTTATAATGTCAGCTTTTTATAGTTTTTGAGGGACCAGTTGCAAGGCAAACGCGTTTGAAAGTGAAGAATATTTTTGTTCCCTCTTAATTTAAACATAGAGAGTGGTTCCCTCCAGCACAAAACACAACTTGACCAAACAAATCTGTAGCAGGAATGTGTCTGTATGTATGGGAATGTTGTAGCTCTAGAGAATAAATGACACTTACTCATCAAGGAGTACGTGCTTGCAAGCACAGCCTGACACCACTAGTGGCTTTAGGTGGTTTAGTAGAACTACTTCAGGAGTGTTTCCTTAAGGTGAATTCAGTTTTCAAAATATGGATTCTACTGGTCGCAAGGAGACTAAATATATAAAGTCGCTGTTTCATCCCAGGTATCTCTTTCTCCAGGAGCTAGAATTTATTTTACAATTTGTAGTAGAAGGGAAAACTAACAAATGACAAGTCCACCCAAGAAACAGAGTAAGTCTTTTATTTGGTGATCAGAGTAACCTGGCTTCTTCGTGTTCTCAGTGTGTCTGCATGCCTGTGTGCCTTTTTATTTTATATAATATTTTAATGATATTGGTTCCAAGCGAGCACTGAGACTGCAGAAACCTAGCTACCTACTAATTGTTGAAATATTTAGATTATTGTATAGAGTTGACATATTTGATCATTTCATTCTGTTTCTGCTTGAACCAAAATTAAAGAAACTGTGGATTACTGTATAATTTCTTTTAAAACACATGACTGTTTTTGTAATGGAGTACAAAGTAATTACAGATAAATCCTTAATAGCTTAAGGCTAAACAGTAGAACTCTGCCTTGGCTTAAAACACTACATTCAATTTTATAGGACAGTTCTGAAGAACCCCCCTTTATATTAGTGGTTGTCTTACCAGTTCTTATGGTCTGCCCTTTGAAAGTATTCCAGGGTTCCTTCTTGGACAAGTTGCAAATTTATCGAATCCTTTTTGATGGTAGTACTGATTCTTGCAATGTAACTGCAAGTATGTTTTTAAAGCTGACATATGCAGTATTTGTAATTAAAGCAAACAAACTGTAAGGAAAAAAGGCAGAAAAAATGTTAAACAAAAATAGGTTTGGCATTTAAATGCCATTTCTCTGAGAGTTAATTCTGTACCTGTGGGTCTAAGTGTTAATGTACTGAATGAGCCCATTAGGGGTTCTCGCTGAAATCAGTTGTGCAGAAAATAATCAGTATCTGATAGAATTGCTTTTGTAACTTTTTTTTTTTTTGCACTAAAGTAAAAATGGATTGTTTACCTTTAGTTTTGTAGTTCACCTGAAACTTACAGGTGAAAAGTTACCTAAAAAAAACTTACCTGAAAAATACAGCAAAGTGTTTCCTTGGGCTATCCTTGTAAGCAGTTTTACTAATTCTGTTTTACATTACTGTAAAACAATTGTACACATGTTGGTGTGAGAGCAGAACCAGGTTCGTAAACTTAATAACTGAAGTTGCTGGCCCAGGGGTTTGATCTGAAAAGCATCTTGAAATATACATCGTACGCGACATGCCATGATGTCTTGTGCCAGAAGTGCTGTTTTCGTGCTATTTCATGATTTGAAGGGCTGAGTTGTTCGAGGCAGTGCACTACCTGTATCTCACAAGTGTGGAGTTTAAGTTTCTTGTTCACACAGAAGAGGGATCTTTGAAAAGTACGGGGTTTTCTCTCCTTTCAGAGTTGCGTGGCCTGTGTTTCTGTTTGGAGAATTTTACATGTCCAGTATCTGGACAGAGGGCCAGATGTGAAGCTGTAGGGCAGCTTTTTCAGAAGAACTGACTAATCGGGGTGCTAGCGTCCGCTGTCAACATGAACCACGGTGCAGGCATGAAGGACAGTCACGCACTTTCAGGGCGGCTCCAGTTCCAGCTCTAATTTCTCCTTTTTTAAGCAAAGACTAGTCTAAGGAGAAACTGTTACTGCAAGTCTTGACTGCTGAGTTTCATTGATGGATTGATTAGCTGTCAGAAAATGGACTTTAGCAATGCCCGATGCTGTGTGTGACTGCTTCTGTTTAAACAGCTGGATTTGCTAAACAGCAGCTTAAGAAGAAGCATGCTCTTCTCTAGATACATATTTATGAGGGAGACAGAGAAGGCAAGGCTACTAAAAGGCAGAAGCTGAGTAAACTTTCTCACTTAGACAGCTGATGTTAATTGTCCCCCGCGCTCAGCTGCACAGCCCCGATGACAGTTTATAGCAGGGCCATCCAATTGGCATGTTCAGGCAACATCCAGCCTGTGCCATGACTCCATCCGCTCCCACTCTCAAGAAGATTTTTGTGGTTTGGTTGCTATCTGGGCACTAATAAACAGCTGTAACCTGATCCGTTCCCTGCCTGTCAGGAAGTTAGGCAGCTCCTGTTGGAGGAGTTGCTTCGTGCATGGCAATGATGTCATTTACAAACAGTTGATTTGAATTTTTTTCTTATCTGGGAACTAAGGAACGTGTCTTATCTTTGCTTTACGACAGAATAACTGATTCAGTAAACAGGGTCTCATCCAAGCCCACTGAAGCTGATGGGAAAACCCTTAACTATTGCTGCTTGTGTCTGGTTTTGTTCAGCTATCAAAGCGAGGAAGTCTCGCATTAGAATGAGCGTGGGCCTGAGCACCGGCCAGCGCTGCAGCCAGGGCTGACGCGGGTGATTGATGAGTGCACATACAGGTCTTAATGAGCGCTTGTTGACTGTATATTCAATACCACTACATTAAAAGAAAGTAAATTAAGAGCTGAGACAGGATCAGCTTTCAAATGTTTTCTGAAATCAGTTGTGTATTAATATTGGGAGTAACAGCTAATCTTTGTCTGAAAGTCTGTGTATGTATAGATATGCATACACAGAAAAATAGTTACAGAGATATAGTCTAGGGGTGGTGGTTTTTTATTTGGTTTGTTTAGAACTGGTTCTCTTCAACAGTTGGTCATTTCCATGTAAACATTTTAGATGCTGTATCTATGTGGCATCAGAAATGATGTGATAAAAGACAGTAAGCAGCAGCTCAGCAGGCTCACTGTTTGAGTCAGTACGTGTGGAAGAGGGAAATGCTTGTTCACACCCCTGTGGATTGTGAATTAAAGCACAAGGAATTTCTTTGCATGAGAAATCTTGCAGTATTTTCATAACAAACTCTAGTTTCTCAAACGCACAATTGCTACTGCACTGTTCACCTCTTTGTAAATGGATTTAGATTGCAGATGGCATTTAACAGTAATGGGACTCCGGAATGCTAAGTCTAAGTCTTGGAAAACTTCAGTTTGGATTCAGTTAGTAGGAAAGGAAAAAAAAAAAAAAAAAAAAAGGGCAAATAATTAGTGTCCTGTCCAGGGGCTGTGTGGATGGCAAGTGCTAATCTAGCATAAATTCTATATTATCAGAAAATTCAAAGCAGCTCTTGCTTAATATAAGCACACACTTCTGCTAACCCAGCTTCTTTGTTCCTTTAAAACACGTGAGGAGAACCCTGTAACAGGCAACACTTACTGTGGCTGAGGAAGTTGCACCAGTACCAGCTATTCAGAAGTAACTGAAACTGGGAAATTATACATTCTATATTTCTTTCCCTAGTCAGCTTCTGAAAACTTCCTGCCTTTACTAGTTCTGTTCCATGGTTTGGGACAGGCTTGAGAGTTTTGATACCAATAGCTATTGCTGTGCAACTTCAGCGAGGTCTACAAATTACCTGGAGGAGCACAGGAAGGATTATCCACGGACAGCCCATGCGTTGAGTGATCTCCGATAACTGTAAATGCCGGTTATGGTCATAAACTGTTTGCAACGCTTTAAAGACAGCAGTATTGTTTTTTCCTGCAGGTTGAACCATTTTGAGGATCAGGTGGTAGCAGAGCTGTGCCTACATTAGTTCTGCAATAACTATGCTTGTACATCAAAAGACAGACTTCTATTTACTTTGCTTCAGTTTAATGTCTGGTTTAAAGTGGAGAAGGTAGAAGTCTGCTAATGGCTAGCTAAGAAGAATCTCATTCTTTTTTGGAAATTACATAAGTGGTGTTTGTGCTGCTGTTTATATTTTGCAGTAAGACATGTATGTATTGAAATGCAGTGATTAACAGGAGGATTGTGACACAGAGGAAAACAGACCAAACTTTCAGAAGAGGCCAGTACAGGAAGGTCTGCTTCTTCAAAATCTGGCCTTTAAGATTTATTTGAAACATTGTTTCTTAGTAATCCATCTCTCTCACACAAGAATATATTTGCATAGGAAATCAGAATCTGTTAATTCTAATTTAATCTTTTATTTTAAATCTTATCACTTTCCAAGCTTTCATGAGTTTTTCAAGCATATTTTGTCTCCCCTCCAAGGATATTTTTTACCAACAATCCAACCTTGCTATTAAATTGCAGAGGATCCAATCCTAGAAGGTGATCATGGCTACAGTTAATGGGACTTTGAAACCAGTCTGCCTCTCTGGGAAGCGGTAAGCTGTGGGATGAGTGGAGGCATGCAGCAAAGTGTTCTGTGTGGAACAGAAGTTGACTGTGTAATATAAAGAGCAGATAAAAACCCCTAGTACTTCCAAATATGAAGTAGTATTGTTTATACACTGGTCATCTTTCCCCCTCCTGGAGTGTAATGTACATTTCTTTCCTGAGAAAAGAACATGACCATGTTTGCCGTTTCAGCACATTATCATGTTTCTAAAGAATCCTGGGGGAAAATAAACAGCTGTTGGATGGCTCTGTCTTTCCCTTCTTTAGGCCAAAAGTTTTATTTGACCAGAAATTCTTCTGTTGTCTTACTACTTTCTTTGACCATATGTACGTCATATAAACTGACACTGGGTAGATATATATCTTTACAGTTTGTGTTTTTCATGTTGTGTACTTAAGATCATCTTCATTTGCTGCTGGATTACATTAGCCAAGTATATGTATGTAGGTATAACTTATAATCATGGTTACATTGCATATGATGGGTTTCTCCTGTCTCCAGCTGTTTGACATCTTTCCAGAGTCTGTGGATTTTCAAAAGCTTTATTTGACATAGAATCTTAAGTTTAGGCTATAATTCCTATTTATAGGGAAGAAAATCAATTAATCAGTTATCCTTTTGAGAAGTCTAATATTGCCTTCTTGAGTGATAAGTGGAAGATGGTGTTGTGCTAAAAATCTGGGTTTTGAAAGTGCTCTTTGATATTTCAACTTTTTAGTTGGCTTAACAGTTCTTTGGGTGTTGAACATACAGCCCAAGTCCGTATAAATAGGGAAGGAAAGTTGCTTTTGGCACCATCAGTGACCTTTTAGCTATCTCCAGAGCTTCAACATCACTTGGAAGTATATGGAAGAATTGTTTTTAGTAAAGTTATCAACACCATGTGGGAAGAGAATTGGTTATCATGACTGTATTGACTCTGTACAGTATTGTGTAGACCAATGATCCATTTCAGTTTTTTGAATAATTTCTTTACTATTGTGGGCTTAAACCTTGTGCTGCATTCTCTTTAAAAAGCTCTTTCACAGTCTTGCAATTAATTGGGAACTCAGACTTATGTTATTCAGTTTTATGGAGGAAACAGCAATTGAGCTTATAAATAAGATCTTTTCCAACAGGCTTTATATCGGCCATTTTTTTGGATCTCGGTAAGTTTTGTCTTGTTCAGAAGATGCTGTAGAGTATTTTACGTTTTTCAGGATATCATCCAGAAATATAAGTCATCTGTTAGAGAAATTAAAGGGTATGTTAGTTGTATAGCGACACTGTATTCCCAAATAGCGTTTAAAGTTTTATTCTTCCAAAATTTACCAGTTTTATCATGAAGTTATGAAAAACTCTAGATCTTGAATCCCAGTTATGGATCATGCCTTCACATACTTTAAGCTGACCTGCACACAGCTCAACTTGTGCTATTAGTCTTTTATTTGTGAACTCAAACATATTGTACTCAATATGCTTACTAGGGCAATGATATTAAAATGGTGTGTTCTCCAAA
Source organism: Vanellus vanellus (assembly GCF_965231255.1). Taxonomy (NCBI): domain Eukaryota; kingdom Metazoa; phylum Chordata; class Aves; order Charadriiformes; family Charadriidae; genus Vanellus; species Vanellus vanellus. The sequence goes on from NC_138913.1 coordinate 16,801,723, forward strand.
CCGGGCTGGTGGCATGCTGGAAAGCACCAGCCAGGCGCTTCTGGTGTGCAAGCAGCTGTGCTGAAGGCAGAGCTAAGGACGGTGATTCTCCTCCAGGCACAGAAATATCCTCCTTTTAGGGGAACAGAGTGGATAGGAAGGTCAAGGAAACTGCTAATTACATTTTGTTTCTTACTCAGACTACTGTAAGTTTCAGAATGTGGATTTTGTTGATGGAGTATGTGGTTAGTGGAGGTGTGTAAGGAAGGAAAATAGAGAGGGGTGGAGCACCTCTTCTATGAGGACCGGCTGAGAGAGTTGGGGTTGTTCAGCCTGGAGAACAGAAGGCTCTCGGGAGATCTTATTGAGGCCTTCCTGTATCTGAAGGGGGCCTACAGGAAAGCTGGAGAGGGACTTTTTGGAAGGGCATGTACTGATAGGATGAGGTGTAATAGCTTTAAACTAGAAGAGGGGAGATTTTGATTAGATGTCGGGAAGAAATTTTTCACTATGAGGGTGGTGAGGCACTGGCCCAGGTTGCCCAGGGAAGTTGTGGCTGCCCCACCCCTAAGGTATTCAAGGCCAGGCTGGATGGGGCTTTGAGCAACCTGGTGTAGTGGAAGGTGTCCATGCCCATAGTAGGAGGGCTGGAACTAGATGGTCTTTAAGGTCCCTTCCAATGTAAATCATTCTACAACTCTATGAACTTGTTGAGAACGATTCTTCAAGTTCACCTTCTCGTTACTGGCTGAGTACGGAAGTTGGAAGGGAAAGTGGCATGGCCAAGTCTGTACTCAAAAAATTGAGATGATTATACATGGAGTAGGCTGCCTGCCTTGGAAATTAACAGGCATACTGGAAACTTTAATCTAAACCAAGTTTTTTTTCCCCTTTGATTTTCTTTTTTTCTTTTAACAGTTAATCTGTGGAAACAATAATAGCAGAAATGCAATCAGAAGTCTGCAGTTAATTGGGGTTGTTTAGTCACTCTGACAACTATTTCTCAGTTCAGCTCACTTTTGAACATTCCTTATTACTGTGCTCTTGAAGTGTGACAGGAGGAATCCAGGCTGAAAGTACTTTTTTCCGTTGTGTTGTGCTTTAGTGTGTCTCTCCAATGATGAAGTGTGGTGTGTAGGCAAGCTAAATCCAGTCCATGGGTTGGTTGGTGTCTTTTTTTTTTGCATGTTTTTTTTTGTGTGTTTTTTTTTTTTTTTTTTAAATGGGTAACTGTACCCTGTTGGTCTTCCACGTCTCCAGAGATGCAGGAGACATAACAATAGGCACAATTACATAGCTTAATTAATGGGCTCAGATGCATCCGTGTGCCTATTCCAGGTATCCATCTCATGCATCTTCTCTTCCAGGTACCTGCCCAGCCTATGCCTTAGATTAAGGTCACACAGATCCCTGCCAAGGTTACTACCTGACCTTTCTTTGACAGTGTGTATGTATTTTATTTTATTTTATTTTTTTAAATCCATGGAGGCATTCCTAGTATGTTTCCAGCTCCCTAGCTTTTTCCATGATCTCTAGCAACTTGTTTATTTGCTTGCTGGAAATCTTTGAATTATTTTGAAACTGTACATCTCTTTGCTCATTTGATGGTTGATGGGTTGATGCACAGTTGTTAACTCTGAGCAGTTTTGGGTGATATGTAGTCTGCAAATGGGAAAGTAGACTGTTTTATGTAGATACTAGAACATGGATAAAACCATATTCCAGGAACCAAACATCATTTGTTTACCATTATAAGACACTAGTTTTAAAGAAAAAGAGAGATTTTAGTAACGTGTTACCATGTACAGTTGTCTCCTTTGATCTTACGGCTCATTCCTACTCCAGAGAAGTCCATGGTACTTGAATCCAAGGACTAAATGTCAGCTCCCGTGTGGCTGTGAGCAATATGCTCAGTTTTGGCTGCTCTGAAGCTACCGTACCAGTGCCTGCAACCCTTGGTAGAAATTATGTAGTAATCTCTGTCAATGTTCATTCAAGATAAATAAGAACCATGTGGGTGTGTGAGGAATGAGTGCAGTTCCTTGCGTACTTCCTTGCCAAGGTACAAGGAGAGAGGTCAGGGCTACTTAAAGCAGTCCTGCCATGGCAATTCCTGGCTGAGACCTCACCAGGCAATTCACTGAAGACAAAGGCTCTGGTTTATAGTTCTGAATTCTGGAAATAAATATTTATGATGCAGTCAGGTCCTTGATAGCAGCAGCACAAAAGATTAAGTAAAAGAGTGAGATGTTTTGATAAGCCTTCATTGGATTTCCTAATAGGTTGCGTGTGCTCTATGTGCAGTGTTGTCTTTCACAACTTGAGTGCTAAAAGGTTTCCTAATTTGCATGTAAAAATGAATTCTGTTTGTCACTGGATATACTTTTCTTGGCCAAATGCGTGCTCTCTCAGGCGTGTTTTCAAAACAGAACAGCTGTTTTGTGAATGTAACTATCAGAAAGCTGACTGGAATAACTGCACTCTAGTAACTTCAGCACCCTCATACCGGGCATGAAGCTCTTCAGAGATCTTTTTTTTTTTTTTTTTTTTTTTTTTTTCATGCCTTCCCGTTGAACTTCAGTATGGGATTTGCATTTCCTTTTTACACAAACTGTCTTTACTTGTGGAAATAAATGCCAGGCTTGGTAATCCCCTCCAGTGAGTGCCAAGCTGCCTCTGGCCGGCTGCCTGCCGGGGGAGCCCAGCCCTGCCAGGCAGCCCGGACCCTCTGCGGCATCCCAGTACCCTGCCAGTGTGGAGGGCTGTGACCGCCTGCCGTGGTCTTGGTTTCATATATGTTTGCATTTTAAGGATGCTGTTACTGTTTGCTGGAACATATCATTGAGAGTGTGTATTCATCCCCTCGGGTGAGTGGGATAGTCAGACTTAAGGAACTGGATGGCTCAAGTCTATATGTAAGACCATACAGCGGAGCTCCTTAGGGCAGACGCCTGGGTGGAGGGCAGGGCAGGGGTCTGTGCCAAAGTGGATGGTGAAGCAGGAACAGTGTTGCTGCAGCTAGAATTCATCGTGGGGTTCTTGCGAAGACTGAGAATTTTGCGGCTTGCTTGCTGGGGAGTACCGGGCCACAGTGGTAACTTGGGGTCTGAGTAATTGCAGACAGCTTTCCGCGGCTACGCGTAGGTCTTCATCGCACAGCTGGAGCCCTGGAGCTGGCACAGCGATGCTGCTGGGGACTCTGGGCCAGTCACTCAACCTCTCAGTGCGACAGTTGCGTGTGACAGCCTGCAGTAAGGGCTCTGGGGCTGCTGGGCTCTTTGAGGGACCAAACCTGCTCCGCACAGCAGGGACACTGTGGGTAGCTGCAGCCAAAACAGATGTAGCCAAGCACATCCTGAAATGGAAATCGCACTTGGGTAAACTTGTTCCCCTGAGATCTGTGTTGTACTTGCACGTTTACACTCTTGTGAGTTCATGAAAGTCACTTTAGATTTGTGTTACTAGACACAAATAGAACAAGTGTTCTGAGGGGTTGTTATACCTAAATGTAGCAAACAGAATAGATTTTTTTCAAAGTGAATGAAGTTAAAAGGTTAAAAAAATTAGCAGAAGTATTTGGTGGTCAGAAACATTCTCTTTACTCACTTTCACCGGAAGAAACAAGTATCTCCCATGCTATGCTTAGTGGATCTCTGCCAGTAAAACTGGTGTAAGCTGTCACTCACAGCTAAATAAAGTCACAGCAGCCTACAGGAATTTCATTAATATTTTTTTAACGTCTTACTAGCTGGAAGAGAAGAGTGTTGCTTTCCTCATTTGGTTAATTAACCCTCTATAATGTGACTATCATTGAATGTGCTTTGCCTTGTTGCTTCATACAAACTATAGACAGACTAGAAACATGATGCTCTGCTCTTTGGTCACACAGATTACTTCTTAAAAAAACCCACAAAACAAACCCAAGCAAACACCCCCCCAAAACCAAGAAAAAAACCCCAAACAACAAAGACTAAAAAGTTTATAAAGAAACTCTAATTCTAAATGGACTCTAAGTGCTATAATTACATTTCGGCTGCACTTAAAAATTATTTAAGTACCACATGCACCTAAAAATCTATGGTGCAGCAGAGGCATGGAAATAAAGCCTTTTAAACCTCTGGATCTGTAATTTTAAAAAATTGACCATTGGCAAGTATGCTAAAAAGAAAACTTTTCCGATGTGAATAATACCTTTATAAAAATAGCTTCCTGTTTGTTCTGTGACTGCTTGCAAACCTGACTCAGGCAGCCTACTTAGCTTGCTTCATTGGCTGGGAGTGTAGTACAGGTTCTCTTGCAGTTTCATATTGATATAAACTGCATTATTTGCCTGCTCAGCTTTCTTCATTTTATATACCTTAGGTTGAAATCCCTTATGATTTGGCACATCATTCTCTTTCCTCCTATTCTGTAAAAGTCAAGTAACATACCAGGCTCCATAGTGAATCTTGAAATACATGAGCAATGTGTAGGTGGAATTACTATGGGTTCCATTAAAAGAGAGTAACTTTATCCCATAAAGAATAATAGATTATTTTTTGCTTGCCAAACTGTACTTGTACGTTGATTTAATACTTTCTTTGACTTAGTGACTATGGGAAGAATCTGATGCATTCCACATTTTGTAATTTACATCATGTTGTCAAGTACAGATTTTTGCAATCCTTCTGTTAGCATTTCTCAGGAAGGGGTAGGTGTGAAATATGTCTACCCCAAACCAAATTCCACGGTTATAGTCAGTGCTTGACTGGTCACCTAGGAAACTTTCAATAATGAATTCACTTGGCTTGATGGTGCAGTCTGGTATGATCACATTTTTCCAGTTCTCTCTGATTTGAAAATGCAGTGCTTGAACAAAAAATTAATCTTAACTTAAAGTGTTCCATAGAGAAAAATCATATCCTTTGTCTTCAGTTCTGTTTTAGTCATAGTCTAAGATATCATGTTCTTTATTCATTCTGTGGTGACTTCTGTAGAATTACTTTAGATTGCATGACCTTTAGGATAAATGATTTTGAAGGTGCTGAAGCATTATTGCTGTGGTTATGTCTATCTGTGAGTCAGTGTGTCTGTGAACACATTGCACTGGAATCCTCTGTGGAGATCCTCCTGCCCTTCTGAGATGTACTCATGGGATTTTATTCTGATTCTTGCCTTGCAGCAGACTGCTAGCACTTAAGTGAGGAAAAAGATGGATTTTTGGGTGTTCAAGTTGAGTTGATTGAAGCATTGCAAGTATTTCCAGTTCCTTCTTTGCTGTGTATTGTATTGCAGGAGTGTCAGTCTGGTTCAGTAGAGCCAGTAGTTTAAATCTTCACTAGGACTGTTGGCCAAAAGGAGTCAAAAAAACCCCCAAACCAACCCTAAAAAGCTGTGACAGAATGTGAGAGAAATCTGCAATTGTGTGTGGTGAGGGGAGCAGGTAGAGATGTTGTCTGTACTTGAAGAACTTGGCCTGTGTCAAATAAATACTGGAGAAGCCCTGCTCAAATAAATACTGGAGGAGCCCTGCTCAAGACACAGAGGAATCTTTTTTTGTGGAGTAGGTAATGAACACATGGTGCTGTCACTGCTAGAAGGTTACATCAGTTCAAGGAGTGACCGAGTGAGAGCAACATCACAAAGTGGACAGAATGTTTCGGAATATGTGGAAACCCTACCCAGGTCAGGAAAACCCATAAACAGACTGGTACAAAAAGCAGAGGAAGCATCATATATGCTTATCTTATCCTTGCTCTTTGTCATATACGTGGTTATAGCTGCTGTTGAGGATGGACTAGCCAGACCACTGTCTGACTTGGTAGGAGTGTTCTTGGAAGCGACCAGTTGACTAATGCTGAATCTAAGCCTTATTACAGTGGAAAAAATATCTGGCTCCTGAGACTAGTCTCCATAGTTTTCCTGCTGTGGCTATTTTAGACAGACTTGAATTTCATTAGAACATGTGGGTTTTATGTTGCTCTGCAAAGTCTGTCTGTGCTCCTACAGGTGTTTTTGCTTGACTGAGCAGAGGTACACTTGAAGTATCCTGGCACTTGGCTGCAGAGCATCACATGAGTAACTTGCAAGGTGCACTTCTTCTACAAAGCGGGAAGCGGATCATGATCCTATGTGTTAATTTCACTGGTGTCAAATAAAACAAAATGGCAAGCAGTGATTTATTTGAATACACTCAGGATGACATCTTGGGTGCTGAGGGCTGCTAAGTCTGTGGTGGTGGATGAGGCTGAAGGGTTAATAGGAATAATTTTCACAGCAGCCACTTCTAGCGCATGTTACTGTGCTGGTAAAGATAAACCCAGAGGATGTTTTTTGGGAAAGTGAAGCAACAACAGGCACAGTGTCTGGAATGCTCATTAGAGTCTATTAATTTTACTTTCTTGTAATGATTGATCTCATGGGCTCTGTTTAGAGGGCAGCTGTTGCTTGAACTCAGACCAAATTGGGGAACTGCACTGTGCTTTGAGATCCAGGCTGGTCTGATTAAATATTTGAGGTTGGATAAGGGTACTGTCTTTCTCATAGCTTTGAATTATGTACCTTGATTACGCAGCAAATTGCATAGGGGGCTGAATGTTGTTCAGTATTTTAATTGGGAAGCTGTTTAGTGGGAATTCATGGCCTTGTTTGAACTATGTCAAAAACCCTGGGATATGAAAAGGAAATTGGTTGCACGGTCATTTGCCTGCATGCAGTAAGAGGGTAAAATTAGCACTGCTATAATTTACAGAGGCTCTGAATAAAAAAAAAACCCAACCTTACTCTTTTGTCTCTGCCCAAGGACTTAAAAGCACTGTCGGGGGACCGTTTTCCATGGTTGTTTTTTTTCCACCCTGTTTTCATGAGGAATATGAACTGCTTGCTTTCAGGGGAGTTACTGAAGTTGAGTGAAGTTCTCTGGTACCATCCTGTCCTGTGATAAGAGGTTGTAGGATTAGCTCAGACCGAAAAGTAAAAAAGTTATTTTTGTTTTGAAGATTCCTTCCTGTCTAGTAGTCATGCTAGCTTTGTTTTCATGCCTTGAGCTAGTTGTTTACAGAGTAGATAGATTTCTTTGCTTCCTCTTCCTGAGGATAATTTTAAAAAGAGCACCCTTCTCCACAGCAGTTCTTGTTTGATAATGTCTCATGCCTATAGTGTGACAGTGTATTTGCCTCCTCTCTTTGAATGAGATGCAGGCAAGTCATAAACCCCCGATACAGTGCTGTTCAGTGCATTTTTTTTTTTTTGTTACTAATACAAGTTCCTTCTTTTTCTCCCTCAGATAAACTACTAGTTTTTACTGTAGCAACTAAAGAAACCGACGGCTTTCACCGTTTCATGCGAACTGCAAAGCACTTCAACTACACAGTCAAGGTATTGTGTGTTTTCATACCAAATATTCATACTATGCGGCCTTTAGGACAGAAACAGTGCAATAGTAACTGAAGTTTGCATTGGGGCAAAGTAAAACAATTACAGAACTGGGGGGCGAGTAGGGCACTTGCACATGGCCCTGCTGCTGTCCCTGTTACTTACCCGCTGGTTCTTCCACTGCCTTAGGAACTGTTCTACAGATTAGTAGCTATTGTGATCAGGGTTCTCGGTCACTTACAGGTTCTGTCATGATTTATCATATAGCCTCGCTTTTCAGTGTGGCTAATGTTTGTATGAATACTTCTGGAAGCTGCGCTGCTCTCTGAGGGCTTTGGATGTCTCCTTCCTTCTTAGACAAGGCTGGATCGCTGCTGCGGGGACGGAGGGAGGGTCACAACTGAAAGTTTCACTGTGTTTCCCAAGAACCTGTAAATCTTTGAGAGGACTAAGCGTTTCTACCATTCTTGCCAGCCTTTTCTGCCTTGTTCCACGTCTCCATATGTCATGTACTAAGGTTGGCCTTCACATGACCTTGGGAAAAAGGGAGGGCACTAACTTTCTTCTAAACTTTCCCCACAAATTTGTTCCGCAAGAGAAAATCCAGGAATTCAGATGGTGTTATGAAATGTTTCTGCTTACTTACCACAGTGCCTACACTATAAATAGCAAATTATTTGGATCTCTGAAGTCTGACTGCTGCCACTGAACTTGGAAGACCGAGAGAACCTTTCCTAATATGATAATGCTGTAGTAAAGCACCCAAGAAGCCTGAGCTCTGGATATATCTATTAGCTTTGCAGATTTGTCCAAGACATCATGCAATGTAGTTCTTCCAAGTTTTAGAAGTTTCAAAAACATTATGCTCAAAACCCACAAAAAGTGTAAGGGTGTCTTCTGTTTTTAAGGTATGATTTGCTGTAGCGCTTGGCTAGGGAGGAATTTTGTTTAGCTGATTTTAGCAGCCACCTATCCTTTCCTTGTACAAAAATGTCCTGGAGGGATTTCAGAAAGACTGCAGCTTGCAATTTGTATTAGTAATATCCTGATCCACCAAGGTCTCTCACACTTCCTGTTCCTAAAGTGATTATATTGACTTTTAAAGGTCTCATTCAGAATGTTTTTCCTAATACAAGTTTTGAAACAATTAGTAGCCTTTTTCTTTTTTCTGAAGGAGACACATTTGAATAAAGGGTGGTAACAGGCAATTGCTCGATTCTTATTTGGTTAAGAAATGTCTCTCTCATGTTTCTGCAGTGATGTCATTGTGCTGAATGCTGCTTCAGACATGGAAAACTTACGATGCTGGAAATGCTGGCTTGCTATGCTTTAATGTGTTGCTTCTGCTTTAACATCTGTTTTCAATAAGGTTCTGCTTTAAAAAGCCTCTTGGTTTTGGGTACTAGTAAAAAGTGTTCTTTTTTTCTTGTTCCAGGTACTTGGAAAAGGTGAAGAATGGAAAGGTGGTGAGCTGCCTAACTCTATTGGCGGAGGGCAGAAAGTTCGCCTGCTGAAGGAAGGCATAGAAAGCTATGCTGATCAAGAGGACTTGGTTATCATGTTTGTTGAATGGTGAGCAAACCTGGCTTGTTGCCGTTACATTTTAGTCTGGGTAGGCATGCAAAAGTAGCGGCTGTGACATGCTGAAAGTTGCGTGCTGCTTTTCCCCCTCGCTGTCTATTTGAGAGGGCTTGCTTCCATTTTTCTCCATTCATAAAAATAGTAGATTGCTGTGGGAGCAATCGTTACTTTTTTAACAGATTTACAGATGTAAGAGTTGTTCATAGTTCTGCTGCCTCAAGGGGGTAAAAAAATGTTATTGGGAGCTGTCAGGCTTTTAGGCAAGCGTTTGTCCTCTCCCTGTTCAGCTGCGGTGAGGGCAGGACGTGGCTGTGGGCTGGGAGTGTGGAAGGGGTGGGGGGAGCAAAAGCAGCTCCAGAAATAAAGCGGCCAGTAGGGACCAGAGCGTGATCTTGTTCCCTGAAGTAACAGCGATATGGAGGAAGCTGGAAAATGGGCCCCTGAGGAAAGCACTTAACAGGAGAACTTCTTTTACATGTTAGAGAACCGAAACAAGAGGCTCGGTGCCAGATGTATCCTTGGTGCCTATGCCATATGTGCGATGGAGGGATGGAGAGACAGTGGTGCTGCAGATGCCAGACTATAGCTCATAGCACAGCTATGCTTGAGCATCCTCACTGGAGGCCAGATAGGTTTCTCCCTGTCACACACAACAGGGAGCTCAAATGTGTTCAAATCCTACTTTTTCCGTTGCTTCCTTCTGCTCTTTTTTCCCCTCCTCCTCTTTTGCTCCTGTGACAATAACATGATCAGAGCTGCTAAGAATCCACCTGACAGCAGCTGCCAAGCTCTTCCATGCTAGCGTTAACCAGAGTGGGGTCACAGCTCTAAAAGAATCCCTGCAAGGAAGGCACGGGACCAAGTCTCGAACTGGGAATGTGAAGCCTTGATTGCAGACAGGCGGCCTTGGGGAGGTAGCCGAGTGCAAGCTCGGAGAGGTTTGTGCGTGGGTTCATGCTGCTGTTACCAGTTCATGTTGGCATCTCTGCTCCAGAATTTTCTTTCAGCTTTTAACCAGCTTTTCAAAATTTACTTAATTTTTAAAATTGGACAGCTGAAGAATTTTGGGGACCCCTTTGCAAGTCAGAAGTTTGGCAGGATTCGTACAGCAGGTATCACCACGAGAAAGAAATTGGTCTGGCAGTGGTATTTGCTGGAAAGTTCATTTGTTGTTTTGTTTAAGTTAAGTGTTTAGGGAAGTTGGAGTAGCCTATTAAACTGGTAGCAAATTTAAAGATACTACTCAGTTTTCTTTTTTAATTTTACCTCTCATGATAAGTTGAAGATAGAGCTAGAAAGCCAATGTCTAAATCATCTTAACCAAATTATGAATTTATAAGGGAAACTTGTTACACCAAATATTTTCTTTGTACACTTAATTGACAGTAAAAGTAACAGAGTTTGCAGGTATATGTTCAGTTTTTGAATTTTTTTTCTTATTGACTTGATCAGTTTTGCATTCCTACTGATCATGCAATAACTGAAATCTTTTAAGATTAATTTGGGAGATTATTTTGTTCTTTACTAAACACTCAGATGAATCATATGTTTCCCAAATGTTTACTACTTACATTGAATTTCTTTTTTTTTTCAAATCTATTATCCTGATTTGTCACTATTTTCTCCCTATATGGTAAAATATGCAAATCTGTTATCAGATTTGGTTATAGCGCAAATTCTTCTCCAACATCATTTATTCTGTAGAGGGGCAGGCTGTGGGCCGACATGGATAAGAGAGTACAGAGGACCACGTGTGTTGAAGTGCAGATGTCATAATCTTTCTTGCCATGAAAAATCACAGGATTTAAGGCTTCTCAAGTTCTTGAGGTCCATAATCCCAAGTACATATTGATTTAAAGCTGGTGGAACTGATTCCAAATAGGAGAAAAAAATAGTTTGCTGATTCTAGCATGATGTTTTAATTCTAACGAGCTTTTTCATTTCCAGGAATCCTAGTTTGCAATTTAAATGTTGATCAATGTAGCATTAAGTTTGGAAAAGACAACTATAGTGAACTTCCTTTCTTTTTCAAGTGTTTTTCATTATATTCATTGTGAAGCATTTGGAATATTAATCTTGGGGGGGGGAAGGAAATGTCTGGTTTACTTACTGTAACTAGGCAAACCATTTCTAGTGAACTGTTTACTTAAAAAAAAAAACTTAGTTTCTTGCCTTTTTTTTTTTTTTTTTTGGAGCAGTTTTTTATATGGCTCACAATTCTGGAAATAGTCTGAACTTCTGTGGACAGCTTGTGTCTAGGTGCAGATAGCAAAATGGTTTGCCTGCAGATGGAATGCTATTTAAACTAGGCTTGTTTTTGTGAGGACTAACTACTGGTTTACTTTGGACCGTCTCAGATTGAACTGGATAATGGCCAGTGTAGACTGGATAAAATGGTTGATGCTGTGACTGTTCATCCAGAACTCCCACAGCCATTTGTATCATGGAAGACTTCTGAAGCCTCTCAGTTTGTTTTTTTTTTTTTCTGTTTGTTTGGGGGATTTGTTGGTTTGGGTTTTTTTTTTGTTTATTTATTTTGTTTTCTTTGTAAACATTTGTCAGAAAGTGAGGGATAATTACATTTTCTACACATCTCAAAATGGTTAAGGTGTGATCCTGGTGGGGATACCGTGTAAATGACAAAATGGCTGTGCGGCTGAACGGTCCAGTTAAATAAGATGAAATAAAGGACCTGAATTGCTGGTTACTAGTAAGCCTCTCTTGTTTGTATTTTGAGCTCTTAACCTGCAGCTCCAATGGTAACAAGTCCTTGTTGTTGTAAAAGTTGTGGATGCAAAAATTGCATGTTCAATTCTCAACGACATGAGCCACCACCGCCGTTTCCCTGTGTTGCTGGGGGCACTGGGTGCGTAGCCAGGATGCTTTGCTGCTGCAAAAGGGGAGGAGGGATGGGTGGATTCCAGCCCCAAGCATCTGCCATCTGGGAGCTTCAGGAAATGGGATTGGAGTTGTGGAAACTTTCTGTTCCGCCCCCCTCCCCCCCCCCCCTTTTTTTTTTTTTTTTCTTCTTGCTTTACTTAATTGGAAGGATTTATGAAGAATAAATAAAAGAGTATCTGAGCTTTTCCAGCTAGCCAAGGCAGCCTGCTTTTTCCTGGATATAGCCACGCTTTTTCTTCCCTGTCAAATTTTGAAGCCCTGTTTAAAGTCGGTCATGTGCATCACTCATAATAACAATATAAACTGTCAAGGACTTGTTTTGTGATGGTCTTAGTGGTGTAGACCTGAGGTGAATCCTCCCTGACATCAGGAGTTGAGTGCCGGATAGACTGAGCACAATCTGACATAGCGGGTAAGCAAGGCAAATGATGGGTTTATAGGTTTTAGTTTGACTCTAGAAGTTTTCCTGTTGCCTGGAGAGAAAAGCAGGAGCCTCATAAAGCAGCTGATGGGGAGACTGGCAGCGAAGGGCAGAAGGTTGGTGGAGGTCCTGCCCGGGAGGAGATATCAGAGGGCCATGAAAATTAGTGGAAAATGTAGATCCATGCTGGATTCATACATGCTATGCATTAGTGTATAAAGTTTACGATAATTGATAACGCAGTTTAGCAGCTCTGTACTTTGTACAAAGTACCAGTGCTTTGTACTATAAACTGTGCTGTATTAAGTAGCATATCCCTTTCACAAGCAGAGCCTGTGGCTAGCCCAGCATGTTGCTCAACTTTGGCTTTCTTTTCCAGAATGACAATCCTTGGAAGCAATGTTCCAGGGGTGTTTGGTTCCTTCCCGCAGCTGTAAGTCATTGCAGCAGCAGCACTAACCTGATCAAAGAGGAGAAGCACAGCCTGCCATAAGCTATTAAGTTAAAGCCTCAGACAAATCTCTGTTTTTGTCTGTCTTCAACTTGTCTCCTGTTTCTCGCTTGTTCTTCAGGCTCATTCTGGCTTTGAATCGGGCTACACCAATTGAATGGAAAAGGGAGGGAAGTGTATTCCTGTATGTTTGGGCAGAAAGAGGCAGTTTTTGCAAAACTGGGGAAGCTCCAAAATGTACAATTTTTTTTTTTTCATACATTCTTCTGCCAAAATTACAGAAAAACAAAACAGTGAGAGTTTTTGGAAACCCACTTACTTTATATAGACTACATAACACTTCCTCTCCAGGGTTCATACTTTTCTCTGCAGTGGAAATCTTCTCTTCTGCATTTGTAAGCCAGCTGTTGTTCAGTTCTCTTAGGCCAATTGCATGAAATCCCCTTTGAAGAAAGGACGTTTAAAATAATTTCAGAACTGTAATAAAGAAGTATCAGGAGTCAGTAACGGTTCATCTGTTGGCACTATTGCTGAGTAATACATTGCAATGCAAAAAGTTCTGTGCAGTGCAGGTGAGGGTACTGCTGTCCTCCTCCTTAGCCCAGCTAAAAGACTTTGCAAGAAGAAATCTTGGTCGAGGTTAGACTTTTTGATTTTTGGTAGCTGTACCATTCCTTTGCCCTATACGAGGCCTGATGATTTTCAGTTACTAAGGTAGATGTCTGGAATAAGAATATACCTGCATTCAGATGAGGAAGCTGTGAGGCTGAGATGCTGCCATTAAATCCAAATATTCTGCTTCTTCTGCCAGAGACTAATCTATGACATGATTCTGATAATAGTCTGTCACAGTTTCATGCAATGTAATATGAACCTTGAAGTGGTTTGCACATTAATGATTTTACATGTAGATTTCAAGTACAAACAAAGGAACCTAATACTCTGAATAATTGAATAGTTTATACATATTTTGAGGGTGGTTTTTTTTCTTATTTTATTTTTTTTTATTAGAGGCATTGATTTAGATACGGTTCAACAAGAAACCACTAGGCTTGTGATACTACATTCTTACATGAACTTTGCCAAACCCGTGCATGCTTCTTTCTGTTTTGGGATAGTGCTGACCTTTGGCTGTGGGTAACTGCTGTTTTTAGAGATGACCCCTCCACCTTTAGGTCTTTGTCCTCAGTAGGACTTAGGAGTCAAATCTGACGAACACATAAAGGCAGGTGAAGTTTTTCATAAATAGAGCTTGTGAAGTTTAGAGCCTTCTGAAGTTTTCAGCACATTAAAGACGTTGAAGGAGAAATGTATATATTTTCAGGATGCAACACAGTTTAAGTTTGTGGGCAACTAAACTTTATTGAGAAATATCTAAGTATGTTCTCAATAAGACTTTTCAGAAGAAAGTTGGTGCCATTGTGTTTTAGAACAAGGTCATCTTGAGTTTCCCATCGAGTCACTGAATCATCTTTTAGTCCTACTCTATGTCATCTGCTACATTTTGATTTTTTTTTTTTTTTTTTTTTTGTTCAAATACATGCAATGTAAAAATCAATTTCAGGTAGACATAATCTGAAGGAAAAAGAATGTCCAAAATGTGGAAGGTTTAAAAAAAAAAAAAAAAAAAAGAATGCAAATAGAAGGGGAAACTGTATTGGATAAATAGTACTGATTGAAGTTTTTCTCCTAGAAGGGTATAGGATTTTTACATGATGGTAAAACATCATTTAATGAGTCATTTTTCATAATAACAGGGCTTTCTGTATGATTTTTAAAATTTGAATAGTCCAAACACTTGTTGTTTTGAACACAGAAGCTTAAAATTAAACTAATCTAATGGATATCTTTTCTTTATTTTCAGCTATGATGTTATCTTTGCAGGGGGCCCTGAAGAACTGCTAAAGAAATTCCAGGAAACTAATCATAAAGTGGTGTTTGCAGCAGATGGACTAATTTGGCCAGATAAAAGGCTAGCTGACAAGTATCCTGTTGTCCGGAGTGGAAAACGATTCCTGAACTCAGGAGGCAAGTGGGATTCTTGAACGCACTAAACTCTTGAACTTCAGTTATCTGTTTTATGTATTTGTATGTGGAACTGTTCCTGAATTCCCCAAGTATAAAATTGAGTACTGGATTTGCTGTCATCCTCATCCCCTCTCCGTCCCTACTTGAGAAGCTCCTCTTCTGTGCTCAAGAGTAATTTTCATTCAAACTTACGTAATATTTGTTAGCAATAACTTGTAAAAAGCAGGTAAAAAGATTAATAGCCTAGCAAGCAACTGTGCCTTGCAACGAAATGCTGTGCAGGGATGACCCACTTGCCACCAATTCAACGTACTTCAGAAACAATCTAGTGTAGAAGCCAAGTCAAAGCAGTATGTGCTATTTATAGGCACAGTTTAGCTGGGTCACAGAATTTCCTGACTTGGCTACCATGTTCTCGGGGATTTCTGTACACATGGTAGATGTGCTGGTAGGTCTGCCTGGCCCGTCAGCGTGGCTTAGGCAGTTCGTTCCAAGAAAAGTGCAAGTTACTCCTGTTAATCTCAATGATGTGTTAATTCTGGAGTCCTCCTTCAAATGCCAGCTTTGGTAATAATTTTGCAGTTGATTAATACATGTGCTGACACTGATATTTTTTAACTGCTACAGAGCGCAGTGTGTCACTTCTCCTAGGTAAGTGGTGCTGGGCAGCATGTAGATCCGGGAGTATCCCCATTCCCTTCCTTCTCTTCTTTACCTCGCCTATCTACCCTGTCTTTTTTTGGTTTGGTTTAAGCATAACATATATTGGTTTTGAGTTGAATTCTTTTTGTAGTTCTGGCAGTATTAGATTCAGGCTTCTCTGCCAGCAATAAGTGATTGATGAAAATGAAACTTCTTCCAGAGACGGGCTTCCTGGGAACAGTAATAGTGTAATCCCATGCTTTGGAGTTCTCAGGACCATCCTAAATAGATCTCTGTTCCCTATTTTTCCCCCTTAAAGTAGCATTAGTATAAATATAACCCTTAATTATGAACCCTTTAAAACAGAACTGGTACATATCAGAGGAAGAAAACTGGATTTTGAGCCAAGTTGTATGAATTTCATACTTTTCCTTTGCTGGCACCAAACAGTGAGAGTGAAGTCCCCGACTGGTGGACAGCATTGGCAGAGTAGTGCTTTTTATGGAAATAACTTACGTGTGTGTGATATTGCAGGATTTATTGGTTATGCTCCATATATAAATCGTATTGTGCAGCAATGGAATCTGCAGGATAATGATGATGACCAGCTGTTTTACACCAAAATCTATGTTGACCCATTGGCAAGGGTAGGTAGTGACTGGCTTTCTCATTTCTTTTTGCTTGAAATAACATGCTGCTCCTCATAAAACATCAGGAGATAAAAATAAAAGGAATGCTGTCTCTTTATTCCGGAGTGCCATGTTGACGGTTGTGTTTGTTCTCTGGAGGTTCCTACTGTCGCAGTGATGAACAGGCTTCCAAAGGGTCATGACTTGATATATTATTTCAGGCTGTCTGCAGATCCAGGCAGGCTGTGCTTCGTTGTTAGAAATAATAGCTCTGAGGTATATGATTGGACACATTCATCTCAATGAGGGTCCCATGTATTTGGCAGTTTGACAGCCAGAGAATGTGGCATTTTTCCAGGGTGTCACTGAGCTACTTGCTGATCCAGTGTTTTATATTTTGGCTTGCTGCCACTTCAGATCCTGCCTGCAGCTGCCTCTCACTTTTCAGCTTTTTGCGCAGATATATTCAATAAAGCTGCATCGTAAATTTTTGGTGAAGACCTCTCTGTGCCATAGCTTAACAAAGTTCTCTGCTGAGTAGCAACATTAAGGCATGATAGATGTCAGAGTCATGACCCTAATGCTGGAAAAAGAGGGCTAAGGAAAGTTAACAATGTACTAATGCAAAAAGACTTTTAAAAGCTGATATTGCACAATTTTGAGGCTAATTTTGAACATTTGTATGTTTAAGGCAGATATGTATTTCAGAAACTTCATATATGTTTTTCTATTAAGTTATGCCTGAAATGTCAGGCATGTTTAGATACAGGTACAGAAATAGAATAGAGTAGAATATTTCAGTTGGAAGGGACCTACAATGATCATCTAGTGCAACTGCCGGACCAGTACAGAGCTGACCAAATGTTAAAGCATGTTATTAAGGGCATTGTCCAAACGCTTCTTAAAGGCTTGACAGGCTTGGGGCATTGACAGCCTCTTCCACTGTTTGACCACCTTCTCAGTAAAAGAATGTTTCCTAATGTCCAGTCTAAACCACCCCGGCTGCAGCTTTGAACCGTTCCCACGCATCCTGTCACTGGATCCTAGGGAAAAGAGATCACCTCTGTCTCCACATCCCCTCCTCAGGAAGCTGTGGAGAGTAATGAGGTCACTCCTCAGCCTCCTTTGCTCCAAACTAGACAAGCTCAAAGTCCTCAGCTGCTCCTCATTGGACGTTCTTTCCAGTGCTTGATGTTAGAATTGGTTTCCTGCAAGTTAAGTCAGATGCTAGATATGCAATTGGAAGGACAGGATGTAGAGACGTTAAAGCTGACTGTGCACCAAAGTCAGAAGTTAAAAAAAAAAAAAAAAAAAAAGTCAGAAGCTGTCTAAACAGATTGTCTGCTAGACAAAAAATCTGTACTTCTGCACAGAACAGTACTGCACCGTGATTCAAAATGCCTCCATGGTGCTTAGCTTGGGATACTGTACTATACATTAGCACTAATTTTCTGTATGGTAATCTCCAATGCTGTTAAGTATTTAACAAAATCTTGGAAGACCAAAGCAAACTATGTTATCTGTATAAGGATTTTAAAGTGTGTTCTGAAGGTTATATACTTTGATCAACATGTTAAAACTTCAAAACAAGGTACTTTAGGTATCTAAGTAGGATTAATAATACAATATTAGGAACATGTTTTAAAACCAGTAGTGTTTTCTATTCTGACATGATACTTTGGTTTGGCTTTTGTATTTTTGAGACTGTGAAACACAGTAAGTTTTTTTGCTTGGCCAAAACTTGTCTTAAAAAAAAAAAAAAAAAAAAAACAACAAAAAAACCAAAACAAAACAAGACTCAAATTTTCTTTGGCTTATACTGCCAAAATGAAGGCTCTTTGGAGAGTTATGACCTTTATCCTTCAAGTTTAGATGAAGTTTTTGCATATATAAGTCTGATTGCTATACAGCTGCACAATGCAGGAATATAGAAAAACTTAACATTATCAAATTGAGAATTATATCTAAGAGCGGAATACGTACAGGCTTCCCAAGCACAAATAGCCACTAGCCATCATATTTGAGAAGTCGTGGAGGTCTGTTGAGGTTCCTGCCGACTGGAAAAGGGGAAACATAACCCCTATTTTCAAAAACGGAAACAAGGAAGACCCAGGGAACTACAGGCCAGTCAGTCTCACCTCTGTGCCTGGCAAGATCATGGAGCAGATCCTCCTGGAAAGTCTGCTGAGGCACGTAGAAAACAAGGAGGTGCTTGGTGACAGCCAACATGGCTTTCATCAAAGGCAAGTCGTGCCTGACAAATTTGGTGGCCTTCTATGAAGGGGTTACAGCGGCAGTGGACAAGGGAAGACCAACTGATGTCATCTACTTGGATTTGTGCAAAGCGTTTGACACTGTCCCACACGATATCCTGGTCTCTATATTGAAGACACATGGATTTGACAAATGAACCCACATGGTGGATAAAGAACTGGCTGGACAGTTGCAGTCAAAGAGTTGCGGTCAACGGCTCGATGTCCAAGTGGAGACCAGTGACAAGTGGTGTTCCTCAGGGGTTGGTACTGGGGCCTGTACTGTTCAACATCTTTGGTGACATGGATATTGGGTTTGAGCGCACCCTCAGCAAGTTTGCCAATGATACCAAGCTGTATGGTGAGGTAGACACGCTGGAGGGGAGGGATGCCATCCAGAGGGACCTCATGCAGTTCGACAAGGTCAAGTGCAGGGTCCTACATCTGGGTTGGGGCAATCCCAAGCATAAATACAGGCTTAGCAGGGAATGGCTGGAGAGCAGCCCTGAGGAGAAGGACCTGGGTGTGCTGCTTGACGAGAAGCTCACCATGAGCCAGCAATGTGCCTTTGCAGCCCAGAAGGCCAACCGTATCCTGGGCTGCATCAGAAGTGTGGCCAGCAGGTCAAAGGAGGTGATTCTGCCCCTCTACTCCACTCTTGTGAGACCCCACCTGGAGTACTGCATCCAGCTCTGGAGTCCCCAACATAAGAAGGACATGGACCTGCTGGAGCGTGTCCAGAGGAGAGCCATGAGGATGATCCGAGGGCTGGAGCACCTCTCCTATGATCAGAGGCTGAAAGAGTTGGGGCTGTTCAACCTAGAGAAGAGAAGGCTCTGGGGAGATCTTATTGAGGCCTTCCAGTACCTAAAGGGGGCCTACAGGAGAGCTGGGGAAGGACTTTTTACTAGGGCATGTAGCGGTACGACGAGGGGGAATGGCTTTAAAGTAGAAGAGGGCAGGTTCAGATTGAACATTAGGAAGGAGTTTTTCACTTTGAGGGTGGTAAGGCACTGGACCAGGTTGCCCAGAGAGGTTGTTGAGGCCCCATCCCTGGAGGTGTTCGAGGCCAGGCTGGACGTGGCCTTGGGCAACCTGGTCTAGTGGGAGGTGACCCTGCCTATGGCAGGGGCGTTGGAACTCGATGATCTTCAAGGTCCTTTCCAACCTAAACCATTTTAGGATTACTTGCTGCCACTGCAATATAACTGTAACATTACTATAAAGACTTTGGCTTTTAGAATGCCTCAACATCTTTGATACTTTTATTTCAGGAACGCATTAACATTACTTTGGATCACAAATGTACAATTTTCCAGACCCTAAATGGAGCTGTTGGTAAGTGTATGATTTGCACATTGTGTGTTTTATTAACTGTTATTAACACTTTCTTTACTTAATCATGAATATCATTCCCTTAACATATCCTTGTTTCAAAGAAATATTTGGATAAGTAAACCTGATTACCAGATTAGTTACAGGTCTTTTGAGTTTAGTATTAGTTGATTTCTCCCATTGATAAAATTTTTGATTTAAAATAGAAAAAATAGTTTTCAATAAATGAAGTTAGCAATAAATACAAAGTTAAGAACCATTTTTCCATCTGCCTTTCACAAACTTAGTTACAGGAGTAAGACTGGTAATTAAAATTGCATTTTAGATGTTCTGAAGCAAATGTCTATACATAATGGAATGAAATATGGAATAATGTATAATTACCTTTAATTGTTATGAATTTAAATTGAAAAATTGCACCTGTCTAAACTTTCTTTCTTACCTTTAACCTCCAATTATGCAACAACTTTTTATAGTCAGATTATATTTGAAATAACTGATTTCACTATAAATAGACTTGCCACAAAACTAGTTTTATATTTAAAGAAGACTTTATTCAAATACTGGAGGCTGCTGATGGCAAATTCTGAAGCTTGATGTAACCTTATTTAGCATAAAGAGCTTAGTATTCAAGTTCTAGTTAAAAAAATGAATGGAAATTTCCAAATTAGTAACATTGACAATGATAGCAACAGTAGGGTATATTGTGTAAGCAAGAACTTAAAGAACTCTGAAATATTAGCTTTTTTTTTTTTCTGGTAAACTGTTATTACTGTAAGGTCTTTGATTTTCAGATGAAGTCCTTTTGAAATTTGAAGAAAGAAAAGTAAGAGCAAGGAATTCAGTGTACGACACATTACCGATCACCATTCATGGAAATGGTCCAACTAAAGTGAGTGATGGGGTTTTTTTATTTTTCTGCGAAGACGGCAATTTTAATAGAGGCAAAAACAGGGGTGGAAGAGTCTGAAACAGTCATAGCACACCACCACTGCTCATTTCCAATTAATAAGCATTGCAAAGATAAAAAAACCTTCCTAATAGCTCTCTTGATCATGCTATTCTGCTATCAGTAACTTGGTATCGCTGCTGAAACAACTCATTCTGCTCATTCTTGCATGGCATATTAGAAGTGAGTAAGCTTATATTAATTTGTTCACTGTCACACAACAATTCTTGAAGCTAGTGAATAATGTCTACCTGTTTATTAAACAGTAGTCAGAAGTATAGGTTATCAGGGAGACAAAAATCTAACCAAGAGTCACAGGCTGCAGTATAAAACAGTAACGCATCTGATCCTACTTCAGATCTTGGCATGTGTTTGTATACACATATATAAAAGAATATATTGTATATAGGCAAAAATACATATGTGTATATACACACGTGACTGGCTGTTGTTGCATCTTCAGTGTCATTGATCCCTGCCTGCAATGTACCCGCAGCTCATGAGCTTTTGGTTTATCGTAGAGCACTGTCTGTCCTGTGAAATAGCTGTTTTGGAAGCTTTTGTCCATGTGTAAGGATTCAGTGGTCCAGAGGACCTGGCACTGCTTCTCAGGGAGAAATGGCTACCTTTTGGTCGTATGGCAGTTGCATTTTTCTGTTACATGGCAAAGAAGCGTAAAGGTGTATAATTTCTAATAGCCTCTGTTGGCTCTTTGCTGTAGCTCCTTATTTTCAGAAAAATGCTTCCTGGGAGAATGAAATAAAACTTGAAACTCATCCAAATGACTGCCTCCTCTTAGTTTTTGCACTGTATTTCATCTTTGGAATTAGTGAATATAACGATGCCATTATAACTACTCACTAATGGTGAAATATGTGAGAAATTTCTTCCATGTTGCTGCAGTTATTTTTGCTTCAGTTAAATCCTCAAGTTATCTATCATCACTGGCTTTGCTGGCACTTTACCAATGAAAAGAAAGGTACTGTATTTTACAGTTGGGCAGGCAGTTTAGGTTGGAACTCCTCATGCTAATCTACAACTTACGCTATGTTAAACAAAACTCAATCTCTACATGCAGTCATGTAGTTTTAAAAACAGAGGAAACTCTTCCTGTATATCACTTTGTCAATGTGATTAGATTCTTCTGTTTTAAATGTAGAAGAGGACAGTAAGATAAAGGGATTGGAAAAAGTTTTCACTAGTTAGTAAATAAGCTATGATGAAAGTAATTCCCAGAATTAACTCCAAATAGTAAAAGTTTTTTATTTATAAGAACCTTCTGTTTTTTACTTAATCTCTTCAATTTGGAGATTAGTAAACGGCATTAGTCAGAGACCCTTCTTTGAGATGGCTACTAAATTATCCTGACATCCTAACATGTAGTTTTTATTTTTTGTTGCTCAAGTGCAATGGCTTTTTTGGTGAAATGTTCATTTTTGTAGACTTTATTGTATATCTCTGAAATTAGGTTCAAGAAATTCTATTTATAATCTGCCTAGAAAGATTTTCAATACACATAAAAAAATGCGCAAAAAATGATAAAATGCAGACTGAGTATTGGGCTGGTGTGTGTTTTCTATGCAAAATTATATTCTGTCCTTCCAGTTTTTGATGAGGGCAGTAGAGCAGGAATGAATAGCAGCCTTCCCTCAGGCAGACTTTCCCCGGCATAAGAGATCCCTTAACCGTTGCAAGTGGCAGTAGAGAAGAGGGAAGTTCTGCACAAACTTCCCATGGAATCCAGGAGGACAGGGCAGCCCAGGCAGCCCATCGACAGGAAAAAGTACATATTTTGTTCAGTGCCAATTTCAAAATGTGTGAAGAGGCTAGATGCTGCTTTAAAACATAGCCGACTGGCTGGCTTCTGAATCTTGGCACAGACTGCCAAAAATACATCGTCTGAGCACCTGTCTTCTCCATTTTCTATGTTTTTTTCTTATGGTAATTCTTTTGCGTTTTGTGTTGATGATTCTCAGATTTGGCAAAAGAATTAAACTGTAATCATTTTTGGCTTGAAATCATGCCTGGCAGCTTTTGAGAGCTGAATGATGTATAGGCTGTGTCTTGGAACTGGTGCAAGCATTTACTTGGTAGTTGTTATGCTTGCCACAACTTTTTGGTTTAACTGAAGCAATAAATGTAGATGCTAGGAGATCATCATGTCTGGTTTGGAAATGAGAAGAAGAAGAAAAAGCTTTTACCAACTATTTTTGTATGTTTGCATTTGTGTTTTCTTAATCTTAAATTATAAAAAAAGGACAGTCTTGGGGCATAAGGGATTCAAAGAGTAAGCCTGAAGTCTTTAAAAGGTACAAAATTGTCATTTGCTTATATGTTTCTTTAATCTGAATTGTTAATTTATTTACCAGATACACTTGAATTATTTGGGAAACTATATCCCAAATGCTTGGACACGGGAAACTGGTTGCAGTATTTGTGATTTAGACTTACTAGACCTGTCAACAGTAACGGTAAGAATACTTTTCACAAGACCAAAACCCTTTTGAATGCATTTCATAGGTGTATAGTGATCTCTGAGGCAAAACAGCTTCAGTATGCAATATTATGTTCTGTAGAAACATCAGGATATTTTTTCTGGTATATGAAACTGCAAAGATGGAATTTTAATTTACTGAAAATATCAGTAGTTTTAGAAATATTTTTATGCGTGCATTTTAATATAGGTTTCCCCAATATTACTGAAAATTATCCCGTTCCCCAAAACCTTCTAGATCCTTACGTCTGTTCACTGAGGGTGAATGAATCATTTTTGAATCATGCAAGATTCAAGTGAATAATTAGAATTTTTTGGAGTTGGAAAACCTCTTTAGATATTTAGGATTTTTAGCTTCAGACCTACAAAAAAATTTGCATATGCATCAGTTTAATAATTTCTGTTACAAATAGAGGTTAACAATTCTATTTTCTGAGCAATATAGAGAAATAGTCAAAACTGCTTCAGCTTGTAAAGGGTGATACAGATATGTGCATTGTATGTGCAAACATGTATCTGTAGAGTAAATCTGATGTAACTGAGATCGGGTATCAGTTCAGTCTTCAGAATTCTCATAGGACAAACACGTACATGTGTGTGTATGAAATATTTGGGAACATTTTTTGGCATGACATCTCTAGTGTCTTTACGAATATTTCAGCTTGTACTCAGTAAACTTTAGGCAGAGTAAATACTGAGATCTACCATGTGGAAGCATAAGGCTTGTACTTAAAGGAACATTCTGCTCATTCTTAACAGGCTGTTTCCAGCAGCTATTTAATTTCTGTCCTGTATTGAAGATTTGAATGAGAACGGGTCTTAGAGGGTCATGTTGAGGATAGCATGAAAGAAGTAGTAGCTTGTTACCTTTGTAATGAAAGGACAAAGTGAAAGAATTTCTGAACAATAAGCAGCTTGTGGATTGGAATATAAATTTAAAAAGTTATTGCTGGAATTGTAATAACTTTCAGATTCTTTTTTTATCTTTTTTTAATTTTAATTTTTCTTTGAAAATACAACATTTGAATGGTGTTCTGCTGAAATACTGTTTGCATTCTCAACATAAAGTTTACCTGAGGAAAAGAAGTTGTCTAAGTTTTTCCTAATGGTGTTGGCAATTAAAACATAGTTGGGGAGGAGTTAAATCTTAAAGCCAGTAATGGGGAGTAACTTTCAATGGTGTACTGGATAGCTTCCTATAGTTTGTGTACATCTACTTGGAATGTGTCTTCCTTACTGTAATTCATTCTTTGGACTTCATACCTCACTCACTCTGCCAGCAGAAATAACAAGACTTTTCCTTGGCCTCAGTGGAAGTGTTTACTTCAGGCGTTTCTGAGTAAAAGCAATATTTCATTTTCTGAATGCACTTTCTGTTCTGGCCTGACCAGTTGCTACTTCACAAGAAATCTTCAATGAAAAGAGCAATACAAATTCTGTGCCTCTAATCATTCTTCCCATATTGTTTATTTAACTTTGTGTGATGCACTCAAACCTTCTGAGGGTTTTGCTTGTTCTTCTCGTAGGCAAGTAGAGAATCAGATTTGTTGATACCAACTATATTTTGGGCTTTGAGTGGCTTTAGAGGAATTCTGGCAGGAATGGGTCCTTGACTCTATGCTTAGGTGTTGTGGTTTCAGTGTTTTGTGCTGGGCTTACCTACAGGCCTTGACTGTAGCAGTACAAAACAGCTAAGCTCCAGTGTAGAACAAGGAGCTGAAATAATACTGTTTTCTATCATGGACACAGGGATATCATTCCTTTTGTGAAGGTCAGGGGTAGGCGTATGCAAGGCAGAGGTGGGTGGAAGCATTGCCATGGGCTGTGCAGGTTGTGCTGTGATAGATGAGCAGAAGAGCCCAAGGTACTATCAGGGTCATTCTGTGCAGGTGCTGGGAGCATGGCCTGTGAAAAGCCGAGCTTCAGGGTCTTTTGCACCTTCTTTGTCCTGTTCACAGGAGCAAGACATCCCATGTTCTGACCACAGCTGAGGTGTGAAAACACTCAATAACTGCTTTCTTCTCTGCTAATGGCAGCAGTCCCTGCCACCCCCAAATTAGCTACCTGCCCAGGTCAAAGCAGGGTAATGGTAAATAAGTTGAAGAATACATCTTGGCTCAGCGAGTAGAAATTTTTGCCACTTTTAAGAGTTTTTTTTC
Organism: Vanellus vanellus; assembly: GCF_965231255.1. NCBI lineage: Eukaryota > Metazoa > Chordata > Aves > Charadriiformes > Charadriidae > Vanellus > Vanellus vanellus. Next base: position 16,826,897 of record NC_138913.1, read on the forward strand.
TAAAACCTAAATTAAATTGGACAATAAACTTAATCATCCTAAGGCTACTTCTCAAATCCTCAAGTTCAGTACTGGTATGGAGACTTCCTAGTGTGGTTGGAAAGGACAACCACGCTCATCCTCTCTCTTCACTGGTGCCTCTTGTGGCAAGGGTTCCTGGACTTCGTCTCAGTATGACTACACAAAGCATTATCCTTCTTCCAAAAATTGTCATATGCTCGCCTACTGGTTGTGAAAAAGTAACCTTTAAAAGGCAAATGCATGACCTTAGTGAAAATGACAAGATCTGTCAGACAAAATGTAAAATCTTGGTGCAGACTGGGTATTCCCAAAGTGTATTTGCTAAGGCATAACTGGGAAGAACCAAAACTTCAGACTTTTAATACCCAGCATTTTGAGTATATCAAAACTCTTCATTCTGACCTAGATTCAGATTATGCACTGACAACATTTTATAGAATGGAGAACCAGGGTCTAGATTGATAAACTCTCTGCTTTGAGGAGATGCAGTTTGCGGGAACTCTTATTCTTAATTTTTTAAACAGCGTTTTGATTTGGTCACGCTCCTGAGATTTTAGCATAGACATTGCAGCCCGACGGTTCACGCTTCGGAGTATTGCAAGAGTGTTAGTAATTCCTGATTGTCATACAACGTTTGCAGATCCAGCCTGAATCTGCTTCTCTTTGTCCTGGAGAATAAGGGGAAAATGTCTTAGAATTAGAGAAATATGCGAAATAAGTTATTGCAACAGTTGTTGGTCGCACATCTGCATGTTCTGCTTAGCAAGCCCGTTGGCACGCGCTGCTTTCCTCATTGCTCGCAATCAGCAGTACCAGTTACCATGACAGCAGCCTCAATGGAGTGGTTGCCAGAGAATATCACAGTTGCTTTTTTCGAGACGCATCAGTGTACTTGTCCTCGTCAGCTGTTGTGAAGTTATTAGGATGTCTGCATGAGCGTACATTAGGTTTGCAGATGAAGTTCTGAATAGGAGGTAGTCAGGGTAAACATTAGTACCTAATGTTTCCGATCTGGTGCACTTGCCAGTATGTTTCTGGATTTCCGATGTAGACAGTGACACTGTGAAATATCAACATGCACTGATGGCTTATCCAGACGCTTTTCAAGTGGGTGTTGGCTTGCTTAAGGAAAGCTAACTTGCAGCCTCTGTACTCGTATAAGGTTTCTCTCCGAGCCTTGTAGTGGGTTAGACGTTTATACTAACTGACTCTTTCAGAGGTGGAAAAAAATCTTTCTTTAATCAGTGCATTTCTTTGTGTAGGAGTTGAGGCCTTTGAAGGTCAGATTTCTTTGTCTCACATAATGTAATAATATATTTTAGGAATAGACAGAAGTGCAGTCTAGGTTTTGTTTTAGTGGTCATGATCAAGCACATGCAAACTAGGAATTAATACTGCTGTTCAAAAGATGTGAATTCCCATTAAAATAAGGTGGATAAAACTTCAGTGTCCTTGGATGCATAGGGAGAAGCTCTCGTTAGTTCATCAAAGGTCTTGATAAAATCAGTGAGCAGGGAAGTAATGCAGAGCCCGCTTATAATGGTTAGGGGGAAATAGTGCGTACAAGTGTATGGAAGGGTGTTGCAGTCTTTGGCTTAAAGTACAGATGAATAAAATATTTTGTGGTATTTATTCTTTAACTATTTTTAAAAAAATGGGTCTTCCCTAGATTTTCTTGTAAATGTAACATGTAAGTATGGTACTTTCAAAACATGGATATGCCATGCAGTTCTAGATGTATTTCCTTAAATACTTTTTATTTTTACTTTTTAAAGTAAGAATTTAAAAAACCATAATACATTCTTTTCTACTTCCAGTTTCTGTTATTGGAATTCAAAGAGTTTTCTAGTAATATTAAACCCGTTATCTTTGCTTATTTAGTGAAATCAGTGAAAATAAACAGGAGGCGTAGCACTTTTTTGAGCTAGTTGGTTTTGATTGTTTGAAAGCTGTGTGGCTTAAGTTACTACAACATGACATTAGTTGCTTTTTAATATAACTAATCTTAGAAAGGAGGCAAGTCTTATTGGTTGTGTCAAAATATCATTTTTTTTAGGAATATCCAAGAGTAAAAATTGGTGTTTTCATTGAACAACCCACTCCTTTCCTACCTAAATTTTTAGACAGACTGTTGACTCTGGACTACCCAAAGGAGGCACTCAGTATCTTCATTCATAATAATGTAAGTATGATGTTACTATTGTGCAAAGCTTCAATTTTGGAAATTATAATATGAATGCCAGCATGTGAGGGAGTATATAGATTCTGTATCTGTACATAGTTAAGCTGCATAGGAAGAGGTCATCTTTCAAAATTTAGTATGCAGAAATGGAAAAAATACACAAATTAAATGAAATTGTGGCAGTGCTTACTGAAGTCTCTTTAAAGAAACTGCTTAGATTATTTCTCTTTTAGTAATGCAAAAGATTGTATTTTAAGGTGCGTGCTTCTGGGGGAAGTACTGATTGACATAAGACAATAGAGAAGAATAAAAATTAAATAGTTCCAGTAGGAAGGGACCTACAGCGATCATCTAGGCCAACCGCCCGACCACTTCAGGACTGAACAAAAGTTATAGCTTGTTATTAATAACTGTTATCCAGTAGTTGACATTGGATTTGCTTTTCCTCTTGTCGATACCCCAGTGCATTTATGTTTCTCTTGATGCTCCTGCTGGGTGCTATGGGAAAGACTGGTTTGTCCAGGTATATTTTGTATGGCAGTACACATAAGTTGCTTTTTTGAATGTTTCTTTTAATGCTTTTTGCTAATTACCTAATGATCTGGTGTTGCTAATACCTCACCAGTGACTTCAGTGACTCTTTTCATGAGTGAGGTGACAGACGTGTGTAAGTCTTTTGGAAAAAACTGGGCTGGAAGAGAAATGGTAGGAGAACATAATTCTGCCCTTTTTCACTTGGTGTGCATCACTGTTGATATCATAGCACAAAAGGCCTGAGTAATAGAAGTAAAGCTTATCTTTGAAGTCTTCAGTGTGCTTTTGTAAGTGCATGTTAAAGGTATAAATGGGATATGCACATAGAAACTGTGGGCTATGCTAGGTTTCTTTGCTTCAGCCAGAAGTCATATGGTATTTGAAATGAATATAAAAGACTGAATAGTTTTTTATCATAGAGAGAGGAAAACCCTATCCAATATTTTAATTATTATGATGTCAGCCACAATATGCAAAAGCTACAAATGAAGGTGCAGGATTGGAAGCATTGCATGCAGCTGAGATCTCTTAAATTAGAGGTAGAGTAATTAGAAATTACAGAAATAGTCACTGTGACTGCATTTTAAAGAAATAAAGACTGACTGTCCACCTAGGTACAGGTGGCAGCTCCCTCCAAAGCCATTCTGGAGTGTCGTAAAAAACTCCTGTGTGCCACTGAGGTTGTAGGATGTGTTTTGAAGATTGTACAATAAATACTCTGAAAAAATATTGCATAAATGTCTGTGAATCTTGCATCATTGGTTTGGAGGTACAGCTTTGATTTACATTGCTGATGTGTTGGATTCTTTTGCTAAACTTTTGGACATAGAGCTTCATTTTAATGACAGATATACTGGAATATCTTCAAATGCTGTTTGCCATCTGTTTGTTTAGGATAGAATACAATGTGTTCTTGGACACTGTTTTTATGATTTCACAGCAACTTGTACTTTTCATTCACTATAAACATTGTTAACATGATTACAGGAGGTTTACCATGAAAAGCACATCAAGAAATTCTGGGAAAAAGCCAAGAACATTATCAGAAATATAAAAATTGTTGGACCTGAAGAAAATCTGAGTCAAGCAGAAGCACGGAACATGGCAATGTAAATTATAATTTATAAATCTGTTATAATGATTCATATGCTAACATTTTTTTCATCTTTTATGTATGTTATTTTGCATCTTAAACACTAACAAATTTACATCTTAAGATACATGAGTGGGAGCTTTTGTGGTAGAACAAGATCTGGATACAAGATGTGAACTGTTGAGAATTTTATGTTTTCTATCTAATATAAAAAGCTGTTGGTAATTATGGAAACATCTCTCAGGTTTGGACTACTTTGAAGTCTGTCATTTTGTCTTATAAAGAAGGCATAAACAATAGTAGACTACAAAGAAATAAGAGGTGTCAGATTATTTTTACATTGTAGTTAACTCAAGTGTGAGTATGTATTAAAACATGATGAGCATAAACTGTAAAGTTAAAATATCTTTTTAAAAAGAATGCTATTGAAACAAAATTGATGGTCCAATACAACAAACTTTAATAAAAAGTTTGTGCAGAAAATTATATTTAGCAGTAATAAAATAAAAGAAGGTAGAAACAGGTGCAAATGTAAATAGAAATTCTAATTGTAGTGTATCTTCTAAAAATGTATTCAGTTTTATTTTTATCCAAAACCTTTTCATAGAATCATAGAATAGAATAGAATAGAATCATAGAATGATTTATGTTGGAAGGGATGTTTAAGGTCATCGAGTCCAACCATCAATCTAACATTGCCAAAACCACTGCTAAACTGTGTCCCTAAGCACCACGTCTACCTATCTTTTAAATACCTCCAGGGATGGTGACTCAACCACTTCACCCTTTTGGTGAAGAAGTTTTTCCTAATATTCAATCTAAACCTCCCCTGGTGCAACTTGAGGCCATTTCCTCTTGTCCTGTTACTTGGGAGAAGAAGCCAACCCCCACCTCTCTACTCTCTCCTTTCAGGTAGCTGTAGAGAGTGATAATGTCTCCCCTCAGCCTCCTTTTCTCCAGACCAAGCAACCCCAGTTCCCTCAGCTGCTCTTCATAAGACTTGTGCTCCAGACCCTTCACCAGTTTTGTTGCCCTTCCCTGGACACGCTCCAGCACCTCATTGTCTTTCTTGTATTGAAGGGCCAAAACTGAACACTGTATTTGAGGTTTGGCCTCACCAGTGTTGAGTACAGAGGGATGATCACTTCTCTAGTCCTGCTGGCCACACTGTTCCTGATACAGGCCCGGATGCTGTTGGCCACCTTGGCCACCTGGGCATGCTGCTGGCTCCTACTCAGCCAGCTATTTTCAAGCTATTATATCACAGAGTGATTTCACAGAGTAGAAGTACCTCTTGCATTGGATATGCATTTAACAATTGTCCTAGTTCCTCCTCCTTTTTTTAAAATTTAATTTATTTTTCAAATGACAGTATATTTAAGTAAAAAATATGGTTAAAGCTTGACCTGGGCATACAGGTGACAGAAATATATTTCTTCCTATGGGTCAGAGAGACAGGAATATCGTTTGTAAGTGCTCTAGAGGAAGCTTCTGCTTTCAGGGAAAAAAAAAAAAAAAAGGACTTGCAAAGACAACCGACTTTATCTCATTCTTGCCTTGCTTTTTTTTCTTTTTTTTCTTTCATTCTTCTAAGGCAATCCAACTCTTTAAGTTTTAAACGTGGCACTTGCCAGGCCAAAATCTAAACCTTGGAGTATGTATCCCATGCCAGACTTGCCTGTCTAGGGATCTCTTTAGTGGCTGCAGCACTGGCTACTACCACAGAGTTGCTACTGGCTCTCCCAGTATGTCCATCAGTCAAATTATGGAGTTTTACAGACCAGGATCCCACCAAGACCTCATTGTGGGCCTTGAGCAGGCTTCGTTCTCACGTAATTCTTCCACTCTCTTTTCTCCCAAATCTTCCAAGAGCGTCAGAACAGAGAAATTAATTTCAAAGGGCCCTTTTCTTTCATATTCTGAGGTTAAGAGCATAGCATAGGCTGTTCATGACGCCAGCTGAAAAATGAAGATCTAGTCCTGAGTCTCTGTGGTGTTCTTGGAAATGTGTTTGAAAGGGGTTTTGTTGTGCTGAAGCCACTGGGAAAGTGATGTTTGGCTGAGGTCCAAGCCTCTCCCCTGGCCTTTCTAGTAAACACTGCAGATGTCCAGCGGTAGTGTAAGCAGCCATTCACATGTTTATAAATCATTCTTTCTTTAGCTGTAGAGACTATTGGAAATAATGTACTATGTTTGCCAACTTTTTGAAGTAATGTAGATTACACGTAACTGAGGTGGAATTTCTGGAGTTGCCTTTTCCTCTTTGTTGTTGTATAGACACCATAAGGCACAATCTTTAGTGTAAACTATTTCTATACTGTTACTAAATCTCACCCAAAGATCTTTAAACCTCTCACCTTTTGATAGAACCAACTGACTTACAGTGTCACAGTTTTTAATATGATATATGGTCTTTGCTTGATCTGTGGATAAAAAATAGTAATTTAAATGTGTATCTGCACAAAATAATTTCAAATTCCATTATGTAAGGCAGGGGCATAATCATACTTGTGATGTGTACCACTGGATACACTACGCTGTGATGTGTTATCCATTGTCTGGATATAATTTGACCCATGTTACTCCTGCTTTGAAAGGCCTCTCTAATGAAGGTTCTGTCCCAAAGATATACATAGCATATAGAGAAAATGTGAAGTATAACGCAGGTGGAATGAGACCACGCAAAAATACTGAATCATCCAGAAAGTATGAGAGTTGGTAGCAGGATCTTTCACGTGAACAATGTAGACTTAATGTGATGGTTCCTTTCAATTTGACTGAACCAGGTTCGGTTCATCTGCTGCTTCCTTTGCACTCCTGGACTGCTTGGCTGCCCTTGTGAAAATCACCAGCTTCTCTGGAACACTGCATTTTACTTTTCCTCAAAAAATCTAGCTTGGAAGCATGGGATGTTCATGGCCAAGGCAGATACCATAAAAAATGATCTGCTTTCAAACCTTCAGCTGGCTTCCGACACAATAACCTCATTTGTTTCTCACTAATACTGCAATGGGAATAACTTAGGTTTGAAAAATCACTCTTTTTGTTTTTTGGCTTGACTTACAGACATTGATATATTCCATCTTCTGATTAATTTTCTCCTGTCTCTATCTGCACTATTGACTGATAGTTTTGTTCCATCTGCCTCAAACACTTGCTTCTCTCTTTTTCCATTTAGTATCTATTTTATTATCTCTCTGTTAATTTCTGGTAGATCTAGAATTAATTTGGTCTCCTCACTTGCACATTTCACACAAAAAGCCTATTTCTCTGAAGCCTCAAAATAGGCTTCAATCAGTACAGTTCAGTGCCTAGTGATAGAATAAAAAAAAAAAAAAAAAAAGAGAGTGAACTTAAGCATTGAAGGTCTGGTTTGTTTTCAGCAGAATACTTTTGAGCATATAATACCGGTTGGGTCAGTTTTCTCCTTACCTCTTTTTTTTCTCCTCTTTGGCTCAGGAAAAGTGGTGATAAATTACAGTGCAGTTCTCAGTAAATGAGACTCCGGTATGTCAATATAGATGTGAGAAAACAACAATATTTTTTAATTTCACCAATAGCCATGCAGCAAACCTGTCTATTTTTTCTCATTCACATAATAATGAATAATTGAAGCATTTACTTTCTTGGTTTTTCTTGACATGGAAAAGCCCTCTCCTGCATTTGTGGAAGTTGGATGGGTGTTGGAAATGACCAAAAATTGTGCAGTCAGCAAAGACTTCTTATAATTCAACAATATTGTCAACCAGGAGTGCACAACTTTCCTTATTGTGGGCTGAAGCAGAATAAAAAGGGAGGAAAATAAAGTAGAATAAAGTGAAGGAAAGTTTAGTTACATGTTCTCTGAGTATTTTCTCTGGACTTCCCTTGGAACTTTTGTTTTTTCTAGCCTTTGTCTACAAGGAATATATTGGAGTTCTTACAGTTGGTTGTTTTTTTCTTTAAGAAAAAAATAATTTGTGGTTTTGCCTTGTTTGGAGAGGAGATTTTACCCAGCTGTTACAGAATTTGTTATGACAGAAAAATGCAAAATAATATGAAATATGTTCAAGCAATAACAGAAAGTGGGAAAATATGGGAATTTATCTCATTCACTTCTCTGAGGTTTTATTTATAAAAGCTTGCTTTCCATAATCTTTTGCTCCTAGTGCTTATGGACTTTAGGGTTTCTTTTTTGGGGGGTTGGGTTTTATTCTTCCCTCAAAAATGTTAGTAATAGAACTAACTAGGATTTTTCCTGAACTTTTTTTAAAAATGTGATTTAATTCAATTTTTAGAGGAAATGTGCACATTTTAATGAAAGTTTACATTGAAAGCTTTCAAAAGTTTGATGAAGAATAGTAGAGAGATCGATAGAGAGTAAGAAGATATTAAGTCTGTCTCCGCTGGTATTGATAAACGATGACATGGACGCAGGAGGACTCCCTTTCAGTCCTGTGAGTAGGACAAGTATCTGTGTTTAAAGGAAGAGCAGGGATTAAATCTGCGTCTCCCAGATGTCAAGTGATTTCTGTTGGGGACTTGGATTTTTCTGGAACTGCTTCTCAGCAGTTTTGGGTTTTATCCTCAGATGAAGGAGGAACATTTTGAACTTTGAGTGTTGCAGAAGAAAAACAACTTTCCTACCCATATCTGATTTCAGTAGCTTCCAGGTATGGTAACTGTGGTAACAATACTTAAGCCTGAGATGCAAAACTAAACATTAGTGCTTTGTCTCTTTTGTGGCTACATTTGTTTGGTTTTAGTGATGGTTGATAATGTTGTGGCTCTCTGGAGAGATGCAAAACGTAATCCTAAATGGCAGGCAGTGTCACCCAGTCTTTCAGTGAGTGTCGCAGCAGACTTGTATCGGGGGCACCTTTTCTTTCAGAGGTCTGACAAATGGTCTAAGTGCTCTCCCTTCAGGCTCACAGTCCGCATCTGGAATTGTATTTCCAAACTGTAAGGGGCATAAAAATGATTTATTGCTTAATTGCAAATTCAAACTACGTCTGAAAAAAAAATAATGTAAGTGACTCAACGGTAAAGAAATTGAGTAGACTATATGTCTTACCATTGTAAACAGCTAGCCCCTTGGAATATCTCAGTGGAAAGTTTGAAGAGAAGAGCAATGACACTTTCCCTTTTCAGATGAGGTCACTGTTCCAGATGGGCTCACAGTTTGTAAGCAAAGTTAAACATCTCTCTGATTGCAAAATACTGTAAACTGATCTGCAGACCTTCACTTCACACTTCCAACGTAAAATCTTAACCTTCTACTAAATTTTTGTTAATCATTACACTGAAATTGCTTTAAGATTTGTACAAAAATGCACTTTTAATTTCAATATTTGGCCTTAGTTTATAAGCATGTGGAGCATAAAGCAAGTAGATGAAAGGTTTTAGACGTGGAATTCAGATTAGGAAGTGTATTACTATATATATAAGTATTGCTAGAAAGTGCTTCCCGCTTGTTCCTTGATGTGACCTGGATATGCTTAATAGTTTCACATATAATCTGGGATTTCTACATCTGGAGAGGTTAACGTACACTGTAAGAAGGTAATACTTTAAAGCGCGAGAATATCCAGGATTACTTTTCTTTCCTTGGGAAAAGCTACTTGGCAACATTGAAAGCCTAAAGAGAAGATGCATGAATTTCTGAAGAGTAGGCTTGCTTTATTAATTTTGACAGAAACTTTTACGACTCTTTTTCTGTATACCTGAACCTGGGAGTGTTTTGTGGAGATTTTTGTTAGTTACCTTAAAGTGCAAATGTAAAACTTGTACCTCACATTTGACATGATGACTTGTATCTGGAAATGTAAGGAGAATTATGCTACAAACATGAAGTTTTGCCATTTGGGGATCCAATGTTCAATGCTGTATAGAAAGAAATAGGGGGGGAAATGAATCAAAGTACAGTCAGAATACTAGCCTCGATTTTTGGCCTTTTTATATATGTGTATACACACACACATAAGTTATCTAATGCTTTATGTAAACTCTTTTAGACATGCCATGTATAAAAGCAAGAATTTAGCAAACCTGAATGAACAACTTCAGTGATATAGGAGTGCTGGTTTTGGTCTGTTCTGGCCTGTGCAGGAAAAATTGCAAATAAATTGTGCAGCAGAGAGAGGTCATGCAGTTGGCGCTCTCCATGTGCCTTGAATGCTTTGCTCTAGGGAAGCTTCACTTACCTTAGGCGAGTTGCATCTGTTGCGCCAGAGCAATTTCAGCCTGTTCCCTGCGGACAAATTTCCTAGAGTCTTATAGCCTATCCTTGATGTGGCAAGTGCATGTGTCTGGCCAAGGTGTTTGTGTGTCCAAAGAAGAGCAACAAAGCTGGTGAAGGGTGTAGAGCACAAGTCTTATGAGGAGCAGCTGAGGGACCTGAGGTTGTTTAGTCTGGCGAAAAGGAGGCTGAGGGGAGACCTTATCGCTCTCTACAGCTGCCTGAAAGGAGGTTGTAGAGGGGTGGGGGTCGGTCTCTTCTCCCAAGTAACAAGTGACAGGACAAGAGGAAGTGGCCTCAAGTTGCACCAGGGGAGGCTTAGGATGGATATTAAGAGAAATTTCTTCACCAATGTTTGTCAATCATTGGAACGGGCTGCCCAGGGAAGTGGTTGAGTCACCATCCCTGGAGGTATTTAAAAGATGGGTAGACGTTGTGCTGAGGGACATAGTTTAGTGGTGGACTTGGCAGTGTTAATTTTCTGGCTGGGCTTTATGATCTTAAAGGTCTTTTCTGACCTAAATGTTTCTATTATTCTATGAGTCTCTATATAAATAGGTATATAATATAAATACATATATTTAATGTTCTTGGTTACAGAGGTTGAAGTTGGAGGTTTCACATTGTAGGTGATTTGTGCTACAGCTGAATTTCCAGACTATTTAAGGCAGTAATGCTTTCAAAGAGTTCTCAATAGATTATTGAATGACTGAGCGTGACTTAGGCCCAAACTTTTAATTTATTTTGTCTTTCGGATTACTATGTGAATGAAGAACAGAAGGATTTTCGGTGCTAAACACATCGGGCCAATTTTAGTAGAATTCTCTGGCTCTGGATTTAAAGAGGGGGGCAAAAGTTGAAGGTCCATACATTTTGAAATTATTTAGTAATTTTTCAGTCATGTTTGCCTACAACTAAATATAAATCTGTTCCATTTGTTTTTCGCATTTTCATAACTAAAAACATTAATTCCATTCATATTTTTGTAAGCAGCAAAAGGTTTAGCTGCTTTTGGGGAGGTGTTAACCAGTGTCATGGCTGGAACCCTGGACTGGCATCCAGTCTGTTGGTGTCTCAGGTTTTAGTAGAATGAGGATAAAGGATCTGAATATTTTTGGAAGAAATTTCATATCTAATGTGAAGTGCAATATAAAAGTCAGGTTACTATTAATAATTGTAATTATGCTAATGGTAAATCTACATATGAATTGTGTTTAGTAGTTGTAAAACTTTGAACAGAATAGGCTAGTAATGGAAAATGCCATAAAAACGTAATTGCTGGGCTGTGTTATGGCCAAAATAAAACCTGCTGGTTTCAACTGGGGCAAAGATGTGAAAGTGCTGGTTAAGGAATTGCTGTCACAAAAACATGTATATGTAAGATAGAAAACTGTCAGTGAAAGAGATGTGAGTTAAAGCAAAACCAGAGACTGACCAAAGATTTAAACTATGGGTGTGTGTCCAAACACGATGACTTCAGCAGTAGTGGGAAGACCATTTCTGTCTCTTTGGTATTTTAAAAATATGGCTCAAATCATTACCACATCTTAAGTGGTCAAGTTTGAAGAGGAAGGATTGCTTAAACTTATGGAATAAAAAAGCTCTACCTTCTACTGTGATTCCAACACAGTCATACCTCTAAAGACTTTTGAGCAGAAGAAAGTTTAAACAAAGAGACCCAAAAGGTGTTGATAAGTAGGAATCCTTACGGGAGACTGACTAAGCGCTGAGTGAAGCGCTGTGTTAGGTAGCGGAGGGGAACAGAGGAGGAGTGGGCAGGAAGCCATGCCAGCAGTTGCCTTGACGTGTACGTAACCTGCCACATCAACCGTTTATCCCATCTGCTGAAGTGACAGAAAGGAGTCACAAACAATCAAATCACGTGGAACTAAACCAGTGTTTATAGACACTTTAAAGCAAGAAAGTAAAATAATTTTAATGTTTCAAGCTGTTACAATGGAATTAATGCAAGTTCTGTTGATAATAGTGGGGAAAATAGGCAAAATAAATAATAGCACCTGCATGATAGAAAGCTACTGCTTGTCGCACTTCCTCTAAAAATATATTTGATTTACTCTAATCTCCTACCATTCTTTTGGCATAGGAAAGCTGAATTCACTATACTGGATCTTAACCTAACGAGTGTACCCTGCCAGAAACATACAAATGTAGTCTGTATCTTACTTTTATATTTACGGTACTGTGTGTCTTCTGCTTGGTTGAAGCTTTCTATTGAAGGTGTGGGAATCTAGGCAAATGATTTATTCTGATAGAAATAGTGTATGGGACAAATTCAATTCCTTTCTTTAATTTCCATTCACCGCCTCTGCAATTGTTTTATATTTCTCTTTACCAACTGTGTTATACTTGTAGGTCACAAGAAGACTAAGAAAAGGCCTTTAAATATATTTCTCTACACTTTTTGTATTACACTCTCCATAAGGTTTCAATTACTGTGCAGATCAGCAGATCGCATCTGTAGCATCTTTGCCCAAAGGCAGTGTTACAGCCACACGCAGTTACTTACTAGAGAAGCTTACTTAATAAGCTCATACTTCACTATTAAGTGCCTGTACTGATATCTAGCTATATAAATTAGTGGCTTGATTTCCACCCCCACCCCCTGTTTTTCATTAGGACAGCGCATAGTAGCTCTTACTGAACTTGGTAAATGTTAGAGATCACTTAGTTTATTAAAAGGAAAACATAAGGCATCTGATCCATGTTTTTTAAATCTTTTAATTTATCACACTACTGTAATCTAAAGGCATCTTTCCTTTACTATATTACACTGCAGAGGGCTTTTAATGCAATGTATGAGTAGAGCACTTGGTTGTGGTTTGGGTTTTTTGTGTGTTTTTTTTTTTGTTTTGTTTTGTTTTGCTTCTTTGTAAGTCTTTTCTGTATGTATATGAGTTAACCATTCCTTTTCATCTTTTTAGGGACCTTTGTCGCCAGGATAAAGCATGTGAATATTACTTCAGCATAGATGCAGATGTCGTGCTGACAAACCCAAAAACTTTAAGAATACTGATAGAAGAGAACAGGTGGAGTATACCCCTTGATTTTACAGAACTTCCTCCAACTTGAAGGGATTCTCTGGGGCTCGTCCAGGGAAAATAAGATCCCATCTGTTCTTGCAGAGTTAGATCCTCTTTGTTTACCTGTGGTGTTTGATTGCCATAGTTCATAACAGGCTCAGAAGGTAACAGTTTGCAAAGCATTTTGTCCCTGTCAAGCAACAAATCTTGGTGTGAATTTCAAATGCTTCAAAGTTTCTCTGAAAAGAATGGTATGGTGTAAGCAGGTCTTATGAAATGAATTAATATTTCACTGACTAATGATTTCAAAGTTGGTCACAGACAAAATGTTAAAATAAAAACAACAATAACAAAAAAACCTCCAAACCAGACTTTATTTCTCTAGTATTGCAGTATTATTACTTTCTTTTTAAATCATGAATGCAATAAAATAGTGGAAAAGGATTGGAGGTGGAGCAGCTTTAATGACCAGTTTCTCCTGGTATTAGTATGATCTCTTAAGTTATGCAAAGCTGTGACTTTATCGGCATCAGCTTTCAGCAGACTGATCCCACTGTGAATTCTGTGCAGTTCACTCCTGCCAATTTGTAACTTCCACGTTAGGTGGGTAAGTGGTGTTTGCCTCCTCATAACAAATCTGGGAATCTCAGGTGTATCACAGAAAGATAAATTTTCAATGTCTGTTTTGACCTGGCAGGGGAAAGGGATGGAGCTTAAATAAAGATGTGGGTGTCGGTCCTTGCATTATATTCCTTTTAATATTTACTGTTGTAGAAAGAGGCTAAAAGCCAGGTACACTAGGTGGAAGAAACAGAAGCTTTGCAAAATATATCTACCAGTAGGCACCATCTGAAACAAAGTGCCATTTTATTCTTTTTATTCTGGTCAGCTTAGGTTTCCCCTTTTGACTCCTATTAAATTTGGGGTAAGCTAAGCCTCGCTAAGCTTTTTTTCATGTCTTTGACTTGTGATGCTTTTTGTCATTATGCTATGGGCAGTATTTTTTTGCTTGACTGAAAATCAAGCCAGCTCTGATTTATAGGAATCTTTGTTTGTATTACACTGATGATGCTTCTGGGCAGTGGGTACTTGGGTGCTGTTTCTTTCAGAATTGCCGTTCTGAGACTTGTCAGTCATTGGTATTTTGACTACACTATACTCCAAACTGAGGAAAGCTAGTATATTTTGACATATAGTCTACGTGTAACAGTTTGAATTTTCTTATTCAATATGTATGTCACTTCACAGAAAGATAATTGCTCCACTCGTAACTCGTCATGGGAAGCTTTGGTCCAATTTCTGGGGTGCTTTGAGCCCGGATGGCTATTATGCTCGGTCAGAAGATTATGTTGATATTGTCCAAGGGAACAGAGTGTAAGTAATTGTAAACTAATTTTTAAAGTCAAGGCACCCAATATGGTTATTATTATTCCTCAACATCTTAGGTTAGTTTTATTGTTTACCTTTTTCTATTTCGTAGGAATGCATTTGTTTTCTCATTTGTTTTTTGCCATTCGCAGCTTGAATAAAAAAGCAAAGTGTTTAACTGAGCTGGTGTTAGTAATGGACACGGTCATTACTAGTACCTGTCTGATTGTGTCTGGTTACTCTAGCAGTGCATAATACAGAAAATGGCAAAACAAACAAATAGCAACCCCAAAACTCTGTATCCCAGGAACCTCAGTCAAAAGAAATGATTATTGCATTCATCAAATGACTTCTTCATCTCTTTGGGGCAAATGTTTAATCAACTGAAGAACTACAATTTCTTCATGTGCTTTTTCCTGTATATTATGTCAGATATGTCCTACGGAGCTCTTGAGAAATACTTTTGTCACATAGCCTTTGGGGTTTTTCCTTCCCCTAAATGAATGTGATGTAAGTTGTTTTAAGCTTGACTTTCCCATGCAGTCGTGCCTTTTCGTTGCCCTGGAGGAACAAAAGAGTCTGAAACAGATTGACTGGCTCATTTTCAATTGCATTGAAAGATGTGCTCGTGGCACTGGGAAGGAGGAAATCTGCAGAGCGAGCATTGTGACGGCAATGCTTTTTTGTTGATATTGGCCCAACTGACATAAATACGTGGCCTGCTGTGGTCCATGGGTATTTGTGTGAGGACGTCAGACCAGCTGTGTGAAGCCTCTGTGAAGTCTTTAAACTCACTTAAAAATCTGGTTTATAATTACTTTCTCCATCTGGTAGTGTAGAATAATATTATAAACGTTTGACTGATTGCCTTAACTATGGAAACATGAAGTATGTTTGTAGCTAAAACTCTTTAGAGAATTTGACCTTTCTATCTTTTATAACAGTACTTCATAAAAATTGAATTACTGCCTATGACTACGTTTGAGATGTCCACAATGTCCAGCTGTAGTTTTTCAAATGTCTTGGGAAACTTTCAGCTTCGTTTCCTTGAAACTTGCTTAGTCTTGTCAGCAAATACAGAGATGCTGATTTGATAGAATAGGCAGCAAATCAGTTTTCATGACTTCAAACTATTTGCACGTGGGTTTCTTTTACAGAGGAGTATGGAATATTCCTTATATGGCTAATATATACTTAATCAAGGGACAAACTCTCAGATCGGAGATGAAAGAAAAGAACTACTTTATGCGTGATAAGTTGGATCCTGATATGGCTCTCTGCAGGAATGCCAGGGAAATGGTAAGGCGTATCTATAACAACTTGTTTTTAAATAACACACAGACTTCTTTTGTGTCCTGCTACACTTGACTGCTTCACTTGATTGGTCTTGGATATTATGTTTTTACTTCTAATTCAAAGTACTGGCCAATTTTTGTGATATAGAACATTTTAGGTTTATTTCTTTAAATTGGTGAGAACAGAGGTTTTTGTAAGGCCAGTGCACTGGTGCACTGACTGCATGGTGGTTTTTATTTAAATGCACCGAAAAATTCCTGTTGAGGTTAGGATACCTTTCTTGTTGGCTCAACCTCAACAGGCTGGAAGAAGGCTCAACTTCTCTGCTGTGTATGACTTCAAATTTATCAATACATTTAGACCATCTCTATTACACACATTTTTATACAGTGTGAAACTTCTAGCAGACTAAGTTGGAATATTTTGCGATTTTATATTTAAATAATATTAAAAGTATTTGAACTAGTGATGGGCAGTGTTGATACAAAAAAAAAAAGCCTAAGTGATTTATGAAATCTTCTTAGGGAGCATGAATTACTCATTTATTTTTCCAGATAGATTAGGACTGGATCAGAAATGTGTTACTTGCATTAAGTTGTAAGTAATAAGACAAAACTTATGTGTACTGTAAAAATATGAATATGTAAATCCACATTTCTACTGATATTTACACTAGTTTCAGCACAGAAACAAATAAGACCTAAACCAGACCTATTTCCAGACACTGTAGCATTGAAAAATAATTTTGCTGAATTGAACAAGAAAAGTTGGCAAGTATTAATTTTTTTATTCCCTCATAACAAGGCATGATCTCCTTTGTTTGTACTGATTCTTCAGAACATCCCCGTCCAATTCTGTTGTATTCAAACCTTCTCAGCATCAGTTATTGCAAACCTGTGCTTCCCATGCGCTCATTAAACTAATCTGACTGGCTCATCAGAAAATTGCTTTCTCTTTTCCTCTCTCTAAGTCTGTGCTGTAAGATGGTCTGGTACGTGCTTGGTTTTGTATTGCAGCAGATAAGAAGGGGCTGGTGGAAACAGCTTTGACATGTGTATTATGAGCTTTGCTTGGAGATGCATGTTGTCTGTGAAGGCATATCAGCTTTTGATCAAAGGCTGCAATTTCCCTAATGTAACTGTGGAAACCTAATAGTAGTTGGAAAAAGAGAAAGAGATTATGTATCAGAAAACTGATGTGATGATTCTCCTTCATTTTAGACTTTACAAAGGGAAAAAGACTCCCCTTCTTCGGAAACATTCCATATGCTCAGACCCCCAAAGGTGTTGCTTTATTTTTTTTTTTATTCGTTAGTTATTATTACGTGCAGTATTATCTTACCACAGGAAGATACTTCTCCTCTGTCCACTTACTCTAATGAAATACTGCTCTAGCTTTCTCTTCAGTCTTCCAAGGTTCAAGTTCTTTGCCAGGGACAGGTTCTTCATGACCAGCTCAAAACGTCTTAGAGAGGCTCGTTGTTTCCTCAGGGAGGTTTCTCAGAGGTTCTGAGGTCAAGGTGTGCTGAAGCTGTGCTTCTGTAGCTGAAATTGTTTCAGCAGTCCTAGGAAGGACTAAAGGTCAAATCACTAGCAGGTCACCCACACCCCCTTAGTGACCACCCAGGGCAGTTGTGAAATTGCTGTCATTTTAAGCTGTTTTTCTTGACCCAGACCCTCCTTATTCTCCCTGCTGCAACTATTTTATGATTGGGTAAGTGCCGAAAACTGGGCACGTGTTTAACATAATTATCTTTCTAACAGTTTCACTCTTTTTCAGACAGAAACATAGACAGAAATACCAAAATATCTAAATAAGAATGTCTTCATTTGCTGCAAATCTTAAAGTCACAGACACTTTTGAAATGTTTTAGTCTGAAAAACAGTAAAATAAGAAAAAAACCACAACCGCAAAACCTAAATTTCTTTAATAAGAGCTATTTTCTGCTGCTATTTATAATCAAGAGGTTTGTTAATATCTTCTGTTAATAGCTTGATAATAAAGTTGTGTCTTACCACACTTGACATCTTGCACATATTTTGCAGTGTTTGCTTAGGTGAACATACTTCACAGTGCTCAGCCGGTTTGTACCCTGATCTGAATGTTCTTCTATGCTGTATTTGCCAATATCTTTTTGTTTCAGGCCAATTCACCAGTGGATCATGTAGTGAATACTCTGAAATAAGTTTCTTGTTCTGACTTCCATTAGCCCTTTTATTGTTAGATTATTCTTTCAGTTTTTAATCGGAAACTCAATCCCAGACATTGGTTTTCTTGTATGAGTATTTTAAGTTTGAGAACAGGTGCTTCCAGTGTGTCTGCTTAGGTTTTCTGGAAAACATATCAACCAACTGCTTCTCTGTTTTTTCCTTTCTATAACTGCATGTGGGTTTACATTACGAACAGTATACGTTTTGGTATAATGTGTTTAGAAAATAAATTCAGCCAAATGCTTGTAGAGAAGAAATTATGAATGTTAGTTGGTGATTGGAATTGACCATTTGAAAATTAAAGATGCTAAATGGGCAGAATGTGTAGATTATGTTTGTACAAGTGTGCGCTATATTTTATGGAAGTGCAAGCATAACCTAACAGACCTTTTAAAAACATAATTTTTGCTAAGACGGACAGTTTTGTTAATGATATTTTCTCTACTTGGTATAGGGTGTTTTCATGTACATTACCAACAGACATGAATTCGGAAGACTTATTTCTACGGCCAATTACAATACCTCCCACTACAACAACGACCTCTGGCAGATATTTGAAAATCCAGTGGTATGCATCTAGTTATTGATGAAACAGTTATTTGAAAAACTTGTCAAGCTTATGTATTATAATGAGCTTGGGATTTAAAGACTTCACAGAGAGAACATTTTTTTTTATTGTGTACTAAGTATTGGATGTGTACTAAAAGGTGTTATGTACCGCCTGTTTAAGCAAATGAGAATGTATCATACCAACAAGCCAACTGATGACCAGAGTAAGGAGTTGGAGATACGGCCCTGATGTAATAGGTGTCATGATTTTTGCCATGATGAGAACCAGTTTGTTTATGGGTATAGGAAATTGTTTAATTGTTTCCAATGCTTCCAGTATAGCAAATGAATAGAATATAAATTATTTTTTGGTCACTTATAAATTTATTTGTTCTGTTTTAATGTTTTAAAATATTTTCTTTTCTCTTTTAGGACTGGAAGGAAACATATATAAATCCCAACTACTCAAAGATCTTCACTGATAATATAGTAGAGCAGGTGAATATAAGTAGTTTTCTTAAAATTTGTTGGACTGACAAGTTGGCATACAGTAACTTTCCATGCAAATGCCGTTTTGGTCTGTGGCTGAACAGCTTTTTGATCTTTTGGGTCAGAACTGAATTTTTGCTATTTTGAAAACTAGGTGAGAAGAATCCAAAAAGTAATTGCTAGATTGCTCAGAATAATGTAGTTGCCCAAGTAATTGCCTTCTCCAAAATATTTAGCTTATTTATTTGAACTAGCTAGTACCACTAGCAGAAGGCCTAATAAAATTTCTGTAGCAGATTGCTGTGTTTTCTGGTATCTAGTAAAGGGAAGCTCTTCTAGACACTTTCTTTGGGTTGCGGCTTTCCCTATGGATTCTCTAAGGTCTGACAACCATGAATCCAAGGTGAGATCTTTTTTTTGTTTGTTTGTTCATTTGCTTGGCTGCTTGCTTTTGTGCAACTGATCTGGGCAGAGCACTTCTAAGATGGTAATTGTTGTACTAGTGTTGGATGATCAGTTCTGTGACAATTAGGGACAGAGGTTTAATTAACTTTGCTTCCCTAAGAAGCCGGGACAAATTGGTGTTGTGTTTAAAACAATGTTAAGTTTTAAAGTGCTTTTGTTAATAGCTTTTCATGTAGAAGCTTAAGGTTGCTATTTAGAGCAACTGAGGCTCAGAATATATGGGTACACTGACACAGCTGTTAACGCTGGGTAATGGTTTACCAGGTAGCTCATAGTTTTTGATTCATTCTGTGAGGATGTGGTTGTGGATCAAGACAAAATTTCGTTATTTACATGTCTCTGCATTATCTCTCAGATGAGAACAGCTGATATTCTTTAGTGACCAAGAAAAGTGAAAATGTCCTTATTTAGCAATTGAAAATAAAATACAGCTGTTAACACTGAAAGAGGTGAATATAGTTCTTTCTTTTTTTTTTTTTTTTTTTTTTGCTTTTGTAGCCATGTCCAGATGTGTTTTGGTTTCCCATATTTTCTGACACAGCATGTGATGAATTGGTAGAAGAAATGGAACATTTTGGACAATGGTCTGGTGGAAAACACCAAGTAAGTGTTAGCCTATATAAACATGACCTTAATGAGTGAGTACCTTTATGATAATAAGTCACAGTGTACTGCAACAAACAAACATTCCAACAATTGCCAATGAGCCGAGACATCTGCTTCATGGTACAAAATGCTTAGTTTAGTCTACCACATAGCTTGTTGTTCAGTAGATTTACAGACATTCCTCAATTAACCTTGAACACGCATATTCAGACACTAGCAGTGGTGCGGTTGATCTTGTAGTTATCCGACAGTTATCCAAGGCTGATCTTGGATAGCTGTTGATAAGTGTTCAGAGAAGTTTTACTCGTTTACCTCTTCAATACTAATTTATCAGAGTCGTCCCTCTAAGTAGTTACCCACAAACGTTATGAGCTATTGTGTTTGTGTTTGCAGAAAGTTCAAGGTATTCATTAATTACTGCTAAAATCAGATAAATGTTTGTCATATTCACAAATGCAGTACCTTGGAAACGAGATAAATTACAGTCATTATTTTACTGCAGGGAGGAGCCTCTGGAAAGGATTTTAACATACTTTTATCTTCAAATTATTTCAGCATTTATTACCATGTGAAATTGAGGCTTGTACTCCCTTGATTTGATATAACTTCAGTTGCATCTATATCTCAATAAAAAAACCTTTACCCTGGAAGCCCTTATTTATAGACAACGCATCCAAATATTGACTAACCTTTTAAAAAATTTCCAATTCTTGCTCAGCAGTTGTGGTTTTGTTTTTTTCCATGGCAGTTAGCTGTGAAATTACTGTACAGCAAGCTCACATATGCCCACTAAAGCATTGCTTTGTTGCAGTTTTGTGATTCTGCAGATTTTAAATAAATATTTGCAGAAGTGGCCGAAGCATTCCGTGCCCATATTTCAAGGCTATTTATGGTGTTTTCATTAGGACAGCCGTATTTCTGGAGGTTATGAAAATGTCCCAACTGATGATATTCACATGAAGCAAATCGGACTGGATAACGAATGGCTGCATTTCATAAGAGAGTTCATTGCGCCAGTAACGTTAAAAGTGTTTGCTGGCTATTATACCAAGGTATGTGTTTAAAATTTTTGCAGCTAATTACTCCATGGCATAAACATTTCTAAGCATTTTATTGAACGTGCCCTATTTGGTTTGGTCGGGAAGTTTATACGTAATGTAGTAGTAGTTATAGATGAATGTTGTTGTTAACTTCAAACAAAAAAACTCCTAAGAACCCTGTGTGACTGGGAAGTTCACATGTCGAAGGCTGATTGTATATTTTGTTTCAGGGGTATGCTTTATTGAATTTTGTTGTAAAATATAGCCCTGACAGACAACGGTCACTCAGACCTCATCATGACTCCTCTACATTCACAATCAACATCGCTCTCAACAAAGTAGGAGAGGACTTTCAAGTAAGTTGACAACTTACTGACTTTAAAAATGTCCTTTGACTGTCTAATATTGTTTCCAAACTAAAGCCCAAGTGGATATATTTAAAGACTATGTTGGAAAGGAAAAGATGTGCATCACAAATTGAGATATATTATTCCTTGGGTTTTTTTGGCAAGTACTAAATTTGCTCGATTGCAGGATCCAGAACTGTTGATGCAGTCAGGCTGAATTGGTCAAAATGGTTTCAGATGGCGGGGGAGAAAGGGTTTAAAGAAAAACTTTGGAGATGTTAGCCATTTCATTTTTAACATTTCTGAAATGCTTCATTTCTGCATAGTGAAAAACAATTTTTCAAAATACTTTACATAGTCTCAAGTTGACTCAAATGGCTTCTGTTCTTTACAACTTTTTAAATGATTCCTTTTTTAGATAAGCCATAGAATGAAATTTTTCAAATGTTGTTCCTAGGTTGTTTGTTGCTTTTTTTTTTTTTTTTTTTTTCCTGAGATAAAGAATTTTCTACTCTGATACTGATTATAAACAAAACAGGTTAAGTTTTATTAAAAACACATTCATACTTAACACCCATAAGTGTGTTTCTAAAACTTATTACTGTAGGAAACACACCTTCAGTTTGAAAGCAGCAGCCAGATTTAATTTATTTATGATTTGTTTAAAAGCTGTCCTGGATAGGGATACAGTCCTGGAACATGATTTGCTTCTCCTTGGTGTCATCTAAAGTAAAGTTACTGAAGATCTGTTTGTCAGAGTTGCTGCTTGAATGAGTTGTTATCCAGGGAAGGCTAAAGCAAAGCAAGGGGAAATCTTTGATTGCAAATGTATATCTGTTCTGTATTGCTCTGAAGATGGTGTCATTTAAACAACCTTGGTTTCAGCTATATTAAAAAAAATAAATATTGTTAACAGCCTATTAATAATAGCAAAAAATTTGAAGTTGTGGATAAATAAAAAGGACCTTACTCAATTAAAACAGAAGGTAAACGTGTGGGGTTTTGTTTTATTTCTGTTTTTGCTGCAGGGAGGTGGATGTAAATTTCTTAGGTACAACTGCTCCATTGAGTCTCCCAGGAAAGGATGGAGTTTCATGCACCCAGGAAGACTTACTCATTTACATGAAGGACTCCCTATCTTGAATGGCACAAGATACATTGCAGTATCATTTATTGATCCTTAATTTTATTTTTATTTTTTTTGCCCTCTTCAGCAGTGTTTGATTCTTTACATAAACATTTATTTATAGATTTCTTCTGGAAGATGGTGTTAAGAGAAACTTTAAGTTACTGTTCCTAGACAGCAAAGTTACTTTGGGCTAAAAGAATGAAAAAAAAAATGTTCTAAAATTGTTGAAGATTTCTCAATATCTGCTCTGAGCCTTGAGTCACAAAGTAAACATGTCCTGCTTATTTTTCCATTCTGCTGTCTTAAAAAGTAGGTAAGGAGGGAAAATAGAAAAGCATTTTATAATTAATCCATTTCTTTTGTTGAAAAAACCCCAAACAACCCTAGATACAAAATTATCTGAAAAATTTATTGTGGTTTTCGTTCAGTAAAGTGACACAGCTAAAGATTTCGTGGGGTGTGTATACTCAATATCAACCAATTAGAAAACACAGCATAAAAACAAAATCAAGTGAATCTTGTATGCAGTTGTTGGGGATAAGCAATAATTCCATATGCTAGTATATATTGAAGGGAAAACATCTGAGCAGCCTGTTTTCTTAATTCATTTTCAATACTGAAATGTACGCCTTTAGAAGAAAAAATAAATTTCTTGCAAATATGGAACAAGAAATTAATAATTTAGCTAAGAATAACTGGTTTATCATTTGTTTTAAAAGCTCATCCTGTTGAAAATTTACTTTTCTTCACGAAGTGACCTTCATTTAAAATGAGTTATTTTTCTAAATGTGTAATTGCACCCAATTGATACTGGAAATTTGATGTTTATTTTCAGAATGCTGATAAATTTTCATAATAGGATGCTTTATAAAGACGGTTTTCTACTCTTAAAATTACTTGAATTTTGTGTCAGGAAAGCGAAATTGTGGCAGTCTGTCTTTTTAAAGCTAAGGGTCTTAACTTGCCTTTTATTTTAAAGAAATCAGTTTAAAATATTCCTACTGTATCTACTGTTTGTAATTTAAAGAAACTTGAAGCAAACTATCTCAAAGTCTACCGTGCCAAAATGCACAACGTGTTGGAAAAACTTGTGAAAAATAAAGGGTAATTTTAAATTAATGTTGCAGCTTTTACTTGACCGTATTAGGTAGTTTCTTTGCATGTTGCCACTGTTCTTACAGAAATTATATTCACTGATGAATATTTTTAAAGGAATTGTAGATATATTTAAATTGGAGGTTTCTCTCCGTGTCAGTTTTTGGCTTATTTACTCTGTTACTATTGAAATTATTTCTCATGTGAGTTGGTGCCGGTGTACATCACACTTTCAGAACGACCCCAGCAGGATGAATGTTTCTTGTTTTCTCTACCAGCCATCCTCTTTTATATAGAGGCTTTTTGATGATCTAAACAGTAGTACACTTTTGACCTGCTAATTATTGAAGAAACTTTATATCGCATTTCCTAAACAGAAGCTTTATTTGGAGCTGAAAGGATTAGGAGAGAAGTTCAAAGATTATTCTATTACCAGAAATAAGCATGTCTACTTATTTCCCTGTTCTGCTGTTTTGAGGAGTGGGTTTTAACCTTACTAAAGTTACGCTGAAGCAAATACATCAAAATGTGGTAACTTTAATAATGTACTGAAGTGGGCTGCCATGAAAAGGAATGGCTTTTCACAGCAAGTTCTTTGCTTTCTCTTCATTTCGCTTTCTTTACACTGTCAGCTTTTCTCCGTTTCAGGCTGATGTTCAGAAGTTGACTTTGTTTCTGGATATGGAACGCTTCTGCCTTAGTGAGCACCTCTATACAGGTAGCCTGCGCTTAGGCAAACTTTACAGATCAGAAAATCTTCAGGCCTGTAGAATGAAAGCAGCCTTTGTTAATCACCTTTTTCTGAGCATTTGCCTGTGGTCTCTTAGGCTAGCTCAGAATAATATTTTTACCACTGGGTCCGTTACAGACAGTTTACTGTTATGAGGGGCTTTCTTGGAAAGAACCCACAAAAATACAATCCTGTAACACACAAGGGAAGTTCTTTTGCAGACTTTTTTTTTTTTTTTTCCAAACTTGTATTTTAATTATGTATTTTATAGTTCTCAGTCACTTTTGATTTTTTTTAAATGTATATGAGGGCTTTACTTACTGTTTAATGTCTGTGTTTGCAACTATTAATTTACTGTGTCGTGTAGTGACACGTAGTGCTATGTTTACTGCGCTACACATTTGTTGGGAGGGAAAAACATGTTTACCATGCTCACATGGCTAAAATTCTCTCTTGTTTTTTCTTTTAATGAAATATTTACAAAGGCTAACTACTACCTTTCAGGTGGACGGCGACACGTATGGAAGTGTCCTCATTAATTTCTTAGGAACTGACTGATACCAGAAAAAAGTTTGTTCTTAACAGTTCGCTCAAATTGGTTCTGAAAGCTTTGCTGTCTTGTTCGCATGTGAGGACACGAGCTCACACAGGCTAAACAGAATTGTCACTATTAGAAAATTATTTTTAGTTTTCATTACTTTTCAAAGCACTTAAAGACACTTGTGTCTCCTAGCAAAGTTTGTTTTGGGGCGTAGAAGATACATGCATCAGGAGGAAAGCAGCAACCTTTAATTCCAGCAGTGCACAAGAAACCTTGGGAGTACAGGGACATAAAGGTGCTCTGCAACAGATGAGATATTTGTGAAGTATTTGATTTGTTCTGCTTTCATCAAGCTCTAGTTTTCACTGTTAAGTACTTAAAGAGACTGTGGTGTGGGTAAGGGGTGGGACAGCAGTATATGGGCAAGAGAATTTCATATTTTTAACCAAAAGGAGGCTGAGTATAGCTTGGTTTTATTTCATATTCATGAACTGTTCTGACTCTGATACTCCTAAAAAATGTTCAGGACATTCAGTAGTATTTTACAGATTTAATCTTCTTTAACATCACTGTGCAACAAGTAATTCCAATATGTATTTGTCACTTCTTTTCTTTTTTCCCCCCAAAGGATTACTGTTCCACTCTTACTGTGAGCTCACAGGAATAAGACTATGACAAGCCCCAAAAGAAGATAGATTTTCAGTGAGGCAATAATAATGAAATCTATTTGATTGTGCCTTTTTCTTTCATAATGGCTTTTCCTCCACATCTAACGTATTCATGGAATAAATGTTAATTCAATGCAGGGCTTCCACAACAGTTTCTCTTTTGCAGCATGTAAGAAGTAAGGAGACAAAGACATTTAAAGAGATGGAAAAGTCTAGAACTATCATTCCTTCCTCCCACACGCACGTACTAGTTTTGCTTTTGTTTTTCTGCTTGAAAGAATTTGTTCATATTTTTCTTTTCAGCTACTGCAATGAGCTTTTTAAAGAATATATGCTTTTCAGTTTCCTTTGATTTGTTTCTGATGTGATCTTCCATGGATTCGGTTCTGAAAGAAGTAAGTATTTTTTGAATCTTCGCTTCCCTCAATCCTCACTTTCTTGCATGGCAGAGTAGACTGCTCTATTTTTCGCAAGTGAAAGGGAATACAGTACCTGTCTCAACAGCCCCTTGTGAGTGAGGTGTCATTGATAAATTAATTGATTATAATATTTTTTTAATTATGGGATTTTTTTATTCCATAGCAGAGCACAAATTAGAGGGCAGACACTTTATAAAATGCATTTCTGGAATTGATATTTGCAGTTGTTAGAGCTGAGATTTGCACTGGTAGAGTTAAGTATAGAACTGCAGGAATAAGTAATTAATTTATGACTGCCAGGAAGTCCCAGTTGTTCTGCGTCTTCCCTTTGGCTGCTGCCAAGAAGGGATGGTCTCTGACAGAAAGTTAGTTTCCAGCCAACACTGAAACTCAAAAGAGAATTGATGGTGCAGGATTCTGTTACCCAAAAGGTGGAAGTGTCACTTCAAATGTCTTTCCAACATGGTTTCCCAGAGTGTTCCTGTATCTTAATATAACAGGTTAGTCTGGATCTAATGAAGCAGGTAGTCCTGCTGAACAGTTCTGAAGAACCTTGTTGTGGTATGCAAATCAAATGTTAAACAGAATTGGAAAGAGATGCTTTTATCATTTTCAGTGAAACATTTTACTTGCTAGTTGTTTTCTTTTTTTCTGTAGTTATCCTCCCATTTGACATAGCTTTTAAGATCTGTATAAATACATCCCACTTGTGGGATGATGTCTGTCTTTTAGTGCATTGCAGGGTTGGGGGGGATCAAAATGAGTACTCTCACCAACTCCATTAGTGGGTCAAAGCTCAGGAAAGCTCAAAATTCAGCACACAGGATTGCTTCCTTCTGCAGCTGTTGGTACAGAGCTGTGCAGTGTGTTCCTCCAGCACCTCAATCCTAAACTACAAGGAGGAGTTCTGGGAAGCAGTTGGTATCCTAATGTGATGCTAAGGTTGCTAAATGTAGAGATGATTGTCATTTTTCTCTTGATAATTTGTTGCTTTTGGAAAGTTAATTTTATGGATTGAGCTTCACTTCAGAAAAGCTGTTTGCTTGCATTTAAAGCAATGCCCCTCAGGATTATTTTGCACAAGAATCAAATGTGAGATCAGCTGTCTGATAAAAAAATTCATCTTAAGGTATTTAATAAACTAAGGCAACAGTTCAAAAGTAGGATTTTGCTCAGCATGGTTACAGCCTTTATTGGCGTCAGTGCAACTTCAGAAGTAGCAAAGCTGAGAGCCGGGCCAGCGTGGAGGATATTGGCCATATGGCACACAGTGCTTCGGGGCGATGAAAAAGCTCGCTTGTGTTTTGGGTCCTGAATATCATTCCTTCTGCTCTTGCCTGCTGCACTTACTACTGGTTTACAGCAGTTGAATGTCTCAGAGTACCTGAAGTTGGCCAGGGAGATGCGTAGTCGCATAGTAACAAATTTATTCAGGAACAGCCTTTTGGATCAAAACCAGAATTCTTCTATTTCCAAGACTTTTGCTTAGTTGTGAAAGGAGTTGCTCAACTGCTAATGGCTTTGCGCCATTTTGTTGCTGCACTCTTGGGAGTGGGGAACAGAGAGAGGAGGAAGGTAGCAGAGCAAATTTAGTATAAGCTACTCACTACAATGTCTGTAGTACAGAGGAGGCATGCAAACATTGCATTTTCACAGCTTCAGTTGGAATGGCAGTTAATGTGAGCAATACTTTAAGCCCATGAGATGGTTTACAATACTTAATACCTTAAGACGTCAGGACCTACCTTTCAAAGTGGGTTTGACAAACACTTCAGGCTTTAAGCTTTCTCAGATTTGGGTTGCTAATCTCTCACAACGTACACTCATCTACTGGCGGTGTGTGAAAAGGATATTTGCAACCTTACTGTATTCCACTTTGTTTTTAGAGTAGTTTGTTTTCAGTTTGAAATTAAAGCATATTCTTCCAAGCATATAAGTTATCTCCTCCATGTAATATAGCAGCAGAGCTAACAAAATAATTGTGCAGGTCTTTGTTCCTTAAAGTAACTTGGTGACTGATAACAATTGTTACTCTTCTGCAAGGGGAAGGTGTGTCCAACTGCTGTTGTTAATATTTGAAGGACAGGTCTTTTTCCATCCTACTGTGGCAACAGTGAGGATGGAGAGATAAGAGTTGGTGGGGGTACCTGAGAGAGGGAGCTGTATCCTGCTCCAGTCCCTGGTTGCAGTCAGCATGCTGATTACAGAGAAATTTGATTCTTGTTGCTATAGTGGGATCCACCTCAGTTGCCCCCAGGATGTTTATAAAGAGCTTGGAGAAAACAGAGCATATTTTGTAAAGATGAAATCCTCTGGTATTTTAGCTCCTGAATTCTAGCAAGTCTCTGAGCTTACAGGAGATGAGGAATTGGGGGGGAGTTAACTTGTTCTTTCCCTAAAGACTTCTAACTTGGGCGTGGTGGTATCTGAAGAGGTTTCTGTATGAAGTGGTGTCCCTTAATGAGTTTCAAGTCCCAAAAGCACAAGGCCATTGCAGCTTTTTAAAGGAAGGTTTTCCAGCAAGAAGTAAATACTTTCTGCCTCAACTTCTCATGCGTTGTATTAAGCATAAGCTACCGAAAACTAGTTTTTATTTTGGAAGTACTGGGTGAATGTAAGAGGTGGACAGGTGCATAATGCAACAATGAACTTCTGGCACAGCCAAATTTAGAGACTTATCATCTCTGAATCTCTTTGGCAAACTGTGATTCACCAGGAAGCCATTTCAAGCATTTGGTCATTCTTTAAAACATGTACCGTGTGAAGTAGGACAGGCCCTGCTATATAAAGTAGTGTTTGTCTTAAAATTTCCAGATCTGACTCTCAGGCTTCTCTTCACTCTGCCCTCATGAATTGTAAAGGGGAGATCTTGATAGCATTACTTGCAAAAAGAGGAAATTCTTATTTCTTGTACTTCCGTCACATGCATTAACCTGCGTGAGAGTACTTTGCCCGTATGAGGTATGAACGTTTTGTTCTCTTCGACTCCTTGCCCGTGCCCCATCACTCAGGCGTGCGTGCGCATGTCGCTTTCTGTCCGAACTGTGCCCCCTTTGCATCTCATGTGCTTGCCAGATGTCAGCTTTCCAGCAGGGACAAAAAAAAAAAAAGCACGGGTGGCCGATGGCTTTTGCATGACTGAAGGCAGGAGCAGGGAAGGCAGAGACAAGGGATCTTTATTTTAGAGTGTTCTTGAAGTGTAAATTTTAAACTGCTGTTTCTGTGGTAATGAAAGATGCCTTAGGATCAGAACTAGTGAGCTATTCTATATCGAGGGTGTAACTGAGATATACACTCTCTAGAAAAGCGTAGAAGATATTTCCTATTATACTTTTTCCTTGTAGTTTATCCAGCCAGTGGGATGAGAGATGCAGAGAGCCGCTGGCGAGTGCAGTTTCTCAGGAACTGCTCTCTCAGGAGAGCCTTTCATCACGACCTGTGGTATCGCTGGTGGCTATTGGAGCAGGTGTCCGCTGTGATGTTTCACTCTTGTGATATGTATTTGGTGAGGGCTTTTTGGTCTTCATCTCATTATCTATCAGCATATGCATGTGTGTGTACAAACACAGACTGAGGCTTGATCTTTTCCATAGCCTGGCTCTGTCTTGGCCTTGTTCTACAAAGAGGGTTTTTTTCATTGTGCTGCTCAGACTTGAAAAAAGTTTCCCTTATTCTGAAAATAATGGTGCACAGAAGAATACACAGGCAAGGCTTGATTTTTCTCTAAATATCACTGACACAAAGGGAATAGGAACTTTCTGTGAATTAATTGGTCCATGTTAGTTGTTCAGGTGGTAAAAGTAGAAAAATGATATCTTCTTTAGCTGAACACAGAGGTACGGGGAATGCTGTGCATTTTTCATCGTTGGGTAAACATAATCTACCTGAAGTTGGATAATGCAGACATGAAAGGCTGAATGGAATACCAGTATGCTTCCAAAAACAGCTGTGCAGGTGTTCTTGAAATGTTGTTTGAGCAAATAAATGGATTGCTCTTGGCAAGTTGTTCCCATTCTTATTTACTTTTCGTCTGAAGGGAACAAAAACACATTATAAAGCTATAGCAGCATTCAAATGCTGGGAGTAAGAAGCTCAAAAAAAAAATAAAAATAAATTGAGATTATATTGCAGAGGAGAGGAAAACTTTGCAGCCATTAAGACAACAAAACTACTCCCTACATGGAGCATGTTATGGCCAGAACCCTGAGGAGGCACTGGAGGAATGTCGTCAAAATACCGCAGCCTGAAGACCTATTTTTATTTTTACACGAATTTAACTTTCTTTAAAAATAATTCCCCCCCCCAAAAAAAAAGAATGATAAGAGCTTTCTTCCTTGAAGGGTCTTTTATGAAGGGCAGATAGGTATTCAAATACAAGGCCAAAGCTCTAACCTAGTCATCATTCCTCTGCTGAGAAGCCCCCAGCATGCAATACTGCCCGTGGCACTAATGCCTACCAGGTCTCATGCCTGGCATTAAAACTCTGGCAAATAATTTTTTCAAAGTTAACAGGAAAAAAAATAGACAAGCGTAGAGACAGGTGTTTTTTCAACATATTTCATGCAGAAATTGAAACTGCATTTGTGAATGCAGGTCACCGATGTCAGTATTAATTTCAGCTAGAATGAGCATGGGTGTACAGCTTCAGCGTCCTTTGCTTGCAAGTACTTAAGCTGGTAACAAGTTTGCAAAATACTCACTCGTAAAGTGCTAATTTATCTACTTCCTGCAAAGCAGATAATGCTATTTTGTATTGAGATCACTGGGGTCAAGGGTTGAGAGAGCATATGCCCACCATTCTGTTCTCTTGGTATTCATGGACAAGCTCCACTTTTAGGATAAATGAGACAGTTGTTGAATGGAAGACTTACCTTAAAGGATGCTGAAATCTCACCTGACTCTTACAGTTTGGAATTCAGGACACGTTCCTCGTATATGGGGGGTGACTGAAGCTTTTCTTGTCTTGATATGGTAGAAACCCAGCTAGAGCTCCCCGTTTCTGATGCATTTCTTGTGAATCTGTTAAGGAGCAGGCTGGCAATTGTAGAGTAGCACCAAAGCTACGTCCAAGCAGAGGCACTGAGACAGAGGAAAGCCCCTAGAAGAGAGGAGGCTGGTCACGTTTTCTGTGTGGTTTTTCGTGGCCTTGATCTGGGGTATTTTGCTACGCCCTTTTGTTGTTGTTGTTGTGTTTAGTTTTTTGTTGTGTAGTTTGTTTTTCTTTTTAACTTGGGGCATGAAGGAAGCTAATATAGTTCTTGAACGATGTAAAACACTAGAACTATAGAAATCTGCTAACACATGAGAAGTGACCACTTCTTTCTTGCAGGAAAATAAATAAAATACGTAATCAGACTGTTCAAATGTAAAGAAATTCCTGTTGTTCCTGTTTTCACTGAAAGGGTTATTAAACATTGGAATAGGCTACCCAGAGAGGTGGTGGATTCACCATCCCTGGAGGAGTTTAAGAAAAGGGTAGATGAGGTGCTTAGGGACATGGTTTAGAAGTGGTGGTGTTTTTATCAGGGTAGGTTAATGGTTGGACTTGATGATCTTAAAGGTCCCTTCCAACCTCACTAATTCTATGATTCTATGACAAAGTATAGGAGGGCTGCAGTAAGCAAAGCTTATTCTTTTTGCTGGAAACGCCCTTACAGAATTATTTTGATTTCTTTAGATAATGGAGTTAAATATGTGCAAAGCAAAACTGTGGCCCTTAGCTAATGCAAAAGGAATTGGTCTCATAAGGCTGAAAAATATTTCCGTACTTCACAAAGAAACTTTAGAGAAGTGTACGCTTGCGTTTATTATAAGTAACTCGTACATAAATACCGCTACTGTATAGTTACTTTTACTTTATAGAAGTAGGTTGGCTTTTATCTTTGCCATATGTAAAAATACTGCTTCTGCTCTTTTGTATTTGATATGTTTATCTTCAAGCTGAAGATTTTATGTGCAATGTGCTGTATTGTAGTACTGCTGCTTTCCTTCAGAGACAAGACAAGGAAGCTCTTTCTGACTGAATGTCTTCCACAGATTATTTGCTCATGATAAAAACTTATAGTAAACTTTACTGGATTTTTATCTTTTCCTTTTTAAATAGCTAAGAAGAGATAAGAGTGTTTATTGCTAATCATAAGAATATTTTCCTTTCACTAACGAAACTTGCAGATCAAAACCAAAACTACTGAAGAAAACTGCTTTGGGATTCAGTTTTGCTTTTCACAAGGAAAGAAATAAACCTTTTGTTTTTAGTAAAAGAGCCAAATGATTGTATACAAAGCAAAGTTATAAATCTTCATGCATAGTCAACGAGTTTAGAAAAAGGGCAAGGCAGTGGGATTGAGTAAGCTAGCGACAACATTGCATATCATGCTCTACCGTTCATGAGAAAAATAGCATTGTCTAGTGTCTTTTTTCACTCCAGTTGCCACACTATAATGGACAGTGAAACGTATTGATCATGTCAGAAGCTAGCAGATCCTCTGCTGTCTTTGATTTTTTTGCTCTAAGGAGCTGAATCCCCAACAAACATCTCTGCTGTCATTTGTCATGTTTGGTCAGCTGAAACAGAGGATTATTCATAAGGCAACTAATAGGAACTCCTAGGTTGCCCCTGCCCACGACTGAAGTTTACTCTTTGTTTCCTTTTCATCAGCTTTTAGATGTCTTTGGTTCATTATTTTTTAACTTTGCTGTGCTGCCTTCGGTGTGCATTGCTTGGTGGAATGTCTCCTGGTACAAGCAGAGTACTAAGACATGGCAATTCTCCATACTTAGTGCCAACTTCTTTCTTGAATCCAGTATTTTCCTAAATGCCTGTGGTCCGCTGGTAAAGCGATTACAGAGATGCCTGCAGCTCTTCCTTACCACTTTATTAAACATTTCACTTCTCCTTTCAAATTCCTGGAAATTGGTTGTAGATACAGAGCTTCTTTCTGCATTCCCACCTGGCTTTAGTTCAGCGTGTTGGTAGCCCTCTGTATAAAATGAACCTTGATAAAGAGAATATTCATCCTTTTCAGCCAGCTTTCCAACCTCCTGAGTTTTGAATTATAATGAATGTTTTTCTTTGTAGTAGAGTGTTGTGGGAAAGGAGAAAACACTCCAGCAACACGGCCAGTACCATTGGCAATATAAATGCTACTTAAATGGGATGCATGGTTTCTTCATGGTATGCTTCTCCAGGGTCCACTTCCTCTCTTTGTCTCCATCCCTCCTTCGGTTCAGAAATAAATGTATTCAAACCAAATGCCAAAGAAAAACTTTCCTTTCCTTTTTAGAATAGCAGTAGGTTCAGGACTGTGTAGACTTGCATAAATACTGGACTAACGGCTTTGTACAGTGTCAATCTTGTACTTATTTATTGCTCAGGAAGTTATTTGAAGAAGCATTACAACTCTTTGAACTGAACTGCTGCCTTCTGCAAGTTGGTGGTCATTATGCTTTGACTAAATCATAACACAAAGAAAGCCCTCTGCAATATTTAATAGTGTTTTATGTGCTTGTTTGCTTTAGAAGTTGGGGCAGAAGACTATTAAAAAAATCTCAAATTCACTAAACTCGAACCAAGAATAATAACAGCAAGAAAAAAATGCTTATAATTTAGGAGTGTGTTTTGGGTAGTCCCACAATAGCCTTCTGTCTGCTAAGCTTCTGGTCATTTATTCTGCTATCTTGGGTATGTATTGAGTAAATATACCGCAACAACATAATTTAATTCATTTGGTGGTTATTTGAGGCTGCTTGCAAGAATAATCTTAAAAGCTCTGCTAAGTAAAAAGGAAATAATAGTAACTTCAGTTTTAACACAATTAAAATAGCACTGTGCACAAACAATAAACTAGTGATATCTGGTTTGGTGGCATGCCTGCAAATTGCTGAATTTCTGCACATCTGACTTGAGCTGCTTCTTGTAAATGACCTTTCTCAATTTAATTTAATGATATGTCTGTTCTATAAACTGTCTTCTGTAATTTGCTG
This sequence comes from Vanellus vanellus, assembly GCF_965231255.1. NCBI lineage: Eukaryota > Metazoa > Chordata > Aves > Charadriiformes > Charadriidae > Vanellus > Vanellus vanellus. The sequence continues at coordinate 16,860,920 of NC_138913.1, forward strand.
GGGAGGTCAAAGTACGTAACCTAGTTAATAGGAGTATGAGCAAACAAAGACAGTGCAAAGAAAAAATGCTTTGCTTTACGTATATACTTTTTCCCTGGTGAGTGGAAGTTGAAGGTAAAATAGTGCTTTTATACTCTGCCATCCTGTGGCCAAAACTGAATTTTACAGATGCTTATTAAAGACATGATGGGGTCTGGATAATAGAAATTAGAATAGACATAATAGCTGCAAAATACTTAAACATAATACTTAAGGTACAGTTTTAGAATTCAAGTCTAGTAATATGTTCGCATTTTGGCAGTGTGCGTATGTACATCTATACCTACAAAACCTTGAAAAATGCTTTCATACCCACATTTTTAGGTAGTAGTTGCAATTTATAACCTGGGAGAGAATGAAATAGTGTCTGGTAATAGAATACTTGCATAGCCTTTCATCTAAATGCGTCAAAGTATTTTGTAAGTAGATGGGAAAATTTAAGCTCAGAAAAACTGATTTGTTCATACCATTTGGCAACAGATCTGGGAAGAGACTTTCAGAGTCTCAGTTTGCAGGCTTGGCTTTGACCTCCAGCTGAGTGACTCAGTAGCCAGGCAAGCATCCACGATCTATCCGACCGCCTTCCCGGCAGTCCAGCTCGAGTCTGGGGGTGGCGGGACGGGAGGGGGCTGCAAGGAGGGACATGCTTCAAATACCAGACAGAGCGCTCTGCCAGCTTGATGAGCAGAGCAAAAAGTAAGAGAAAACTTTCCCAACAAGCTGATGTCTGGTGCGGGATCTCTTCCCTAGTCCTATTCTGCGCCTTTCTAAAAATGTCTTCTGGTATGAAACCAAAATCTCGTGGACTGTAGGAGCCAAGAGCGACGCCAGCCAATGCAATGCCGTGGGAGCATCTCTTCTCTTCCCTTCCCTCGTCTTGTCTGCGGGGAGCCCTCCACCTCCCTGTGCTACACAGTCTCTCCTGCACCTGGCACTCAGGCACTCCTTTGACATTCTAATGAAATGCTATTTCTGACTCTTATGCTCTTGTTTGAATATTAATATATAGGGGCAGTGTTAATGCATGATGGAGCAGATAACTTGATTATTGTTTTCTTAGGTATTGGTCGGATATGCTGTTTCAGTATGGTGCATGTGGTAAGTATGAAGTACCTGGAGAGGTGGGGCCCCTTTGCCAAGCCTTTCTGATAATTATTTGGACGTGAGAAAATAATCATTGCCTTCCAGAATTAAAAATAAAATTTCATCTTGTTTCTTTGAAATCACTTAATGTTCCAAAGATTGAAACCCTGATTTTATTTTGGGGTTTTGTTTGTTTGTTTGTTTTGTTTTGATATCTCCAGTCCTTACCAAAACACTGTCAAATATTTCAAGTGACCACTGACATATATATTTGGCTGTACCTTGTCAAAGTCAGATAAAAAAATAATATAGAGCTTAAAACTGTATTAAAAAAATATTTGCACAGAACCATTTCTTGAAGTCTTTTAACAACGAGAGGTAGATGGATAGAGCCATTTTTATCAGCTCTAATTTGATGGGTTTGCCTACTCATTTTAGTCAAATAGGAAAAAGTTAAATGGAAATTCTGTATACTTCAGTGAGTATATGAACTGGTTATGTGGTTTATAGGCTTCAGAGGAAAAGGCAAAATGGAAAAATAATTTATATTTCACACCTTAAAACTGTAAAATTCTTTTGTTTTATAAATATTCATTGTTAACAATGATTCTATTTCCCTTAACTGCGCTGGACTAGATCTTGAGCCACTGACTCTGATAGCACAAAGATTTCACTTTCTGTCTCATAAATTCTCTGTTGGCAGAGTTCAGTTGTTTCAGTGTAATTTTGTTGTCAAAGGAAGTCATTATCAGGAGAAGAGGCGGTTTCTTAGTGAGTAAAGCCAGTTTGGTTTTTTTGGATTGGCGTTTGAATTTATGGGTGTGACAGATCAGAGAATGCAGCTGCAGAATTGTTTTCTTATTAGAGATTATTAACTCCCTCTTCTATGTGAGCTGAAAATTACAGTTTTGAACCACATGGAGTCTTTTCATGCTGTGGGTTTCTTTTATAGATGTGGTGAGTGGGAATACCATTTCCAAAACACTAACTGCAAAATAAAGAAATCCGTATACTAGCCCTAAGGATTTTTTGCTGGATTGGTCTTTATCTTGTGTGGTGGTTACTTAAGGTTCTTCTCCTTCTAAATAAGGACAATAAAGGGTTAAGAACCTTCTTTCCTGTAAGAATGGGAAATGTAGCAAGTATGTGTTTAATTACCCAGGGACTTCTGTGGTTGCTTGTACTGAGTCAGGTTAAAGCAGACTTCTGGGGTGAGGGAGGGAAGAATAGCTTTCTTTAAAAAGAAAGAAGGTTACTGGAATAATTAAGGTACGTTGAGTTGCTCTTGTGCCACGTGTAAGCACTGTTTCGCAAATACCACGGTGCTGGTCTTCTCCAACATCCCACTGGATGCCCTGGTTATCCTACGGCACTCTTTGACCGCAGCTGGGCTGTCAGCTGGGTAAATCATGCTGTGTTTATCTTAAGAGGTCATTCTTGGCCAGGAATGAATACAGGTCTGACAATCCAGATAGTTTCGAAAGTACGAAGCGGTTCTGGAGAGAACAGGCTTTCATCACATCGGTGGAAAGTTTTTAGAGATGCAGAGCGGGCTCGGTGTGTGCGCGGAGCTGCCGGCCCGTCGCTGGGAGACCTGTTTGTTTTCATGGCTCTGCTTGCCCTGGACAGCCGTCCCCGCGGCGGGAGGGGAGGAGGAGGTGGCGCGGATACGAGGGATGGGACTGCCACGCTGCTGCCAGAGGATCCGCTTCCTATATCACCTGTTCAGCTTCGTTGGGCTGAGGTGACACGGCTGGGAAGCAACAACAAAAATGTCCTGTTGCCATTTTTAGTCCCGACTGATGTTTATAGCATCAGGCACGGACGGTGTTCCTCAGCTCCGAGTGAATGAAGCCTCTAAATCAAGAGCTGTACGGCTGCTAATAAAGCAGCTGCTTACTCATCAGATCTTCCCTCCTCACAAATTCTTCACGTCTCTGGTCAGGTTTCATTTCCTAGATGTATGGAAAGTATATATCTATCAAGGAAGGTGCTATTAAGGACAAATAAATGTCTGCATGTAGTATATTTTATTTGAATTGTCATTTGGATGAAGGCACTTTCAGAAATGGCTTTTTTAACAACTGGAAGACTGTGCTAGAGCTGAAGTGATTCAGAGGAAGAATAAAGCCTGTGAAACTCATTTCGAGCAGGGCTGGAAAGAGGCAGTAATTTGTCCCTTGCTCCATTATATAATTTGATAGTGGGTTAAAAGTGCTTTCAGCTGCAGAACCAGCTCTTCTCAAAGCAGCTCGTACGGACAACAGCTTTTTCCTGTCCCCTGAGTTTTTGTGAGGGGTATTGGCTCCTGGTTTTGCAGCCCGTGAGCAAGAAGCTCAGCTCGAAGGCGTGAGCCAAAGCGTATTCCCGAGGACTCGGCCACCAGCGCTGCCTGCAGCCGGGCAGGGGGCTCTGCCCACCCCAACGGGAGCCGCAGCCTCCTGCAGAGGGGCGCCGGGAGCTGGGAATTGGCAACCGAGTGATGGGTGCTCTGGGCAACATGCATCTCTGCCTCTTTTATAAGGCATAACAAACCTGTGTTTTACTGCCCCTCGCTTTCTGCTTGGCAGAACAGAGTAGATGTTTGTGCTGCATCTCTGTCCATCTCCTACTATTTGGAAGTCTGCCCTGAAGGAGTGCCTGTGTGAGAACTGGCTGGGGAATAAGGAGCAATGTTTCTGTTGAAGTTAAAACTGCTGCAGGAGAGCGAAAAGTAGTGCTGTAGCACTTTCTTTTTTTCCTTTTTTTTTTTTTTTTTTCCAGAAACAAGCCCCAGCAAAATTACCTTTTCAGGAAATACACAAATCTGCTTTAAAAATTTCCCTCTGCTTCAACATATTTTCTTTGCCAGCCGGTCTCTGAAATTCATTTAAATTCATTGTGTCAGCAGCCACCGTAGCCTAAGCATTAATATAAAAGTTTCCAGTGGCTTTCATTAATTTGAATTCTTGCATTATCCTGATGCTTAATCAACAGATCGATTGTGGCAAGAAAGATTTCAGAAATTTTACTGTTTGCCAGTGCGTGGTAATTTCTGCTATATACTTGGTGATGGTTAAGGAAAAAATGGTGGCTCTTACAGGCTTTATTGGACAGATGTATATGAATGTTGATTACAGTATTTATTGTGTAGATCTCAACTGACTGCATGCTGATCAGCTGCCTTTTCCTTAGCTACTCTGGAGTGGCTTTTCTAGCAGCTTCTTCTTTCTTCATTCCCTAGCCACGTATGTACTTTCTCTCCTAGTCTTCTATTCTCCGCAGATGCTCTGTTGATGATCTTTGAACGCAGGCAGGGAAAAGCCCCTCGTCATTAACTTTTTATTTATTTTTTTTCCCCCTCTTTGGCAGTGAAGCATTTGGCCACGTCTCCATGTTCTCTTCCTACCAGTATTGCTTCCAGATGTTTTCTTGGTGCTTCTTTCTTGTTTGCATTTGGATTGCCGCTTGATCATTAGCACGCTGTTTTCGAGAGGGAAGCCTTTGACTTGGTAGCAACTAGACATGAACCCAAGCCGCAATTGTCTGACCTCAGCTTCCTCAGTTTGAGGTTATGTTTGGATTTGAGATGTTGGTTTGGCCTATAGCAACAGTCAAACCCAGTCACAAAGTTAATTTCTGAATTCGGAGGTGGATTTTACCAGTCATCCAAGACTATACAACTTCTTGCTTCATGCTGACTATGTGTAGAGTCAAACTCTTGCTAAAGATTTAACCCCTGTTTTTATTTAGAACAATGCTATGGGCAACTTGCATCTCCAGTGAAAATTAGTGACCTGGAAACCTGAGCTTGATGTGATTTTTTTTTTTTTTTTTTTTCTCTTTTTTCTCTTTTCTTCTCCAGAGTGCCATAGATATCATCTCAGGAAGGAGAACAGACTCACTTCGTAGGCTGGAAGTGAGACCATCTCTCCCTCAGGTTTGCAGTGACCCTGGCACAGGCCTGAGCTTGCTGCTCCGATAAGAGGAACTGAAGCTCAGTTTCTGCCTGTGGCTGCCTCAAACACATTTTCCTTCCCTTAGCACTATGCAGGTCCTGAAGGAGTCTCAGGGGAGGTCAACCTTGCTAGAGTGACAGCTGTGACAGCACTATGAATAATTGCCTTGGGACTTTGATGGCAGAAGAATTATTAATTTCCAATTTAAATAGCAAAACAAGCCCTACCGCCCTGTGTTCCTCACAGCTCTCGCTACTCATGCATCGTGCACAAGAAAAGGAATAAGATCTTTTCATACATAGCCCAGGTACTCCCATCTTGTCTCCTGGCTGTTGCTTCAGGCATGAAGAGATCAATTATTAGCTTCCCAGTCTTTAAGTGCTGTCTGTGTTTCACAAGTCACTGTTTTTGGAGCATTTCCTACCTCCTGCTGATGGGGAATTGGCCCCTTTATCCCCTCCTAAGGAAGTGGAAGACTAACTGGAGACCAACCTAACTCCCTGCCAGCCCCAAGTCAATTCAACCATAGTTCAGAATTCAGATGGGTCCCCAGTTCAGTCTGTTACAGAGATGGGGACCTACAATCTCCAAGTGACATAAACCTGGGAAGTGTCACACAAGTGACAAACACTTAAGTGTGTCATTATGAGGCTGTTGCAGACAAATCCACTCCAGCCAAGGCAAGGGAGAGGCCTTCATCAAATTGGGAGCAAAAATGGTTTATGCCTGGGGGTCCTCGGGAGTGAAGACCCCGTTGTCAGGCACCCGTACTGTCCGGAGGCAAAGATGAAAAAAAAATAAAATCACTCTGTCATTCAAACCTGCTGAAAAATCAGGAAAGTAGTTTTTTGTTCCAGCAAACTTCATGTATCATCTCTCTTCCCTCAGCTGGAGGAAAGTCAACATAAATACCATATTATAAGCTGTGGCTAATTTGGCAAGAGGCAGATGTTTATTCCTACCCGATCTGGAACAGACTTGTACCAGAAGTAGTCCAGAACTGATTAAATCTGGACAATAATGTTACGTTTCCATGATTCACAGGGACTCGGTTCATCTGTTCTTACTCCGTCTCAGCTGGAAAGGAGCGGACCATGCCCAGATTTCTCTTGATATGGTGAAGGCATGAAGAAACACAACAGCTCTCCCTTTTTTCGGCCCACAGGAGGGCAACATCGAGCTGCAGCTGAAACTAACAGGCTTTGCCAAAGCAGGTGTACAGTTTACTAATTTAAGAATTAATGAATTGAAACGAATTAGCTAATTCAGAGATATTATAGGCTATGGCTATTTAGTGGTGTGTCAGTCTGCATCCACTCTGACTTTGTGTTTGGTTGTATTTGTGGTTAATCTGTAATTGTTCTAAATTGCTTTTGTCATCTGTGGCCAACAAGAATGTGTTGTGAAGAATGAGGCAAAGTTCTTTATCAGATGGTAGCTCTGTTTTGGTGGGGTTTTTTCATGCTTCTTTTCCCAAAATGTGTTGCATAGTTAAGCGTTGTGATGAGGAAAATAGAGTCTTAGGATTGTGATTTTGAATTGTGGAGTTGCTGAAGAGTACACATATGTTAAGAACTATGTTACAGGGATTGCAGGCTGAGAATTGCAATATACTGATGATTTGAAGTGCAATTCTTTGGGCAATAGATCAGCTAAAGTGTTTAATGCAGGTGGTTTTCAGTAGTCATAGTAGAATAGTAAATGTCACTGCACAAAGAGTTCCTGTTTTGCAATAACCTGTAGTGTCCATAAATTCTGATCACAGTCTGGAGCCAGATACTTCGGGTGGCTGAGAAGCCTTACTCTGGAGGAGCTGAGAAATGAGGTAGATATGCCAGATCCTAAGAGGCTTGAGAAGCCAGATCAGAGGGACTTCGGCACTCGTGCTTTCTGAGGCTCTGGACATGTGATGGAAAATCTCAGGTTGCAGTCAGTTACTAAAATAAAGCATTTCTTCCTCTGTACAGGTAGTGGAACGTGCTGGAAATAGTAAGGAGGAGCAAAGACACGTCAGGGCAGGAACGGGAGCGGGTGTTTGGTACTGTTGCCTTTGCTGCTGCACAGGGGCGAGTAGGCTCAGGGCTGGAGCATGGCAGAGCAGTTCAAGAAGCACGTGCGGCACCCTACCTACCTCGAAGCTCTGGGTTAGCCAAGTGGAATGACAGCACCGAGCATCATGCTGACACATGAAAGGGTGCAGAGACCTTCAGGAGGGCAAAATGAACAGGCTGCTCCAAGCACAGAACCTGTGAGCTGTGGCCTCAGGCTGGATGAAGAGCGCAGGGCTGAGGTGTTTTTCTTTTTTTATTATGGGCATATAAAGACGTCTTTATCATTGTTGCCACAAACTCTTTGTGCAGATGAAATAGGGAAAAATAGCAGAGAATAAATGGCTAAAGACTTAGTAAGGAGGTGCGCTATGCAGGTGCTTACTCTACAGTCTGTAGAGTACCCATTTCCACTGGAGGATGCTGAGTCCCAGGTGATGGCCAAGCTGGTGGTGAGAGATAAGGAAGGGAGAGATGGCCAGTGACTGCAACAGGGTCGTCACAAACGTTTCTTCAGACCTCACCTCTGCTGTATTCGTACGGCTGGCAAAGCTACTTTTGCCAGGGGAATTGCCCCTTTTCTGTAGGGGGGGTGGAGACCCAATTGCAGGTTGTGGTGTATCAGGCACTGATAATATTGATGTTACTAATCAAAATGATCTGGAGGGATAAACAAGGCAAAGTTATTTAGTAAAAGTGGTGTCTTTTGTTAGACTAACTGATCTACAGTCAGGTTGAGGGAGCTTTCAGGTTTTATGCCCATCCTCCATGGATATTAATGATATGGTTAAGAGATCTTCATTCAGGCACTTTGCGGTCTCATAGAGACAACATGTTGCCAATTCAAACAAAATTAATAGTTTGGAAGCTTTTCGCACCCACCACCCCCCAGCCATATAGGCTAAAAGCATTTTTGAATGTGAAGACCAGGAGTCTGTAACAAGGCATGGATTTTGTGCCAAGTTCCATGGTTCTGCAAGTGGATAATACTTGAAGTCTGGTTTTAATGTTCAAAGCAGGAAAGAATGAGCGAGGCCTCCCCCGCCTCCCTTCTTTTTTCTAGGGACTCACAAAGTGTATTGGCATATACTAAAACAGCTTTGACAGGACATTATAGATGATGGAGTGGCGCACAAAGGAAACCTTCTAGTATTTTATTAGAAAAGTAATTGTTTGGATGTGTATCACTTCTAGTTTAGCCAGAGGCAGATATATAGTTTCATATAGCCAGTAAGATTAACTCTCTGTGGATTGACATTTTGGGAAACTAGCAACCTTGCAAAGACTCAAAAAAGCTCGAGTAGAACAACAGGCCCACGTCCATTTTGCTCTTTATCAACACATGCCTTTTTTGAGTCGTAGGGAGCCAGACTTGCATTTGAAAACAGTTCCAAAGTATTATGCTTTAATGAAGAAAAAAAATAATTCAGTCTGGAAGTGATCTGGCCTTCAAACCTACTCTGTTGGCCTTGTATTGTTGGCGTCTATAACAGCAGTTTTGTTTGTCTGTGCTGCCCTGGCCTTGACAGTAAGAAGTGTTGGTCTTCAACTCGTTATCAACAAAGGGTAAGTACAGATACTAACAGATTAATCAGAATGGTCTGTTTCAAGGTCAGTAATGAAAACGCTTAGTGCTTTTATGTAAAGTTCAATTATGCCAATAAAATAACTTAGAAGAAAAAACAAAAAAAAAAACAAAACAAAAAAAACCAAGCCCAGCTGGTCAGCAGAGAAAATTTGTTAAAATTAAGTCTAGTTTCTACATGGGCATTGCACTTATTTTTGATGGCTTGTGTGGAAGGGTTTCAGGGTGCTTGTCTCACTCATATTTTACCTCTTCCTCCTACTTTGTCAAAATCCAATGGGACCGAGATGCTTTATGCATCTTTACAGGGGGAAGACTGCCCAATAAAGATAACGGCTGTCAGGTATATCAAATGCAAAAAATAAAAAGGGGGGGGGGGGGCAGGTGCAAAAGAAGCACAAGGAAGTGAAGGCATGGAAATGTGCAGGTGGTCACACTGTGGATGGGAAGGAGGAAGGCTCAGGCTCGTGTCCAGCACAGCACCTCCCCTGGCTGTAGGAGTCCCTGCAGCAGAGGAAGCCACTAGTGCTCAGCCAGGTGAGCACAACGGGCGAAGCAATCCCAGGCCTGACAGTCCTCCCTTTCACTCCTTGGTTTCCAGCTAAAAATGTGAGGTTAGCGTAACGGAGTAGGTAAAACTTCATTTCAGATGAGCACAATCTGCCCTGACTTGCCTCAAACTGTGGCTGCTGCTGCGAGAAATGCCTGTGAAGCTGCAGCGTTGAATTCTCATTGACAGTTGATTTGTAGCAAGGGGGATGAAGCAGTATGGAAAGAAGATATTCATAAAAGCACAGCCCATCAAAACAAAACCCCTTTTCTTCCCCTCCGCCTCCAAAGGACATGAAATATTTGGACTAGATCCAGCTATAGCCCAAGTTTCAACATGAAAAATTGTCAAATGGCAATACCTAGAGGAAAATGCAAAAGTGTGGGAGGAGACTGGCTGGAGCATTGTTACAGGGGTCAGTATCGTTTCAACGTAAACATGAAGGACTTCTGTTCCTTACTGCATAGCCTTGATAAATCCAATGCTTCAGATAACATATTTTTAAACACTGAACGATGATGACAACCTCTTGGACAAAGCTGCGCACATCAAACTTACCAGTTAGGGTGGTATCCAGTCCAGTAGTTTGCAGCTAGCAAGTACTTGTGAGTGCTTTCTGGCTGGGCTGGATTTTTCACTTGAAAAATAATGCATTTCAAGGTGAAGCATGTGGTTTTGTATGCATGTGTGCATGTTTGTGTGTAAACTCACTGATTTCAATTAGTTCCTTGGCCTCCGGGCCCTCGCTATGTATGCCAGGACTTGGTTATGATTCACTGCTGAGACCTTCAGGAGTAACTGAGGCCTGGCAGAGTTCCACAGAGCTGTAGCGATCGGCTTATTTGGGATGTGCAGAGTCTATGCCTCGCTCAGTGGAGTAGATGAAAGGATGAGGAAAAATGAACTGATGTTTCCAAATTCATGCGGTGAAAAATTTGTTCAAGATGCACCTGCACACGCCCACACACACACACAAGTTGTCCTCCATTAAAATGAAGGGCTCAGCATGCTCTGCACCATCATATGTAATCCCTTAAACACCCAACTTCCTAGCCCTTGAGCGTTCATAAATGGTCTGAAACTTATTCCCCAGCAGCGACTTCCTACTGTGGAGGAGGAGTGAGGGACTCTCCAAAAGGTCCTGGGACAAGTACTGAGTGACTCCAGGCAAAACTCTCAGCTATACCTTCGACAGGCAGGGAGAACGAAGAGAGCTTTGTAAAGCGGGGCTGCGGGAGTCTTGGGACGAGAGACCAGCCGGTGGGAGGCTGCACAACATGGCCGCAGAGAACCTTGTGGCAGCAGTGAGGTTAACCAGCAGAGTTTGTGCAGCTAAAAAGCGCAGACTCTGCTACTGAAACTAAAAGGAAATTGCCATTAGTTTTTGACAACACGGAGACCGGCGTTGTTCAGCTGTCTCGTAAATCTCTGCACGGTCCAGCTGTGCTTCACAGACCAGTGGGCCTGCTCCTTAGGTGGGTATGGTGACATGGTATGGGGTAGAAACAAGCCCACCCTGGTGGTGCCCTGAGCAGCTGAGAGCTACGTCACCGTGTTAGCACGGCACTACTTCGGAGTTACTAAGCCCTGCAGAGAAACAAGTGTGTTAGTGTGGGCTCTGTGCCACGCTCATGCTGTCAGATGGCTTTTAGATCAGGGCTGGCTTGTGTCCTGCCACGCCGGGCCACAGGCGGGGTGAACCCAAGCTGGCTCCGAGCATCATATGTAGGTAAAAGACAATTTCTTTGTCTAATTGAGAAAAGGATGGGAAGCTCTCAGGTGGGTATAAAACCCCTACTTCTCCCGAAGTGGATGGCTCTGCAGCTCCTACAAACCTCTTGCTGTGGGATTTTGGCACTTGGCGTGTCGTGATGAGTTAAAGTCATGAGTTGAATTCTAAAATCCTTAACAGGGAATTAAAATGCAAAGCTCTGGATCACCAGTGTAAAGACAGTACTGTACGTCTTAACTTTACAGAGTTCAGGGTTTTCATTCCGTTCTGCAATAGTGGAAATTTGTTTAAGCAGAGGTGTCCGTTTTAGGTAGTTTATATGATGTGTCAGAAGAGCAGAGGAGTATGCGTGGAGTAGGGATGTGATTAATGAGTGGGTGGAGAATAACTATTACTCTGATGTTTAATATTACAGGGCAGCAGAAACCAGAGACGGATGTTTTCATTACATTTTCTGTCTTCAAAAGATGGTAAATTAAGGGTGGTCTTAGATAGCGAGGTGCTTTTCAAAGAAAGCAAGGGAACAGCGCTGAAATTGATCTATTAGTCATTCTTCTCTTTGTCCTCTGAAGAATGAAAATGCAGCATGCAGGTTTATGGAACTCTGCTTAGGGTGTAATTTGTCATGAAAAACTGTGCTTTCTTTCTCCATCACCTTTGTTAATAATTGATACCTATTTTAAGATCTAAACACTTAGCATTTGTGTGGTGACAGAAAATAAAACCTCCAGTAGAGAGCCATAGATAATAAAACAACATTTTCTTTTGCTGTTTCTACTGATATTTTGAGCAGAAATGTCACTTCTGGATAAAAGCTTATGAAAACGTTTTAGAGTGAACAGTCAAGGAGCCAATTTACCTGGAAACAGTAACTGCAAGGAATGTCTGATGTTCCCATTTTGGGGAAGCAGCAGTATAAATGGTCCTATATATTTGCTTTACTTAGTTCAAAATATCTGCATTGCTAAGGGAGAAAACAATGATATTTCAATAATAAATACCATAAAGGAAAGGAAGTAAACCAACTACTATTTAAATAGTTTCAGATTATCTAAGGTTTTTTGAGGATTTTTTAATCTAATTGCCAGAAAACCCAGCAAGTATAGATAAATCTGTGCCCTCAGTTGTCAAACTGGAGTTGGGAACCATTAGATCCAGCAATGCTCCAATGCTGTCTTGAAGAGCCGAGCCTCAGAGCTGGTGTTTGTGTCTCCCTTGGGTATTCCTCTGACCACTGGGAGCAGTGACTAGAAATCAGTTCTTGACTGCAGGATCAAATATTTGGTGCCAAAATCCTTTATCGAATAAGGGTTCCATAAGACCGTAAGCTGTGGTATCCTTTTTGGCTTGACACAACTAATACCACTGGCCCACAAACCCAGCATCCTTGGAAAGCCGGTAGGGGCAAGATGCTGTTGATTTGAACTGACCGGAGCCTTTTCCCTTAGGAACTCTGTAAAGAGAAGACTTTAGAATGCTGTGCTAGATTTTTTGTTGTTGTTGTTTGAAAAACTGCTCTTTCAGATATTCCATTGAAATAAGGATTTCTCTTTCATTTCTTCCTAAAAAGAAATTCTGCCAAATGTCAGCAGTGGTGGAAACTCTGAGCTCAGTGTATGCACAGAATGAGCAATACCAACACTGGCACTGAGCATTGGCAAAGATGCTCAGCTGTGTTTTGAAAGGGCCACCTCCAGGAGCAAAGGACAAGTTCAACAACACAGCGCTCAATATTTTCCAGAGTTTGTTGCGAGTGCTGATGAGTTTCATACTTTCAAGACTTCTTCCATCAAGTCGTAGAAGGAAATACCACCGACATAAATGTCAGAATATTCTGTTTGCATCCAGTTCTCCTTGGGCATGGCTAGTTTGCGTTTTCTACGTCACAGCTATAATAGTTAAAGCAGGGTATTCTGCCTATCATAACAGTGGAATTAGTTCCAGCAAACACTTTAAAAGGCCTTAGGAAAGGATGAGCAAAGTGGCTGCATTACTAGCAGTTCTAAATGCACATTAGAAGAACTTATTTTAAAATTCTAATGACACATTTGGATGTAGGCAAAACCCCTAATTCATACTAGCACTAGATAGCAAGAAGTACTGCAGGTTAGTTTTAGTTAGTGGCAGAAACCTAGTAATCTTCTTCCTAAAAGGACAAGCTGTTTCAGTGTATATACAAGAAGGAACTACTAATCCGGGTTTTCTATCAAAGTAAACAAGGGATGAACATCCATTTCCTAAACTTTAAGAATTAACAGTTCTTTGTCCTGTGCATTTTGCTGGTCTTCATGCGCTCACCGAGCTTTCGCTTCGATTGCTATTTTTTTTCCATGGATTTATATGGCATATATTTAGCAAGGAATAGGTTTTGGTTAGTCTCGCTATAGTAAAATCATATGAGCACTGCCCTCTTTCATAAGTAATTTATCCACCCAGCTCTTCAGCCCCTAAAAATTAACTGCTCAAACCTGACTCATTAGAAATAATTACATAGCTCAATCCATTATTTCTTTTACAATGGGATGCTAGGCTTTTTCCTGTGTTTATATTTAAATAAATATTAAAATATTGAATGTGCTTTTGTGGGATATGTACATTATGTAAAAGGACTTCTGCATTGGGCACCTTAAGATCAAGCCCTTTTCTCATTAAAATAGCTGCATATGTTGGCTAGACCGTACTGCCTGCTGTTAAATATCCTGGGCTTTCTCTGTATAGACCTTGGGTCTCGGCAGCAAGAGTCTGAATTGTGATCATTGACTGTCACTGAACTTCCACACAACTGATCAAGCAGTCTCCTGACATGAAGAGCTGTTACAGGGGGCTTTGCAAATGATGGGTGAGTGACGTTACTACTGCTGTGATTTCATGATCGTTCCTATTGCAGGTTTAGGCAATGTGTGTACACGTATGTAATAACAGTGAAAATTATAAAAGCAAAGCCCAGGAGTGCAGAAGCGCTCGTATCAGGGTACCTTTGGAAAATGGCCAGTTTAGCAGAGACAAGTCAAAATCTTGTTTGTTGTAGCTGTAGCTTTAATTAACTACAAACCCTAACTGTTAAGTCATATTTGGAGTTAGACGCAATTTGCTTTCTGATCAATGTTCTTAAGTATTAAAGAAGAAGAAAAGTCTTCCAAAGCCAAACCAGCAGCATACTTCTCCTGCCAGTTCCTTTTGTTCCCAGAAAATACTTAACAATTTTCACACCTTTTTGGAGCAAACAAGATCCTTGTGCTAGCACAAGCTACTAGCATTTAGTCTGTGTCTGTAGATGGGCTCATAGCGTTGGAGATGGGTAAGACTCAGGGGGACCTCAGTGAAACTCCTCATGGCATGAACAGGGAAAACACGTGCAAACTTGCATGCTTTGCACAGGTACATTTGGAGGAAACGATTAAATGAAAATTTTGAAGACTTTCAATTTAATATTAAATCTGCTCCCCCCGCAAAAACAAACAGACAAACCCAAAACTGCCTGAAAATATTGTTTTGGTTGGACAGAATGCGTCCGCAGACAAACCTGGAATGTCAACTCAGATTTCAGTTATTCTGAATGTAATCCACAGAGCTTCAGATAGAAGGATTTTTCAACAGAGAAAAAAATATTTATTTGTGATATTATGGACACCTAAAGACACAGTTATGGTTTTGTGGGCCTGTGTTGTGACTTGCTCTACTGATCTGTACAGATGTGTATGTATACGTGTATTGCAGATTCCATATAATAATAAAATAGAATCCTCTCCCGCTGAAGGGACAATTTGAGGGGATGTGAGCTGGGTGTAGGGTAAATATAGCAATCTCGCCATAACACAAAAGGGTGGAGTTTCCGAACTTTCAACATTCCTGTACATGTGTTACTACTGGCTGCTGTACTCTTTGGTGGAGAGGAGATAAATAGCTTCAGATGCTGAAGACAATATTCAGATACCTTTCTGCCAAATGACATTCAGCATTCCTGACTCTGCTTGAAAAAACGTTTAGTAGACACTTTAATTTCAGTAATTAGGATAATATGCATGTTTAAGACGCGAAATTTAAAATGTTTAACCGAATCATGTATTTCTTCCATGTGCTCTGGAGGTCTTCTGACATTTTTCAAATGTAGATTACTTAAAAGTCCAAGTATAATGCCACATTAGTATTCAGCAAGAGTGTTTGAATCTTCATGCGTTATTTGATCAGGCTAAGTATGCATCCCACTTTGATTAAGACTTCGCTGATCCCGGAGTAAAATCATTAAACATTCATAAACGACCATTGCTTTTTCTCCTCCTCAAGAATGTACTGACACATTTTATGCAATTATTTGTCTCAAGTATCTCCCTGAACTTTTAACCCCCTTTACATTCTCTTATGCCTGCTTATATTAAGTCCAAAAATCTTCATTTCAAAGCATTTTTAAAAGCTAATATACAATTCATTTGAGTTCAGTGAAAGTAAAATTATGAAAAAGCACCCTGTCATGGTAGGGCTCATTGCTAATTAACTACGTGGGTGGTTTTCTTTGAGGAATAATTCCCTTCAATTCTTTAATTCCCAGGTTAAAGTGTCTTTGAGTCTAGGCTTATCTTCTAGAAAGATGTTTCTGAAAGTGATAGCCAGATAATGTTGTCCTCTAAGGTAAAGCCTCATATCACTTACATCTCCTGCTCACGCGTCTCAGCTCAATGGCATGAGGGTAGACAGGCAATTTGATCTACCAGAGATTTTTTTTCTTCTTTTCTTTTCGCCTGACTTCCTAAGCACACAAGGTTTATGCTTCTTGTAGCCCTCCTCTAGCCTCATCCCTCCATTCTGTCTCCTTATTTGTGCGCTGTCTGATGTGAGAGGGAGAGGGACGTTTCTGGGGCTCCAAGCTGTGCGCCGCAGCACGGAGCCCACCTCCAGCCCCGGGCTGTGCCGCAGCTGCCAGGCACCATCCTCTCTTCCCAAGGGCAAGTCCCAAACCACCGGAAACCGAGCCTTGTCCTTGTGGTGCTCATGGACCTGTCTGAGCACATGTATAAGCCTGTCCCACCCGCTGGGGATTGTCTGGCGCTATACGGAGGAGCAGTATGGAAGGAGACCTGCTCACAGTCCTGCAAGACTCATGGGCAGTGGCTTTCCCCTCCTCCTGTGCTTTGTGTTCTCGTGCTCTAACTCCGAGCTGGAGATGTAAGAGCCCAAAAGAAACAGATGTAAGCCATTATGTTCGGAGTCTGTAATGTTTTCATGCTGGAATACTTAGAAAGCAATTGGAATCGGTAGGTATGCAAAGCTGGGAGAGTAACCCGCCTTTTTCCATCATTTATTCGAAATGTAAAAATTCCATTTTAGAAAGCTATATGAAATGCTCCTAACTAGCCAGTCTTTTTATTAAAACATCTTTATTTAATGTGTTTAAAAAATTCAGATGTGTGCTTATTATAATTAAAACTGATGATAAAACCCCCATTGGCTTCAAGAGCACGGATTAATCAAAATACTTAATTATTCATTACTGGAAAAACACCTGCACAGAATTTTAGGTTACCAGACTTATTTGCTTTTGATGCCTTGGTTTAATTTTCATGTATATTGAAGCCTAAGTAGGATTTTGGTTCAAAATAGGAAGGATATGTCTACATTGGATAAGGAAGTCACGCAGTTTATATTCTCAGTAAGAGCTAGATTGGCTTCATTTAAAGGTAGACTATAAACCTTTCTATATTAATAGTTTCTAAAGATTAAGAAAGATGTTGTTGTTAGTTGTTTTTCTCGGAGATTCTTCCCTGCCCCCTCTTTTACTGCTGCTTGCTTTAATTAGAAAACTAATGCATTACTGACATCAGAGATACCAGGAAACAAACTTTTAGTCATTAAGAACAAATGAGAATTTTAATCAAATGATTAAAACAATTCAGAGCGGCTTGGTTTTTAAATACCTTTTTCTATCAGAAAACAAGAATGGAGTAATCTTATATGTGTCTGTGCATTCAGAGCACAGGATTTGGAGTCAGTTATCTGTGATTCCTTGATGCTGAAAATTGAAAAATAGGTATTGCTGCTATTTCTCTTTATAACTCTTTAAAGAGCAAAAAATGCTGCCAAAAAAACCCCACATGCTCTTTTTTTCAGTCTCCTTTACAGTCATTAAGGCTATAAAGCAAATTTTTTCAGTGGATAGCTTGCTTTTACATACTTAGGACTTTTAGCTGAGCCAAAAGAATAAGGAAATTTTCTCGTACTCCTCCGATTATGTTGCTCACAGTCACGTGTAATCTGAGTGTAGTCAGTACTAGCTGAGCAGATGAGTAAAAGGGTCCTAATTTCTGATTCAGAACGAAAAGTGAAGTATGTCCTTTGACAAGCCATTATGGAGACTTGTTTTCAAATATTTTGCAATGTTTTTTGCCATCTGGTGCTTTGCTACCTAAATGACAAGCTTTGTATCTCATGTTTGATAAAGTTTTTATTTTTGCTCAGCTGTTAAGTAGTCACTCTTGAACAAAGTTTTTAGAAACTATTTGTATTATTTGACTTTAATATATGTATTTGATGGGCAACTTGTGGTAATTTTACCAATGAATTTTTTCCTGGATGAAGCCTTTAGTATTAGAGGCAAAGGAAATTTAGAAGTCTTAAAAAATTACCATTCTTGATACAGCTGTGAAATAATAGCGGTTGTCCAAAAAAACCCATCAGGTGTTATGAAGTCCTTCACTGTCCTCAAGGTTATCTAAGGACAAACACATGAAAAACCAGAAAAGTCAGGAAAACCTCGGCTTTGGAAAAAAGAAAAAAAAAAAACAAAACAAAAACCAAAACCCGAACGTTAACAGAATTTCAACATCTCTTTTATAGATGAAAAAAAAAAGCATGAGTGCTGCTTTTCCAGATTTTCCTCATTTGAACCACAGGATTTTCTGACATTATTATTTGTAACTATGATGTTGTCAGCTAGATCTAGATCTATGTATATAAATATCTACGCTCATTTTAGAGTAACTATCTGCAAGTATAACTTTCAAAAATGTATTAAAACATCATTAACCTGCTAATATTTCAAACCACTCTCACATGTATTGTGAGAATACATTGTGGCAGGCAGAAATTGCCCCGTGATCTTTGACGATTATACATTATGACTTTGCTGAGACTTGCGTCTGACTTCCACGTATGGTTTGCTGCTTAGTGCCTTGTTGCTTCAGCGGCAAAACAGAGATCTAGGTCTTGAAGGGTTCGAGTGTCAAGAGGTCTGCGTCATATCTCATGTTGCTCCACTTATCTTTAAGGTTGGGGTTTTTTTTCCAGTCTGGGTTAAGAGCAGCAAATCCATTTAGTGCAAAACACTGCTTTGCTGATGGGGCTGTAATGGTATCACAGTATGCTAGGGATTGGAAGGGACCTCAAAAGATCATCTAGTCCAATCCCCCTGTCAGAGCAGGGACACCTAGATGAGGTTGCACAGGAAGGCGTCCAGGCGAGTGCTAGCTCGCTGGTGGTGTTAGCTAGTGCCAAGTGTTTGTCACCAGCCTTGCAGCGGGCAGCATCCCCCGCTATCATAAGGTAACCTGGCTACCATCCCATGATGATCTAGTTTTCTCATTCTCCCACCTTGTTATTACTGCAGCAGCAGAACTGCCTTCATAAATGCAGAAGAAAATTCTTGCTACCCAAAAAGTCTCTATATTGCCACTGAACAGAGAACCCTTTTCTGTAACGTAACTTGTTGTGCACTGAAAATGATGTCCTCACTCCTGCATAAAGCTTCAGACTGGACGGAAACTGTTGTGGCAGTATTAAAGATACATTTATTCCCATCACTCTTTGCCCAATTCATACTTTTTGTTGCTTGTGTTGACACACAAGTTCAGTGATGCTACGGCTATGCCAAGTGCCCATCACTCTTTCTATGACAGTCAAAAGGATCAGTAAAACGTCTGTTTGTGGATGTCTGCTGGTTTTCATTTAGCAGCATCTACAGCCATAAAGCCCATAATGTTTAAGTGGCTTCTGTGGCAGGCAGAATTACCCATCGCTTAATGCAAAGTAAAGTCAAGGCACAGATTCCTCACTGTGGTGAAAAATTAGCACTTAGGTACCAAATATACACCACAGTGCCCTCAAACTGCCTAATTTAGCAACTGCAGTACTTGATTAATGCGTTAAATCTGTGGGACATAATAGGTCAAATTTAGTGGTATAAAAAGTTCATAGAAAAGTTTTGAAAGGGTTACAGTAAGAAGGCTTTAAAACACGAGGCTTTTATTTTGGGATCAATATTCTAAATGAACTGGTTGAAACTAAACCGTTTCTGTCGCTGCAGCAGTGAGTTGCGCAGGCAGGTTATAGTCTGCGTTAGGTGATATTACAGACTATTGCACTGATTATAGAAAGCTCTGTCACTGCAAGGTAGTATTTGCACGGCGGTGGGAAAATGTCCTACAGTAACTCACGTTTTCTTTTAGCTGCTGCCACTTGGGCACTGTAAAACATCCACAGCGGTGAGGAGGAATCTGGTACTTACTGTGAAAATCCTCAGACAGAAGACGCTCCGGTTTGTGTACAGTATCTAGCAAACCACATCATTCTCTGAAGCACTTCCTTTCTCAAATAGAAGCATTACTCCTTTTTTCCTGTGGAGCTGCCTGGTTTTCAGCATGGAAGAAAACAGGTTAGAAAAGCCGCCGAGACTAAGAAAAACTAACAAATGCAAAACCTGTTGATAAGCATCTCCCTGTTTCGGAGGGTGGTCCTTCCTTCCTGAAGGCAGGAGAGTTGCATTCTGCTATGGGTGCTAAAACGTCCCCTCTCTCTGTGTCTCGAAGAAGCTAGGTGCAGACCTAAAATATTTAACTCTATGTGTAATGTTCATTTGGAACAGTCATTCCAGATGCAATAGGTGAGCGTCGCAGTTTGAATTCAGGGATGTCCACTGTAGCTTGTTCTCATTGTGCCCTCCTGGGGGGTGAGGGACTGGAAGCACAGAGCACAGTGGTCGCTGCTGCTGACTCCACCAGCCTCAGCCCTTTTAGTTTCCCATAGCTCTGCAGACGCTCTGTGCCACCTACGTGACAATGCGATTCTTAGTTGCAAATGTAGCAGGAAGTGCCCGACTGCAAGTCATCTTTTAACCATTCAACTCAAAAAAAATGTTTCATGAAGTACTTTTTAGTTTTTAAAAAATGACCTTTAGACATCTGCAAGAAAACCTGAGCTTTGGGCCTAAATATCTCGCAGATTTTGTCATGATACTTACTAAACCGCATCATTATTTTTGGAGCTCATGTTAGTGTTGCAGAAGCTGCCAGAGCACTTCAGTAAATCAGGAGGAGGGAAACTGGGAGGAGAATTAAGTCCTCTGTTTATGTCCATTGGCCTGCGGGCATAACTACATACCTCCAGTGCACTCAAGGGACTAACAATAATAGCTTGCCAAATACACTTCTAATTCCTTGTGACTTAGCAGATAACTTAGGGGCCTCGCACGTACGGTTTCCTGCCATTCCACTTTATATTTTCAAGTGATCTATTTTTCTGTGCGAGCTCTGCATTGTTTATATTAGCTTTTTTTTTAAAGCCCTGGTTACAGACCAGTGGGATAAGCAACTCGGTCCTCAAACTGTTCGCAGCTGGAATTTTTTGTTATGACAAGGATAAGAGTGGGGAGGCAGCAGAGGACAGCTGGGAAGCTGGGGAGGTCCCTGCTTAAGCTCCGTCTTGCAAAGATCAGATCTGGAATCAAAATTAAATCCAAATCTTTTACTTTCTTGCACATCAATAGTCTATTATTAAACCCCAGTATCTGTGCCTCAAAATTAATGTAATCAGCCTAATTTTAATAGGATAGCTTTAAATATTCATCTACATTGTCCAGGGACCACCTAAATTAAGCTGATTGAAAACTGCTCATAAATTGCAAATGTACATTGAACCGTTCTGCCCACGCTTGCTTTGGAGTGGAGTTCATGTGCAAAAAACCTGCTTTCTCTTAAAGCCAAATCCACGTGTTGGAACAACTGCGGCCAATGCAGTGACAACACGTGCTGTTTGCAAACAGATGAGAACAACAAACAAGTCAAATTTGTTTTCAGGAAACATACAAACTCTCCTGGTCGATACCTCACCAGTACTGTGCTCCTGACTTAGCGGGGCCTGGTTCACCTTCTCACGGGCTCAGCTGCATCCCCGCTCTCGGTAGAACTGACCAGAATTTTAACACTACGATAAGCAGAATATGTAAATGCGGTCCTGCATCCAAACCCATCGATGACAGTGTTTAGTCTTCTCTGGGCAGGAGCGCAAGAGCCTGGAGCGAGCCCTAACACCTCAGAATGGATCTTTAAGTTTCCTGAACCGGTTCAATATCTGCTCTGAATATCCCCATCAGAAACACCAGCTGCTTAGATTGATCACCTCTGAAGCGTGGCTGGCTCTCGGTATGGTAGAGCTCGCGAAGACGCGAGAGCAAAGGAGCGGACCTGATCAGACAGAAGCCTCCTCTGGTCTTATTTCCCGTGGGAGAAAGAGGGAGGGCGTAAGCTCATCAGGCCACCAGAGAGACAGGGCTTCTGGGGCAGAGGGTTGCAAGGCTGGCCCTTTGTGCCAGAGCCCGACTTCAGCAGATGACACAGGGATGTCCTGGGGTCCCAAGGCTGGAGGACGGAGCTCTGGGCTAGCTGCCACAAGGAAAGGAAATTCCAGCCTGCTGGGGAATTGCTGGCACGAGCAACAGGGGTGTGGGAGGGAAGGCCGCGAGTTTCTTCCCTAGCACAATTTCCTTTTTTCTATTAAACCACAGCACGGCTCCAAGCACTTCCAGTACTATTAACTCCTTCACGCTGCCAGAAAAAATACAAGGAGTAGTTCATCAGGAGTGTGAAAGGGGAAAATCCTCCATATAATAATAATGCAGGACCAAGCTATATAAACAGTATTTTCAATAATGAGGTCACTCAAATATTTCCAGTTTGTTCTTGTTTATTTATTCTAGGTAAGCATTCCTGCTTTGCCATTCTTCTTGCATAGGGAGCATTAGTTCTTGGTATATTTTGTATTCTTTAACTTTCCTGCTTGATTTAACCATTTGGAGACATGACTTAGAGAAATTAGGTGAAAATCCCACAAACCACCCGAGCTACACAACTAGAGGCACGTGGTGTTCAGAGCCAATATTTCTGGTGGAATAAAGCTGCAGAGCACATGGCTATATTTTCATTTGATCCTACTGACTTTCCACGTTGCTGATATACGGTCATATGAACAACAGTATTCCTACTGCTTTTTGTGTGAAATCAAAAGAACTAATTTCTGTCGATTTGTTTCTCAGATTTTTCTTTTTCCAAATTCATCCAAGAAGCAATTAAATCAATTTTGTATACTCCAAAGTTGTTTTTAATACCTTATTGTCAGGAAGCAAACAATATTCAGTCTCCAAATGTAGAATGTCCAGATCTAGAGTCATTACGATTATCAGACAGTTTGAATTTATTTGTGTTTATGAGCTGGAGATCTTAGAGAAGCACATAGAAGCAGTTTATAATAAGAGGCATTTTTTCTTTCAGTGTTTATGGCACTTGAAAAATAAGACATGGCAAATGTCAAAGTAATTTTCAGATTTAAAAATAAAAAAGAAATACACATCCTTCCTGTATTTTTTTCCCAGCTAGCTCTAAAGACTATATTTGCTCTACTTCTAAAATGATTCCTTCACAGTAAGATGGTACCAAAGGACTCAGAGCTCCAATGCACAGTGCCATCCATGCTGTTTCTTGACACAGTCTAACAAATCCCTTTGGTACCGTTAGCAAGGCGAGGTGTGGCTCCACGTGGTCCATGCTGACTTGGCCAGAGGTGGCTTTAGTGCCACCTGAGATGCTGTCACTGCCTGCCCGCTCATAGCGCAGGAGAATCGCAGCTGATGCGCTGCGGTGTACACTCAAGGAGGCTTTTCCTTTTGTTCTTGTAATGCAGTTGCTCGTCCTACAGAGTTCAGCAACGACAGAAATTGTGGCTGTTTCCATGTAATTCCTCCTATACCGGTGGATGACAAACAGGAACGGAGCCACAAGGTCAGGGTTTCCATTCATTTCTGTTTGTTTCTCAAAGTTCTTAGGTCACAGTTTTCTGTTTGTGCCCTGAAAAGAAATCACAATGCACACAGACATCCTTCCAAGGAAGCAGTCAGGTAGACTTTATAGAGTTAAACGCAAGAGGAAATGTCAGTGAGGGTCACTGAAGTATTAAAGATGTTTTGGTACCGTGTCCAGGATATTTGTATCAGATCTGTGTAATGTTGCTGCAAAAAAAACCCCCCACACTGCATCTCCCACCATCCTCAGAAATAGCTGATAACACTTTTTTCAGTAAATGCTTTAAAATATGTTCATTTAGGTGTTTTTGTGTCAGGTATTCCTACCTTTGGGAGAAGTCGTAAATAGATTTCTGAACGCTGTAGTACTTTTTATTATACATTTTCTCATTTCTTGGCAACGATATATTGATCAACAATGCACTCGGTAAAGCGTTCCATATTTCCATATTCAGAACTTAACAAAATGTTTTAAAATAGTAAAAATTATACCCAGATAACAATTATATAGGCTAGTAAAAATGAAAAATAGCTAGGGAGTTCAGTTAATGGACTGCTGATTTTTATTTTTTTTTGGTATAATTAATCAAGAGAGTCCATGCAAAAGGTTTTATATCAGTATTTTATGGTGATAATGATGTTCTCCATTGCTGACATAACCCTAACGGCTGTTCACAGAGGTAGCAATAGGCTTTAGGAATCCCCATGCACCACACTGTATAGGTATTTATGTACTTACATGTATTCCTGTTCAGAGACTGATAAAAAATTTTAAAGGCTGTCTCCTAAAGCATAAATCCTATCAAAAAAGAGGTTTTGTGAGAGATGCAGAGAATGTATTAAAAATAAAAAAGGCTAAAAGACTACTAGTTTTAAAAACAGATGTGATAGGCCCCCATGAAACCATGCTATCGTGCTGATTAGCTGCACGGATTGTGTTACCGGTCTCTTGAACAGATGGTCTATAGTTCTCTTGTAAACTCCAGAGTTACTGGTCAACAGAGGTATTTAATTTTGAGGTCCGTTAAAAAAAAAGATCCCGTTTTAGATTTATTTCTTGATGAAGACTCACATATTTTTACTGCAGAGTAGTATTTGTCCAAAGCTTAAATCCCTACCGCTTTATTTCTGGAATGATTCACAGGCTTTATCTCCAATTTTGCTGCATTATATTGGTCTGGCTGCCAGCTCTGAGTGCTTTGTTTTATTTTCTGTCCGGTGGCTGCTATACTCCACCCACCTCCCTGTGTGTGTCCTGCGACTGAAAAGAAGGCAGCATAAAGCAAGCTTTGCTTACAATAGCATCTTCTAGAAGAGCTCAGATACTTTCAGTCTCTCTGCATTTGTTTTCTCGGGTAAGAAAAGAAGTATCGTTTCAGTTCCTACCTTGAGAACTTCTGAGTAAATATAAATAGTTGCACGAACCGACTTTACGGCTGTGACCAGTCTTAGTATGATACAATCCAGCGGTCGAGTACACAATGCACAGCTCACTCCCATCCGTCTTTATGTAGCACATAGTTTTGCCTGGCAGGGTGGATCATGCATATATATTTAAGTATGTTTAAATATTTCCTGGCGGTATGAGACAGGACTGTAACGACTACCAATGCTGCAAATTGCACTGAGCATTTTATGAACTCAAAATTTATGTGGCTGTTTAGTTTTGTTTTGCTTTTCTGCCATGTGTTTTCTTAGAAAGGCCTCGAGCTGACAATATATCAAGTAAGTTCTAAGTTAACAACTTTACTGCCTTATTTTATATTTCTAAAAATTATGTTGGAGAATTTAGTACCTGTGAAACTCTAATAGCTTTAGGGCTAAATTCAATACAAGGATCTATAGCAGCACAGCTAGCACACACCGTGCCAGATGGATAAAGTAGCTGCAACTCCATTTGCTCAGAAGGAGTTGCATAAGTCAAACCTGAGTGCGAAAGCTGTGAGTTTCTGGTGAACATATAGACATACCAGGCACAGTCCCATATGCGCTGCAGGGCTCATCCAAGCACTCTTCCAGCTCTTCCCACCTGGGGAAGGATGCCTGGTCCCTACCTCCCAGACAAAATGCAGAGAAGCAGCTTTCTGGATGTAGGGACCTCAGCTGTGACATAGGAGCATAACTTAATACTTCGCTCCAAATGACTGCGTAACTTGACTATAGCCAGACCACAGAGCATCCTCACCTATCCCCTCCACGCTGGCTGGCAGCATCACTGCGTTTCTGGCAACGTTTGTCTCAATCATGCAGCAAATACGAGTGGCAGATATGCAACAGGATAACCCCGTCATATTATTTGTATGTCTGAGGTCATCCAGCCATCATAGATCTGACACAATGAAATGTTAATTCATTTTTTTTGGTAGTTGACGTTTCTTGCTCATTGTCTATGTGAAGTAGTTGTTGTTCCTTGCTCATTGTCTATGTGAAGGACTAGCACGTAGGATACTGAAAGTAAAGTCTTTGTCTTGTAGGTTGATCCTGAGTGTATATTCACACATGCTTGAAGGAGCTATATTTTTACACTTCTTGCTGAGCACGTAATGGGATGTAAATTCCCTGACTCACCATGTAGGAAAATGGCTTACACAAAGGGTTTTCTCTTTCTCTGTCATATATTTCAAGAAAGCCAGGTCTCTGCTTGCTCTTTTACCTGATTTAGTACCCTCTCATCCAGAAGAGACCAGGGAAGGTACCTTTCTTGCATAGTTTTTATTACATTCTGAAATAGCCTCTTAGCATCTTCCCTGGGTTTAATTTTTGACTGAGATAAGCCATTTGAGGAGGCAGATCTGAAGACAAATTCCTACAAACGAAAGCTGACCCCAGAGCCCAGGGAGTCCTTAAGGAAAATCCTGAGCTTCGTATCACACAGAATTGCCATCTTCCTCGCTCTGCTGTCCTGCAAGCACTTTTCTCAGAGAGGGTGCTTAGGCAGGAACTGCAGTTGCACGTTGTCTCATGTATTTTTTCACAGAAAGAGATGACATGGCTCTATTGCGTTCCTTTTCCACTTTGTCATCAACTTACAAGCTTTTCCTACAAATCGGTAAAGCCTTATTAGGTAAATTGAGATGCCTGTTCTGCAACAGAGGATCTGTCTGTGCTTGTAATCTGTGAGAAGTTATATCCTAGCATCCAAATAGTTCATCTTTTTCTGTTAGAAGAGGAGCTCAGGGAATATATGTGCCTGTTCGTTATACTTACAGTGGCTTTAGCATGCTCTTTTGCATCACTGCTGCTCTCTGCTCTTCTCCACAGGGAAGGAATTTCAATTGTAAAGGGGTGACCTTACGTATCGTTATTAATTAACACTTCCAGCAGAAGTTAGCACCTCTATGATAGGCGTGCAGAGAGCCTGCGACTCGAGATACAGTGCAGGCAAGCAAGTTACCAACGACTCTGTCCAAAGGTGGGCAGTTCCTTCTACCAGGCCAAGTAGAAGTACATGCATACGTCAGTCTCCAAGACAAAGGAATATTCTTGAGGACATTAAGGGGAAAGTAAGTTGTATTTCCAGAACGTGTGATGTTTAACACAAGTCGCATTTACTGGTCCTCCCAGAGCACCAAGGGCCTCCCAACTGCAGGAAGCATGCGGATGGAAAACTCTCCTGGGATATCCAAATACAAGGAAGTTCAATTTTTCTTACATCTCCAGGACCCAGAAGACTTCGTTTTCTCTCAGATATTTCTTTATTTGCTCTGTCAATCTATATGGTTACCTCCTAACATTAGAAAGTTTAGAAATCGATGGGATTGCTTTACAATATTGCTTGAGTTTATATGCTGGTCTGGCACATAAGTCAGACTCCAGAGAGACCAGCTAGCTTAGAAATTATCTCAAGGCTGTAGCAAGAACATAACTACTTATTTTTCAGTATAGCTGTTCCTTGAACCTTCAGCTTGATCTCATAGTGTCGATTTATAACCTCCCTGATACTAAACCAGCATTTTCAATATCATCTGGAGGGGGGCCATGGATCTGCCTGCTGTGGGATTGATCAAATTAGCTTTCCGATAAATAGTAGGCAGTTGGACTGCCAATAGTCTAAAGTAATACTCAGGGAGCAAAATAAACTATATCTGTAGAAAAAAATGTTATCCTTTATTTCATAATAATAAACGACAACATACTTGTGTTGAATATCAACATTTCTGGCAGTAAGGCCTTGTACATAAAGATAAAAAGTTCTCTGGCACGTAAAGAGCGCTATCTAAGAAAAAGTGAAAAAACCTTTGCTGCTTCAAATACTTTTCCCCCGTATTCAGTGTCACTGTTGCGTTGCAGAGGACTGGGTGAGGTGCTGAAGGGGGTGTAACCAGCTGGCACCCGGCATTCGATTTCTTTGCTCTCTGCGTTAGTGAGCCATTGGACCTCCCTCACACGTTTTCTTCTGGGCAATTAATTTTCCTCTAACCTTCTCTCGCTCAGGGCTCCTCAGCGGCTTTGCTTGTAGAGGCGTGGCCTTGCTGTTTCTGGGAGCTTGACAACACAGGTCAAATCCAGAGCCTCAAGTACCCGAACCTGAGGACCAAGAAGGGAATGTTGCTGGTGCAGCCTTTACTCCATTGAGTCTATTGGGCCTGGGTGGCCTCCATGCCCTATGAGGACAGGCTGAGAGAGTTGGGGTTATCCAGCCTGGAGAAGAGAAGGCTCTGAGGAGACCTTCTTGCAGCCTTCCAGTACGTAAAGGGGGTTTATAAGAAAGACGGGGACAAACTTTTTAGCAGGGCCTGCTGCGATAGGACAAGGGGTAATGGTTTTAAACTAAATGAGAGGAGATTTAAACTAGGTATAAGGTAGAAAGTTTTTACAATGAGGGTGGTGAAACACTGGAACAGATTGCACAGAGAGGTGGTAGATGCCCCATCCCTGGAAACATTCCAGGTCAGGTTGGACGGGGCTCTGAGCATGGTCTAGTTGAAGATGTCCCTGCTCATTGCAGGGCGTGTGGAGTAGATGACCTTTAAAGGTCCCTTTCAACCCGAACCATTCTATGATTCTATGTCCCCTGGGTGGTTGCAGGCGTATCTTAAGGAGACACTTCCTTAAGGCAGAGGCAGAAGCCCTGTGCTACAGGGTAGCCTTCACCCCTTGAGGGAGAGACATGCTCCCAAAATGGAGGCTACCTCTATTCTCCTGCAGTGCCTCCCAGAACTCAGCGTACTTCAGACTCAGGGGCTGAACGTTGGTTCAATTGCTCAATCAATGCTTGTGCAATTTGAAACTCTGGCTGCAAGCAGTCTTTTTACTTAATGTATATTTAGACCGGGGAATAGTGCCACTTTTCTCATGGAAACAATCTTGCTGAATGAGAGTAAATGGTAGCTATAAAGTTAGCCTTCCTAACCTGTAAAACCTATCACAAATGGGTGGAAAAATGTTTCCAGCAAGCTCCTTTTCAATTCCTTCAGAGGAGAAATAAGTTTGTGGTTAACATATATAAGATCCTGAACCCTGTGAGTTTGACATTTACTAGCTTTATGCCAATGAGAGAACCACAAATGTACATGTAGCGACTCCTCTTACGGAAATGTCATCTTCTTCACTCTCCAAGAGCCAGAAATGTTTCCATTTATGAAAAGCAGACCATCAAGTGGTGTGGTGGCACTTACCACCACAAATGAAGATCTTTGATGAAATCACATGGATAGGTTTGTTCAAACTCTACAGTGTATAATTTGCCCACTCCACAAATGGAAACAAAAGAAATCGGTATCAGATGGCTCTTGCAGGATGGTGTGTGTCATATTGTTCATCTAAACAGATCAATGATTCTTGGGATCTACTACACGGCTTAATTCATGTCGGAAATAGAAAATGGAAGATAAATAATTAAGCGCTCGAATAGTAAAGCCCCTGCTTAAGGTTTGTAGTTAGGAGTAAACATTTCCACTGCGACATACTGACTGTAACAGCCGTGTAAACAGTTGGCAGTGGTAGTGCTAAGTGCCATCTAGAACTGATGTATTTAGCAGTTCAGGCTGAAGCCACTACCCTGTTGGGAGAACTCATCGAAAAAGATATTTCTCAGGTACAATTATTCTGAAGCAATTATTTAAATTACTGTTACTGTCCTGTTTTCCACAGAGCTTGTCAGAAGTAAATGAGTGTAATTTTACTTTGAGAAAACCCATGGAAATCTTTTCCCCTCAACTTACAGCCGGGCAGCTGGGAAGCTCCCTGGTGCGCCCAGGATCTCATGGCGAGAGGGAATCTGCAAAATCTCTCACAATTTCCTGCATTCAGTGCTGTGAGTACGGCTCCGTGGTTTAATCCTACAAGCCTATTTTTGCAACTCAGTATTTATACACCTTTGGCTATCAGGGTGTAGCTGATCTGGAGATGCACACCACTCAAGATGGGTGAGAGTCTTAAACTAATTTTGCCAATCTTAGAAGAAATCTTGTAGAGAGACGTGTAAAAGTTATTCGAGACATAACTTGAGGCAGGACAAATTCTAATGAAACAATTAAACTAGTAGTATGAATTAGCAACATGGGTGTATTTTGGGGAACAAAAATATTAAAAACAATTCAGAAAAAGACATAAAAGTTTTTAGGTAATTATCAAGGTGTTACCCTGTTGTGACTATGAGCAATTAAGACATAGTCTTGCTGAAGTACCAACAGTAGGTTAAGTTCTGTAAGTAAACATGGGAAACGCATCACTGGATTTTAACTTCAGTGGAAATTTGCATAGATGACACCAACGTAATCATAAACATACTTAATTTTGTTTTTAAGTGCCCTTGCTACCTATTTCTTTAAGGTATATTATTTTTTCCTGTGTCAGTAAGTAGGCATAATACCCCGAAACCAAAAAACTTTGCTGCATACTTCATTCCACTTTTGATGGGTAAATTTTGGGAAGGATCGGGAAGCAATGGCTCCTTAGCAGTCCTTTGGGAACTGCCATATGTTAGGAGATCAGTTTATGAAATTTTCCTACTTTTGCTTTTATTTTATTAAGATGACAGACATAAAACATGGGTCACTTGGACAAAAGTGTTTTATTCCAATTAGACAAAACAAAAAGCAGTTTTCTAACACTAACTTGAAGTGCTTCTTAAACCTCCATGCAGCTTTGTTAGCAAAGTAGTCTCTCATCAAATAAACATCAAAAAGGTGAAAGTGAGTCAGTCTCAGCTTCTGCCCAGTAATGAGCTGAATGAGTTGGGAAGAAAATTATCTCAGGCTAAGCAGAGATATTAGGCACTACAGATGTGACATCCCTGTATTTTTTTTTTTTTAAATCCTCATCAGTCAACAGGCTTTGGACTAAAATGACATTTTAAAAAATCTGTAAGCGTAGAATCCATAAAGGCAGGTGATTTCAAGCAGTATCAGTGATGACTTGTGTCTATATTTAAGACATGAGCTGTATGTAAGAGGAAGAGAAAACATGTTCAGATCCCATAACAAGCTGAACCAAACCCAGTCTTTCTGTCTCTGTTTCGAGCAGACGCAGGACTGCCACACTCCACCTGAGCTGCTATCCCACCCCACAGGGAGATCCTGGGAACACGTTGCTGAAGCGTCCGAGCCGGCAGAGCCCGTGAAGGCAGGGCTGTCTGCTTGGCTGTGCAGGCTCACATCAGGCTGTGTTTGAGGAGCTGTGTGTGCTCAGCTTTCCCTTTTGTTCATGTGAGTTTTCTCCATGGAGATGCTGAATGGCAAATGTTGAAACGGGTATACCGGCTTACCTTCTAAATGGCAATCATCTGCCGCAAGACATGTCTGCTGAAAATATGGCGAGAGCGGTTCCTATGGGACTCATAATAGAACCACAATAAATCAGGAGCACAGGAGACTGAACAGAAAAAGAAACACCCTCTGTGTACACTAAAACAGTTACTTTATTATGATAAACTGGAGCTGTAGCAGAATTGTGAGCTTTGTCAAATAAGGCACCCCACAAAGACCGAGATTTCGCGACCGCTTTTCAGTACGCTGTGCTTCAATCAAGCAAATAAAGGCTTAGATGGAGGTGGCAGCAAAGCCAGAGCCATAACAGCAGCCAGTACTGTGCCCCACCGAGCCAGAGGGACATGCAGAGTTGCGGCCGGGCTAGGGTGGCTGGGGGTGCTGTCACGAACAAATGCTGCCCTGTAATTCTGAGCTTCGGCATCTCCGACGGATATCTCGGCGAGCTGACTGCTGCCAATGTTATCAAACATATTTCTGTACAGACACAGAAGAGCAAAAATAGCGCTCTCATTTCTTGTCAGATGTCCATGGCCAGGATATTCGTGGCCAGATTAATGAAGTCATTACTAATTTAGAAAAGCATTTCTCATAGATCTTTTTATATAAATCCTGCCTCCGAGGTGATAGCTGAGCAGCAGGACGTTTTAGTGCAGCCTGACCAACAACCTCCCACGGCATTAACCGACAGACATGGGTGGTCTCCAGACACCCACCGTAGACGTGCAGCAAAGCAGCTGACGCCGCACCTCTAGCTGTACTTACAGGGGCTTGGAAATGTATAATGCTATATTAGTAAGTAAAGCCTCTAGTTAGGCTAACTTAAAGTAGCTTTTAATCTTTGCTAATGAAAATCTGCAGTTAAGATCCTAAGTCTTTTTCAAATACTTCTGCAGCTTTGGGAGCAATCCAATACCCATTGACTTAAAAGCGAAGATCTGACCGGAGAACACCACTTCTGCTGACAGTCCTGTACCAGCCGCAGAGGCTGCCCAACACGGGAGGAGTCCAAAGCTCTGCAGGGGCTTCCCTGAGCAGCCTCACGCGCCTCCCTATTCGCCTGAGCCTCCGGCAGAGTCAGCAGGCACTGCACATCAAGCTCTGCCGTGGGACGAGGTGTCCACAGTTTTGCTCCTTTACCGGGCTCGAAGCACTGCTGTCACAGCTCAAGTTGCTCCTGCAGGTAGCTCTTTCCCTTCTAAAACAATTTTGAGGCTTTTGCCCGACCAGAACCTCAGGTTCTAGTTTTTACAGTAGCAGGAGTTACATACTCATGAGCTGAAAAAAGACTAATTAGATTTGTCGTGTTTTCACATTTCTGCTTAGCCAGAGTGGAGATGAGCCTCCAAGCAAAATAATTTGCAGCCTCGAGGGACCTTTGGATTTGGCACTTGAGCGTTGCTCCATAAGGATATCTTTTGCCAGCGTGTCTGAGCTAGAAATAGAAAGCCTGGCTATGACAGCTGAGGAAAATGAGAGTAGGTTAGGCAGCACTAATGACTGCAGTTCGCTTTCAGACCCCCCTCGTACCTGAGAGAACTGAGTAACGAGTTTTGACTGGGGTAACGTCAATGCATCTGCGGCTTCCCCTCCCCTGCAGCCCCGAGGCTGCCGAGCCCGGGAGCAGCGCGGAGCGGCTCTGCTGGCGCTCTGCCGCTCGTGTGGTTTCCCTTACGTTGGGAAGATGGCTGTGCAATTTGTTAAGCAGGTTTAAAACTGCTCAGCTCTGCAGAGAAGAGCAGAGCAGGCTCAGGAGGGCCAGCACGTGCTTGGAGACGGTCCGTGTGGGGAGTTGTCCGTCCTTCATTAGCCCAGGGGAGTGACAGCAGAGAGGTCCCCAGGACAGGACTGAGCCTCTTCAGTGGGAACACTGACAAATCTCTGAGTTAAACCCACTTTCATAGAAGTGTCATTGCATCCTTATGGCATACCTAGAGAGACAATGACAGGGAGGAAACCTGAGTTAAAAACTCTTCAGGAAGACGCCACCTCCACCGGTGAGACGGGACCTCCCTTTCTGCAGCAGAGCGCTCTTCCAGCCTCTGCGCTCAAGTCCTGAGGTGGCGTTTCAGCAGGCCAAAATAAGCCTATTTAATGAGGTCCGGGGGGCATTGTGCCTCTTGCCAGCTCCTCATTAGTGAACTGATGGCACTACAAAGAGGCAAAGCCCCATCAGCCTGGTACAGTCAGATCTTGCTGCTGGGTCTGTTGCTGATTTACAAAGATCAGCTGTTCTGGGTTAAGCAATCACATATGGGAACTTGTCAGGAACTTCCTTGAAGTAAGCCCTAAAGTAAGTTACATCTTTATGGGAAAATGTTTAAAAATAAAACCATATGAAGAAGCGTGCGGGAATAAGGGCTGTTTATTTTGCTGTAACGCACTGTCCGCATCTGGGAAACAAAAGGTAGGAAAAAGCAACAACTAAAAGTGAAGTTTTAGGGGTGAAGAAAATGGAGATTATTCCAAACTTAACACCAAAGATTTTTGTTGATTTTAAGATTTTTTTTTTTTTTCCTCTTTTGTCTGGGCAGCGGAACTTAAGTTTTCTTGCTCTCATTTCTGTTTCTCCAGTTGTGAGAAATCATTATGACAGGGGCAGCAGAGGAAATAGCATAAGCCGGAGTTGTCACCACTTCCCCATGGCCATGAGGTTAAGTTTTCACTTGTGCTAGGTCAGAGTAGATCCTTTGTGTGGGCTGGTGACTCCAACAAGGACGAGACTGTGAAAAAATGGGTTGCTTTCAGCGAAGTATAATCATATCTTTGAGCATAAGAAAAATACGGCATAGAAAGGTGACTGTAGGACAGCTACACTGTCAGGAAACTCTGGTAGGAGAGAAGCTGTGATACAGGGCCCATGGTAGAGTCCAACAGACATGAACTGTGTGTGAAGGACTTCGATTCATCCAGTTCGCTCTTACCCTGGTGCTGAGGGAGCAGGGAGAGATTCTTGCTGAGTCTTTAGCTGGGAAACGCAGTTACAGTTTACAAGGGAGTTGCCAGAAGCTTCTCAGGAACGATGGGCTTGTGGTCCATGGAAAGTTGTTTATTTCATGGCGGCAGATAAGGGGGGGAAGAAATGACTTCCGCTGGGCAGGCCCAGACTTTTCTTTCCTGTAGTCTGATTTGCTGGCTTTCACGCCTCTAGGAAAAAGGCCCGTGCCTATCAGCTCCCATTGTCAAAAATTGCTAGCCACTTACAGCCGCGAGCCTATGGCAGCGTCTTTTACCTGAAGATCTGCTTTGGAGTTTTTTTCACAATCAACAAGGGTGAAGGAAAATATTTTGAGAAATTGGCAAACGCATGATAAAAATTTATCAGGAAGCTGAACGCTGTATTTCCATAGAAGTGTATGAACTGAGACCTTTTTATAAGTGGGAGGAAATAAAGCATATGTTTTGTGGGTTTTAAAAATAATTTTCTGTATGTCCCACATATTGCATGCAAAAGAAAGGTCAAGAAAGCTAAAATTATTCACATATGCACACCGGCACATGCAATTTAATCTACAAATATTTGGAATTGATACATTAATTGGTAGCTAAATGGTATCCATGGTACTCTTAAGGTTTGTATAGCTTAGTGATCCCATTTTTTGCTTCTCTCTTCTAATTTTAATGAAGGTGCAGCCTTCACAGATCTGCAAATCTGCCTAGCGCAGAAAGCAGCGACGGTAGGATATGAGAGCTGAGGGATGCAAGCGGTTCGGCTGCCTGGCTGGGATGCTCCTGCATTCCACAGGCGTTCTCAGCAGCCCTGAGACTGCCGCAGAATACAGACTGGAAACCAAGGCTGCCCCATTCTCATGGAAACACCATAGCTGCGCACAGCAGGGGACGTGGCATGGCAGTTACAAAGCCTTCCCCGAAAAAGGTGAATGTTCCTTGATTTCATATTGTTAAAGATGAAAATTTTAATCCTCCATTCATTAGAATATTAATTAATTAATACAGCTGCTGTATTCTGCATGATATCTTGGCCTTAAACACATTGAGGGTTTAGCTGTTAATATAGGAATACCAGCTCCAGGCTCTTCCTAAAACAGACAGCTATGATATTTAATACCACTTATAATATTAGCAAACTTTTATCAAAAATCTACTTCAAATTATTTCTTAATTTAATACACTTGTTCTGTAGAAAAGTTCCAACCTATTTTTCATTGTTGTGTCCCTCCTGCTCTTGTTACACACCGTCAGACTTTACCAAGCCTTGGTCTCAGTCTCTCTTACCATTCCTAAAAGCCCTGCTTTCTCAAACGGGACATCCTGCCCAGGGCAGCTTTCTCACATGTCCACTGACTTTTTTATCAGTAAAGTGCTGTAGTGTATAAAAGTACTTTCTGCAATTATACTTTTTGCTCTATTAACCAATCCATTTCCACATATTATGTTTCTTCTCTACGATATTCCTGTCCTCCTTGGTATGTACGCTTCTCCCAGTGTTGTATCAGGAGCAGGATCCAGCAGCAAGGGTTTCATAAGGCATCTTCCCTGACAGGACACTGAATGAGAGGGACCCCATTACTTACTCCTAAAGGCACACTCTGTTTTAATGTCCTTCCAGTCCAGTATTTCACATTTTGGCAAAACTTCCTCTAACTAACTGTTTTCTTATGGTACAACCACTAGTTTCCTCCAAAATAATTATTTCCTGTGTGTTCATTGAAGTTTAGGCACGTTAACGCTATTGCCTTTCTTCACTTCTTCACATCTTCAAAAAATAAAACACAGCAACAAAAAAATCTTCAACATTCATTCAAGGGTCAGTTTAATGAGTTTGATACAACTGATCACTATTAATCACACACTGTATTTTAATCTCATTTTTCTTTATAAATCTTTTTAATTATTTTATGGTAAACTCATCCTGCTCTCAATGGTGATGACATATCAGGCAGTGATCGGAACCCTTATTTTTCCCTTTTTTCTAAATGGAGGTTCTCCCTTTGCTTTTTGTCTGTCACGAGGCACATCAGGTTTGACCCTGTGCCAGTTCTTTCAGTATTCTGGATGGAGATTCCTTGTGTGAACACATAAATTTTAGCCTTGGATGAACCTTGGATATGGTAATTTTAGTTTCAATAGTCGCAGTTCATTGGCCAACCATAGTTTTGTCCCCATATTCTACTTTGTCATCTTTATTAAAAATGTAGGCACATGTTACATTTCATTTTTAGGCTTAAAATTCATTAAAATTTATACCATTCTTATGTATAACAGTTTTGCTGCATTTTTTCCTGTTTATTTTTTCTATTTACTTGGTTAATGATCCTTTTAGAATGCGTGTTTTAAATTGAATTTGCAAATTCGACCTGAACTTGCATTTTGGCAAACGACTTTATTAATTAGGTTAGTCCATTGAAACTTGAATACTTTCTTCTCCAGCCTGTCTTTATTTACCTGGGATCTAATTTAAAGAAGACTCATAAGCGCAGCAGAGCTATCATTCTGCATATATTTGTCAAAAATCTGCACTTATTATACAGAAGCAGATGAAATTATTAATTTTGAAAATGAAAATGAATAGGATCTTAGCAGAAGCTGGTGGCTCTAGAAAAGGCACATAGGAGCTAAAAGCTTTTTACAGGCCATTGCTGGATACCATTTCCTTGACATTAAGCATAAACAGAAGAAAATAAGAGCAACCTTAATTTTTTTTTATCTTGTTGATGAACAAGGGCTTTTAAAACATTTCTCATCAGAATAAAACAAAGCACTTCTTAAACAGGAGGGTTTTCAGGATAGAAATTTAAAGCTCTTGTAAACAGGGGATATCTGTCCACTCAGTCCACTAAGGAGTTAAATTTCTAATTAATACTTTTGCAAGTATTTACTAAAGCCTTTTGCAAAAGATGAAAAGAATTGCTGACATCACATTTCTAATAGAAATGGAGAGGTACAAGCTGATATATTATATAAGCTGATGTTATGCCAATTTTGTTTGTGTACTCATTGATAAAATTTCCTAAAAAATTTAGTTGTCTTGCTAAAAAAAAGCCTGTCCAGAGTTGTGCACATAAACAATAAAAGAAGACTAACACAGGGCATAAAAATTAATCATTATTTTAAAAAATTAACCCTAATGAATATTTTATGCCTGACAGAATGGACTAGCATTTAGGTGCCAAAAGGCTTATGCCAAAATCCTGTCAGCTGCAAAGGTACTGCTAATTTTTATACCTGCAAAAGCCGAACAGAGGGGCGAGTATTGAGGTTTGTGAATTCACTAAGTGAGACAGCTGTAAACACAGACACCAAAATTAGTCTGTTTTTACTGAAAATACTGTTTGTGCTCTCCGGTATTTGTTTACAGCTCCTGGATGTTGGCTAAGGACACGAGTCTTATCCTTGCATGACCTCTCAAGGATTATGCTGGGCCTTACCAGTGTCGTCCAGCCAGTGGACAAAGACGTGCATTCAAAAGCTGGACCTTCCCTTCAGTACCAGGAGTTACTAGAATAACTACTTAGAAAAGTAAGTCTTTAGCAAAATGTCAGAGTTGTGAAGACTTATAGTCTTCTCAGTGTACCTGAGGTGACCGCCTGCTGCTTACTAAAATGCGCAGGGGTCAAAGAAAAGATTTTACATGATATGTTTATGTATTTTCTTGAAATATTCACAAACGCACCTGACAATCTCCTTACCGAGTTTGCTGTTTATGGCTCTGATGATCTGCTATGGTAGATATTAAAATACAAATGAAAAATCTTTAGAAACCAGGTTTCCAAGAACAGGCCAGTAGAAAAGTCAACAACTGAGATTTAGCTCAAGGCATCTGAACAGAATAAGGTACAGAGGGAGTGATATATGAAATCTGTGAAAGTCTTATTAAGACAGAGGGCTGTGTTTTGTTTGTGTTTCTGTGTCCTTAGAAAGACTTTTCCCTTTTAATTCCACAGACCATGTCCCAACACCGTGTTATTTCTTGCGGTATACCTGAGGCAATGGGACACTCATTTTGTCTGAGGCCTCGGAATATTACTGTAGTCTGAACTGCTGGGCTTCCGGCCCGATGCCGACACTCACTTTCTGCGAGCCTGAGTAAGCAATTTAAATGCATCATCATCTGAATCTAAGTTCAGCAAACTATAAACTGATGACTATTATCTTTATTGGCATCACAGAGAGCTTTCCGCCCTTTCAGTTACTTGCAAAACATGATACAGAAGTACTTATACTAAGAAGGATTTATACTAAAAACATAAGGACTATATTTCTCTTTTACTTGATATCACACTAGTAACTTTTCTGGTCCATACAGTAAAAAGCAGCTAAGACCACCCATTTCACTGTCAGCTTTTTCACTTATATCTGTCTTCTACAGTTTTAGTTAAGGATTCATATTCAATTTTTGTTATTTGAAGTCTGGTCTGCCAAGTTCTTTTCCTTCTTACTTAGCTCTTTGCCTCCAGCCTGCTGACCTGTACCTCAACATGTATTTTTTCTGCACCATTGAGTGCACTGGACTCAGGACCCAGTGCATCAGCTTTTACACAAATATCTTTATTCCCTCCTAGCCCTTTTCTGTTTTGGTATTATCACATGGTGTTCCTGCTCTGAAAATTATGAAAGGTTAATCATGTATGATAATACAGGTATCAAGCAGAAATATTAATGAGCCTATTGTCTGCTCATGCATACACTAATTATATATAACATGGGGACTTTTTAGGTAACAGTTATGCTTCACTAATGCCTGTTCAGCATTGCAGACAGAGTGGAGAGAAAATCCTTTACAGAGCGGTGGATGTCTTATGACAGATTTCAGGTTGTCATGTGCTCAGTCATGATGGCTCAAAGACTTCATCGAGACTGCCCATCCTTTAGAGATCCAGGGGCAGAGGTGATGATAGATTTTGAAAATCTATAAACAATTTTTGTGCTCCTTAGCAGCCTGGAGAACATTTGCTGCATGCTGGAGTTACCGAGCGCCACTGGGCCGCGCTGGCAGCCCGGCTGGGTGGGATGCACCCGGTGGGTGGTCATT
Source organism: Vanellus vanellus (assembly GCF_965231255.1). Taxonomy (NCBI): domain Eukaryota; kingdom Metazoa; phylum Chordata; class Aves; order Charadriiformes; family Charadriidae; genus Vanellus; species Vanellus vanellus. The sequence continues at coordinate 16,899,655 of NC_138913.1, forward strand.
CAGACTATGTGCATTGGAAGAAAATAGCACAAATACTTTGTTCAGGTATGGTCAAAGCAATGGGTTTGACCCGGATCAGATCTAGGGACTTAAAGAAAGATTGGCTTAATCATGAGTTTAATGACTCAGAGTACCAAGGTGATGGAGGATCCATCTTTCAAAAAAACAGGTCTAGGAGCAGGCTGTGAACAAGCCAGGATAAAAATTTAATTGCGAAGCAAGCAAGTAAGTATTTTGAGGTTTCACAATGACATGGATGCCTGAGGCAAAGGTGGAGGCAAAAGCTGCAGCCTGATGATTTCTCTACAGGTTACATAGGTCCAATACCTGAGGCAGTTTCTGATCCATCATGGAGAAAATGGATCCTTAAGAAGAAAGCTCGGATCATGGAGATTATTGAGTCAGGAGATCAACAGAAGAAGCTGTAGACTTAAAGAAAAACAAGTGAAACCATAAAAAGAACAGGTGTACGTAGCAGATGCAGCAGGTCAGTCTGAAGGACATTTCTGTCACTGAGCAGCTCAACCAACCAGCTCTTCAGAAGGTTTCCCTGGCATAAATCTCACATCTCACTGGAGCAGGAATTGCCAAGGACTGTAAGATACAAGCAAAATTACTTGTTCAGCATGAAAAAGGCACGAGCCCGGCCTGTTGAGATGGAGTGCCATTCAGGTAGTCCATCAGTGGCTACTGACAGAGAGATAGCGAGAGATGCTCCCATTCAAACGAAACCGAGGGGAGCCTGGCACTGGCCTGGATGCTCATTTTTCTACATGACAAAGTGTGTGTATGTGACCCTGGGGATGCAAACAGGGAGCTGCAGGGCTGATAGTACCCCCAGTGAATCCCTGTCTGGCCCAGACTCAGATGCCTGAGGAAACAGTGCACATTTGCAGGTTTGCTGTGCTCTGGACAAATACCCTTCCTCTGGAAGGAAATTCTGCTCAAGAGACACAACTTTATGGTTAAAAAAAACGCAATTGGGTTTGATGCAAAAAATATTCAACCTGCATGTCCCATACAAAGAGAACAAAGAGAAAGTAAGATGGATCTTTGGCATGAAAATCTCCAGGCAAGACTACTTTTGGTGTGGTTTGGTGATAGTTTTATAAACTCTGTAGGAAATGTCCTTGTAGCCACTTTGAGAACCTGGAAGTATAAGATAATAATAGCAGGATTAGTAATAAATAACCCATTAATTGATTAGAAAATTCTGGCTTTTTTTTTTTTTTTTCAATGATTTGCAAATAGATATTACAGTGATATTATCACTGTTTCATGATCTTTTTAATCTTTATATTATTTTTTTTGTACAAAAAGTATCCTGTTCTACACAGGAACATTACAAAAAGCTGCAAAATATCTACACTACTTACTTTTCATTTGCTTTTGTTTTGATTTATTCCCTGCACTAGTAAAGTAGCCAATCAGATATGTGTAATAGCACCTTCTAGTCTTAGCTAGCCCAGAACTGATAACATTTCATAATGAGCCTAAAGGAGCCTGGTTCAAGTTCAGATTGCTACCAAATACATCAAAAAATAACCTTTCTGCCAAGGGTCTGTAATTCTTCTTTCTCACAACTCTTATCTACTTTTCCACCTTATTTTCCATTTCTTTAAGGGAAACACTTTTCTTTCTTAGAAGACTTCCCTGGTTCTGTTTCCTTTAGTTAATGATTATCGTGCTGTTCTTCAGTAGATTATGCATCTCCTAAAACACTGTAGAGAGACTTGGTCTTTATTACTGTGTTTGCTGAGCTTTTTAAACAAGCAGACTGAATTTGTTTGAAGTGTAATGTCACTGAAATTGCTAAAAATATATTATTCTCAAAATCCTGTGAGATTTGTTTGTTTCCGCTCTCTTCAGGTCTGAAAGATTTTAGACAAGTGCTGAGCTATGTGAATTAGTTCTTTTTTCATGTTTTGGAAACTCTATAATCTTAGGGTACTCTGAGCTGTCACTGAAGTAGTCTGACAAGAAGATTAGAATGACTAAATGATTCGGCAAACACATTACAGAGATCAAAACAAGAAAGGAATAATAACAACCAAATGAGACTATGCTGTGTATCTTAGTCTCTGTACATTACACTTGGAAACAAAAGCTTCTTCTGGCATTCCAGATTCAATGTACTCCTCAGAGATGCTGGCTGCATTAGATCCTACATCTGTGTGGATGTATCTACTATGGTGCCCCCTTTAAAAAGCCGCTTCTTCCCTATTATGTCTTTATTTTGGTATTTACTTCTTTTTTAAGCAAGTTGTTTAAGCACTAAAATAAGGGAAGATAAATGCTTAGCTATTTAAATATATTGGCAGTGTTTGTTTTTAAAGCAGTTGGCAAGACTTTGGCAAGTATTTTCCTTTAAAATACTTTGTTGGTCTAAACAGTCTAAACAGTTGGCACATGCATTCCATTTTAACAGCTTTTCATATTGGCGTCTCAAAAGGCAGCAAAGCATATTTTTAAAAAGTAAAGTATATTTTTATTAGACTTTGGGTTAACTGTGGTCCCTTCTCGTGTTTACACACATATAGCACCAATAGTGTATTTGTGTAGTACTTGAAAAAGTAGGGTTTGGAATGGTATAGTCAGTGATAGCCTGTAAACACTGTCAGCATCGTAGTAACAGGATTGCAAGAGGAGAAGAGGATTGTTGGAAAAGATGTGATTCGGCAAACTGAGAGTTTGGTGGAGCAGTAGCCCTTGTAGTGGCTCTGAGTGACGTAGGGACTATGTAACACCTTAAAATTGTTCTTCTTCCTTTCAGTCAACATGCTGCCATATAGAAAGACCAGGGTTTGCCTTCAAAAGAAAATATTGTAGCTCTGTTTTCCTTATAGAGAATATGTTTCTCATTGATTTCAAAATATATGCGACATGGCACGCTGTCGCACTCAGCTCACCATCTGCTAACCCGCCACGGAGTTCCTGTGACTCACAAGCTACAGCAAATGTGCCGATATTTTAGCACTTCAGCAAAAATGTATATACTATTACACTTGTCAATGATACTGCAGCCATGCACGGGAAGTTGCTGATCATTGTTAGACAACTGTTTCCTCTGTGCCCAAGAGCCCACCAGCAGGAGAAGGCGGCCCAGTGTGTTTGAGCTCTGTGCTCCAAGAGCTCCAAGAGCTCGTTATGGGTTGGGCTACGTCAAATCCAAAAATAGGAGGGGGGGAACCAAACCGAAACCTTGCCAACCAGGGAATATTCTGTCTATCTGCAAACTAGTCCCAGTTCTTTTGACACATGATCGGTTTAGCAGCACTTTTTAGAAACAGGAAAACTTTGCTTTTTTAGTATAAAACTGAAATAACCAAGATTTCCTGTAGACTTTTTTTTTTCCCTAATTTTGCTACTGTTCAATTAGGTGTCAGTGGAAATTTTTGTCCCTAGCAGGCAACTTCCTGGAGGAGCATCATTCCTCCCCCTTCTTGGTTTGTTCAGTCTATTTAGACTTAAAAGTGAGCGGAGACTGACTGCCTCCTTTTGCATGGCCATGGCTTTGCCCAAAGCAGTTTGTGATATCAGCTGGAGCCCTTTGACCTTAAGCTGTGGTATTTCTCTGTAACAGGAGCGGTTTGCTGACCTTGACTGTGAACTCCTGTTAGAGGGGGAAGCCCCAGAAGACATGTATACCTGCTTTAATATGATGTGTCAAATATTTCTGTTTAGATTCCTGTGGCACATTTAACCATCTGAGGATTATTCACAATAAATAACAAGGAAGTACATTTCTCCATACCCAAGTTAAATGGTTTCTCCATACCCAAGTAATTTTGGGGGAAAAAATTAGAACTGAATTTTAATTTATTTTGTCATTTTTTTAAAAAATAAGTTTTTATAATTAAAAATAAAATAAAATGATTCGTTAAGAACAAATACTAGACAGGTTAAGGTGTAAACAGCAACATGACATCTGTGCAATGCATCAAAGCTGCTTCTGTGTCGCGCATTTGCCCCTTTCCTTTTACTGAATTCTAAGATACTCTGTATATAAAAAGCTCAGGATTTTCTTCAGTTTGTAAAAGATGCGTGAACAATCAGAGAGACTGACTTAAAGCACTTCAAAGCAACACTATGATGGACTACAATGCTAGGACACTAGAATGGACTGTAATGATAGGAAGGGGTGAGAGTTTGCTGCAGCAAAATGGGAAATGATAGGCAAAATAATATTAAGTGAACGATGCAGAGCGTAAAGCTGCATCATCCAATTCATCATTCACTTTATGTTTTGAAACGCCAGTGTTTACTGGCTGCACTCATACCCCTGCCTAACTCTAACACATTTCGCAGGTTTGCATGTCATTAGCATGTGTGATACAGAGACTTGCAGGGGTAGGGGGCCGGGGGACAGGTTTAATGGTGTGCAAGGACTGCTTAATGAACAAAACCAACTAACCTTTCATTTTCCCCTTAAGGAAGGTAAGAATTAATGCGTTGGGAAAGCTTTTGCAGGAACTTTTATGAAATTCTCTGTAAAAACAAAGACTTCGGTGAAATTAGTTTCTGAGACCGCGGGCTGGGATAGTCGCTGTCTCCGTTCGGGATAACACTTCAAAGCAGCACGCTCTCCCGAAGCCCTTCCATCCTTCACCAGTGATGGCACAGCCAGCCATGCCTGTTAGAAGAGCCATTGAATAAATCTAGGCATTCTTTGAATAAAGTAGTCTCTACTTTTGTCAAGTGACAAAAATAATGGTAACTTTAATACTTAAGCGATGAAGGAGGGAGGCATTTCATGGGGCTTCGGCAGCCTTGGCCGCTGGCTCCAGCACTGCCGCGCTCACACACGCTGCCTTTGGGCGCGCTTAGACTCTGTGAACCACAGCGATGACTTTCACCGGGGAATAGTGTAATAATGGTGACTTTTGGTCTTTTGTGGGAACATTTTAATATAAGCGTTTTACCCCAATGTAGCTTGGTAAAATTTGGTATGAGTAACGCTATCAGTGACACTATTGCTGGGAGGCCCGGGCGTCGCCAGGGCGATGGTGCCTACCCCCTGCCTGTCGAAAGGCACCCCAGGGAGCACGGGCGGCCAGGACTGCGGCCAGCAGGCCATGGCGCGGCAGTTTGCGCGGAAGGGCACGTGAGAAGGGTGCCTCCTCAAAGGAGAGGAGCGTTCCACTGGTCAAGCACCGATCTGCAACCATCTGCACGGGTCAAGGGCCCTCAAGGCAGAATGGCGGGTGCTCGCCTGAGAGCAAAGGCTGCAGCTCGGGCGCAGGGCCCTGCACCATCCAGCCCAGAGGCGGCTGATGCCTCCGCCCAGGGGGAGCTGCTGGAGGGAGAGGCTGTGGTGCAGACCTCAGACTGCAGGAGGTGCCTGGGCCTTTCTCCTGGAGCAACACAACTGCCTGCAGAAGGTGTGCCCAGGCGGAGGACATCCTGCAGCAGGCGGCTGAGCTGCAGGAGGCGGTGAGGAGGCCGCGTAGCTTCAGGGAGGCTGAGGAGGAGATAGAGAGCTGGTTACAAGCGCGGCCTGCAGTGGACCCACAACCCGCAGCAAGAACCCCCACGCTGGCACACACAGAAGGAAGGGAGGCCAGCGGCACAGCATGGAAGGTTGTAACTGCAAAGACCAGCAGAGTGAAGAGGCAAAACCTACTGGAGCAGGAGCTAAGACTACCTGATCAGCTCCTCGTATAACAACCGGGGCAACTAAGACAAGGCGGCAGGGGATAGTTGTAGGTGACTCTCTTGTGAGAGGTGTGGAGGCATCCATTTGCCGGCCCGATGCACTCTTGTCCCGGTTCCGGCAAGGATGGGGTTAATTTCCAAGGAGCCGGCAGGGGAGGCAGGTATTCCATCCCACGTGACCCATGCCCCGCTATAAGAGGCGCTAGCCGGGGCGGGGGAGTCAGTCGCCACTCGGGGCTGGGTTGTGGCTGGGCGGGTCCGGTAGGTGCGCTTCGCGGCGGTACTGTAATTGTGTTCTTATACTCCTTTATCGGTGTTATTGTTTTTCTTTCTTCTTCCTTTTGGTTGTGCTGTTAAATTGCACTATTTCAACCCACGAGTTTTGCCTTTTTCTGCCCGTTTTTCCCAGGGCTGTGGGAGCCGAGCGAGCGGCTGGGTGGTTCTTTTGCTGGCCGAGGCCAAACCACCACAGCTCTCCAGGGAGGCGTGCTGCTTGCCGGGGGCTCGGGTCGGGGGTGTAGCTGGGAGGCTACCAAACCTCGTGCAGTCCTCGGACTATTACCCGCTGCTGCTCCATGTGGGCACCAGTGCTGCAGCTGGCAGCAGCCTGAACGCTATCCAGAAATATTATACAGCCCCAGGAGCAGTGGTCAGAGACTCGGGAGCACGGGTGGTTTTTTTTAGTCAGTTGTCCAGGTCAAAGGGAGGGGGCCAGGGCCAGGTGAATCTGGCAAATCAGTAGTGAGCCAGGGGTTTGGCTTCTTAGATCATGGAACTTGCGTTGAGAAGCCTGGTCTGCTGGGGCTGGATGGGGTCTGCCTGTCAGAGACAGGGAGGAATGTCTTTGGTCAGAGGTGCGCCAACCTTGTGAAGAGGGCTTTATACTAGAGTTGCTGGGGGAGGGGAACCAGAATCCATACCACGCCTACCAATACAATGCTGATACCAGCAGTAGAAGCCCACAACCTGGAGATGGATTGCAGCTCAGGAGGAGAGCACCTGGAGTGCAACATAGAGGAAAAAGAGCCACTGCAGCCAGGGAGCTAGATTCGTTGGGGCCCAACTTAAATGCCTCTATGCAAACGCCCATAGCATGGGGAACAAACAGGAGGAGTCAGAGATGTGCGCAGGCCTGCAAGGAGGGCTCATACAGAAGATCATTAGAAATATTCTGTTACTTTGTGACCTATGAGCTATTCTCTATGTAAAAGATCCCAGCTGAGACACGAAGCCAATTAAATAAGACCCATTAAGAAACACATGACATGCAAAAATACATCTTATGGTTTTGTTAATACCATTAATAAGCCGGTGCTACTGCAATGCTAGAGGATGCTCAGTTTTTCCTGGTCAGTTATTCAGGGAGCTTCACACATAACTCGTCACTTTCAGTACGTGCTCTGAAATTAATGAGCTGCAGGTTGCTTTGCCAGGTTGGGCTACTTGAGCAAGTAGAGGAAGGTTTACCTACTTTGGGGTGGAATTGTGGGGTTCCGCTGCTAGCTGACAGCCTGCTCTGTAGCCCTTCTCTTACTAGATGGACTAGTTCAGGTTGTCCCATTAAATTTAACACTTCCCTGTTACAAGCATCTGATAACATTACTGAAGGTGATTTAAAAACAGCTTCTTCCAAACCAGGAAAGATTCATTGTCAAAGTTCTGTAATGCTCAGAGCAAAGGATTGAAACAAATCAAACCAGAAATATTTGGGTCCCTGCAAATGGCTGCACTTGTCTTCTGCTTGGAGCCTGGTTCTGTGTACTGGTGAATAGAGACTGCTCTGCTGCCTTGCCACCTGGGAAGCTTGCAGCCCATAGGATCTTTAAGCCAGTGATCTTAAACAAAGCTTGGGAAGAATATTTCCAGACTTAACTGGACCCAGGACATTTTTGAGTTAAACAAGCTTAAACAGTTAATAGCCAACTATAGCTCTTTGAAGTCTGACCATAGAATATCATGAGATGAAACAACTGTGAGATGCCCATGCTAGCTAATGAGATAAATTAATAAAAATACCCATAGTCTCCCAATCACTATAGTATCTGCTTAGTGATTGTTTCCCTTTCCTGGGAAAATGGCTTAGTGGGCATGTCTGGCTCTAGAGAGAAAAGCTACAAGCAAGAACTAAGCAGGATGCAAAAAGTGACAACTGAGGTGGACTTTCCATTTATTAAATAATGGACAACTACTAATAACTATATCATTTTATTGTTTTAAGGTATTAAAATACATTTAAAAAAGGCTAAAACTTCAATAATTAAAAGATGATAGTTTTCTTAACAAAAGGAAAGAAGAATTTCAAAGACGTGGAAGAACAACCAGGGGAAAATGGAACACCATATCTGGAGAATGAAAAAGTCAGGGTGAGAAAGAAAACAAAAGGAATGAAATAGGGATTTGACAGTCATTTATGGTCAGCTTGTCTGTGATAATTCCAGTGGAAAATCCCAGGAGCAATTCTTCAGCAGATTAATACAAATCCTCATTTCAAAGAGCTTCATTTTTCAGAGCTGCTATGTCACCCATTTTATTAAACTATCCTTTTTCTAGTTTTGCAGCAAATATTGCTTCCTCTAAGACCCTACAGCATTTTCTGGACAGTGAAAGCTGCTTCTGGGTAGTATAATCCTCCCTTTGAAAACATACAATTCATGGTGTGTGAAATCCTCGGTGGGAGGAGGAGTGTGTAAGTAACACAATACAGGAGTCAACGCAGGCTTGGGTCGGGCCAGGCACGGTGTCAAAGAGCAGGACAAAAGCACGTTTGTGGCGACCGTGATCATACTTGTACCTGAGGAGTGTGGCATCATTTGGTATTGCATTGAAAGAGAAGTTTGTGGGAGCAGTTTTCAAGTTTGATATTCAGTAAAAACTTACTAGCTGGTTCAGTTTTCAGACGGAAATTTATTGAAGCTGTTACACAACTCAATCTGTGATTAGTCCCTTAAAAAAGGAATATGATTTACAAAAGGGCATAAGTGTGAAGCAGTTATGATTTGTGTATGAAAACCTGATTTGAAATCCATGGTAGTTGATGGAAGTCTTCACTTTCACTGTGATGCAATTCCTGAAATCATTTTTTTTTAAATAACTGTTGTTGTTTGCTCTTGGATTTCAAAACTTCCCACACAATAAAAGAGACACTGAAAGGGCGAAACTGGGATAGAATCTAACCATTAAGCTAAAACTATGGCAGCTTTCTTCCAAACCAAGAAGTGTTTATAGCCAAAGGTTTACAATGTCTAGACAAAAGGTTTAAAATAAATCAAAACTCATAAATTTAAGTCCTTGCAACCCACTGTAAATTTCTTCTGTCTGAAGCCTAGTTCACTAGACTAGGAAATCCAAAATGCTGTACCCCAGCTCTGCGCTACCAGCTGACATTTAAACCTATGCTTAATTAATCAACATGTGTAAATAGAAAACCAATGGCTCCACTAAATGATACGATTTGTTCTGAAAATGCACATTATAGAATCGTAAAGTGGTTTGGGTTGGAAAGGACCTTAAAGATCATCTAGTTCCAACTTCCCTGCCATGGGCAGGATTCATTCTAGATTAAAAAACAGAATTAACTGCTTGCTCCCATATTTACTTTCTGACAGTATCTGTGTCCTTTTTGAGTGATACTTGGAAGCATGGTAAATGAACATGAGGACTCTCACCAAAGTCATGTTTTCACCACGACCATAAAATACTAAAATTAAGGTCCAATCTGTTAATATAAGGTCCCAAAATGGCAATATTAACATTAAAATATATTCATATTATATTAACATAGTCTATTTAGAGTTCCGGAGCCCTCATTTTGATATAAACCAAAATGGTATTGGACATGGTGGTTTTCATCTAACTGCATGCAGTTTAGCATCTGGATACAGACTTTTGACCCTAACATACAGGCTGCTTTATTTTCAGGCCAGAGAATAGACTCCATGTGACCTCCTTCCAGGAGCAGTTAATGCTAAAGTCATAAAACTAAGTGAGCTTTACAGCAGAACACACAAAAAGGTACATCCCAATGTGTTTTGCTTTTGCAGAAGCAGCAAATCATTTGCAGTCAAAGAAAGCCATGCAATATATTTTCCAAACTAGGTTAAATGTGCTTTATACATTCAGAAAACATACTGTCAAAATAATTTAAATGCTGTGTATGTGATGATTTTTAAGACATAAATGAGACTAGATGAGTAAGTATTTTGGAGAAAAACTGTGAAACCTTCTAAGTTGAAACAGAATGGCAGCTCTGTGCCAGGTTGAAATGTGACGTGTATTTCTACACAGATATTTCTTTGATGCATATCAAAAGCCATTTTTGACACCTTATTTAAAAGAAAAGATTCCACTCTGTAAGAAACAATTCTGTATTAAGTGCAAAAAGGGTTTAAAGTGCACCCTTGACTTTTCTATTGGAGCAATGATTTCAGCAGACGTTGAAACCTTGTCATATGTTCCCGTGATTCCATAACCCAAAGGCAGCTCAGGAGCCATGCCACAGTCCAACATCCTTTGAAGCCAATATGAGTCCTTCCATTGACTTCAACAGATTTGGGATTACAACCAAAACTTCATTCTAATGTGAACTACGTTCACACCACATTGATTTTAGATCCATCCATGATTTTTTTCCAATACCGGTCATAGAACTCAAACTGTAGAGCAGATTTCTTTTCTCACTTCTCCTGGTCAGATATTTCCATCTCTTTTTGACTTGCCGTCAATACTTTGAGATGCATTCAGACACTGTTACAAGTCCATTGACCTCCTGAGGAAAATGCCAAACTCAGCCAGGAGTGGTTTCATACAGGTGATATAAATGGGGCACTATACCCTTAGTGTTGGATGCACCCAGTCTTGGAAAAAAAAAGTTTGGACTTCTACGGTCATTAACTTTTATATGTGGAAAATCATGGGACTGAATACACCTCTGTCTTCTGTGAAATTTCCAACTGTAAAATTGGTGTAGCAGATGAGGTATAATAAATTGTTTCCTGTAAAACTATAACATCAGGCCACGATCTTACTAATATAAATTATGTCCTGTGAGTTACCATGATACTGCCCACTATTCTATCTTTTGTGAGAGAACATAATAGAAATCCTCCTTCTTCTGTTATGCAGAGGAGGGAAAGTCTTTCTTTAAGGCTCTTCTGCAGCAGGACTTGGAACAGGCCAGCACAGAGCAGCGTACGCCATTTCCACTTTTCTAGGGATTTTCTGATATAAGAATCTCCTCCTCTATTTACAAGAAAAGCAGCAAAAACCCAGCTATATTTTAGACAGTCCAAAAAGTCTAAAACCATGAATACAATGCAAATGCAGATATTTCTGCTCGAGTCTGTCGAACACCTCCAGAAATAGCTTTCAAAGCTAATATTTCAGGGAGATGCCCACTGTTAGAGTGAATCAGCAGGTTTTTTAATCAAACAACCTTCAGTTTGATCTGTTTGATCTTTTATAAAGAACACTGGGAAAATTCTGGCATCTTTCCATTTTTTTAAATTCATATTTTTTTTCAAGGGCAAATTCAGAGATGAATTGAAGTTAGAGAAAGGAGAGAAGAAATGTTTGTGGAGATATTTTCTTGACCATTTCAATGATTTTTTTTTTTTAATTGGAAATGAATAAAATGGAATGAGTGGGAGAAATGTTTGAAACGTTTTCTGGGAGGAAAAACGTGAAAAGGAGGGGGGAAAGAGCTTGAAAACTCTTGTGGGGTTTTGTGGGTTTTTTTGGTTTGGTTATTTTTTAGATTTACTCACACTGTTTTTTGTAAAATTTCTTCTTTCCTATGTTTGCATATGTTCCTTTCTCTTGACAAAAGAAAAAAAAATCCATGAAACAAATAAAAGAACAAAACCAAACCATCCTTATTATAGAAAGGATCTCCATTTCTAATTTCTCATTCTTGAAAGTGAGAACAAAAATGTGCAAAATATCTGGTCATAGAAGTTTGGAATTACTTATGAACATTCTTCACTGATAGCAACGCACTGCTCCAGCAAGGGAAGTCAAAGTCCTTGAGTTCCCCTGGTTGAAGTTTCCAATTTTTTTTGCGGTGCAGGAAAATTACACTGCTATTCCTGCCACCTCAGACAGTCGGAAAAGGGTTAAAACCTAACTTCTTATTCAATACTATTAGCACAGCTAAATCCTACAGAAGAAAGCAAACCCCAGCGCAAGTTCAAGTTCAGAAAAATACATATAACCACAAAATGGGTGACAGCGGTGACATACAGGGACCAAGGCTTCCTCTCGTGTACTGCCTAGAGAAGAATAGTCCTCTTATTTTCAATAACGGTTCAACCTTTGGCTGTTGCTGCCTTTTTCTGCCTTCTGTAGCCTTCGTCAAGACATGACTTCTATACAAAATACTGTGAAGCTACTCTGGTGAACTTTCTTATGCTATTCCTTCAACTGTAGGAAAGACTTACTGGATTTATTCTTCTATAATGGTGAAACCTGCTTGAAAATGCCCTGGCATGCATAGCAATAATTTATTTTGTTCCAGTTAACATGTGGAGCTATTTGTGTTATGCAGCACATTCATTTAGCTGTCATCACTGTGGGTGGGTTTCCATTTTCCACTGTATGTCTGAGTAACAAGTTGCTAAAAGACAGGTGCTTCAGGAACACAGGAAAAAGTGATCTACAGTAGCCATAAAAACAGGCTAGGTGGAAACCCGTCTTACCTACTATTATTGATATTTCATTGCACACTTCAATCCCTATTGATTAATTGCTCGTAAAAAAAAAAAAAAAATGCTGTGGTTAAGCTGGCAAGGACTAGAAATGCCATATATATTGCAGACCGCAGTCCCAGGGAAGTAACAGTCCATCGCTCAATTACAGTCCCGTTGTGCACGAGATGTAGGTCTTACACGCCCCAGATGCACAACTCCTGGCCTGGAATGCGAGTATCTGCAAATGAGAAATGTGACCCAGGAAACAGAAAACCAGAAAAATCAGAGATGTGAGGATCCCATATCATGAAATGGAAGTAAAAGTGGCATTTCTTAGTGGAAGGTTCCTACTACCACAGGGAAAAAATCAACCCTCCAAGCCCCTAACTAGTGCCAATATTGCAGTGGAACATTTGACTGCACGGTGCTCTCTGTTGAATTGCATTACTGCTAATAGAGATGGAACAGAACAAAAATAGTTGCTGCCTGTGCAGAGATATAATTTTCGGTATTCCTTAACAGCAGTAAGTTAAGTATATGCATTTAGTTGATTTGAATGATACTTAGATGCTGCTATTTCTTTTGCTGGGCTTGTCGTTTATTGTCTATGCACACAACGGTTAGTGCACATGCAATGCCTGTCCCTTATTCTGCCTGCGCCACTTAGGCAGTACCAGTATCCAAATAAATAAGCATATACCCAGAGTGAAACTTTTGTAGTAACAGATTGAAATATGACAACAAAAGCACTGAAACAATACTTTTTTTTCTGAGGGTTCAGAGTTTTCTACTTCAGATTTTATTTTAGCTGTGACATTTTAGAGGTCCAGAAAATTACAGGACAAAGGTTTCCAGTTTTCATGTGGGTTTTGTTGTGATTTTGTCTTTGAAATAGGTATTCTGAACAACACGAAGCATTATTTGCTAAAGTGGTATGTGGCCAATGGAGTCCTACGGGATATTTGGATTCCTCTCATAATTACATCACTTCTCGGTAAGCCTTCTATATAAACATCTCGCTGTTTGGAAAAGCATTTATTTTGGTCTTCTGTATTCTTTGCCTGTATGCTACTTGCATGACTGAAAATCTTTCCTGAACAAAGCAAATTACAAAGTGTCATTGGAATGGCTAAATTCCATGGAAAAGGCCCCCAAATAACAGACTTAGAACCACAAAATGCTGGCAAAAAAATTGCACAAAAGTAGTACCTTTTCTATTCCAGAATACACCCTACTGTGCTAAGGAAAGAAGGTGGAAAGCAGAGAAATGGAACAGATTCACTCGGCGATCAAACAATCTTCTGTCTCAATGTTAAACCCTGTTCCATAAATGTATTACTTTGTTAAAAAAGATTGTGGCTTGAGATTCAGAGTAAGATAAAGTTGAAAAGTAATACCTACTAATACCTTAACCAGAGTTAAATCTACTAATTGGGAACAGACAGTCTGGGGTAGGCAAGCTCGCTTATCTGTGCTGGCTCACGTACGGTCCTCACAAAGAGTGGCGCAGACCAAGCCAAGAGCATTTGCAAGCACTCACTGCTCCTTCTGAAGCCTGAAGGTTTTCTCGCTGAGTGGGTCTGAGCTCTTTTACAAAACCTTACTAGTCTGATAACAGTGAGTACTGAGAGAGATGTATGAGAACAAAAAAAATCTCCTAAAATCCTCTTAAAGAGCAAATATTAGGAAAGCTTCAATGTATTGAACTACATTTAACAAACATACTAGAACAGTAATCGTGTAAGTAAACGGCATCTTTACTTTTTCAGGGAAATACTGTCTTCACATTCAGCCACACAGGCGGTGCTGGCCTCTCGCTTTTTGTTTAGCTGTACGGGTTTGAAAAATACAACCTACACATTGGAAAGGATATGACATGTTGAACAGCTGTTTGATTCCACTTTGTGTTACCAAAAGATCAGCCTAAGCCAGAATTGTGCTTTCTGTTAGATACCTATGACTAGTGACATATCAGAGCTTTTTAGTAACGATGGTGATTATTCGTGCGGAACCGTCACGTTGCCCCATAGCAGAAGGCATTGGAAGCCGTGCACTAGAAATGGAGACCCAGACAACGCGCAGACACAGGCATTTACCTCACCCAGCAAAAGATGTTCATGGCTATCCAGAAATTATAAGTGGGACACACAACACAGGGCTGTGGTTTCCTTGGCAATACTGAGACTTATTTAACTTACGTGATGGATGGTTTTGATTACGAGTGAAGAGAGAAAGAAAGGGATCCACAGAATAGCCCGGAGTTTGATTCTCAGATATCCAAACAAGTAGTAAAACAAATGCTTTCTATGTCGAATTTGAAATAGTTTTCACTGGTTTTAGCAGAAGTACACAACTAAGAGATGCTCTTCTTGCAGTACTTCACTAGCTCACTTTCAGGGAAATTTCTAAAGCTTGTAATCTTATGAAACAATTTTTGTACATAAAAACTGTATGTAGATGAAACTACTGGCTGCTCTGCTCCAGCCTATACATTTTCACCTAAAAATAAATGAAATTGCAGCAAGAAGGCTATAAATTTTTATTCCCTGGTCCAATTAAAAAAATTAATACTTTAACAGTAGATGTTTATTTTGAACAATGAATAGTACTACATGCATTTTTGTCAAAAATATCCTCCAAGTGGGCTGACTAAAAATTATCTGATTATAATGCAGAATGCTTTATATTTGTCAAAGGCGTGAGGTATTTGTGATTCAAACCCCGCACAGGGCAGGCGGTGGCCCTGGCATGGCCCCTGGGGCGCTGGTCTGGCTTGGAGTCAGAAAGACGACCCATCCTTACAGGGATTTTGTTCTTGCTTAAGGAGAACCGAGCCAGGGACAACTCATAATTTAAGTGTCAAGACCAGTGTCCATTTATACTTTTTGGAGGTCTACTGCTTGTGTGGGTTTGCATCAGATGTGAGTCAAAAAGTACCTTGAGTTTAGCCAAATTGCTTCCCTTCTGCACACCCTAGGGTAAATGTTTAAAAATTATCCTTCACGTGCCTATTCTTCCTTCTCTGTTCTCTCTCTGTATGGACTAAGGCATGTAAAACACATAAGAAACAGGATCGGTCAATGTGATTATTTTCACTAATTTGTGTTATTTTCACTAATCTTCACTTCTTTCTCCACATCTGTAAATCACTAAATACCTTGACCAATTGCTTATTTTTCTAAGAATAAGATAGTTGAACATCCGAGGTGTGGAACGGAATAAAGTGCCATGGGCAGTAAGTATACCTTAATCTCTTTTATTTTCTGTCCAGGTCCCACATATTATTACCTAGTGTCAGTATGTCAGCTCTCTCTGTCTGAAGTTGTGTATGTGCTAGTAAGGTGAGTAATTTCAAAATTAGAAGTTTTCAGTAGGACTTTGTTTTCCCAAAGCAATTAAACAAAAAAAAAAATCTCCTTTCTATGACTAGTCCATGGTTATTTCCGTGCTCATTTACTATGGGGTGAAGTAACACAGCCTTATGCTGTTGCAGAATAATGATGCTCAGATGGTCAGTTAGCTTCTAATGTTATTGTAACTGGGATATATATCCAGTATTTGCATTGCTTACTTTGTAAGAACAAGTCACTAAAATTTCTTTAACCACACTTCAGACATGACCCGAGAGATTAACCTCTGATTAGTTTACTGACCTCTGTAATTTAACTCTGTCCTCCTTGCTATTGAACTTGTCTAAATCCCCGCAGAAAGGGCTGCTTCAAGATTTGAGGCTGTTGAAAGACCTGCAGCTTGATTTTAGCTCTGTTCTTTTTCTGAGGTGTGCATTTTCCGACAACTGGAGAGTATTGCAGATGGGTATGTAAGTCTGCATAGACGTGATGAAGGATATAGCAACTGGGTGACATCCCCGTGGCTTCCCGGCACCACGGCAGATCCAAAGGACACAGCCACACACGCAAGGCTGAGCAGATGCATACACACACTTCCAGTCTGCTATTGCTACAACTTCTGCTGAAGAAATTGAATCTGTAAGTGCTGTGTATACCTCTTAAACCACATCTAAGATTATAAACTTGAATACTTTGGAGATGACAATAGGGTACATGTACAAAACGTAAAGGTCTGGAGTAAGCATAATGTAAAATTCTCTCCTATGTCCTTAAAAATCTATGAAATTCTCTGATGCTTAAGAGATGGTAGCCATCCAGTGGGATGGTGAGAGAAGGACAGAGGAGCTGAATGCTGCAGCTTAAGAGGTGCTGCCCTGAAGGCAAGTAAAGCTGTTCCCACTCCGGTTGCTTTTTAGAAGAAGCCTGAATCAGACCTTGTCACACCTCCCACAGGCCACCAGCTGCCTTCCTCCACCTGCCTGGAGACACAACCGCATTAAAAGTAGTAGAATTTTTAAAATATTTATTTGTAATCAACTCATCTCTGCGACCGGATCAGCACTGGCATGGCACAAAGAGGGGTTCAGTAATAGAAGACTGAGTGGGAATGAGGGGCAGACAATGCCATCGATAACAGATCTAGATCGGCCTAAAATAGTAATGAAGCTTCATCCTGCCAGTGCCTGTGCCCATCTCAGAAGAAACTATGCACTCAAGGACTCCCGAGGCATGTAGGTTTTGACAAGGTAACGCTAGTTTGTTCAAGTGCAGAGGGAAATGGATGAGTAACAGAAAAGTTCTGCCGCACTGAGAATAGCATAAGCCGAAATAAAAAGTACATCTGAAAGGCCAAGGGAAGATGGAGAATAACTTAGCAAGAGCCAAGGCAGAGTCTGATTTATTGTACAGATAATGTTCTTTGGCAACCTACAGTCAAGTGATGAAGAAGTTTACTAGGCTGGGACCTAATTTTATACCAATTTTTCAATTTGTTTAATTTTGAGCTTGGTGTAGGAACATCAGAAGAAGGATACTACTTGAAGGAGTCCAATTTTCCATATGAATTGCATCTAATAAAAAATTTATGATTTTTATGAGTCTTTATATGCCTGCATCTTTCCCCTATCAAACTTTATTTTAATTATTTGTCACTCTCAATAAGCCGTTCCTAGCGTATTTGCAAAAGATGTATGCAATGCATTATGCTGTGCAAATTTCTTCCAAGGTAGCTGATGGGAAAAACTAACTTACCTAGAAATAATTTTATTTTTTTTACTTTCTATTTTAATGGTCCAGTCCTCATTCCAATCTTATTGTGCAATATATTACCATAAAGGTATATTTTGACAGCTCTTCTGAACCTGAGTAGAGAATAATTAAAATGTAGAGAATAATTATAAAGAATAGCAATTAAGCTGTCTTAGGGAAAGCATCGTAATGTAAGTGCTGCTTCAGGGAAATTTCTGTGGTAAAATCAAAAGGATACACAGGGAGCAAAATGATATTTAAGGCAAGCTGCCAGTCAAATTATGTTCAGACAAGTTCAGTACAGTTGATTTAATGTTCCTTGGCCTTCCTAGTCAGAGTCATGGTTTTGAGGCACATATTAGGAGCATTTAAGGAGAGATAAATATAGAGGATATAAGATGGAATAAAAACAACATTGCAATTTAGGATTAGAAAAATGAAATAGATTGGAAAATATATATATACTCATAGGAAATGAAAACAAGCCTGATGCAATTAGGCTGAGTTATTTATGGAAGTCTGATTTCTATACTTCTTTACTGAAGAAATTGCTTAATTCTCTGAGGTATGTCGGTGAAAGCATTAAAATTTGCTATACTGGGTAAGACCAAAGGTCCTAGTATGCTGTCTTTAGCAACGACCAAAAGCCTAGGGCAGACCCAACATGAAATCAGAAACTACCTCAGTCAGAGAAAGTTTTATTATTTTCTCTTTCTTATTCTTAGTAGTACCTAGCATTTGGCTTTATTTTTCTACTCCCTGAGCTCATGTTCTTGTGGATTGCGTATTACTCTGCAACACGCATTCTGCAGTAATTTAGAGCCCACCATGTTATATGTGAAATTATAATTTTTCTTTTCCTCATCTACATCATGTCACATTTACTTTGTTGAATTTTATCTGCCATTTCAATGACCAGTCACCCATCTCAAAGGGGTTTTTTTTGCATTTCTTTAGTGAAGCTTCAATCTTTACTCCTACTCTCTGCTTTCAACTCTTTAATCCTTACGTTTTAGTGAGGGAGATTTCGAGAGCATTTTGGAAAGCCAAATAGATTATATCAAGTGCATCTCCTTTACCACACACTTTTTGTTTCCTTCAAAGAACAACGACAGATAAAGATTCTCATCTATATTCTAGTTTATCTATTTCCATTTTTCTTGTACTTTCTAATGATTTTTAAGGTATGGACATCAGATTTACTGGCTTGTAATTCTGTGGCTTTTCCATGACACACATTTATCATATTTTCTGTCTTTCAGCCCTCGAGTACCAAGGTGGTTTTGAGCTAGAAGTCATAAAACGGAGACAATTCAGTTATTGCACCCCAGAGTAACTTTGGAATGGTTGGAGCCAGGACCAGCTGGCAAATCTGCCTCTCGCATAGACTACTCCATTGTCTGGACTGTAACTGTTTTTACTGATGCTTACATTGATACGTTTTTAACTATCCTTAGATATATCTACTGTATACTTGAGTTTTCAGTGCCCTGACTCCCCAGACAGGCAGCAGACATAGGCGATGCCATAGTTCCCCCCTGCTGGGCTGTAATTTCTTCCTTTAGTGAGCAGACTGGGGATGGAACCATGCTATAAAGCAAGAAGACCCTCTCATGCTCTTGAGGGAAACTCTGGCCTATGCTAAGCTGACTGGAAGTTTTGCTGCTAATTTCAATGGATGCAGGTTGCCAAATTCCAGAATTTACTTTTCCAACTCAATAGCCAACGAATAGAAGCAACAGGAAAATTACTTTTACAGACAGAGGAGCAGCAAAGTGTTCTTTCCATTTCTCTTTCTGCTCATTGCGAAAAGAATTGCCTGCACCCACAAGCACAAATATTGAGGAAAGTCTAGTACTGAAAATCCAGTCTTCTCCATTCAAGAACATGGACTCTTCTCTCAAGAAATTCTAGAATTAGTGTTAGGAAGAATCATCATCTCTCATTCATCTGCCTTCCTCGAGCAGTAACAGAAAGTATATAGTAGAGACCCGATCTAGCAGAATTTGTCACTGTATCTCCTTTTACCAAGAAAACCCTTCTGTACCTCTTAAACACAAAATGGTTTTCCAAGGACTCAGACAGCAAGTATTCAGAATGCCACAGCCTACAGCTGCACTGGCTGCGTGAAACATTAGAAAGGGTTCTTGCTACTATAGAAAACATTATTGTTCAGCAGCAGAGACCATGAGCTACTCAGCTGTAATGTCACACAGGTTCAAGGAGAAAAGAACAACTTCAATTTTTGTTCAGTAAAGAAAGATTAAAATTTTCAGGAGAGTAAAACAGGATAAGTCAGATTTTGTAGAGACAGCCAAATAGCTACCATGACCGAGACAAGGGCTGATGGCATGCACTGTTTGGGAAGCTGGAGTTACAAGAATTTATCTGGAGCCAAAGCACTCGGAAGAATTACTGTAGATCAATTTCTGTTGGTGTTGAGGGGTGCATCTGTCCGAAATCCTTCACTTGTTATGACTCTCCTTTGCTCAAGCAGGCTGGAAAGAGATAAGGTTAAAAAGACAAATATTCCCAGAGAGAGAAATACTACTGGGATCTGTATCATCCTGAGATACTTTAACTTCCCACGGACTGGAGAACAGGTATTGCCAAGATGGTTCAGGCACTGCAGGCAGCTGTGACAGGTGAAAGACTTCTTCACCATTTCCAAAGCAAAGGGTGCTGTTCATTCAGCCACAAATTTTAATGAAAGAATTTATTTGAAACTGATGACAGCCGAAGTGATGTAAATTGAGATCTCACACATTAATTTTGTGTAAATAACAACAAATAGTAAGCTTCAGTTTGAAAAGGGCAAGCTTTTTGCATGTAAAAGAAACAGTTAATAAAGTCAGGTAGGATGGAGAGGTTAGGTTATTTCTAAAATAAAGGCAAAAGCTGCCTGAAATCTGTATCCCAGTAAGATGTTAAAAATTAGTAGTTGAGAGATTATTGGACAGATAACCTCATTCAGCAGGATGGCAAAGAGCAAGCAGAAGACCTACGTGCAATAGAAAAAGAGATTTATTTGCAACAGCTAAATCTTGGAGATTTAGGCAGAGAAAGGGAGATCTAGGGAGAAAGAGAAGTGAGGAAGTGAAAGTTGCCAGACTTTGCAAAGGAAATGAAGAACAGGATAAAAACTTTGGATAGCCAAATGAAAAAGAACAACAGAAGATGGGAGATTTAAGGCAATGCAGAAGCCCTCTACAGTATATGAGTATTTTTAGTAGGAATATGAATGTAGTTTATGGCCATGAAGATAGGCTAGCTAATACAACAATGTATTAGCTAGAAAGTGTGACAGCAGAGCTGGCAGTCAAATAGAAGGCCCTCAGTACACTCATACTGAAGGAGTTACTATTCCACCCCCGCAGCGCTGGAAAAGCTGGCACGTAATGTTGCATGGCTATAAAAAGGAGTTTAATAATTCTTTCAGATGTGGGTGTAGGGGGGAGATGATACCTCACAGCTGCGAATATAAAATATGGCAATGACACTGAAGAATGGAAGGAGACGGGGAAATGGGTGGAGGAGAAAGTTATGTGATGACCGCCTCGGGCAGAGGGGCAGTGAAATAAAAGGAGAAAGAAACAGAAACTGAAGACGCAGAAGGAAGAGGGCTTGAAAAGCAACACCGAGAATGCCAGAGCAATCCACTCCTGTCTTTTAGGCATACGCGTGGTAACAGTACGCTATCTCGATTTTAAATAAGGCTTTGACACGTAGCTGTGCTGGACTGAGGAATTAAGGAAGGGGAGGGGAGGGTAGGTGCTGCATGGCGAGCCAGGAGGAAGGAGGGAGCTGCTCTGCTTCACTTCGGGATGGAGTTCGCTGAAGTCTTTAGCTGTCTGGCCTGCAGCACCGGGAGCTGGATCCAGTGACGGTTCAGCCCTCTGCCTTTGCTTTTGGGTGGGTTTTTCAGTTGTGCCTCAGGTCGGGAAACTATCGTAGTGTGGAGTGTGAGCCGTCCTTTTCCACGTATTAAAGAACTACACCCGTTCCCACGCTACACATTACCATGCACCTTTCAATATGTCTTCACGTGGACCAGACGGTCAGAGATATTTCGGTGCTGACAGGCAGCGGCTAGTATGATTGCTAAAAAGTAATGAGGGAAGTTTAGTGCCTAATCTCATACAACAGTCGCCCGCTAAGATGGAGTGCTGATGTTTATAGCCAGTTATGGTGTAAGGCATTCTTGTTGGACTCTTGTTGTGACATTTATCTGTCACATTTGTCTGTTTAATGTGGACGTTGTGTTGCCAAGCAAACACGTACAAGTGACAGTAGCAACTTTAGCAATTATTTTCACTTTAATCTGTGGATTTCGATCTATTTGACATTTCCCATTCTGTGGTCAGCAGGACCCAATCACTTTTATCGTCGCTTCAAGTGCTACAATACGCCACCGAGATTGGAAAAAAATGGGGAGATAAAAGTCATCTCTGCAACAGGTAGGGGTGTTTACATATAGATAGCATGTTTAGTCTGATAAATAATTCTTCATGTAGTCGGATATTTTTCTAAATATCTGCTATCAAGGAAACACACAGACGGTGCCAAGTTCCGTATCTGTTTTCTAGAAACAACAAAATGGGCTGAATTTATAAATGCCATTTGTATGCCACTCATTTACTGACATTACGTTCTGAAAATTGTGAAGAAGCACGGCAAACTAGAGGCTATTTCATTTTAATATAGAAGTGACAGTTCTGTGACCTTTCTATGTCATTTCTCATATGATCTTACCAAGCAGCATGAGTGAAAATGACATTTGGAACGAGAGTCCAGCATGGTGAATGTAGTGACGGTTTGTTGTTTTCTGTTTTTCCCAGACATCTGTCTTGAAAACAAGGGAAATCTGAAAGTCAAAAAATTGTGAATAGAACATAAAATTGAGTAAAACTTTATGACAGATTTTACTGTACTAGTTCACCCTGCCAAAAAAGTAAATGGGGTTTTGATTTCTTTGTTGTTTGCTCTGTTTTGCATTTCTGTGATGACCTGAATTTAGAACAGGAAAAGACATAGTTTGGTCTTCTAAAATAAAACATATAATTACGTAGACACATTGTTAACATGATAACAAAAACTAGACTCCTAAACTTACCATTGCATTTTTGCATGTTTTTTTTTTCCCCGATACAGATTACTATCATTCCAGGTTAGGAAAAAAAAAGAAGACAACACCAAATATTACGTAGAACATATACAAGAGTGTTTCAAGGTATGCAAACAACGTGGCTAAGATATACCAGCTGTGCTGTGTTTGTTTGGTTCCTTGTAAATCCAGAGCTGATCCCTTACCCGTAGCAGTGACCATCCAGCTAAAGCCAAGGATGGAGCTCGTGCGTCTGTTCCCCAGTTCCTCCCAGCTTTAGAGATGTGATACTGCAAGGACGGTAAGTGATCAGGTCAGCAGAGTTTTCATAGCTTCACCCCTGGGTAGCCATGGGCCAGTCCAACGTTACATGGGGCTCCGAAAGCAAATAGGCAGGAAGCAGCCCCCCTGCTGTGTTTGGCAGCCAAGGGAGCGATGCTCAGTCCCTTATGCTCACACTGCCATTGCAACGAGTGGTCCCCCTCCTCCCAACACAAAGACATGTTCAAAATGCAAGAAAGTATTGATGAGGCCCTACAGACCTTTTTCTTGTGAGTCTTTTTCTTCTTTCTAATTTCTTTATTTGACAGAGCTTTCCCCCCCTTTTTTTACCCTTTTCTTCTTCCATCAGACCCTGCCCCCATTTTGGTTGCAATTGATACAAGTAGCCAAGGTTAGCCTGAAGCATGCTATAACTCAGAGCTATACTCTTCTCCCAGATCTCAGGTTTTCTGCGTTTTATATATATATATATATATAAAGACATACATACGTGTGTATGTTACATGCACATAGACACATAGGCATATGTAACTGAGCATTTATATATAAGCGAGCATTTATATATAAGCATATGAGAAAACTAGAAAAGAAAAATAACCTTTTGGATTTCTTTCCTGGAGGTTAAACTGATCTAAGTGCATTCTGATTTATAACAAGATATTCTGCCAAAACCAGCAGTACAGCGATTAATTATCTTCAGCCAGTTCTACTTTTTGGCACTCCACCACTTTATACTACGGATGATCTGGTTTATTCCATTTTAAGGATGAGATATCTACCATTTTGGTTTGCAATAAGAACCACAGACAATATCCCTTTCCGTAGCAGGAACTTTTTCTCAAAACTGGAGCAGACTTTCCCTTTTTCCTATTTTTCATAATAAAAAAAGACTGTCTGTCTTTGCTCAAGGGACTTAGGGGAAGGAAAAAGAGATCTTTCCCTATTGATTGCTTTTTCATTTTACTTGTTAATTACCTATTTATTAACCCTATCCAAAGAAGCGTATTTGTCTCTTTACATACCTTCCCTTAGCCTCCCTGGTTGTTACAGTACAACTCTGAACGGCATTTTTTGGATGTAGCTTTTAGACGAAGCTCAGAACAAGTTTTTGAACTAGTCACTGGGGTAAAGTACTCGGGAGGAAAGGAGGAGGAACTTGACTTGCCCTCACACTCTCTCTGGCATCATTTACGCGGGAAGGAAAGAGGTCCCAGGATTGGGAAGAATTGCGGGGAGCTTCTTGGCTTCCTCTGGGCCCAGCTCTGCCATCCTCCCACCCTGGCACACTCGCGCCCGGGCAGGGTAGAGGGAAGGAGGGAGCAGGAAGGCTCAGCAGACCACTGCAGTGTTTCTCCATCAGGCCAGTCCCCGCAGTGATTCCCACCCTCTGGGTGCCACAAAGGTACTAAAACCCAGTAGAAAAACTGCCAAATATTTTTCTTTTTTCATGAAACTATATTGGTTATTTTCTCCATTTCCAAGAAAGGATTAATTGAGGTATCTATTTTAACTGATCATAGCCTGCTAGTACAGGCTACAGCTGCAAAAAGGTTTTAGCAGCCTTCCCAAGCTAAACCTTATTTTTCACGGCTCATTAACTTTGGTGAAGTCTGTTCTAGGCTGAAATTTTACAAGATTCTAGCTCTAAAATGTTTTCTTTAAAAACTGATAAGTAACTATAGTTGGCAAGTTCAATGTTATATAAAAATAAATAATTTACTAGTGTTAGACACTACTTATTTACAGGGCTTGAAAACATCTGACTAAAAAAAAAGGTGGCAAACAATTATCACTGCTAATTACCCTTGAGATCTGTTCTGGATACATTTATTGTAGTTTTGCATGAAGTGGTACTCTTCAATGCATATGAAATAGGTTAATATTATTTTGTAAAACCTTCAGTGATAACATCTTTTTCAAAGGTATAAGGTATACATGTTCAGACAGCTTTCAAAACCAAATTTCAAGCAGAGAATTATCTTAGCAGCCAGAAAGCTGTCCTTTCCTTCACCCCTTCCCAGCGCTGTGCAAGAAAAGAAGTAAGAGGAACATCTGGCAAGCTTTCCTCATTCCTTTGCTGGCTCATTGAAGGCAGTAATCACACGAGGGTGTTCACAGCCTGCACAGAGAGCCTTCACAGCTCACCACGCAGCGACAGAGCTGCTGCCTGCCCCGGAGAGCGGCAGAGCCCTGCTCTGTCCTTCTCCTGCCCGGGCAGTGCGGCTGGAGCAGAGCCCAGGCAGATGCCTCCCAGCGTGCCCAGAGCCAGCGCTGCCTGCCCGCGCTCCCCATCATAGCTTGCGGCAAATCAAAGCTCTGAGTTTTCAACCCCAGAGTCAGAAATCATTCCGCAGTCTGGGCTACAGGGCTCTTCTCAGCTCCTCACTTCCAGGTAGAACAAAATCACTTTCTAGTCATGCAATAATAATAATTAAAATGAAGACTGAGGGGTGCAAAACAACTCTAAAACATCACTGGCTATATAGTGGGGCCCTGCTCATATATGATCACCATTGCGGATGCAGACTACTAGATTATTTAATGCAAAGGGTGTGTTCTCCCATTATCTTTCCCACCACCTGCAAATGTGCAATTGCAACATGTTGGTCCTTAGGTAACCCTGCCTCTGCCGACAGACCACACTCCTGTATTTACGGGGCAGGGAAGGACAAGTGTGGATTCAGCACTGCTTAGATTATTGTATGACAACCTGCATGGCTGGGAGGAGGCCAGGGCTACGGAAAAAATAGTAAAGAATACAATTAACAAGTTTTATTTCTGCCACTACACGTTCGCTTTCCATTTCTCAGGTAGTGACAGAGCTTGGCCTTATATCTCCTGCCAAAAAATGTTAGGAGTTGGATTTTTTTTTTATACTCCCTTTCAAACGATGATTTTGAGTTTTGTCTTTTTGGAGAGGGTGGGGAACAAACTGCTGCACTTAAAGCAATGAGGACCTTCAGTTTCACACAATAAGGATAATGTTTCTACTATCAGGTCCGTTTGAAAAAAAGATTTGCGAGAAATGTTGCCAGAGAATCCAAATCCAAGTCAATACATTGTCTTACCAAAGTCAAATTACTTTGTAAAGGTAATATCCATTTCACAGAAATTGAATTTATTGATGAAAAGATGGGAGAAAGGATGTTCCCAAAAGAAAACATTTAAAAAATTTCTAGACTTTTTTCTTCTAGGTTTTTTACTTTGGAACTGCTTTTTATGCTATACCATATATCATCTGACTGAAACAGCTTGAAAGAAAGTAAAATGGTTTCAATATGTATGAGGAATTTCTTTCCATATGTCATCAGAAAAAAATAACATTTTGAGAACTGTTTTCTCATGAGACAAGATTTGCATCTTCTGAGATGGAGTAACATGACACCAGCTAAGCTGTGAACAGCAGAAGTTTTAAGGAGCCAGCGAGGATGACTGGTTCAAAAGCCCTTCTTTTTTAAAAGCCAGCTGTAATGCCGTTTCTCATTTTGCTGGTGACTGGCAGTCAACATTTCTTTTGGATTTAAATAAATATGATCGGTATAAGGATTTATTAGCATTTTAGCTTCCTTTCTTCCTCTTTTGTCTAGTAATTTTGTGCTTTGTTATGTTCCTGACTGTGATGCTTGGGACCTGGCTAGCTTTCTCTCCATTTTTAAAGATGACCTTGCTGGTAAAGCTGTTTTCAAAGGTCCCTCGGTGCCATTTAAAATCCAGACCTTTAAATGTGGTCTTTAATAGTTGTAAAGTGTTCTCATAAATTCCAAACTCTGTATTTTCTATATTGTTTCTTTATGGTTCATTTAGTGTGACATTATATAAAAATTTTAAAAAGGCTTTTCCTTCTCAATCACTTTTGAGTGAAGTGTCTGGAAAAATCACTCTTACAACTTTCTGCTTGAGCCATTAATTAGCACACCGCTTGTTAACTGCTGCTATAGCTTTTGATTCACTGGCCCCAGCACGCTTCTGTAGTGATGGATGTGCTGGAAAGGCTTAGATAGATAGGCTGAAATGTATTTACATGTCAAAGTAAAATGAGATATGACGTTCACTTTCAAAATGATCTTTATGGGATAATACTTTATAGAAGTGATCACGTCATCCTGGATACTGCAGCTTTATAAGTAAATACAAATAATGCTCCATGTGTTTTATCAGCCTTTGTCAGTGTAACCTTTAACACAAAATCAAGACAAATTCAGTGCAGTATTTTAAGATGAAAGGGCCATTATTATAGATAGCATAAATAACAAGCCAAGAATGTATGTAGGCAGCTATGAACAAAGATATAAAGGTTTCCTGAACATTAGAAAGAATCTGCCACGAGGGAAAATCAAAAAGCCACGTGGAAGTGGAAGGAGCTACTGGAAATCAGACCTCTTGAGGGGAATTGAATAGATCTGGTTTTATTTTGACTCTTTTCCTATAATTTTTTTTTCTTTTTTTTAATATTGACCAACAGTTTTCTATGTGAATTGTGTATAACAAACTGTGGTGCAGAAAGCTGTTTGTCTAATGGGAATTAGCAACCAAGATAAAGAAAAAAGAAAACACAGAGGGAAGTACGTAGAGTTATCTCAGCACTGGTCACCATCATCTTTCTCACCCTGGAGAAATGTCAGCCCTTAGAGCACTTGTCTTGTCTTCCAAATGTCCTGTAGCACTGCCACAGCTACTACAGCGTGGATGCAGGGCTTCTGGTTGCCATAAGCACATCCACCTGCACAAACTCATCAGCAACGTGGCTACGATGAGCTGAAGGACCACGTACCACAACTGTACTGGGCACCCACCACAGTCCAAGCACAGCACTAGAGACAGAAGATAGGGTGCAAAGCTTATCCGAGAAGGTGGCTGAGTGAGCTCATGCTCAGCTCTGGGCTGTCAGCATCTGCACAAACCCTCCGAAGATCTCCGTGTGCCATGGTAGTGCCTGAGGTGGCCTGCTGCAGCTGCGACTCTGGTTATGGCTTTGAAGCTGCTGAGAGAGTAAAGACAATGAGGTGCTGAGATGCCAGGCTAATGAAAGGGCAATAAAAGTACTTCGGAGAGGAAAAACAGCCCGAGAACAACAAAGAAACCATAACCGATTACTGTCCTCAGCGTTGCTGGTGACCAGGAGCTATAACGCAGCAGCACAGAGTAAGGCTTATGCAACACCTCTTATTTGGCCATAATGAAAGGGCTTTGAAAGCAGCGCTATGGCTGGATTGAAAAGCCATCCTGGTGCTGCGATTTTGCATGGGGGCACGAGGCTGAGT
This sequence comes from Vanellus vanellus, assembly GCF_965231255.1. Lineage (NCBI taxonomy): Eukaryota > Metazoa > Chordata > Aves > Charadriiformes > Charadriidae > Vanellus > Vanellus vanellus. The sequence goes on from NC_138913.1 coordinate 16,927,739, forward strand.
GAGTGCCTGGCTCAGCCTGGGCAATGCCGGCAGGTGCCCTCCTGGAAGAGAGCTGCTCCCGCAGGGCTGCTCCCCCAAACCCGCCTTCTCAGAAAGCCACCAGCAATACAAATGGCATTAGTAGGGCCATAACGAGATATTTCAGAGAATTATCAGGGACATTGATGAATCACATAGGCATTTAGACCATGCTCCATGGGAGCTAAAAGGTGAAAAAGCAATTTCCTTCTGTAGCAGGTTTTCAAAATACCTGGAGGCAGACATTTCTCTGGGTCAAGGCCCAGGCTTGCCAACTTTCCTTTTGCAAACTCATTCTCTTTTTGGTTCTTACGTCTGGTGCTCTTGTAGGTGGCATAATAATAATACACCTGGGGTAAAGCAAGAGTCAACTGACAGTAATAGCACCAAGTCTCAGTTATGGGAGAATTGTGCAGGATTTTCTTTTGCTCATTACAAGTAGTATTAATGAAAGGCCAAAAGGATTGTGTTGAAAGAAATAACAAATGCTTTTGAAAGCTGGATGAATCTAGTGAACAATCTCAGCCAGAAAAAAAAAAAAAAGAAAATGTTGTCAATGTCACATCTACCTTCTACAAAACTTTAAATCTATATATTTTAAGAAAACTCAAATGGGTGAGTTTTGGCAGACAGCATCAAATGTAACTTTGTTGTGTTGCTGTGCATCATCTCAGGACAGAAAAGTATTACACAATGCTTGTTTTTAATGTATTCTACTTATGTCAGTCAGTAAATGAAAGCATGTCCTATCTAATTAAATCCAGATTTCATGTGCATCTCTTCATTTACTTACTGTGCAAATAATGGAAGCTAACATTAAAGTATTAAAATCAGATAAAATTGCATTTCATATTAATACAGCGTGTGGAAATGTATAATTTAAAATATATCTTATGAAACGTAATCTCTTTTACATATTGCATACAGCTCTGATATTGATCAAGATATTCCCAGAAGTGTATGATGAGAGGAGAAAATGGAAACGTTCCCCTTCCTCTAGGGATCAGTCCGCTTCTTGCTGATGGCTCACGTTGCTTCTTTGGATAAAACTGGTTCTTGTTTGGTTTGTTTTCTTCTTTTTGTTGTTTAAGGAAGGGTAGTTTCAAAAAGGAATATCAGAATTTAGCCAGCTTCTCTCTCGTCAGCTATTTTGCAGAGCAATGGGTGAGCAATCCATGGCCTCTTCAGCTCTGTCCGTTTTCTGATCCCACTGGAAATGAAAGACTCCACATCTGGTATATAGTTTCCTAAGACAAACTTTGCATTATTTTCACACTTTCAGACAAACAGAGTCGAGGGGAGCCAACGCTGTCTCACTGACAAAGGCACGGACCGCAGCTGGACTCCTGGTTTGAAAGCCGTCCTTGGCAAGAGGTGGGCGCTTTGATGTGCTGCAAAACAAACTGCAGTTACCGCCTTCAGGTAGGGAGCGCCTGGGGACCCTGGATCGACAGGTCAGCCGCACTTTACCTTTGCTTCCAGTTTGAAAATTCAGCCTGTTAAGAGACAGAAAAGGCTTTAAACTACTTCTCTGAGCGCTGCATCCTTCAGGATACTGTGTTTAAGCAGGCTACACCCAACCCGTTTTATTGCTTTCGTTCACGTGTCATTCACACTGATGTAAATCCTCTGAGGTCAATGGAAATTGCCCTGGGCTCAAATACAGTAAGAATTGGGTCCCGTATATTCACGTGCAGGATCTTCTCTTTTCCAGAATCTGCCATACCAATGATACCTATTTGTGACTAAGGATTTGTTTTTTAAATCATCACTTTGATTTGTAACAGGATCATGCAAATATAGCCACACTGTGCTAAATACATACACACTTGTAATTAAAGCTCTTTAAAATCATTCTCTCTTGTTCCTTATGGAAATATGTCTAATAATAAATTCTGTAAATATTCCATACTGATAGAATTGAGGTAGACACTCAATACTATTAAAATTAAGAGGGACTTCCAAATTTAGGTAATGTTATAGGATTAGGGCCTTATATTTTAATATCCTACATCAACGCTTCAAAGAAATTTATTCAAACTTGTACATCAACAATATGGAAGGTGGCAGGTATCCTCCTACATTAGTGCCTGCTGTCTGGGGACCAAAAGGAAAAATCAGTGATGCAGGAGTCTGAAAACTGAAATAAAAAAATGAACTCATAAAATGATGACATGAACATTGCTTATATCCCTGCAACAAAATTGTTACAATTGTTCCGATATGGTAGCTTTGTCATGAAACAGACAGTTGAAAACAAAATTATCTGAGAAAAACGAGACCTTAACTCTTTTCACTCAGTGTTATGCTTTGCCTCAGAGAAGCATAATTATCTGCCAAATGTGGGACGATTCCTTTGTTTGAATCCTGACTGGCAGGAAAAAAAAAAAATCTGCTCTCTGCTAAAATTATCTAATTTTGTATCTGTCTCAGTGATACATTTGCTTTTATGAAATGATGCCCTTTCTTCCTTGCTGGTGGAATACTCACTGTGCTCCATAAACAGTCACTTTGCATTATGTAGATTATTTCACAAGAAAAGTGAAGAAGTGGGCTTTTGACAATGATGGAAACAACGAAGCATGAAGAAATTGGAGAAGATCAAAGATGCTCTTTGGCTTAGATGGTAAGAAATAGGGCCATTAACAATAACAGTATCTTTCTTGTTACCGTTTCATACTGTATGAAATCCTTTAATTGTCGCATCAGAAAAAGCCTCATTCAGTTTTCAATAATCAAGTATTTAAAAGAAATCCTTATGCTTTATATCACATGTAACAGAGGGACCTCCTCATTTATTGTATCACTTTGATGTATTTTTTTATTACTTGAAAGGCCGAATCAAATTGCAGAGGTTTTATGAATATTTTATAGACTCAGTGTTCTGAGTGATCCGAAATACCTGTCTCTGATATGCTCTGGGCTTACATCTCAGCTGTGCTCATACTAAGCCCGGCACAGGAATAGACTGAGGAAGCAAAAGCCCAGTTGAACCATTTCCCATATTCCTATATTTCTAGACCTATTGTAAGTCAGAGCATTCTTAGAACAGCTACAGGTGCCTCCCCTATGGATTTAGCTGAGCATATAAGTAGTGCAGCCATTTCTTTTTCATGTCTCTCCTCCGGCCAGACATGCCTTTATTCAGGGACAACCTAATGTGAGAAACTTCGTGTTATAATCTTTTAGTTCAACCTAAAACTAGTCTTGATCTTATCAATTTTCTTGCATTAATTTATAAATGCCTTTAAAACTTCTAATATGTAGTTTAGTAGTTTTAATATTACTCTTACCCTGCTCCATTTGAGTTTGAAAGATAACAATAATACAACTGATTTAATTAAATTTTTACTATTTCTTTATGGTTGCTTATGATTACAAGACTGGTGTTGTATAGATACTGGATTATTTTTATTCAGTAGCATACCAATATTTAATAAATTTTCTTTACTATGTGATTTTCCCTGTATATCCTGCTAAAGAAAAAGGAAGCACTGTATATTGTGAGGAAATATTCTGGGCAAAACAGTGGATACGTCAGTGAAGGACAGATGAAAAGTGCATTAAAAAAGTGATCCATACATGCTCATTATGTATCCTCAGCATCCACAGCAAACAAATATGCACATTGAAGAAACTAGTCAGAGTATCGCTAAAATCCAGAATACATCTATAAACTCCATATTCATAATATAATAGATACAGTCTGTTCCTTTCTATTTTCTACTAGTGATAAAAAACTCAACAAGCCATTTCTGCTTGCTCATACAACGCCTGTGTCATCTGCATCCCTCGGAAGACTTGGTGTGAACCACTTCAGGTATTAGGTCTCAACTACATCGTAACAGTTTTGAAAAACTACTCTGCCCTCCAGTTACACAGCCAACAGCTCCGCCTGCTCGTCACAATGTCGTATGTACTCTCTAACCAACAAACCAGCATAAATGGTTTAAGGACATTTTGCACTTTCTTGAACCACGCACTTATCAGTGTTACTGGGTTTGCACAGCAATGAAGTCCCATCATCTGAGCATTAGTGAACCCCAGAAGTGGAGAAATTGGTGTCTGTGCTTTAAGAAGTCATTGTGTTTTCTTCATGACGGACAGACTGGAGGTTACTCTTCTCTGAAGGTGTGGGAAACATCCATACCAAAGAGCCATGGGGAGGGTTTCTGCAGTTCCTCTCCCTCACGTTCTGCTGTTGCAGTCTCTGCAAACAGCTGCCAATATGGTTAACAATTAAAACCAGTAAAATATCAACACTGGCAAATGGTGCAATAATATGGGTGCACTGCGAGAGAAAGGGAGGCAGTGGAGAGAAACGGAAGACAGATTTTAATCTGTACCTGTGTCTACTCCCAAGGTAGAGATATACTGTATGCCATTCAGCAGCATGAAGATGACGTGTCTTAACAATAATCTTTAAAATAATGGTAAGAAATATAAATTAAATATTGCTTGCCTGTGCTCCAGAGTTTGATAAGGAAATTAGCTCCTGCACCATTTGGTAGGAAGCTTTAGCTTACTTCAGAGAAGAGAATATAAAGCCACAATATTGCATTGTTAAATAGATTTAGTATTCCAGTCAGGTACTAAATTTCCTTTAATAAATATTAATACTTGGAAAAATTCTATACTGTGTTAAAAAACACCATTTCAATCTCCTTTCTAGCTTTTTTGGTTACCCAAGACTGATGCAGAAAAGAACCTCAGAAGCACATAAAGGCTAGGGGATTTAACTCCGGTTTACATTTCTCCTCGAAAAATTACTGAAACCACGCTCGAGTAATCGTTTTTAATGAAAGAAAGCATCTCTGAGTTAAATGCTCACCATAAGCCTGATGTTGTGAAAGAAGTGCATCTCAAGACTATCATGCCTAATTACTGCATATTTTCAAGACATCATCATTAAGGTAAGCAGCTTTTAGTGCTGGTTAACTGTCACACTGCTGATTTGCAAGTGTATGAAACTTTTTAACATTTTTCTCATATTGTCTTCTGATACTTGTTTCACTTTATGCCTCAGTACATGGGACAGGACCTTATTTTCTATATGGTTTATTGTCTCCCATCCTTGCAACTCCATTAGCTAATGTTAAAAAACGGTGAGGGACCTATATATCGTCGCCTGAAACATACATATAAAATATCACTTTTTTTCTGTTAGACTTTTTAATCCTATAACACACACATAAAGACCACGTTGAAACATGAGATTCTAATATGCAAGCCAGCTATAAAATAGCAAACATACTGGTATTTTCTCCACCTATTGGGCCAAACATTGGGGGGACAGGGTAGGGAAGAGAAATCTGCTACATAATGAAGATTCTCCCAACTCAACCTCAGGGCAGAGACGTTTCTCTTCAGTACGCTCAGGGCATCATTACTCTGTAAGTTTTACAAAGCAAAGCCCAAGAAGCAAAGCCATTCTTTTTTGCCTTTTTACTGAACCCCGCATTCTGCCCTTTCACAGAAAGCGGGCTAAATCTAATGACTGTGGCCATCTTACAACCTGCAGGCCATTTTCTGCTTGCAAGCAGGGACGAATTTATAAAGTACTCAGGAAAGAAAGCCAGCCCAGAGCAGGACGCCAGAGCTGCTGTACCTGTCAGCCCTCTTCCCAGGTGTCCCCTTGTTTGGGCAGCAGCGCCTCCACAGTCACGACAGGGGGTGAGAAAATACTTGAAATAAAGTCATCTCTTTAGTTAACAGTAATGTCATCACTGAAACTTTTCATAAGCGTTCCATTTCACTGATTTCAGGACAGTAAGAATTTACTTACAGCACATCCAAATTTAAATAACGGACACAAACCGTGTCAACTTTTAAATGGTTTCTTGTTCTTCAAGGTACTGGCAACATGATACCAGAAATTCCCCAGCCCTTTATCTGTCTTGAGAAAAGCTTACCGACCTAGAAGTCATTTTCCCACTCTAGCACCTAAAAAAATAAAAAAGATTTAAGAATCACAATTCTACAAAGGACATGAGAAAGGTCAGCGGAAAAGCTCTGGTTTCTCTTGACTTTGACCACACAGCTCTCCAAAAAGCATATTGAATATCATTGCACCCAAACAGAGAAACATCATACTATCATCTTTTTTTGCCTATGATGGATGGCATTATATGGCAATAACAGAGCAATACAACGGCAAGTCTGTCTTTTTCTGGGTTTCATGGAAACTGAATCCCCCCAAATGAAGGCCAATTTATAAAGAAAAACAAAGAGTTGAACTTTAAATGCTACTATTTAAGCCTGGCAGTTAATTAGAGTCCTTCAAGGAGTGCTTTTCACTTGAAAGCACATGTGAATTCAAAATCCAAATTCAGACAACCATGTATTTTTCTCAGGGTGGTCTGTGTGCTTTGGTGAGTCTCAGGCTCCTAATTATCCAGATCGGGAGTCGCACCAGAGAGGCAGTGGTGGAGCCTGCCTGGGCCTGGCTTTATTTCCCCTGGAAAACAATGTGCAAGGAGCAGGAGGAAAGACCTTAAGAGTTTGCACCAGGCTGTCACCTGTGTAGATGAGGCCTCATGAACCAAAACTTCTGTTAGGCAAATACATATCCTTCTAGCTAACACAGTGCAAAAATCTTGCTGTAAAGCATAATATTCTGAAGCTATGATTAAATTTGACAACTAGTCAGAATACAGAATTATAAAAATATTATCTAGTATAATTATACCTCTGCAGATTTTCTTTTGAAGAAAAATGTAAGGACCAAGACATGCTTATTTTATAACTACACTATAAAAGCCTCAGATATCTCTATACTATGCTGAAAGCACAACGTGAAGGTATGGTGAGGTTTAGGAGTGCCATCTAAACATGTGTTCCATCCTGAACGATTACAATCCTCTACGGAAGAAATTGTGAGTTAAATCACTTGGTACGTTCCATCTGTATTTGGTATTTTGTGGTTTGCAAATGGGTGGAAGAACAATAAAACACTGTTTATTAAGGGCTTAGCAGGAAGTAGTTACCTGTATGTGAGACGAAGTGTGCCTGGGAGAGGAGGAACTTTCCTAAGGGTCTGCAAGCAAACATGGAGAAGAGCTGTGGGTAAGAGGAAATCTTATACCGCAGTAAATGATGCTATTAAACAAATAAAAAAAAAAAAATTAAGTCATAAGCCACAAGTGAATGAATGAACTGCATTTCTGAGATGCTTAGAAGAGAAAGGAAAATGAATCCAACCCCTTGAAGCAAGGCAGTTAGAAATGTTTTATAGTTTTATTACTCAAGACTGGCAATGACAGTCAAAATTAAAAACAAATTAGGCACTATGGCCTTTATCATTCTCCCTGCTTACAGTCATGGAAGATATTTGTACTTATTGTGTCTTTACCACCACCCAATTTTCTGAAGGGTGTAAATATTGATAATTAAAATGCCAACTTAAAATCATAACAGCACTGTGAGGCAAAGCATATTCGTCAGGCTCACACCTGACGTGTGAGCACTCCGTACAGACGGCTGCAGCCCTTTCACGGTGCTATTGGTGTGGAATTTCTCAGTGTGGTGGAAAGGGACAGGCTGTGGATTTTGCAGTTTTCCTGAAGACATGTTAAAGGGCATATTGACAGATAGCTCTCCACAGACTTTGCGGACTCAGATCTTTATTCCGTCCACCAAGCAAATTGAATGCAACACACTCAAAAATTGAACCCTTTACATGGCAGGTTCATTAATGAACAGAAAACCAACTTTTTTGTTTGATTTTCTTAAAGTAATAACCAGCAAACTCCCAAATCTCTATGTAAGTACTCAAAGGTTGAAACACTTGTGTCTAGGTATAAAACGCTCAAAGTCTTGGACTTGTACAGAGTAATTGCTTAGTCCTACATAGTACTCATTTATTTCTTTCCTTGTGAGCAGTAATGCCTGTCAGATGTGCGTTATCATAGTCCTAGAAGCACAAAGCATTATTGTTGCTTTCTTTTTAGGCAATAAAAGAAGTGGTGCCATTCCCATTTTACAGATAAGGGCATTAGCTATAGAGAACTGAAGCCTCTTGCCTAAGGCCACAGAGGAATTACTTAGTCTGAGCAGGTGATCGCTTATCTGACTCCCATAAAAGAATTTGCATCTCAGGTAGCAACTATTTATCATTAAATATGTCATGAAGCAAAGAATAAAGGCTCAGCAACATGGTCATCGTTCAACAGAAAGACACTTCGGGGGGTGAGTCATCACAAACTGGAGTTCTGCAACAACAGGGCGTTTTAGCAAGAGCAAGGCCAGAGGCTAAGTACTAGAGGTACAGAAAGCATGTAATAAATGGAAGACGACTGAAAACTTACCTAGTTTCATAAAGAAGTGGATATGGTACAAATCACATCACAGGTTTCAGATTCTTGCGGCTGCCTTGGTCTCAGGCTTAGGAAAAAACGGTTCTGATTTATGGCCTCATGTCGAAACCACGTGAAACTCCCCCTTTTATATTTTGATGTGAAAAACAGACTGACGTATTTCAAATTTTTCGAGGCTTTTAAATTCTCAGACTCAAATAAAAACTCAAGACAGCTAAAACTGCAACGTTAGACCAAAATAAAATTTTACAAGAGAACCTGTGCGTCAAAAGATGGCTGAACTTAGCAAACTTCTACTGAATACGCAAACTTAGGTATTTAGTCTTAAAGGTTTCTACTTCTGTAGAAACCATAATTTGTACTGTTATAGTAAGCACACTTTCTCTCCCATGCTGAGCTGTACATAGTATTGACCTAGATCCATTACTTATTGCTACTTTATTGGGGTGTTTTTTTGTCATTGGCAAATTTCGCTAGCAATGATCACTTTTCAGAAACTTGGTATACTTGTTATTGAAGAGATTGAATTACTCCGAATCAAGTGTGTTTCTGTGGAAGACTTGCTATAAATTATGCCAATGGAGATATCTTATTTGAGATAACAATTTGTAATCTAATAGTTGATCATTCTTAACCTACTTACATTGAGATATATTAAATTCGTAGACACTTGTTTGAAATATATTGTTTTCTATATCATTAGTTTCAAGTATTTCGACATTTTAGATGGCTTGGTCATTCAGACATGACTGTTTGCTTTGAACCTAGTTATTCTAACTAATGGGCAAGTTTAAAATTTGATGGTCAGATGCACAGAAATAACTGACATTTTTATTCTCCCATAAAATTTTAATATGAATGGTAATAAACAGCTCAACTAGAAAACCTATTGTTATTTTTAAATTGATTTATGTCCTTTATATTACTACGTTTTTAGCACCCTTTTTAATTTTTACAGTTTATGGTATTTTTCAGTACTAGAGGTACTCTGATAAGAAAGAATAGGACACGCAATAAAATGTATATAAAAAGATTAATTATTTTGCAGAAATGTTTCATTTCCTAATCTTCAGGATGAAAAAATCCAGATATAAACTGCAATGAAACACATCTTATTTCCTAGACTTGCAAAAATTCTTAGAATGAGAAGAAATGGGAACTCCATTGGCAATGAGTACTTGGTGACGGACAGGAATAGCCACACTTTTCCAAGCACCTCCAAACTCTGAGTTTGCATAGCTGCTACCACCTTCTCGGCCAAGGCAACCGCAAGGCTGAGCAGAGCCTCTAAGCCCACCCAACACTGACCCTGAGCCCACAGGAGAGTGGAAATGGCAATTGTGTACTTTTGCTTTACACCTCTTCCTTCTGCCCCATCTTTAAGGGACTGTTTATATGAAACAATCAGAGAAGACGGTATATTTTTCTTCAAAAGTTTCTTCTGAGGAAAAAAATAAATAAAACAATTTACTCTGACTGGAGATACGTGAGCGTCTAGAACAGGCAGACAAATTGGCAGGCTACAAGTATCTGGGCCGGATCTCCGTATTTACTGATGGCATCTTCTTTCAGTGCTCTGACGGTTCAACTGCTGCCTCTGGAGCCTCATCCAATGCTGCTTAGATTGAGATGTCTACCTAACTAAGGAGGAAGAAAGGTGACTGAAGAAAGGAAATTACAGGAGGAAGACTGCAAGAGATAAATCATACTTGAAATGCCATTTAATTAAATATTATGTTATTTTCATGATAAGAACCTTCTGATGCCTACGAAAATCATTTTATCAGGATCCAGAAGGAGATCGGTAGACAACACCAACATTGCAAACCAACACATGACAACTCTGCTGAAGTCAGAACTTAATACGACTCAGCAGAGCTCCCATCAGCATAAACGTGACAAGAGCTGGAATCCTTTCAAATTATATTCAGAAAAATAAGGAAAGCTCTTTAAAGGGTTTAATACCAAATTATGTTGTTGGGTGCAGGTAATTACACATTAGTTTACATCTATAAAACACCTAACTATTCATTTTGCTTTATTCTCAGAATTCTGATTTGACTCAGGAAGTTCTGGTCTTACAGTGCATGCTTTTATCTTCCATCTCTTTCAGCGTATAAATGTTTGCAACACTTTTGTAAGCTGGTCTCATAACTCTAAATACCACTGAGGGATTTTTGTGGTTTTTATTTGTTTATTCGGTTATCCGTTTTTTCCTGGGTGTTTTCTTCAGGAAGAAAATAAGTTTTGTTAAACCAGTTAATTTAAAAATGGGCTGAGATGCTGCTAAATTCACAGTAATGGTGTATTGTTACATTTGTTTATTTTAATAAGAAACAATTTGGATTTCCTGGTAATTAACAAATGGTCATAGAGTATTTTAAGTCAATGTCACAGCTCAGAAAAAACTTCAGAGCTTGCTGAGTACAAGTTCACTGAAAAACCTCAGTCTGTTATCTTTGTGAGCTCAAGCTACGAGTGTTTTTTCACTGAATATTTGATAGGTCAAGTACAGTTCAAAGGCAGAATGATTTTTATTCACCACACTATTCTACAGCATGTTATTTTTGAGTAGATTTGAAGCTAAAAGGATGGAAGTGGAAATGTAAAGAAGAGCAGTCACATCTGGCTTATACTGACCACAGTAAATAAAAAATTTGTTTCTCAATATACCAGAAAATAATACCAAAGAGTATTCAGAAAAGACTTCAAATTATTAATTGTAGCATTTTTAAATACAGTCAGAGAGCTCGGCCTCGGTAAGCTGTACTCAGCCTAAGGTTGAATAGGTATTAAGAAGACTCAAGGTGGCTTTATACCAATTGCCTCTTATGAATTCAAGGCATTAGAAAAGGGTAATTTGGCTGCCTTACAACAAGTGTTATGTAAAAGCATGTTCAGAGCTGCCTAAATCACATCTGTGGGATCTAAGAAGCTGTACAAGCCAGAGACCAGTAGTGACACTTGGCTGCTTCCTACATATCACGTTGGGATTTCCAAGAGACACTTATAGGTCATTGGTTTCCAAATGTTGAGCAAAGACGACAGCAAAGAGAGAGAGGTGAAGGCGGTTTTTCTACCCATCATTTTCAACAAAGTCTAATCTTATTACATAAAAATGTACTTGCTTTAAGTAACAACTCGATATAGCATTATTTATGGCCCAGGCAAGTATGAATTGGAAAGTAACACATTTGTGATTTCTTTCTGTTGCTTTGTATTGATACAAAAGCAAATAAACTAACCTCAAAGAGTCACAGAAGGAAGCTTCTGTGTAAGTGACTTGCATGGGTTTATCAGAAGAAAAGCGCTGCAACAATAAAAGTGAGGTAATGTCAAAAACATCTACCGGCTTCTTCAAGGAAATTACTTGTTTCATTGCCATCTCTCTTTTTCAAAACAGCATCAAAAAATTTCTCTTTAACCAGGGTATAATGCAAGGAATCGTTCATGAGAATGCCACAGAAAGGATCGCTCTCTTTTACAATATGAGCAGCTTACCAGGCATCCTGCTATGCATACTTTATCAAGCAAGATCTTGACTTTTTTTTCCGTTTCTGGTGGTTTTATCAAACAAATGAAGGAAAAGCCTTATAAATCCTTTTTTATAATTAGCGCAGATTCAATAAAATGAAAATCTTATATTCTTTAAGATTTAAAAACTTATTGTAATGCCTTTGTTATAATGGACACCAAGATCACCGTACAATAAAGGAATTCAGAGTATTCTCTTTTTGCCAGCGGTACACTGCCTGTGGGAGGATCAGGAGGAGGTAATCTGTGTTCAGATTTAGCCTAAAAATAGTCGAACTTAAAATTAGAAAATACTTCTGCAGCCTCTGTAACAATATGAAGGAGTAGGAAAAGTAAGACATGGTTTTACAAATCCTCATCTATTTGGAAGAGCAGGATTCACAAGTGAATCAGCGTACCATTTAAAAATGTAGCCCTACAAAAAAAGGGATAGCAAGGGAGCAAAGACGACAAAGCAAAATCAAAGAGAATGGATTGAGAGCAGCCCTGAGGTGAAGGACACGGGGGGTGTTGGTTGATGAGAAGCTCAACATGAGCTGGCAATGTATGCTCGCAGCCCAGAAAGCCAACCGCATCCTGGGCTGCATCAAAAGAAGTGTGGCCAGCAGGTCAAGGGAGGTGATTCTTCTCCTCTACTCCGCTCTTGAGAGACCCCACCTGGAGTACTGCATCCAGCTCTGGGGCCCCCAACATAACAAGGACATGGACCTGTTGGAGTGGGTCCAGAGGAGGGCCACGAAGATGATCAGAGGGCTGGAGCACCTCTCCTATGAAGACAGGCTGAGAGAGCTAGGGATTTTCAGTCCGGAGAAGAGAAGGCTCTGGGGAGACCTTATAGCAACTTTCCAGTATCTGAAGGGGGCCTACAGGAAAGATGGAGAGGGACTCTTTATCAGGGAGTGTAGCGATAGGATGAGGGGTAATGATTTAGGATGAAGGGTAACTGTTTTAAAGTGAAAGAGGGGAGGTTTTAGATTAGATATTAGGAAGAAATTCTTGACTCTCAGGTTGGTGAGACACTGGAACAAACTGCCCAGAGACGTTGTGGATGCCCCATCCCTGGAAGTGTCCAAGGCCAGGCTGGATGGGGCTTTGAGCAACCTGGTCTGGTGGGAGGTGTCCCTGCCCATGGCAGGGGGGTTGGAACGAGATGATCTTTAAGTTCCCTTCCAACCTAAACCATTCCATGATTCTATGATATTGAGCATAACAGAGATGGAAGAAGCCGCTTACTGGAACCAATAAGTAGCCCATGTAGGATAAATGTAGTATATCAAGATTAACATTTTGTCTCACCTCATTTCGCCAGCTTTCAATGTACTTGTATTTACTCAAACTCACTTTACAACACCATATCTGAACTTCAGTTTATTTTTCCATTCGCTCATTTCTTGTACTCCCTTTTTGGTCAGCCTCTCTAAAATGGAATACAAACCCAAAGTAAATAGTTGAATTACTATTGAATTATTTCTAACCAAATAGCTTCTTATTCAAACTCAGGTGTCTAAATAAATTATTTCCTCTCCCTAACTTTCTGTAAGTTAGGAGAAAATTGGCTGCTTGAGCTCCGCTTACAGGCCTCTGCTTAAGAAAGATGTATTTAATTTACATACTTGCTAAGACAGCACAATAGCGGCTTAATCTCTGAAATGTCTCCTGGTTCAACTAATATTTTCCAGAAGAATGGTATTATCACCAGTGAACAGGGATTTCTAGTTATTAATTTGAAAAGGTACATGCCAGGCAGCTACTCAAACTGAGAAAGTTGCCGGTGCTCAGCAAGGCCCATGGAAGCGTAACATTTGCAGTTAATGTTGAGATTAATCTAGGATCAGAAGGCCCTCACCATGCAAAAACAGATTCCTGCAAAAGAACCTCAAATTTCTTCATCCAAACCAGTTTACAATGACTCCAAGCACCTACCTGTTCACTAGTGACCTTTTATGAAAATTAACAGGATGCAACATGAAGAACTTATTTTTTCCTAAGCATCAGCATAAAGTTCCCTCTGCTTGCTTTCATCCTATTACTTATCCTTAGACTACTTCAGATCATCCTAAACATCTCCATGGTTATTTCCAGCAACATACTTACTGATAACAAAACCCCCAGCAAAGCTTCCCGTTGGTATTCACTCCTTTTCAGCATCTTCAATGCAATCGCAGTGGACAATATGTTTGAACTATTGCAGTAACAAGCCAGACACTAATAAGGTAAAAACATTGCAAGAACCAGAAAGAATTAAAAAAAAAAAAAAAAAAAATCACTTGAAGAACAACATTATATTTGCGCCTGGAAAAAAAATAAAAAATTTAATAGACCAGACATGTATCCTTCCAAGTTTTTATGGAGACAATAAACCAAGAACTGGGTAATATGTTCTGATCATCTGTTTTAGGCAGGCTCAAAGTACTTGTCTGGTAAAATTATTGCTTTATATAACAGTTTGTTCTTTTTGTTTTGATTAATGACTATGCTAGTTTCTAAGTAGCAACAGTTCCTACAGCTACATTGGAGAAAGCACATTTTTTGGAACTGTAGTTACCTGCTGGTGAGAAAATGACTGTCCTGCCAGTGCATTTTACAGAATGCAATTAAATCTTGCCGTGAAATAGAAAGTGCCTCGTGCAGCTTTTTAAATAGGTAAGAATTTTCAAGCATCCCGTTCTTGTTTTTCTAATTCAAGTGCATTACATACCATGTGACTCTCCAGACAAGATAAATTGCTTTTGTTTGAAATTAATTTACTGTATAAACATATTCTCTCTAAATATCTTTGAAAGCACTCATACTTCCTCACAAGTCCTTTTGGTAGCTAAGACAGATTTTACAGCTTGTTTTTTTTTCAGGCTCAGTGCAGAAGTACATTGTGTGCACGTCTTCTGGTGTTTGATCTTTTTCCTTTACAGAGTTTGGTCACAGAACAAAGACGCACGAAAATATAGCTTCATTTCACAGGCACATAAACCAAAATGGTAGTCTTCAGATAAAGAAACTGAATACACTTTGACTATTGCAGAAGCTTGAATACTGTTGTGCTTTTTTCTGTCTAAACCAAAAAGCAGAAAACTGGCAGAGCTAATTGTGATCCCGAAGATGAGCTGCTTTGAAATGTGATGGACAAACACAACACGCAACCCACTGCTTCCACTTCTTCAGCAGTCTCATGGAGTTTAGCGAGTACGAGGCAGAACAACATCCGCAACCACAAGCTGCTAATCCAACCTGTGCTTCAAAGAAATTGGATTAGGACAGAGGAACATCAGGCAAAATGCTGGTGTTTCCATACTTTTTAAAGAAATGTCTTCAAATAGTTAGCTTTTCTTTGGAAAACAGGAAGAACTAGGAAGACAGAGCAGCTAATTTCCAGGTAACTGTGTTTGAATGTAAAAACTGGGAATAAAACCTTTAAGAAATTGTTTGAAATCTATAGCAGGAAAGAAAGTGCTTTTGTTTCCAATTGCCAAAAGTTAAATCTGCATGTGCAAAAATCTCTTAAAAAAACTTCATGGGATGAAAGATGCTAAAGTGGTAGCCAGATTTTGAGAGCATCTGCCAGAGATTCATGTGCAGTTGTATGAACTGGACATATGGATTCAGTTACATTATGTGAAAAGCGTTTGGCACACAGAAGTTGTACTTCTGTAAAAAGCCAAGGAATATAATGCAGAGGAGCCAGGAGAAAAACGTCTTTCAAACTAACGTAGAAAGTGAAAGGAAAGAAGATCAGAGAGTTGTGGGATCTTGTGTCCTGTAATAAAGAGAAAGTAAATTTCTCAGAGCATTCATGAATAAATCTAGAGCTTAGTGCCATATTCCAAAAATAAATCAGAACAATCTGTGTACAGGAAAGGTTAACAGCCAGTCTGCTGCTATAAACTTACTTGGTTTTCTTTCTACATCCTATTATTGTGGGTTTTAGTTGTGGGTTTTGTTGTTTCTTGGTTTTGTTTTGTTTTGTTTTTTTTTCAAGAAGAAACTTTTTACTGCATCAGGCCAGAGACAACTCTATTAGCACAAAGGACATTCCAGGAATGAGTAAAGCCCTCTACAGCAAACACCAGAGGGTTTTCCAGTGAACATAGGGTGGAGAGGACACAGCCTTCCCACCAGAGGGCCAGCCAACACTTCCCCTCCCAGTTCCATATCAGCCACGTGGTAGGTGGGGAATCTGGTTTTCACGTTTAACCTCTTCCTTGCTGAGCCTTCAGTTTGACTTTTATGCTTTGTGCCAACATTTTCCTCTCTTTCCCAGTTTCTGGCTGCCATTGCACACCTATGGCTGTCTCCTCTTCCCCAAGCTTTCTGACTCTGGAGGGAGGTGAGGGGTCTCCTTCATTACTTTTCTCTTGTGCAGATCTTACTAAGAGAGTGATTAGTTGCTGTATTAGCTGATTATTGTTTGGAGTGGTGCAGGCCAGAAAACACCTTTACTTGGCGATTTAAACTTGCTTAGGTCTTTCTACACTCATTATCATTCTAATTCCTTCCAAAAAACCTTGAATTGCTTGTTTTCCATCCCCATAATCTTCAGATGCTACTAGATGAGCTAATTTATATAACCAATGACTTTCTGTCATGTGCTCGGTCTGAGCAGAATGATAAAAATCTTTGCTGATGCTTTCCTTATTTCAATAAACACTCGACCAAATTCCCCTTGCAGTTAGATCTTCACTGCATTTCCTTGTCAATGGGGTTGAAAAATGTAAAGGGCAACGTAAATTTAATGTTATCTGGTCACAAGCTTATCGTGCAACCAAAAGCCACTTCAATCATAACCAAAATCCCGTGTATCAAAGCCTGAACATTTCTAAGTAGATCTTTTCGTACTAGCTGCTAAATTACTCCTCTGATACTCCAGTCACATCACCTGTGTCAATGGGACAGGAACTGCAGCTTCTCAACAATTTCATGCTTGCCCCTTTTTCCGGGAGTCATTGTCAAAAAGCAAGTTAAAAAATGGTAAAAATACCAGGATCCTAAAAATGGCATTGTATGACAAGTCTGAGAAAAACTGGAGGTTTTACACTCTCAGTCTGATGACTTCAGCCTAACGGAGGACCAACCCAACCTTGTGTTTAATACAAAATTGTAAAGTTTGTCTGTATATTATTTCTTCTTGCAGCTGTGGGTGCGGGACTTCTAAAAAAAAGACTGAGACATGGAGAAAGGCAATCAAGCAAACAGGACTGGCAGTGCCCAGTGTAAGTCTGAGGAGCTGTGACGCACCACGGGAAAACTACAGAGCAAGTTTGGGTGATGACTTTGACCAACTCTATCTTTGACCTCTACTCAGTCTTTGTAATTACTGTGATTTTCTTTCATTTTATTGTGGTTTTTCAAACTGTATCTGCACTTCACAAATGCTCTGTTTGCTTCAGTAGAAAGAATCCAAACAAACAAGCAAAAAACCAAGCCAAAAGCACAGCCCCAAAGCTTGAAACTACATATTAGAAGTAGGAACGGCCAAATTCCGCATGCTCAGACTTCTCTCATTCCCAGCCCTGTGTTCAGAAGGGAGAAGAGCGGGCAAAGCTGGCCGTCTTTCTACGGTGCTTCATCTGAGCCTGCCAGCCCAACCAAGGCCTGTTAGTGTCTACACACGCACCCAGGCAACCGTGCACCAGCCGCTGCAGCTGCCGGCTCTGCCGATAAGCCCCCATTGGGGGGAGCTGATGAAAGAAAGTGCTGTGCAAACTGGGTCTGGACAGGCAGGCTGCCTTCCCCCAGGAAAGGCTCTAGTTCACGCTGAAATGAAAGACAAACTACTATTAAACAGAGGATATAAGGCCATAAAATTTCAAGTGTCAAACCAGCATCCTAATATTTCTGTATTATCTATAAAAAAAGATTTACGGTACTTTCTTCAGAAGTAAAACACAGATGGGGACTGAAAAGCCATTTTTGGTCCCTGTGCTGGAACACTGCTTTATGATCTGAAACCAGCATCTGCCAAAGAGGTTATCATTCGCGTGTACAAACGAACTATACTGCAATATTGAAAAATTAATTAAACCATTGTTTATTCAATTACATGCTATGTCCCCACTCTATCTAGATAAACAAGCTGAATCAACTTCTGAAAGCTCTCAGCCTGAAGAGACTGAATCCTATTATCAGCTGTTAAATTAAACATTTAGAAGGCTACATTCCGTGAAAGGATATTTCCAAGGACCTGAGGTACTTCTAAAACAGCCCGTTTAAAAAAATTTGGCATTTTAAACAATCTTACCTTGACATTTTTTAGAGCCTAAATATTCCTGCAAATGAATTAACTTCCATTCAATGTTTTTCCAGCAATATTTATGCATTAAAATATTTTGTTTACATAAACCAAAGGGAATAATCCAATAAATAAGAGAGAGTGTGTCTGACAATGTAAGGTTTTCTTACCTGGAATCACAAGCGATGCAAAACTGTGTGAAATTCCTCTCTACCTCGCTTGGAGCACTGTGGCTAGGTGTAATTTCAGAGCAGACTACAGAAACTTCACGCTTCTGCCACCACAGTCACCTTAATTGTGCAGAGACTACTTCTGTGTTAGTACTTCCATGACACTGACAGGGGCATAATTAATTTTCCTTGTAAGGAGATACTACAACATGTCAATGGCTGTCCTGGTTTGAGGGAGACTCGGGCCCAGGACCGACAGCATTTACGATTAGAAAAAGTTCCGACGACAGACAGAGCAGATGTACTTGAGCACAGAAACCACCTGGCAAGTGTCACTTTACAGTCCAGCATGTGCAGAAATGCTTTCAGAAGTGATGAAGTTTACAGCACCACTGGAATCGTGTACTTTTACTACATGAGAAACTGGCAGCAATAGCAGCTGCAGGACAAAACTTCTTCCACTGGCGAACTACGCCCTTTTGGAGGGTGGGGGAAAAAAAAAAAGCTCGTGTATTCAGAGATTAAAACCAGAATACGATATGCACGTGTCATAGGGACATCCACTGCTTCTGCAGCTTCAGTCATCAGCACTGAAGCAAGTGCTTCATATTTATATTTGGCTCGTGGACAGAGATTTTATTTAAAAGATTAGCCAAAGAGAAATAGCGAGAAAAAATATATCCCACATAAATTTCCATCTTCTTTTAAGTGACACAGAGCATAAAGCCTATAAAACAGTTCTCACCTTAAAGCAAGGAAAAAAAAAAGCAAGGAAAAAAACATTGTCCCTGCTGAATAACAAAGCAAAGGTGGAAGAACTTCAAAACCAGACAGACTACTCACTCTTTCTGAGTAAGCAAACAGAGTCAGCATGGGTAGTTTTACACTCATCCCATTGCACTCCTGTGTATTTTCTTTATCTGTAAACAAACGCTCAGATGTACTTTACACACTGCTCAAAAAAGAACAGTAATTTCCCCCCTGACTGGATAAAGGCCTCAGAATCAGAAATCTTAATCTTATGTGAGCCTGATCCCAGATTTTATTCATTTTATTCATATTAGTTATGTGGGTTTGCCGTGAGAAGTAACATGGCACAGCTCCATCCCAGAAACAGGCTGGAGGACGACTTGAAAGGGTTCAAGATGGTTGTTTATGCAAAACAATGTTTTTCCCGGTGTGATACACCCCTCGATTTACCACTGGATGCGCTAACCTTCGTTCAGCAGTAAGAGCGGCAAGGCATCATACAGCTGCTAATGTAGTCTGAAAGTTTACGTGGTACAAATAAGAGCTGACTCCTACAACAGCAATGCCAATACAAAGGCAAGTCAGGACCCCCAGCCCAGAGTGAGTCACAGCGTTTTTCTCCTGTGTCTCGTAACGAGAGGACAGATCCTGCTCATAGCAGAGCTCAACTTGTTTGGCGAGGACTGTTTAAAGCAGCAGCTTCAGGCTGAGCCTGTGCCGGGGGAGCCCCATGGCTGGGTGAGCAGGGAGGTCCCCAGAGCCGTCATTGTTCCCCGGTCCTACTGGTGGCAGTGGCCAAACTCTTGCCTTGCACCATGGGGCCCAGGGCCCAAGTTGTACTCAGCACAGTACCTTTGCCATCAGTACAGTTATTCTCGATTTTCAGCAGTGAGTAGGTCCCTAGCAGAGTCATTGCCATCTTTGACTCGTTTCACACCCGTGTCCGATGCTGGTGTGCTCTGCGATACACGATTCAAAGGCTTTCTGCTAAATGTAGGAGAGGGGATGGATTTGACACTGGAGTGTCAGGAGGGAAATGACCACGGGTTAAGCTCAGATGGACAGAGATATTCATTCTGATGCTTGAAATTGAGCTCTGTTGAGATTGCAGTTCAGGTTTCACAGCATCAAAATCCTCTAGTCATTCCTGAATGAAAACGGAGCAGGCAGAAATCTGACTTGGGCGATTAACTCTTAAAATTTCAAAGTTATTAAAGTTTCGAGAAGAAAATAATTACAACCCAAATGAAAAACCTCTGGCTGTAACCGAAACCGAGAGTTCAAACGTGCCACCGCTCTGCAGACCGAGCGACCAGAGCTGAGCCCTGGGGAACCCCCGAGGCGGCAGTGAGGAGCTGCACCTGCACTTACTGGAGGCACTGTAAATCTGCTCTGACCGCGGGAACATTGTACGGAGCTCAATAGATCAGATTGGCCCTTACTGTCTTCAAAGCAGATTTACTAGGGGACTAATGGGTTTTCAGCCCTTCCATCTCCCTCGGTGACACTTCCCCATGCAGTGCATATGGGATTTTTGGATAAATGACATACCAGTCAGAGAGGTAACTGTTGTGCAGTGGAGCTGGACTTCTTCCTACGCTATGTGTGGAGCAATGCCAATCAAGCGATGGCGTCTTCTTTTCCAAAGGAGTAACCTTTGGGATTTTTTCTGGGTCTTTAATAACCTTTACCACTACCAGAACAGCATAAAGGAGGCTTTATGGTACAGGCTACTGACCTATTTTTGATATTTATTTCTACAGAATGACCTTTTCTTTCGCTTGAAGTTTCACACTGCTTATTCCAACTACTGTCTAAGTATTGCACTAGAGCTGGAAATAAAAATGGAGGGTAATAATATAAATGAAGATCTGGCACGTCTAATTTTAACAAGGCAAAAAGTGCTCATTTGTTAGTCCTCTCTCTTCCAAAAGAAGAAAATCTCTCCTTTTTTTTTCCAACGCTGATTGCATTAAAAGACAGGACAGAAGGAAGCCGGCTGGCAATGGATAGAGCTATCTATCTACTCTCCTCAATCTACCGCTGTGGGCATTCATTTAAATGTCAGGCTTGGTCCTATCTCTGCAATAGATACAAAAATTGCTTTTGTTGAATTTATCAGTAGATCTCACGCTGTCTATTTATGAACACTTTTTTTTTTTTTTCTTTTCATAACCACCGTTTAAAGAAACAGCAGAACTCTCCAAACGTGCATGCTCAGCTTCTTGAGGTTGGAAATATATCTCTTCATGAATAGTTTTACCTGGCCGTATTTAAGGCCCGGCCAGTTCTCCTCTTTATAACTCCACTATAGCCTCAGAAATCTTGTAGGAACTCTTCAACTCTTTTACATTTTCCTTTGTGATTTAACTTTCATATAACCTGTTATTTTCTTGCGTTGGCTTTTTTATTTTCACAAAGGATTCAGAAATAAACCCTTTTCCAAAGCCCCTACATGAAAATGATTGAAAAGGCAACCAAAATCAACCCCAATTACATTTACTTCTGTGGTTTGTATGGTACAAAGAAGCCATACTTAGGAATCCATTTTTCTCTATTTGACAGCAATTGCAGCCCATCCAGAGACTACAACTATCTGACAGCCCAACCTGCAAAGAATAATGATTAAACATCAAAATACCTACCAAAACAGTGTATTTAAGCAATTTGTCCATTTAAGCAATTTGTCCACAGAACAGCACGAGAGAAGTGACACAATAATTCATTGCTGTCTTATCTCTGTTTTTTCTAACCCTTCCTGAGGTGTACCTTTGCCCTGTGGCACGGGCTATTGGAAGGTATGTACTTCGCATAAGGCCTTAACATTGGAAGCTCGTTATGAGCAGGCAATTTGGTGATGAATGCTAATGCCAGTCAGGGCTTTCAGCATCAGTCACTTTTCAGCACCTGATTACCCAGCGAGCGGCTCTCTGTATCACAGCACTTACTGTCTCTCCCGCAGTGACAGTGCCTCGAAACGGGCCCAGTGATTCAGACATTTCTTTTGAGAGACTCTCTCCAGGTCTGATTGCAGCACAGGGGCACAAAGCTACAAAATAATCCCTCTACTTAATTTTAGCTGCCAACACTCCGACTCAAGTCAAAGGGGAGGTTGTCTTAGAAAGTTACACGTGCAGCGGCTGCCTATGAACTGTGGCTACATTGCCCTGTCTCTCCTGTTCGATTCAACAGTACTAGTCTGGTATAAAACAGGGCAGAAGGAGGCAATGATCCGCCAGAGCATTTAAGCACTTCTTCAGTTTGCGGTCCCTGCACTGTTCCACTGAAGTCAATGTTTTTCTTCTCCATGCTTGGACTTCTGGGTATGCAGTTTCTCCGCTTGTCCTTACCTCGAGTTTAAAGAGTTTTGACACCTCATGCAAATTGTCAGAGAATTTTAACATATATTCATAAAATCCAGCCTGCTCAAGATGGTATTTCTGAATATAAAGATAAAGCAAAGAACATACAGGGACCCTGATTTAGATAGAATGGTTGCATACTCTCTCAAGGAAATAAGTGAGGTCACAGTCTGACATTTTTTTCTCCTCCCAGTATCCATTCTAACTAATTTTTACATTGCTTTTGTTTTTCAGTCTAATAAATCACAGTTAGCTATGTAGGCTGATATAATGTCTCTGTAATGCTCTGGACAAGTGCTGGTGTGTTAGTTATGAAGAAGCGAGTGTGTAGGCAAGCACTCATTAGCGTTAACTAATGAATCCTCTAACCAAGTCACACACAATTGAGAGGAGTACAAGTTACTGAGGCTTATTGCACTGATACAGTGGGCTTTCAGGGAAGGGGGTTTTGTTTGTTTGGTTTTGTTTTGATTGAGTGATACTATTCGCTGCCTTCTTTGTTTTGTAAGAGGTAACAGTCCCCGGTATGCTTCTAAACTGAGCTATGGTTTATGGGAGACCTTACTTTTATGTGGAACAAAAGCCAGATTTGCCTGGGAGTGATCTGAAACGCAGTCTCACTGTGCTGTAGCAGTAATAAAACAATGTGATCCTGCAGAGATATACAGGTGTACTTTTCTGAATATATGAGTGACTTCATAACACCATTGAAAGCCCTGAAAGCTAAATGAAGTCGGTCTTTGTACTTTGAAAAACAATCAGTCCCTTGAAGACCTCGGGGAAAGCACAGGTGAGCTTTGGTTTCTGCAGAGGCTGTGAAACACAATAGGTTACAGGGAGTGAAAGTACCGTGGAAAGCTGGCGGGAGCCACTCTCTTAGCTTGTGACATTTCATAGTCCTGGTCGTTTCATAGTTTCCCTGTAGCTATAGGGCTGTTCTCATTGTTTGTTTAGGGAGCATTTTTTCCTCTAGATGCAGTGATCCTCTCTACCCTCCCGCTTGAGAAATGGCCTCTACAAGAGGAGGATTGTGGCTATTTAATTTTTGCATTCTTCATTGCATGCTGTGCTCCTTTCAGAAATCAGTGAGACAGGGACGAAGAGAGGAAGCAGTATCTTTTCTCAAAAGCTGCTGAGCAAACCCACGGGAAGAAGCTTCAAGAGGCTTCAGGGACAGGGGAGGCAAAGCTGGAATCTGGAATCCACCACTTTGTTGCAGCTCAGAAAGTTGTGGAGAGTCAAAATCCAATCCTAGAAGCAGCAGGCAGCTTGCAAAGACTGTCATAGCCATATGCCACTAGTTTACAAGCCCATTTTATTTCCATTTCCTCTTACTTTGTTGGTTTTAGTTTCCCTTATTTAAAGAGCCTGAGATTTCAGTCTAAGCAGACCTCCTTCAAAGCTCTTCTTGATTCCGTCTCCCAGGGCTATAAAGATCTGGCCAAGCATGCAAGATTACAAAGCATTCCCAGGGAACACTGTCCTGGCAATGAAAGAATAGGAATGCTGAGAACGGCTCATAACATCAATAATTTCAAAAGGAGCAAAAGTGAGAGGTCTTATGGAGTAGGATTTGGGCACAAGAGAGCTGGATACAATTTCCAGCTTCACCATGTGGAAATTCACTTAATCCATCTCACAGTCTATGCCTCTACCTATACACTGGGGACGTATGCTCTACTCCCTTGGACTTTTTTGTTACTAACATGGATAACGTTGTTAATTTACTGATTGATATTCCTTAGAAGCACTGAGAAAAGGGGGTTAACTGAAACCTTTTAAAAAATCCGACCTCCCTTCCCCTCCAGCTTCAGTTCGAAGCCATGGGGTTAGCAGAAGTCACCTCCAAGGCATGGTGAATTCTCCCCTCTTAACTTGTCCTCAACACCACTGGAGGAAAGAGCAGGTTCCCTGCCAAACGCACAAGGATGTGTAAGGGGAGGATGCGTCTTCCTCTTTCTGTCTTATTAAGTCATAGCTACACGCGTAAAAGAACATATTTTTTGTGCCAAAATAGTCTTGCTCTTCTTTCAGTAATAGGATAGCAATACCTGTGTCGGCTGTGGGGGAGTAAGAACACTGGCGAGCTCTGAGGGAACAAACACAAGCACTACAGAGTGCACATTATGCACAAAATGAGCTACCTTCAGAAAGCTGGCTGACTTCACATTAGCCAATGTATACATACAATAATTAGGATAAAACACTGCTGGTATACATGGAGTAACCTAGCAGGTAAACCACATACCAGCATAAATAACTGAGACTCCAATGTTAATGAAGTACATAAAGAAGTATACCTCTAGCATTAGCGAGCCAGCGCTATGTTGTCTGGATTTCATTGAGGATTCATTTGAGAATTTAAGTTAGAAAACTAGTCCTGACATCTCATCTTGACTGAGTACAATTTTCTCCACGCTTCTCTTTATGTGCCTGGAAAGTTATATGTTTTCATTAAAAGCCTTCATAATAGAGACAGCTCGGAGTAGAGAAGAGAGAGAATTTAAAATAAAGTTGATTCTTGGAAGAGCAGTTCTCATGGAAGCAGATCCTTCACTATCCCACACTTGAAACCATTTCTAAAACCACAAAGTAGATCATGGAACAACTGGGCTGACATTCTGCTCTAAGGAACCACTACTATGAACATTAACAGTGGGCAATGAGCCCATAGTGTGAAAGGTATAGGAAGACTGTCCCCTCCACTCCCCATATCTGTGATACGGCAAACTGCACCATTCTTACTAAAAATACCAGGATATATTTCTTAAAAAAAAACCCATAAAGTAAAAATAGAATGTTAAAATCTCCTCTTTCTTTTAAGAGGCAAATGGAATTAATTCAACGGGGGGGTGGGAGGTGTCCTGGTGAGGACACCCCTCCCTAGGCTAGCAAAGAGCTCCACTTACTGGCAGATGCAGCCTCTGAGTTATTGCTTCCCACTTAATTACTGAGCCAAAAGTAGGCAGCGAGAAATCAATTACCCACTCGATCAACCCAGAATAAAAGAATTACCTTTCTTAAAAGTACCTGGTGACAGCTCACATCCTTTCAGATATACTTCCTGGTTTAAAATGAAACTTCTACCATGGACAAGTACATGGACAAAATGTAAAGTGGCGAAGCAGAGTGAAGAACGATACAACACCCGCTGGGGCCTTTCCCCTGACATCAGTAGTATTAGCCCCAGTAGGAAAGTAAAGGTAAGGATTTGATACTACCAGTACTTTCTGTGAAGCCCAGATTGTTATAGCCTGGTATACTGACATTTTGTGGTCAGAAAATTAATCCAGATTATGCATAATCTATCCACGTTTTGGCATATTGTAGTGCACAATATATGCAAGTTACAGGTTTTTTCCAAGGCAACACAATGCTGCATAAAAACACGCTGCTCTTTGTAAATTGTTTTGTAAATTGCCTTTATGAGTATTCTCCCACATCTTTGTCTTTCATTATAACACCATTCTTTTCACCTTTATAGCAAAGTTGAATTTGGCCAGTAATTCTACCCAATGCTTCTTCAAAAGCACCTCATCAGTGTTTCACTCATGTGGATGAAATTACATTTCATGGTGTACAACAGGATGTTTTGCATGTAATGAATGATCAGAAACTAATTTGCTCTGTGCCAGAAGTAAGTTTAAAAGTATATCACTCTTCACATCCATTTAACTAAAAAATTAAAATTGATTTTCAAATACCTGGGAGTATCCTGTGGAATAACACAGTGATAGAGGACTATAACACTTTGCTAGGAAGGAAAATGATAAAGGGCCAGAAATGAACCAAAAATATTTTAAAGGACGTTAATCATAAACTGTTTACATACCACCAACTCAAATTACACAAAGTGCATATATAAATGGCAGCAAATTTAATTCAATGAATTTTACCAAGATCACGATGAAAGCATTCTGATTTTTTCAATTAGCTGTCCAAATTGATTTGGGTTTTTTTTTGTGGCGAGGTTTTTCAATCAACCAATGAAGGACAGACTGTGACACATTGCTAGTACTTCACACAGGGCATTCCCAGTCTGCTGTGTCACCGGGACTGCTGGTAACCTGGCGTTATCGCCGTCTTAAGTCAATGCGTACACCCCAATAAGTGGATTGTCCTGAGTGAGCCGTTGGAATAGCACCGCTCTCAGGCCCAGGAAGAATTTAACGTGGAGAATTTATTGTAAACAGTGTTCAACAGGCAGGAACTTAATCATAATTTTAGTGCTCTCTTAAATTTGGGCTTTGATTGTTTTTGTCCCAGAAGCAATATGAAGAGTTTAGAAAGCTCTGTTGTTTCCCTTGCCGTGTTGAGTGCTGCTCCTTTCCATTCAAACGGCTCACACTTCAGCTCATTGCGTGCAGTTGTCCACCATCGTGGTGGCCTGTCGTGTCTTTTATAGGTATTTAAGTTTTGACTTTTCACACATACTTAGGAGCAACGTCACTATACCGAGATCAGAATCAGGCCCACACAGGCATTTGCTTAAAACGCACACATGGAATGGGAGAGTAATAGTACCCCTTTTGTCTGGCCCGTTTAATTAGCTCCTTGGCAATACTACTACAAATGGAAACCTATCTTTCTGGTGCTTCGATTAGTGTCCGACAAAACACTCACTTTCTAAAAAAAAAAATCTTCAAGGAAACATGCATATAGAAATTAACTTAAGACTATAAATTAATGCATACAGAAACGCCTGCTGCATTAATCGTTCTAAGCACGTACTGGTTTAAGGGAGAGAAGGTACAGTAATTATGCAGCTTTCACCATCCAACAGAAGCATGCCGGCAATATAATAAGCGACAACATGAGACAGATAAGTCTCCTTTATTTGTAGACAGAGAATTGAGAGACAAGTTCAATTCTTTTTCCTTACCAAATGTTACGCAAATGGCCTCTAGAGGGATCCAGGTTATTGCTTTTCTGCTGAAATCTCTTAAGCTCTCCCCCCTTACTTTTTAACAAGTGAGTCATTCATCTAGAAATAATGATGCAAACATTTTACATTAATGGGTGGTATAAGTACAAAGTTCATGACCAGGAGGAAGCTTTTTGAAAATCCAAGATTTACAAAATCTGGAGGGCAAGGTTCACATTCAGTAGAAGTCCAGCCTCAAACAAATCAGCTCTCAGCTCACATCAGATTGAATAAAACAATGCAAACCCGAAGCAGTGCCTAGACAGTTAGCTGCCTATCTGAAACTCAGCTGCACTGGTGAGTCTGCACAATTAGGTTAGGAATGTGGTAAGAATTAGTCTCGTGTTTCTGGGGAATGAGTCAGTGTTTCCCGTTTCAGCTCCTAGAATACTCACAGAAATGTATAGTGCTTCTAAATTATTGTCTCTGGCTTGGGCTTTGTTTGCCTGAATTATTTCACCTTGTTTGTATTTTTACAGCTTTGTTTTTAATAAAGCAGGCATGTACTTAGGAGTTCCAAGTTAAACAAAGAGCAAGACTTTCATTCTATGGTGTCTATATTCTATATATTCTACATTCTGGACATGTCAGGTAGCTTCAAGCCAGCTTCAAAATTCAGTCTAGTAAGGTCTTTACTGAATGTGGGCATCACATGCAATCAAAGGTAATTAAAGCAGACGTAATGACGGTAGGCATGTGGAAATGCCTGTGTGTACAGGTGCGGTAGAAAGTCCTAGACATGCTCCCAACTCTGTTTGCAGCTAAATTTTCAAGTTCATATTCTGCAAAAAGAGCATTTTCAGGGACTCTCAGGTGCTCACAGAAATTTGAATATATGAAGATACTCAGCTAACATCCTATTCTATCTGGAGGAAGTTTGGTTTGGCTTGTGCGAACCGAGATAGAGAGTGAAAGGGATCAGAGAAAGGGTATGCCAGGGCCTCCTGGGTCCACACCCTGTGATGGGAAAAGCAGATCACAATCCTGCCATTAGAGGTCATTTGCTGAAACTGGGCCCTGTAAGCAGACTCCATTCCAGTTTGCAAAATACAACACAATACAAAGCCAGTCCAAAACCAGTTTGGTCCACTAAATTTAAATTTTCATTGAATCACATTCCTTCTGTTAGAGTACTGATAGATGTCTTGATAGCACATCAAGACAGAACAAGAGTTCTGTGGCAGGGGCATTTGGCCAGGGTGCAGGAGGCGTCGTCGTTCATACAGCACCGACCACAGCACCAGATCCACAAAGATATTCACTGTTTGTGATGTGCCTTGTTCCAATCTATAAAGGTCAAATAAATCATCTTCTTCCTGACAACAATTTTGTGAAGATAATTTGTTAGTATCTGGAAGGGCTTAGGAAAGCGACTAGACCACAAACTCAGGTAGAAAAACTCAACAAATTAAACCAGACTTTAGATAAAAAAGAAAGTCGTGATCCTCCTCCAGTGAAACCAATCAGAGCTTTTGTCTCCAAATCAAAAGGAACGTTGTGCAGTTAAAATCTCCTGCTGCTGGTTTTTGGTTTTAAATTTCAGTTTGCAATGAAAAGAAAACACATTTAATTAAAAATGCCAGTATAAACCAAAGTTGCCTTATGCTTTATCGTGTGCTTTGTATAATATTAGAAAAGCTGCAGAATTAAACATTTAAGCTCCTTCCTGAGGGTAAAATAACAAAACTAACAACCATAAATTGGAGTCTAAACAAACATTTCTCATTCTATCAAGCGTGCTGCTGGCTGAATTACTTGATTACACCTATCATTTAATAATCTACTTAATGAGGTTCTCCGTGAGACTCTTCTCATAAGTCAGGGCTACTTGTCCAAAAAAAAAAAAAAAAAGGTGGAGAGAGAAGCAAAGGAATCCTCAGACATTAAAAGGAGCATTTTTGCATTGAAAGTAACAGCATACCGTTTACAGAACACCACCAAATATTTAGCACATGCTTTACCACTGGTACAGTGGTTTACCTTACAGTGGGACTTGGAAACTTGAGTCATGGTGGGTCTCTGCTGTGTTCAGTTCAGAGGGTCCTGAAGATCGCTCTGTTCAGTTATATTTTATCAGCTTCAGTGGACTGTATCTCAGGCCCCACGTACGGCTAAAGCTGCTGGAGTTCTGTCATACAGACTACAACAAATCAACCTGGCTGGAGGAAAGAGAGGGTATCAGATTACTCTTATTTAGGAAAAAGAACCCCAAACCCTAAAGGTAGAGAACGTTATCGCTGTGTATTCTCCAACCTGCAAAACATGAAAAGAAACGTAAAAGAAAATATCATAGATGCTGCTACTGAAATAAAAATTCAAATAACATTAAATAGTGAATTAAAAAAACAGGTCAAGGAATTAGTGGTGGAACAGCAAAACCATTCGTCTCCAACCTCCTAGCAGACCCAAGATGATTTTCAGTAGCACACCTACTTATGACCATATATTTTCACTAATGAATCTCTAAGTGCTTTGAAGGGCAAGCGCTGTTGGTAGTGTTTGTCTCTATGAGATAAACTATTGGCTTATTCATTTTCGGTTCACTATTTGATATGCACTGTTACACAGGTTAAACAAATCCCACACCATAACATTACATGAAAAGAGATAAATATTTGCCACAGTGCTCCCTCACTTAGCAGAAGTACTTATATATATATACAGAAGATTATATGTCCTATACTCTTAAAGATGTGAGAAGATACTCCTGCATCATCTTTACACACTAATAACGTTAGTCGCTCTGGTAGCCGGATGAAGTCTCCAGGAAGTGGGTGCTCATTTTCTGCAATGTTTCAGTGTACCTGCTTCTTTGTCTATATTCTCCCACATTGTCACTGCCCACTTTGTCGTCTTATCTGCTTTTTGTCACTGACTTTGAACGTCCAGATGAACCATGAGTAAAGAAGAAAGGAGTCAAAGAGCTGCAATTTTAAAAGGTAATCAAGCCTGAACATAGAGCCCGTCAGCAGAAGCCTAAGGTTTGTTTATGGTGGATGTAAATCATGCACAGAAGAGAACCCTTCCTATTTCCAGGAACAATTTTCCTCAGATCTTTAACAGGATTCTGCCATGGAGAATAAAAATATCCAGCTGAGAACAAATTCTCTTTCTATTTTTAAAAAAATATTTTTTCCCATTATTTTGGGCTCACCTGGCATTGTGACTAATGAATTTCCTTTGCCACTTTTTGTCCTTGGAATGGATATAGTCAGAATGTGTCAGGTGGTGCAGATGAGCAAATTGCTTCTTTTTAATTTGGTGTCAAGCCCTAACAAATCTACAGTACCTCTTTCCATATCTACACATATTTCAAATTTGCCAAAAAAGGAATTGGGTTAAAGTTTGAAGAGTAGGGATTAACTTCTGACATTTAATTTGAGCACAGTAGAAATACAGGATTTTTTCATTAAGTAGTTAGCACATGAAAAAAAGCCTATAGAAAGCTTCAAATGGAGGTCTCCAGTGCCTTTTTCCTCCAGTACCTAACATCTCATTAAACAGCCTTGTAGCTAACCACGAGGATGTCTTCTGCACAATGAGAACTAGCACACACCACCAGCAATATTAAAGGTCAACTTTAAGCTTGTTGTCAACCAGCCCAACCCAAATAAATCTGTATTACACCTTGTAACTCTCTATACCTTTCTTATTTCAGCATTAACTGTTTCAAAAGGTTTACATGATATGGTTTGTTGTTACGGGCTTGAGAACAGTCTTACAGTTGCTGCTACTTGTCTAGCACTAGCAGGGAAGTCTCTTGGTATCTTAACAAACCCAGGCAGGGGCACCGCAACTGCCACAATGCTGAGAAAAATCTGGTGTCTCATCTCATATGTAAGCTCGTCACCAGCCTCTGACTGACAGCCACCCAGGATGATGATCATGTCACTGCCTGGCAGCGGGAAAGTCCCAGACTGGACTCAGCCATGGAGGGAATTTTGCTGGAATCCAAGGAAGGCCCAGGAAAACACCCGTGTTAATTTAAATCAGAGCTGCGATCAGAATGGCAGCCTTGGCACTTTCCAGGGAATTTCAGCTGTGATTCTGGAAGAAATGCATGGGAAGTGAATTCAGAGAATTTACCTGACCCTGTTATTTAGGTCAGATGTGAATGACGATGGGACTGTCTATTTTTCCATTGCATAGAAGAAACCGCTTTGTCTCCCATAAAGTAAAGCGTACCTTTGAGAAGGTACACTAAATCTCCCTCTTCTACCTGGCTATCTGTTTTCATAAAATTTGTAGTAATGACTTGCACAAATATCTGAGACTTCAGTTTGAACTGGTCAATCAGTTCAAAAGTAGGGGAATACAGACAAACACTCACACACTGAGGGACAGACTGAGGGACAAGGAACAAGTTGGGAACCTCATTAGCAGCGTCAACTCTGCTCAACGATGGCTTGTCTCAGAACAAAACCCAGCCAAATTTCTTTGCTTAAATTTCAAGACCCTGACTCAGATAAGCTATTTTCTACAGCTACTAAATGATTGCAAAAGTATTTTTACTGGCTTGCCAGCAAGACTTTTCTATTTCCTGTAATCAAGACGGACTGTAAAAAAACAATAGGCTTGCATCAAGTAACAGAGATCATGAAGCAGTTTGTTTCTAATGACTAAGTCATAAAAAGTGCATGGGAGCATACTAAGCTTCAAGCCAGGCAAAATTCTTTCTTTCCCAATAGAAAAAAAAAAAAATGCTTGGAAATACCATGAGTAAAGTAGAATTGTAGATACTGAATTGAAAATAATGAGCCTTCATTCATTCCTCCACTAGGAAAACTGGCTACTTTCAACAGTGTTTTCTAAGAAGCAGTCACTCCATGTCTGACTGCCATGCATTTTGATAATAAACCAAGAATGAGTAAATTAACATTGTTATATTAAGGAAAAGTAAAGCAATATATCTACTTATGGTAGAATTTCCCACACAGTTTTTTGACACATTCCCTGGAGTGATCAAGTGCATTAATTTCTATCTCTTTATAATCCATGATATACATATACATACAATATATTCTGGCAACTCAGCTAGAGATGTTTTACTAATTACAAAAATCACTTGATTATTACCTCATTCATAGAGGGAGTAAGGATGGACGTAGTCTGCACTGTGGTATTTGCCCTGCAACAATGGCAGTTAGACCTTTGAAAAGGCTGCTGTGAAATTTTATATGCTTAGGGCTAGATCTGCAGCTATACTAGTTTATTGTTAATATTATTGCTCGCAAGACAGAATAAAAGGAATTATTCTCAGCAGAAATATTTGCATGGGTGTATTTTCAGCTCCTGAACAGATTGAATGCATCACCAAAGATTACTGCTGAGGTCGTTTCGCTGGTATCAATCAATTCTTGTCAGATGGCAAAGCGTCAGGACAAAATGAAATACCAACGTAACCAATGGGATTTGTTTTGATGGGTACATGGATATTTAATAACAAAAGACATGATGCTGCAGCAAGTGTAAATGCAGCACAGAAAAAAGACTTAAGTTCTTGCTCTTGAATAGCGGACAAGAATATTCTGAATACCATGGTTTCTAACTCTTTTATTAAGCATTTAACTGAAACTGCTATGGTTTCTATTCTTCCTAACTCAGTGCTTTTAATTTAAAGAGGACATCTGAATTCCTCCTTTAGGTGATATGATTTACCCTCAGGAGTTTTTTGCATTTTTATTATCTTCCAAAATTATA
Organism: Vanellus vanellus; assembly: GCF_965231255.1. Taxonomy (NCBI): domain Eukaryota; kingdom Metazoa; phylum Chordata; class Aves; order Charadriiformes; family Charadriidae; genus Vanellus; species Vanellus vanellus. The sequence continues at coordinate 16,960,735 of NC_138913.1, forward strand.
CTGAATAAAATGTGTCCAATCTGAGTTTGGACCACCGTCTTGAAACCAAACTTAACCACCTGAACAAACCGTGAATGGGACTTAAAAATTATCTAGTTCCTTCTGCCCTAATAGTACTGTTCACTTGGGCGCACACGAAAATAAACAGAACATTTTAATTAGCTCATCTGAAAGAAGTGCCTCCTAAGCGTATCTTCCCAAGCTCTATTTTTAATTGTGAGGTTGTCATCCTAAGGGGAAAAACGTAACTGTTTTCATTCTCCTGCTATGTAGTCTTAAGCTAATGAGTTTGCACTTGGAATTCTTAATTAACATGTTTTATATTCTTTGTATAAGAAGCTTGCCCAAGACTCTCTTAGTCAGAATCTAATATGTGAAGATTTAATGCCATTAATTGTCTAAAAAAGACTACGGTGATTATTTGGCTGAGTAACATATGTCCATATCTTGATGAATTTTGAACGCAGCTGCAATTCCCACTGTAAATGGACTATTTTAAGCAATCACTCTGATTACCTCTACTTATATATTGAACATGAGAGTGAAGCATATAATTCTAAATTCATTTTAGTATTAAGGTAATTCACTACCCAAGTTTTAATTGCATGACTCTTGAGAACATATATTTCCGAGTTAAAGACAGAACTGAACACTTTGTTTTTCAAGAAAAATAAGTTTTAAAATTAAGATGTTGAAGATGCAGATAAAAAAGATCATAGAATCATAGAATAGTTTGGGTTGGAAGGGACCTTTAAATGTCTTCTAGTCCAACCTCCCTTGCAATGAGTAGGGCCATCTTAAACTAGATCAGGTTGCTCAGATCTAGATAGCATAGATAAGACGCTCGTACCTTTTCAATAAGTAAAATAGCTTTCAAAACGTATCTGGTTGTAGAAAGGCAATGCAAATTATACTGGTCAAAAGACCCAATGAATTTGCTAGATGTCAATACACCTTGGATCAATCTTACTCTCACAGCAGAAGCCACAGAATTATATATGCAAGAGTACATATCAACTTACGTGGTCACTGGGCTGATCAGCTGCAAATGGTATACAGAGCTGGTAAGCCACAGAAAAGCCGTACTGCTACACTGGAAATGGACATGGTTGCCAGCACTATAACACGGAGTTAGGAGAAGCCGGATGAATGTGTCTGATGGATAAATATGAATTTTGGCAGGGTCTAAACACTCTCTTCATTAAAGTAAGTGAGAAAAGCTGCCATTAAATTTAGAGAACTTACTGAGTTTCAGAGATGGGTTGGAGTAAAAAATTGAATTCAAAAGAAACACTTCAGGTATTGTCTCCTTTTGAAAGCTGTTCTGAGTCTTTGTTTACATTATTAGTGCATTTGAGAGGATTGAAAAAGAAAAAAACAATGTTCACAGAATTACTGAAATAACCACATATTTCTCAGCCATTTTCAAATGTTAAAAATAAAGCTCAATATAAATACATCAGAGGGGAGAAAAAGAAACTAAACCTGATAAATATGCTTTTGCCAGTCTGCTTTTTTTCTCTGTGATGTGGTGATTTCTCTTAGAAATAATATGTCTGAAAAACCATATCTGTGTAGCATTACATTTGATCAGTTTGATTGTTGCAGCATTACAGCTGAAGGCTGATCAATATCAAATTACCTTGAACAAAGTCAAGTCTACAGCACAGCTGGACCATTCCATTGTATTCAAGGTAAAGACACAATTTGCAAGCACAAATCAATTGTCTTTTTCATGTGCTACCTCATCATTGAACTTGTACTCGGTTCTGAAATGTGGCTTCAAATTCTGATCTGTTATTCTGGAAAAAGGAAATACAAATCAGAAACGCTCTTCACCATCACCACATAACATGAATGTCACACACATGAAGTCGTCTTCATTCAATAAATAGTGTTAATCTTTGTCTGAGACATTTATAAGAGTAGTTTACCAGGTTACACTCAGGCACTGAAAGCCTCTGGAGCCTGCAGTATTCCATGTGCAAAGTGTATAACGGTCCAGCTGAAGGTAAACGCACATACACCGAGTTTTTCCATTATTAATTCAGCCGCTCAAGCACTTCTCTGGATGTTCCAGACTGGAAGATCAAATGAAGGTAAGACCATGCAGTTTTTATTTTCCCCTTAAGGCCCTACTGTTGGGGTCAGCTAGAGCTCCCCCTGCTTAGGTTAGCACGTAGTTTCTCTACTAGGACTGGGGTTGAGGTTATGTGTATTCCTGGGATGAGTTTAGCAATAAACACAGTTCTAAAAATCCTTTCAAACCCATTTTAATGCAAAAGCCCTATTCCTGTTTTTTATTGCGTCACCAAGGTGCACATTTCTGGCACCAGGAGTTGATATGCCATCTCTATTTGGCAAACCGCAGTCCAAGTATTGCCTATACCAAGATTTCAATCAAAGCTGCTAAGTGAGTGGATAAGCCGACTTTCTTTCTTGACTATATATTTAGTCCTTTATAACGAATTTTATCTCAAACTGATCCAAAACCACAGCGCACTGATTACAGACTTTCCACGTCGTTGCACACAGACACCTCTGGGAGGCTGGTTTGGGCAGTCACTGCTGTCAGCCCCCACAATGACGATGTCTATGAAAGCTCTGGATCTAAACGCAGTCTTATAAATAAACTCTCCATTGCTTTGTTAAAGTAAAGTTTGGTTGTTCTGTATTTCACAGGATTAAGCATATCATAAATATGTTTAATTACCCTGTTTCAGGTTCAACTGTATTATTAAGACAGACCTAGCAAGCTTTTGCTGATAGAAAAACCAATCGGGGTGATACTTCCAGTATCATCTTTTGCATATTTACTTCACGAGGAACCAACACTGCCACGTCTGCATTTGACACAATCATAGTGAAACAGACTTTCTGGTAGAATCCTAGGTGATACAATCATGTCTTGAATATAAAAATTAATCTTCTAGTTATTTAAACAAGGGCTCTTCCAAAATCTGAGATTACATCTGGAATGAAAATGGATTTATAATCATTTATGATGTACTGATTCATAATCAGTCCCCACACTATTTAAATCGCAACTAAAAATAGAAAATTACATCACATTCAGAATCATTACAAACAAATATATTATTTGGCTTGTTATTCTCCCTCCTTCTCCCCCCTCCATCTGTTGAAAATTCTGAGTATGAATTTTTAATTAAATGCAAATCAGGTCCTTCTTTGCTCAATAATACTGTAATTTGGAAAGTGAAGCATTCAGTGTGTTGACGAATACAATTTGGGGGGGGGAGTATTTCTCTTGGTACTTTTGGTATGACATAGTTATAATCGCATAGATCTCCATTTCTAATTAGTTCACCTATTAACATTTCACATTAATTCCTTTGATTGTGCTGTTCATTAACAAAACAGTGAACAGTCTCACCTGACAGCTTCTTGTTGAAAGGCATTTTCCTCAAACAGTATTCTCGCATAGACAAAAGTATTTTTGCTTGGTTTTTATAAATGCTTCTAGCAGTTTTACAGTTTTCCTCCTGCTTGCATGTGGCAGTCTCGGAGCCTAGCACAACTTAGTTACAGATTTCAGCCTTCTTAAACACCTGTTGTTTTTGTCGAAAAAATGTGGAAGTAGTCCAGCTGTTGGTTGAACTTCATCCCGTCAACTTCATCTTACTGAATTGTGAAGGATAAGGTTTACTCTCAGTCATCTGAAGTCATTCCTCTTATGACAGCCACGTGGGATAAACCGCCCTCTGGAAGTGCCCGTGTCTCTCTGTTTTGTAAGACTAGAATAGTCAACAGAGAGAGCAGTACCTTCAGAAGGTAACTGTTCTCATTTTAAGATTTAGATGTCTAAAGTTAGGTGAGATGAGACCAAACATCTCTCTTCCATAATAGCTACTCCCAAGCTGGGTCTTCAGGTATGAGACTTTTTGCCAAAGATTTAGCTTGCCAACAGTTCCTGATACAGATGAGAAATTCAGAAGTGCTCTGAAGAAACGGGCTGTCTTCTCTGGATCCACATCATGGGAAATATTGCTGACCTCCAAAAGTTACACATTGCCCATCAAAGGCTGTGCAGTGTCCTCAGTAGCTACACAGAACGTAGAGCCCATTCGATGCTATGACACCACCCTCTCCCAAGACTCACACTTAAGAAACAAGGATAGCCTCACCCAACTCTTTTTCATCTCCTTTCTGTGTATCTTGCCTTAAATTTTTATATTACTTTGGCTGTTCTGCACTTTCTCAATGCGAGGATAAAGGCCCTAGGGGAGGCTGGCCACCGCCGATATTTCTTATCAGTATATTTCATCCCCCAGGCAAATAAATAAATAAATGAATGAATGAATGAATGAATGAATTAAGGGTTTGGAGTTGGCAGTGTCATATCTGAAACCTGCTGATATAATTAGGGTGTCTTTCTTCCTCAAGAAACCTGGAGTTTGTTATACACACGTCAAGCTGTAAATCAGAAGATATGGGATGAATCAATAGCTATAGAGAACATAAAATTATGTGGCTTCAGCTTATAGACGGAGAGAAATTAGGGATGGAAGGCTTATTAAACTGTCTAGTCCAATCTCTGCCAGCATGGGATTACTCCCTAGAATGTATTTTACAGCACGTTATCCAAAATTGTTTCCATATGTGATTCTGCTCTGGAAAGAGCCTATAAAAGGTGTCTGGTACAGTGCCATTCTGATTGAATCAACGATTTCTCTCTCAGTTACACAAAGCATAAAGAAATATTTTTTCCTATCAATTGAAGACATCAGCTCTTTCAATCAGACACACTATCACTTATAATAGATGTCCTGTGTGGCACCCTCACCTTTATTTGCATTGTGTAACTCCGCATTACGCCTCAGCTCACTCCTATCGCCTTAGGCGTACTGTGATGCAGGAAAGATGATGGAAGTAACAGCGGAGGTAAACGCTTTATCTGACATAAAGCGATACAGATTCTTTGTATTACATACATGCGCACTGCGACTTACAACATTAATACTGTATCTTGCTTCCACAGCTGCTCCTCTCCTATTTCTGAGGCCACAGATTCTGAATCTGACCTAATGAATCCTTCATTATTCTCAACTTCCTTGTGATACTATCACTGAAATTATTCAAGTATTACCACCGCTCTCCCCAAGAGACCTGCCTTTTAGCTTTAGGTGAAGGAATGGGTCAGCTACCTGAACCCTGAAGCTGCTGAGATTATTATTCTGCCTCATAGTAAGCTGGTTTGCTATTAGTTTAGTGCCCCTTCATCTTCTCTTTGCCTCTAAGCACGACCTTTTCATTTTTTCTCTTTGATTTTATTCATAGCTCTTTTCTTTTTCCATTTCACAGTTTTAAATTTGAAGTTCCTTCTAGGACTGGAACATAATTTTGATTTTCTTGACTAGAACGACCAAGCAGGCCACGCTTTTTTTACTGGACAAGATTTATCTCTGTCAGTTCTGTAGCGTTCATTCCGGGCTTTACATAAGTAGTCCTCCTCCCTTTCTTATCGGTGTCCACGCTTTCAGGTCGGATGCCGGCTGGGTGCGGGGGAAGGACGCTCGCGCCTGCTGACTACGAGGAGCAGATGCGTGCCCAGCGGAGCGCTGACTGGAGCGGCTCACCTCGGATCTTCTCACCACCCTCAGCCAATCAGCCACGTACTTTTTAATCTCCCCCCATTAATCAGATTCCCGCTCTTTGAAAGTTTTGAAGCTCTTAAGTTTTAAGCCGATTCCCAAGCGGTCCCTATTCTAATGCCATCGAGCTTCCTTTTAATTATTCGCAACAACAGGGTAGTTGTGAATTATATTCTCACCGCTGCCGGGGATGTCAGCAGCATTGTCTCCACAACTTTAACACAAATTATGCTTTCCTTAGCCTTCTCCGCTTGCCTGTCAACATTAGCTTTTCTGAGGCTGTTCGCAACGTCCTTATGCTGTTTCCACGCAGTGGCAGGCAGGCAGGAAGCATAGCGCAGGCGTCTTCTGGAAACCTGACTCGCCCTCTCAGCGTGAAGCCCCCTTGCAGACCGGCTGTTCAGGCACTCTGGTGCAGGAATACGCTACCAAACGTATGGATGTGGAGACCTGAGGGCCCTGCGAGGTGCACTTAAGCGTGCTTAACGTTTATACTTGCTGGCTCTCTACAGCACGACCGGTCAGGCTTAAAAACGCAGCGTAGGTTTAATAGTCATTGCATATAGATTCCCTGTCACCAAAGCAGAGTTACGCCTCTTTGGTTCACTGCAATCGTCTTTTCTCACAACCACAGCAGCATCTGTGGGGATGGAGTACTTACAGAGATCCCGCTTCGCACTTTCCCACTGTGTTTTCTCGGCTGAAGCTCATCTTGCCTGCTATAGGTTCCTCTGCCTCATCTTTTATATCTTACAAGAGAAAAACTAGCTTTGTCACTCCTTATTCTCGCTGCAGGCTGTACCGCAGCCTGAGGCTTCCAGGTGCATTCCAGAGAGAGAGGGCAGTGTTGACTGCGGCAGTTAAAGCATTAAGCAAGACACCCTGGGAACCTCAGCTGTATTTTTCACTCTGTCACGGTCTTGCTGAAGGACCGTGACCAGCTCCTGGGGCCTCTTTCTGCTTCGGTCTCACCATTTTTCATATGAAGATTATATTGGCTTCCTTTATAAAATGCTTTCAGGCCTGCTGAAGAAAAATATCCTGCAAGAGAAAAGCTATTATCGCTTGGCTGATGCAGCCCTTGCTATTTTCTCATACGAGTCACAGGAACAGAAGTGTTATATAGCTACAGCACCCGTAAGCTCACCTACCCGATAGAGGAGATTCCTCCTAAGCGTGGGAGTGAAAGGCTCAGAGCCCTCCCAGAGCCTCTGGCTTCTGCACCAGGACTGCCGCCGGTCTGCCGATACCACATCTTGTTCAACTTTCAGCTTTCCAAAAAACTTTCCAGTCCAAGTATTTATTTATTTTTTTTATTTTATTCTGGAGGGGAAAAAAGGAGAGAAAATAAAAGTTGGAGCATTTTCATGTTCTACCATCTGTGATTTCTGTTTCTGATCTGGTGACAATAGTAAACTTCTCCCGTTGTGCCACCCAAAAAGACTGAAAAATGTCCATTCCAGTCGTTTTCCCTAGGCTATGCTGAGTGAATGTTCAGCTCCCTGAGGATGAAGTGTACCGATGTAAATTTACTGTGGTAGAGCCCCACTGCTGCTGCTTTCTGCAGAACTACCACTGAGTAGTAAACGCCTCACTGCTCTGTTACCCGGGGGGCTGAGCATTAACTACACTATTGAACAGCAAATGCTTATCATCCCCTATAATTCAAACTATATAAATCACTGAAGAGAGACAACGTGCCTGCAGGGAACTCACATGGTCTATAAAAATGTAAAAATCTGTACTATATTTAGCTGACAGAGCTATACTTAAAAAAGAAAAAAAAAGTATTCAGGAGATAATCTTACACATTAACTCATCTTCATTTCAATCTACTGCAGCTTGGGTAGCGTTTAACCTTTTCTGCAAACATTTTCATCTTTAACAATATTTTTTAAAAATAGGGTTGAGAAATAAAAGCTACTACTCCTTGCATTCTCTCTCCTTCAACCATTCATGCAACATAAAGAATGATCTCTCTTAAGCCCACCCTTAGAGCAAAGCAAAAAACCAGTATTTTTTCTTCACTGAGCAAAAGCATCTCTACTTTGCTTAAAAAAAACCCAAACCCTAACAGAAGGTTTAAAATATCATGGTTGTAAAATCTGTATCCACTGAAAGTAGAAGACACGGTTCCCTTTTATTTAAAGATGCAGTTCTTCAAATATAGGGCTTATGCAAGGATCACTGCACTGAGGGATGAAAGGCAAGTTAAAACATTTCTCCAAGGAACTGTGCTATGACTGAGGACATAAACTTTCATTCCTGGACAAGCAAACACTTCATCTGAAGCGGACACAAGTAGTTCCGTTACTGTCAATGAATTACTCATGTCTATGAAGTTAAATATACATGAGCATTTGAAGCATCAGAAGACTTTAGGATAAGCTGGTGCTGCATATTCCTTAATGTATACATAAAATAACTCGTTTCTTCTTTTGGCCTCAACCATGCGATAACCTCTGGATGGACCTCACCAGCTCTCCTGTAATTATCATGGACTGCTTACGCAATTTACTGCAGAGCTGAGCCCTTCAATACTATTCTGCATTAGAAAACAAAACTATCCCCAAATGTTTATCAGTAGAGAAATAAAACATGTTAACCTTGAATACACAAATGCAATTACACAAGGAAGACAAGGAACAAACCCAGATGAGAAAAGCCTCAGGGGAGAAATGGTATGGGCCTTCCCGAGTGCTCCATGTAGCATTCAGAGAGCTGATGAAAGAGATGTTTGCGAGCAGAGTTGGAAAACGATCACAAATAATCAATGTTCCCAAAGGGTCAGAATCAAAATCGAGTAAGAATACTAAAGCTTTTGTTATTAATCCATGGACAGCTTAGTAGCTTCCCACTAACTTCTATTCTTTGTGAAGATGTTCTAATGAAACAAAGACAATTTTGACTTTTTAATCTTGTAAAAGATGATGTCATCAATGATTTATGTTTGATTGGTTTTTTCCCCTACACAGAGAAAATACCTGCAAATAATTAGTACGGGTCTCCTACCATAGTTTGTGAGCCTGAACTAACCAACAGTAACGAGGGATTTTAAACAGAAATATAATTAAGCAATGTAAATATGTTTGAAACAGTAAAAGAAAAACATGAGGTGTGGTTAAAAACTGGTTCAGATGAAGTTAGACAATCAGAGAACAGTTCTCCCAGCACAGAAAGCAATGTACATACAAGATTACTTTGTAAGACTGTAGCAAATAACGCCAACATACTCCGGATGCGCTATCAGGGACACTTCATTATCACGAATGGAGAGAAGAGTCTTTCTGTGTATAATCCTAATGTGGCTTGAAGGTGTTGCTTTGAGTTGTCTTCAGATTAAAAACAGATAATTAACTCTAAACAAAATCGAGGAAGCTTAGAGAAAACCAACAAAATCTCAAAAGGTCTGGCCTTCTCAAGGCAACTGTTTCGTACAGTCAGTGGCTTTATCTTCTGTGAGCTTTTGTATGTTCATCAGGATGCCAACACTGAGAAGAGAGCAGAATATACTAAGAAACTGTTGTGAAAAATGATTAATTTGGGATGAATGGCAGAAAATTAATGCAATACAGCAGTTGTTTAATATGCTGGCAAAACGAACACTTACAAGTAATCCTCCAAAATGTACACCAGCTGCAGAACTCCAGATGAATTTAAGATGTTAGTCCCGCAGGACTACTCAAATGAAAATGGGCTCATGCTTCAGTATTTTCAGATCAGAGCCATATGCTGTACACTAGCACATTTGCAGTATTAGTACCTTGCAGTAAATTTCTTAGAGCATTATTGAATCTAATTTCCAGTGCCCACAGTCAGCAAACTTCTGGCATTTCCCTTTGGAGATAACTCTGCAGCCTGGATCAGCCCTACATTATAGTATTCTGATACTAAGCTGAAAGTATCTTCCTCATTTGAATAAACATTGGACATCCGTAACTTTAGGTGCCTGGAAAAATCTGGTGATGAATAAGCTCATTGATTTTAAAAAGGTTCTCCTGATGCTGCTCATTATTTGGTGCAAACTGCTGCAGTGCCACCAACGGAAATAGAGGGGTGACATTTCACACCAGTGAGGATCTGGTGTGCAACCCACGGTGTCAAGCACGTGTGTGAATACTGGCGTAAGTGTGGCTCCGGTGGAAGCAGTCCCTGCCTCTTCTGGCCTGTCACGAGGTCTTATGCATTATAATCAGACCTTTTAGTTTATTTTGCTCCTAAACATTTTTAGCTTCCCCTTGACAAAAAATAAATATCGGTAAGTGAAAAAAAAAAAAAAATAGACCTCTTAATTTAATCTCAATTGCATTATCCTAGAGATCCACTATTACACTCCATGCTCATTATGTCCAACCTAAAAAGATATTAAAAATCTCATTATTTTGTTGCTGGCTTTTCTACTTAATTATTACCACAACAGGCAGGTAATCATTATGCTGATTACTCAAGACTGAGATGTAAATAGCTCACGTGGGGGTTAATAATCAGATAATAACAGTAAGCACTGGTTCTGTATAATTAAGTCAAATGACATGATTTATACTAGTGCAAACTTACCTCTAAAATGAAACATTTTACGATATTACTGTCTTTCCAAATAGCCCTTCAGTTTGCAAGCATATTATATCTGGAGGTTGCTTAAACACTAAAATTTTCGGCATTCACAAAATTTGAATTGAATGGGGGGCATTTTGTTTCAAAATTGCAGTAATCTATTTGTCATTAATGTTGGATACCATTCATTTAATTTCCTTTTTCAATAGCCCACACTTCACAGAATCACAGAACGGTTAAGGTTGGAAGGTACCTATGGAGGTTGTCTTCTCCAACCACCCTGCTCAAGCAGGGCCACGCTTACTGACTGCCTCCAGAAACTCTGCCACCTGTGCATCGTATGCCTGTAGGAACATGCTGAACTGCTAGTGTGACCAATGAAAAAATTGTCACAGATTTCCCAAAAATAATATATAACATAGAGACTTCCTTGTATTAACTCATAATTGGAAAGAAGGGTTAGTTGCTATTCTTAACGTTTAAGAGTTATGTAAGCACCAGAGGTGCTAGGTGTAAAGCAAAATAAGGCATCACCAAATCCCACGCAAATTTAAAACAGTAAAAGAGATGGTTTTCTCAATCTATAACCATTCAAAGAATAGCTAACTATTTTTAGCTGAATACTAAAAAAACCCTTATATTGCTGCGTCTATTAACTCACAACTCTCTTTTTCAGCTACAGGAAATTAAATGGTAAGATCCAAGAAACATTTCCTAGATATAAAGGTTCTTTTATCTGACTCATTACTTGAGAGGAGTTCTGGAAGCTACAAACAGATTTGCATTTTTGCTGAGGGTCAGACATGCGTCAACATTTCTAAGTTTGAGTCATAACTTAATTCTTGCATAGTCTTACTGATTGAAATGAATTTTGGGAGAAGGATGGGTTTTCATTTACACAACTTCTTAATATGGGAAATTTTTAAAAAATATTTCTGAGGTTTATTTGTCTTTCCAGTTTGTTTTCCTTTGCTTCTCTTTTCTTTCATGTCTTTCCCTAAATCATTTTGCTCGCAGCATTTCAATATGACCGCACAGGCCTGAAGGCAAAGGGACAGAAGCGTGGGGGTAGGAGAGGCCACCTTCTCCAGGGGAGGACTTCCTCTACCTGTTACTTATTTAGCCCCTCTTCCAACTTTCCGAAGTTCTTATAAGGCCCTGTCTTAACCTAATCAGCCAGCATAGGATTGCAAAATAAGCTAGATGCAGAATTCAGGAAGGAAATTTGATGAACATCCATGGAAAGACGGGTTAAATAGGGCTTTAGGGCTTGCCATCCTCCCAGCATCAGCACGCGCAGTTCATTCTGCCTGTATATTTGTTACCAGCTGTGGTTGTCAGTGACAGTAGGTTGGGACAATCTCCAGTAGCACATTTCAGGTGATAATCTGGAAAGCCGTGAGGAAAGGAAAGCAGAGATCAACGGTCACTGTAGGGGAGGGTCTTTATCCCTCTCCAGCACCACATCTATGGGAGTATAAGGAGTATAACGTTCTCCCTTGACGCTTGGCATACTGCCAGAGTACCAAGTATCTATGAGTTGGATGGTCAATATTTCTAGAGAGACATGATTAAATGAAGTGGTATCCGGATTCTAATGCATACTGAAACCGTTAGTGTCAGCCTTCCACCTGGCACTGAGGTCAAAAATCCACTTGCATAGCACAGCACCTCAGCAACGAACATAAGAAATTATCCATCAAGACCTATACCTCACAAGCTAAGGTTTTTCAGCAGTTTTACAAAATTCTCTCCTATTTCTACTGTGCATTTTTCACTGTTTCCCCTTATTTTATTAATGCAAGCCTGTTTGAAAAGGGCAAGGGGAAAAGCAAGCACTCTGCAGGGCAAATGGGAAGAGAAATGGACAGTAGCTTTTCTTAAAATGTCACTGCTCATAAGGAGCTTGTGACAGCCTAGCTTTATATAAGGCTGGCTTTTAAAAAGGTGATGTGAAATACATACGGATTTCTCTCGTGTTTTTAGCTTGCTATTTTAATCACCTCCACACTGAGTTTTTAAAATTATTTTGAGCTGCTACTCGTTCCAATGCTTTATCATGTTTTCTAGCCACTGGAGCAATGCTGTCCCGAATCACGACAAAGTAGGAACATTATGGTTGTCAAATGAAGGTACTGGTATCTGACAGAACCAGTTATTGCTTTAGCAACAAAATTCAAAGCCCTCCGTGCACTGACTTGTTACAAGACGCTGTTGTGATGGGATTTGGGGGATGCCTGCATGTGGTGTTAGAGTACCTTTTAGTTTATTTGCACATATACTTTGACTGGATTATCCCTCGGCGTCAGCACTCATAGGTTCTGACCCCATTACATCTAATGGGAATGTTGTCATGGCATTGGACCAACCAATAGGCTTATTCTAGATTTTAGATGAGAAACTGATACTGAATAAATTTAGACACACATAAAATACATCTAATCCATATTTCTTGCTTTTGATGTATTCAGTCTAAAAATTATAGAGGATCTTTTTAAAGGTTGTTTCCTCTAAATGCATTTTTAACTATTTAAGATTGTTTGAAAATTTTAAGAACATTAAGAATTAATATAAGCACAATTATATGAGGTGTCATTAAAGTAATTTATGTGTTGCTATAGAGTTTCAAAAGAGAATGCTTTTCAAACTTTTACCCCCTATAATGTATCTAAAATGTAACTGATCCATACAGAAAACAGTAGATAATAGTCTTAACAATCTTCCTACTTTAAATGGATGTCAACTAACAGTAGGTGATTTTTTCCCAGTAAATGTTTAGTATAATCAGCCATTTAACACCTACCTTAACATCAGCATGCTTAGACAGCATTTTCAAGCAGTCCTCGGGACTGCGTCTCTCTGGAGCCAACCCCTTGCTCTGTTCTGGGCCACCGTGATCTCCTACTGCAGGAGATATATAGAGGGAGAGCGAAGGCTAGGGTTTCCTCAGTACAAAACCAAAGAGTGAGAGGAAGAATGGATTCTGGAGAGAGGACATTTGAGGTCTCTGTCCTTACCTGCACTGCTGCCATATTGAAGGTTTCCTCCCTCCCTTTAAAAACTCAGCCAATTTTCGTGTTTGGGTTAGGGCTTGGGTTTGCGAGTCAGGAGGAGAAGCCATTCAGTGGGGCTCATTCTTTGAATCGTTAGCCAGGGAAAGCTGAGGGTCAACCTGCATGAAAGTCACCCCCTTGTCTGCAACAGCAGCAGCAGTAGGAGCCCGCTGCCTCCTGTCAGCCTGGGGCTGGGCTTGATAGTGCATGAAAAGCCGATCCACATTTCCAGAGAGGAGAGCTTACGGCTGTGACAAAACGGCAGCAGAGAGGAGTGCCTCTTCCCAGGCAAGTTTGCTATTCTCACGCCAAAAATACGTGGTGATGCCTAAGGTCACAGTTACAGAGGGTGGTGAGTAATTCAGGAAACGCAACGATGTCTCTGGGCTGCCAGGCAATGGCGAGGCAGGGATTTCAGCTACACTCTATGGCTGCAACACCTTATCTAGGTTTTTGAAAGAGTTTGGTGTTGCTGCTTCAGGCCCAACACATGGCCAGGCTGGGCCCTGGGCAAGGCTCGGGGCTGAGCAGCCGAGGAGGAGGTGGCCGTTTCTCTGGAGTGGATTTAGGAGCAACAATAAAGGAAAGCTTGGGGGCTCACAGGTTTCACAACACTGCCTTGGGTCTTTTTTTTGGGGGTGGTAAATTCTCTTTTTTTGAGCTGAAATATTTATTAAGGTTTAGACTTAAGGTGGTTTAAGGCTGGGAAGAGATGGCAGTGTTACTTCAGCAGCTTTCTCTCTGTGTTTTCAGGCTGGGAAATTCAGAGCATGAGACAACTCCAGCAGTAAGCACTGAAAATGCTCATGGGGTTTTCATTCCTGTGCTTTGTTCATCATTTACCTTCTACAGCACTGACAGAAGCTCTGTTCTAATTATAGATCTAAATCAGCTGAATATTGATCCCTAAGAGGTCTGATTATATTTGTCCAAAATAATAGAGATGACTGACTGACTCTAAAGACAACTCTAAACTTCCCCATCTAACAATTTAGATCTCAGATTAATGAGCTCTTAAAGTAATTGGGTCAGCCATAAATAGGGTTGTTTGCAAAGACAAGAACACATTAATCTGTAAAGGTCATATTGCTAGTATCGCTGAGAAGCATTACAATATTTATATCCCAGTTTTGAGGATCAATTCGTTGTAGTCAGACAGCATGTTTTAAAGATATTCAAACTAAAGAGTGCCCAGGAGGTTTCTTCCATGTAGTCCACAACACAGAGCAAATACTTAGGTTCAAGGCAGAAAAGATTTTGTTTAAGTAGTCATGCTATTGACTATTCCCTTCTTTAAAGGGAATTGGGATATAGTATATCTCCTCTGAAGACTTGCAAAAGCCAGTATTGATTTCTGGATGTTTACTTCATGAAGGAAGAAAAGACTTTCCTGGTGTTGGAGGTCCAAGGGATTATTACAGACAAGGGGAAAAAAGCCAGGATCTTCCTGTTCAGTAGCTGTTTGATAAGGGATAATATGCTCTCTACAAACCTAGGTGCACCTTAGAGATATGTAGGGACCTCTGCGTTGTATTCCATTACATTACAGCGGCCTTTCTTTTCTCAGCTCTTACGGGAACTCTTTTTGTACTCTGCTGAGGAATAAATGATTTACTTTGGGACTTCTCTTCGGCCTTGTCTGACTGAGTCTAGTATCCCGACGGTTTTGGGGAAGTATAAACTACAGCAAACCTAAAAAGGATGTGATTTTACAACCTTCCTTGCCTGAGCTTGTCATGGGAATACAGGAAACATCAGCACTGTAACAATGAGAAATGAAATTGCTCACCCCGTTTGCTTAACTTGGTACATGTTCTTCTCTCTGCCTGTCTTGTCTCTTCCTGAGCTCCTCCATCAGGCCTTTAAAGAATGAGAATTGAAGTAGTTTTCTAAAGCATGAAGTGGCTTTCTAAACCATTAAATGAGAAATAAACTGCATGCCATACTGCTGTCTTCAGCAGATTTCTGGAGGATTTAAACCCCATTGTTGCAGTCCTTATGTAATTTACGCAAACAAAACCCCCTTAGCATAAATTGCAATTAAAACTGGAGAACTTATTCCACGAATCGTAACCTAAATCCAATCCTGCTCTGTCCTAAAATAAAAAAACAGAATAATTTACAGCTTAAAGTTTCACATTAAAAGTTTCAGGTTTTGAGTTGGGATCACAGGGGAAACAGTACTGCATGAAAACAGTCAAGAAATCCAATGAAAAAGAACTGAGGTACTAAACCAGGCCAGACTTATTAAATTGCAGAGGAAAGTACTGGTAGCTAAATTTAAGCAAACACCTCATCATGAATAATTTCATTATTTCTATCTACTTTTGCCTATTTATAAACTGTCCATGAACTGACTGGGAAAGTCTCAAATGTAATCCTTATTTAAAACATATATGAATAAATTTCTGCAAAGTCCATACATATTATGAACCGCAAGGGAATTTTCACCAGAAAGCTCTGGGTAAGGCAGTTGGATCAATGGATGACTTCAATAAGACTACTTAGATTATATAAAAATAAACAATTAAAATGCAAGAATTTTAAAATTTCCATTTCAAAATACCTCCACAATCAATATTGTTCGGAATATTTAAAATAGAATTTAAACACCTCTTGAATTATTACAGAGCAGGAGGCTTATAACAGAAATGCACTAGATAAATGAAAGAATTAAACTCATATTCAAACCCACAAAATTCTGCCAAAAGGATAACGTATAACTAATATAAAGCAAATATCTTTAGTCAAACAGTTTAAGTTCTGGAAAATGCAGGTTTCTGTCAATCAAACGTTACAAGTTTTCAATAGACTTCTGTGACTAATTCTACAAAAAAACTAGGGGAAGGGGTTATCTAAGCAATTCAATTTCTATCTACAAACAATCTAAACAACAACAAAAAACAATGAAAAGAAATACAAAATAAAGAAATGGCAAAATAACACACAAATCCATTTCCACCACGTCAACTACGGTCAGCTTCACTTTGCAGGCAGAATGAACGCGTGCTCATTTTGGGATAACATCTTTTATGATTAGCTGCTTCCAAATATAATTATTTGTAGGAGGCAATTTTACAATTCTACCATACATATAGCAACAAAATACCTATTTGTTAGATACACATACTACCGTAACAAACCCAGAAACGGTCAACTAATTGAATTAATGAGAGGATGACACCACTAACTTGCTTAAGCCAGAGAGCCCTGAAGGAGGATTGAACCAGTATGAAAAGTCACTGCATTCTTTTGTTTCATCCAAGATCTCCTCTTCACCGGTTCTTCCAAAAAACCCACCCTAAAGAACTCACAGACAGAGCCACAAACAAAACATTGTAAACTGCTTTCTGGCATAAGTTAGGACATGACTGAGACTTCTATATAGTTTATGAAATGAAATTTGCAAAAGCAGTATTAAAAGGGTCACATTTCTTTTTCTTTCTTACAATTTTGCAGTTACGCTTCATTGTGAGACTTGTACATGCTCTGGAAATAAATTGTGTTAAGCAAATACCCAAACACTATCAGTTATTTTGTTCTCTCGGTCACTCTCATTATCTGCTTCTGCTTGATAGAGCAGTACTAGCAAAGCAGTTAGTGTAGGATAACGGCCACAAGCTGAAGCATCAATATCAACGTTAATAAATTATAGTTACGAGAGAGTTTTGGAAAAGAAGGCTCCTAAAATAAATTCATTAATGTCATTTAGCTGCTGGCTTTCCTTGGGGAGCTAATGCAGTCAGCTTTCTTCCATTTTAGAGACTGAAGTAGTCCATACCATTATCATTAAGAAACAATCATATCAAACGTCTTTAAACACTTTCTCTGAGTTCAGACAGCTGCAAACAGCATCACCTCATTTGCAGTGAATCTCTCCTGGAGGAACCTTAGCTGTCATTTTTCATCTTGCTTTTTGTGGCAGCGTGACCTTTCAAGTATATCTCACGGGTTACTCTTTTGTTGTGTTTGGGGTTTTTTTCCTGTCTGTCTTGGAATATTTATGCACAGAAATTCCCCTTACAGAGAGCAAGCGATGAGAAAAGAACTGCAACGGGAGTTGGGAACTCTGTGGGAAAATAGGCGGTAGGACACAGTATGTTAGATCCTGTCAGGTTGAGAAGAGGTTCAAGATACTTTTATTTAATACCCGCAGTAGTGGAACCCTGATTTCTAAGCTGCTAAGTGTACAACGACGCTACTATTTTGCATTCCCCAAACTAAGCGTTTATAATGAAAACTCAAGCGTCATCAGGACTGGCCATAAAATGGAAAAAATTCAGCCAAAAAGGAAAACAGTAGTACATCAAAATGGTGCTTGGATGAAACCAGTAAGACCATAATGTAACAGGTGACAGATGGGGAGGGCAAGCGAGCAGGCCAGCAGGAGATCAGTGCAGAGCAGTAGCTTTTTATTAAAAATAACAAGTTGTACATAGTATGATGATGAATGCCGAGGACCGCTGTCCGGTGTGCCCTATCACCACTAACTTCAAGTCCAAGCATCTTCCATGATAGCGATATAAACGTGCGTGTTACAAAATTATGTTTCAACATCACTGTTGTTTTTACTTTGCAATAGACTTCAGGTTTGTAAGTGATTTTCAATCACTTGTAACAATCATTATTTGGTTACCAATTAAGTTTCCAAGCTGAACACAGTTATGTGCTTTATATTACGGGAGAAGTTAGTCATTTTCCTGAGAAATATATGCAAAATCTGCTATTTCTCCTTTATCATACGGTTTATCCTCTCATTAGCTTTCAGGACATACATTAACCAGTTTTAGAAAAAAAACTTTTCTCCCAATTATATGGAGTTTCTTTTGAAACTGCCGGCCATGTTTCAGTCCATGATGTTTCAGCATGCTGAAGGTTACCAGCTGAAACATAATAAGATGGTCTGAACTTTTAACCGAATCTGCAGAGATATTTAAGTGATAGAGCTTGTTTTTATTTATCAGTGGAGGAACTTCAGTGCTTTCATCCCGGAGCCACCCCTGCATTTTGTTGCTCTCCTGAATTAATTAACTCTCTTTTCAATATCGTCTAATTGGTGAATGAAGCACATAAGACACCAAAGACGCCTCGCCAGGAAATTGCTCTTTTTGAAGTTATAGCTATAATTTCACTCTGCAATAAATGTGCACGCAGGCAGCGTGGGTGAGGGGAGGGTGGGGGAAGCCCAGAACATTCATCACCACGTGATGCTGGCTGCTAGCTAGAAACACAGAAAATGGTGCCTGTAACCTCCAGGGAGTTAGTCCATCATTAGATTAACCACTCCTAAGGTAAGGCCATACATCATTAAAAAAGATGGGCACAGTGTCGGCAATAGAAGAATAAGAAGTAGAACAACTTGCACTGTCGCTTTGCGTAGGAATGCAGAGAAGTCTTATAGAGGCTGGCGAGGCAGGGGAGGGGGAACAGGCAGTCCTTACCTCAGGAGAAAAATGATAAACCCTGTTCCTATTCAGCAGATGTGTCTTTGCTTATCAAGTTTATCTGCATCTACAGTACGCTATGAGAACTAAATACATCAGTTACTCAATGTCTAAACATGCTTTTCCAACATGAAAAACATGTTTGGCTATCCTGATAAGAGCTTAAATGCTTTTTATTTAACCTTAGCTTTCTCTACTTCACTTTTAATGACAAATGGCTATTTACGTGAAGTGTTTTCCAGCTAAGCTGCTTAGCACAACATTGCTAGGGAATACTACAGCATGAATGCAGTGTATTCACATGGAGTCAGAATCTCCCTGTTCCTCTCGGCAGTGCTGTCCTCAGGTACTTGGTGTCATTCAGTGCGACTAGAAAAGGCAGCCAGCTTTCATTCAGTATCAGTAAGGTCTTTATTGTAAGACAATCCCTCATGACAATCTCTTAAGTCCTTTTGCACTCGCTAATTGGTTAGAGTATTCAAGGATAAAATCCAGGGATGAATTGCAGAACAGTGGGTGCAATTTTTTTTTTTTTTTTGGGGGGGGGGGGGGGGGGGGGCGCATTAATAGAGGGGGAAGACTTTATTTTGATGGTTCCCCACAGAGAGCAGACACTTATTTACTATGGACAGCGTGGATTCCCGTGGCATAGTATTCAGGATCCTGATTCTTTAGTTTAATTTCAGTCTATCCCTCCCTTTTCCTTTTGCTTCACAATTTCATGAATTGAAATAAAAGTACATAGAGAGAGTCAATGTAGGTCAACCCTTCTGCAATTCAGCAGACTTTGCACTATTCAACATCTAGGCATCTCCGCCTCCCGCTCAAAGATGGAAGCTCTTCCTTTTGTACAGCCAGTTCGTGTTGGACTGGTCATGGGGTGAGCCGGCAAATAAGCAAAGAAATCGTCTTTCTCTGTTGATGCCCCTTACCAGTCTCTGAATCTGAACTGTCTCAATCATTTCTTGTTCTCTCTGTCCAATAAACTTAAATCTCATTTCTAATATACCAGAAGTTGTAATACTGTGGTACGTGAGGCTCCGGGAGCCTTTCAAGCTATTATTTTCTTGGCTCAGTCAACGCAGAATCGATTTACTAGCCTCTAAAAAATCTCTCTTGTTGTAGCAATCCAAACTACCATTTAAGTAGAACTTTTCAGCAGAAAATCAGAACTAGAGAGCGGAGTAATTATTCACTTATTAATGTAAAAAAGTATATAACTTGCATGCATGACAGCAATCCTATACTTACAGCTACATTAACAAGTTAATACACCATTCCATTTCACGTGTCTATAATCCCATGAACTTCTGAAAACAAAGTATGTCTTCCTCCTCCTATGATCTGTCATCTATACACTACCCAGTCAATAATTTATTACAGAATGGAAAAAAAAAATATGCTAGCAAGCCACTAATTTGTTATATAGTCTTCCAAGATTTTGATTTTTTGGCAAAAAAATAACATTTACATAGTTAAATCTATTAGCACATTCGTGTAATGCTTTCAGAAAGTAAATCTTTATACACTGGCAACAACCTTAATCGCTTGTACACTTCACACTCTTACTAAATTCCTCAGATTTGGGATAGATAAGCAACGTGAGCCTAATGGCCTGTGTCCTGCAACCAGGTAATTGAGCCTAGAGCATATTCCTGCGATGGCGGTGATCTCCAACGCACCGATATAAATCCTGCAATAGCTAATGTGTGACCTTGCCACAAGCTCTGTTCAAACAAATCCCCCCCACCTTAACGAGGCTCTGCAAGGAGTCGTGTCTCCTCTTCCTTTTCCCTTGCTCGCTCTCTCTCCTCACATACAGACTCCTGCACACTTTAATGCAGGACTGGGCCTAAAAATGGATCTCTGACTAAATAAAATATACTGAATTAGTTCAATCACTTATCAATCAAGAAATGGTGACTTACTGGTATGAATATTAACAAACCAAAACAGCTGGAGCATTAATGAAGACAGTGCAGACAAACTTTTTCCAAAAAAAATAATTTTGCAGGATGAAAGATAACCAAGAACTCAGGGTAACTGCTGAAGCTTAAGTAAAATAAAATAAATTTAATTTATATTCTTTTCTCAGTGTGGAGTGGCCTATATTTTCAATTATTCTTAAAAAACAGAAAAGAAAAACCACAAAAACTCCGCCTTAGTAAGCATACTCTGGAAAAAAAAAAAATCTTTCCTTCTAATTAGGATGGCATATTATTTATGTATCTAGATTTTAATTGCACTCACTTGATATACTCATTAAAATTATTTTCATTACAACCAAGCTTCTTACTTTTTTTCTAACTGCATCAGACTCTAATATTCAAGGAAAGGAAAAAACGGGTCCTGAACAAAATTCTGGCACCAGGCACAAATCTGAATTGAACCCTATTTCTTTTGGCAGACAGAAATAAACATTGTCAAATGAGTATTAATAAAGTTCTAAAAGCTGGCGCACACGGCCAGGGCCAGCCCATCACTGTTTCTCCTAAACTCCGTGTTTCTCCCCCAGCAGCCGCATCAAGATGCTCTTTCCCAGTCCCACGCGGGCTCCTGCTGCCCGCCACAACTCGCCACCACCCCACAGCTGCTCTCAGCGCAGGCCACGGCCCATTTCTGCCCCCAGCCTTGGTGCTCCCCACGTTCCCCTGCCGTGGGTCTCAGGACCCACCTCCCTCGGCAGAGCGGCACAGCCCGGCCCTCCACAGCCTCCGGCCGCAGGCGCGGGGCACGAGGGAGTGCGCGCCACGGCGGGGCCCCCGCCCAGGCCTGACACTCACCAGCAGCAACGGGGGCAGAGAGAGGCATTTACACACCCCTGGACCCGTCCTTCCACATATGGAGGGACCTGAACAGCTCCTGCTGCACCAGTCAGCTCTGGAGGCATTTCTGCTCTTAAAGTCAATCTGTTTTGTGTTAGTAGTGCCCCTCTACCCCCCACCCCCTCATCTGAGTTTCCACAGAAAAAAATCGCGCCACATAGTTCAACATAAGACGTTTAGGAAGACCCTTTGGAGTTGGTTCCAATTCCTTTTGGAGTCAATGTCTTCCCAGGGGCTTCAGAGACTTGCATGCTCCACTGGTTTTTTACAAAAGAAAGGGAAATATGTTTTTACTGAGAGGTCTATTGACAAATTCTTATTCTATTACCCTCAAACTTAATATGAGTTTAGGTATATTTTTCAGAAATGGCCCCTTGGCCATTACCGTAACAGCGACTACTGAAGCTTGACAGACCTCAGTGTAAGACCTCAGTCCAGCAAAGTCGTTAAAAAAAACAAGCATGAAACTTCCCCACATGACTTCAGTTTTTTGAAATAAGCAAATGCCAAACTTCTTAGTGTAGTTAGTCCCATGTAGGTGTTCAGTACATAATCGCCACTCTTTGGATTCAGTTCGTTAAATTTCTTGCATTGTTGGAACATCCAGCTATCCTATGAAAATGCATAAAAGATTTCGGAATCACTTTTTTTAGAAGATATAACAAAAAGCTCTTAATTAATTTCATTAGCTTTTGTATTAGCTAAGTTTCACTTCACTGAACAAAGTCTATTCTCCATTTCTGAAGAAATTTAAAAATAAATAATGGAGAAAAAATTAATATAAAGTTACCAAGAGCAATTACAAATAAACTCTGGATCACAAGTCTTTACTGCAAAATAATTAAAAACATTAAGTAATTTTTTCCTCAAGAATTCAGTTATTTCCATCATTTTAAGTGCTGAATTATAAGTAGCACCTTTGCAATACTTTACGCTGTTTTGTCACGTTAACCCATCTGGCCCTCTGAGGAAGGTTCAGTTTAACTATTCACAGCGCTGAACTCCTACTAAGAAGTTGAATTAGTATAAAAATATTTCAACATGCATAATTTCAACATCTGGTAGTTTAAATAGCATTTTCTTCCTGAGGAAATGATATGCATTCCTCTTTCTTCCCCTCGCAATAAAACACGCTATTTTTACTTATTTATTTCTCTTCACTTACAAAGCAAAATACAGAAGAGCAATTTTGGTAATGTCTTTTCTCTTTCTCATAAATAGTTTGACTATATTTTATTTAAACAGGATCCAAAATTGCCACACAGAGAGCACATACTGTAAGAATTCCTACACATATGAAATAATAAAGTTGAAAGTTTTAAAATTTTCTTATATAGTGGAGCTATGAGATTTTTCTGAAACTTTAGGGAAATTCAAATCATGATTGAGATTTTTAACCTCTGGCTCTTCCCAAAATACCAGAAAAGCATTGCCCAGCAACAATAAGATTTCAAGCTGTAACATTCTTCTTCTAAGATTAGGAGAGAAGACTATTACACCCACAGACACACAATATGTTTCATGTATTCTTAAAAACCAAGATTCATGCTGATCTGCGCTCTCCCTGATGGTCTTTCATTTTTCACCAAAACATAGGTGTGTCGCTGCTGGAAGATCTTGTTGGTCAAAAAACCTGACCCTTGAGAATATTCCATTTCTAAGAGCTTTTCTGCTGGTTGAATAGATATGAACAATGCATGGGAAGCATGGTCATATTTTGTCCCCTTTTTATTACCAGTTCACTGAGAACATTCCACACCCACAATGACAGTCATAAAATTTGTAAGGTAAATCTCAGCAACGGGAGTTCATATTACTAAATTCTCCTTAGCCAGATTTCACTCCGCCTAATTAAAATATATAAAAGCTTTATTTATTTTCTTTTTTTCTTTTACACGCCTGGGCTACTCGTCAGTGTCTTAGAATACAGCCTGACTTAGCTGTACGTGCTCTGTGTCATACGCTTACACAATCAGAGCTATTGGACTGTAAACCCATAAGGTCAAGGCAACTTATGGTTATCAGAAGTTTTAAGCGGTCCAACACACGAATTGGAAGCTCCCTGTCAGATTTCACCACCAATGCGTGCCTTTCCTATTCTCCCAATTTTTGTATTAGAGCGCACCACAATCTTAGTGTTTCTTAGGTTACAGCAATTTTCTCTAGCTGAAACCTCAGTAGCCTGGCCACACACCATTGTTCATGGACACTGGGCAACTCTGTTTTGCCAGGAGGTCAAATAACTTTTTAATATTTCTTCTCCACAGGATTGAAAGGATTTATAATCCATTCGATTTGAAACACAAGTTACTGGGAAGAAAGGGATGGTGGCATGTTCCTCAGGTTTCAAAACCTCTAGAAAACCCTAGACAGAAAATGCACATAAGCAGGTTTTAATAAATTTTAGAAAAAGAAGGTTTATCGGTAAGGATTTGAGTCAGTTACCTGTAATAGCAGTCTCTTGAAATCCAACAGAGTTGTTCTTCACTGCAAACTTTTTGACCATGGCGATATTGAATTAAGTAAACCACCAAACCCCTTAATAGAGGGGATGTCCTTCACACATAATGGAGAAGGTTTTAAAGATGATTCACAACAGCATCACGCTGACATTGTCACTCCTGAGAGAGTTTTATCTCTGAAATCACCCATCATCTGTGCCGATCAGTCCATGCCTATGATCTTTGGCAACCCCGTGCATCTCTGGACAGCTGTAAATCAGGAGACCACATTAAGTTTAATCTTTAGCAAAAGTCGAGGATACAGTACAACGTATTACATCTGAGAACACATTTTACCAAATTTATCTCAATGCTAAAATTTTCAAAAGAAATACATAAATCTGGCCCTGTGTATTTATAATGCATATCTGTTGAATCCAGTATCGTTATTTTCCTACTACAAATGGCACATAGCCCTTTTCAGTTTAACTTCTGCTTCTACATCTTCCAGTGAAAGATCTGCCCATTAGTTCTTTCACTGAAAATACGCAAGAAACAATGATATTTTAAGATATTGTTCTTTGTGTATAAATTGTAATTCCTCTGAAATATACTGCCTTAATAAGGGGAAATTATTGCATGGTACAGACAGAAAAGAAAGTGAAATAATTGGTTTTCAATGTTTGAGCAGCTTCGCTTCATTGTATTCATTCAGCTTGACTGTTGTTGGAGTTAAGGTTTCATTACAGAGTGAGCTATTGGTTCTAATAAGGTATTAGTGAAGTATTGTTTCTGCTTTGAAATCAGGCGTAAATGATGTACCCTATGAGGTTACCTTTTAAGAGCTAAATCATGATGGAAAAAATGTTAAAAAAGTGCTTCATCACACTCGGAAGTCAAAACTGGTTCCTGATGCAGCCTGAGCGAGGACTGGGCTGCAAGTGCATCAGCATGGGAGGGAGGCCGGCTGGCAGGGAGGCTGGCTGGCAGGGAGGCCGGCTGAGGGCAGCTGCTGCCTTGCCTCTTGTGAAGGGGGGAAGAGCACCAGGTGGACTTTCTGACATTGGTCAGCAAACCCCACAACCTCCTGCGGGCCGGTGTTGGGGCACTAGATGGGGAAAAGTGAAAGTCCTTCCATCTATTTCCCCCCCACAAATTAAAAGATACTTAGCATGTAAATATTCATGTAAATGAGTGTGCTCTCATTTCCTTTTACTTCACTGTGTGTGCCTAGTACTACTTTTGGTCTAGCCCATATAATTTAGAGGGTGTGACATCTATTGCCCCGATCTCATTTATCACCAGCCCATCTCCATTTTAGAAGCACAGATACTCAGTGTACAATTTTTACTGTAAAATGGAATTTGTTTCTTGTGTCAGAGCAGGCTTGTTGAATTTATGATTTAACATTGAACATCCTTCACCTTGAAAGTAGCTCTCCTGCTGTAAAAACGAGGCATCTCTCATGAGGACACTATAACATCACGATACAAATGCCCATCCTGTTAGACAAGGTTGTGCCGGTAGTAACTAAACTTAATTTTCTGAGACGTTTCAACATTTAGCCCTATTTTTCACTTTACAAGGATAAATATTGGGAAATACTATATCCCAGTGTAATAACTATCCTTTCATCAGTGGAACGAAAAAGCGTGTGATGTTCAGTTCAAAATGGTTGAGTGAAAGAAAACACAAAAAGCATGCTGAAACCCCATTATTTGTCTATCTGATGGCTGATGCCTTTATCTTTACACCACAAAAAAATAACTAAATTATGTCCCTTGTTGCTTGGAATCTGACTCTTCCCTACGGGTGGACATTTTATTCAAAACTATATTTTTTGGACTTTCTCAAATCCTTTGTCACTGGGTGAACTGCTTCGCTCTCTTCTTACTCTTCTGTCCACCTCCCTTGCCCCCCCCCCCCCCCCCCTGCAATTACTCTTATGGTTCCCAAACAAAACTACCCCTAAATTAGTCTTAATTAATTCATATTACATAGAAGCAAGAACATTTTGCTGTTTCTACCTTGTCTTCAAACTTTCACAACCTACTTAAAGTCTGCAAATTATGTGTTTCTTCTTCCTCAGCACTTCATAGCAATCTTTATGAGATAAAGTCTGCATTAGCTCAATCCCTTTGTCATGCAGGGGACAGCATTTTCACTCATCCAGTTACAGCAGCACTGATGGGTCCCATCTGGCTCCATCCGGCTGAAATGCAGCCCAAGAGGCTGCAACTCCTCATTTTCCAAGAAAAAAATCCCCTCTGTCCCCCCAAAGTCTTTTCCGCCATGCCGTGCCTTCCTTCCCTGTTTTAGCTTATCTCTTTGTAGAGAAGCTGCAACCGGTCGCAGCTCGGTTCCTCCAGGCAAGCAAGCAGGAACCACCACCCTTATCTGTTGCTCCTTTTTTGCTCTTTCTCCTTCTCTGGAGAAACTTAGCTGGTGCCAGCTGTTAAAGGTACCTCGCAATCCTCCAGGCAAAGTAAACACTTGCAGGCGGTAACTGAGCAGCTTTGTTGCTTTGTGTTCACTCAGTTTGACGGTTGGTGGAGTGAAGATTTCATTACAGAGTAAGCTATTGGTTCTAATAAGATATTAGTGAAGTATTATTTCTGCTTTGAAATCATGTGTAAATGATGTAACCTAAGAGGTTATCTTTTAAGGGCTAAATCATCAGGAAAAAATGTTAAAAAAGTAATTCATCGCACTTGGAAGTTAAAACTGGTTCCTGATGCAGCCTGAGCTGCATCACTCCTCTCTCAGCCTTAAGGAACTGAGATGGCGCAGAGTAAAGCTCCTCAGATCTATCTGGATCCCCAAAAGGGGAATCAATTCACAGCTGGAGAAATATTTTCCTAATGTAATTTAAACTAGGGTCTGTGTGCTCCTTGGGCAGGTAAATGCACATCCCTAGCAGTGTAGCTGGATTCTACAGTACTCTGGAGATCCTGCAGAAGATTTAGTTAAATAAAAATATTTACACCCCCCCCCCCCCCAAAAAAAAAAAAAACCAAAACAAAACAAAAAAAAACCACAAAAAAACCCAACCAACCAACCCCACAACACCCCCCCCCCCCCCAAAAAAAAAAAAATAAGAGAACCATTCATGTGCTCTCTTAATACTAAATTCCAGCTCTTTAGCTCTATATCATTGCACACGGAACTTTCCCGGCCAACTGCAACAATACTGAGCAAAAAATGCGTGGTGCTCAATGTGAAGCTCTACACTCCCTTTTAATGTTCATTAACTTCTGTGGTTGCAAGGAACATCAGAGCATCATGGACCATATGTTTCACAGCAGAAACTTTCAGCAAATCACCCACCACTTGCAAGGGCTTACCCCAAAGAGTGAGGCCTTTTTCAACAAAGAAGAAAACAGCCTGATGGGCTCTTTACGTATTTATTCTTCAGCTATAAGAACGTGCATCCTTGAAGGAACTTTGGTTGTTTATGCAATCGGATCACAAGGTATCGCAAGCAAAGGATGGATAAACCTACATTTTTCTGGGAGGCAATGAAAGATTATTGTACTAAGGGCTCAGCACTTCTCAGATGTTTTTCTTCCCCTTCCTTGAGCTGTTCAAATTCTATGTGGCCTAACTTCTCATTTTGATTTCTTTTCTACTACTGCAT
Organism: Vanellus vanellus; assembly: GCF_965231255.1. Classification (NCBI taxonomy): domain Eukaryota; kingdom Metazoa; phylum Chordata; class Aves; order Charadriiformes; family Charadriidae; genus Vanellus; species Vanellus vanellus. The sequence goes on from NC_138913.1 coordinate 16,988,301, forward strand.
ATTTCCCCCTTACTAAGAATAAATCACCAGAAGCAGCTATTTTCAAAATGGCTTGGATGTGTTTTAACCAACAAATCCAGTGTAATCAGCAGGCCCCGATTCGCAAAGTTGAAGGTTTATTTTAGAATAGCATGCCATGTTTAATCAGCTTTCCTAATACTGTACGGTACTATCTGCTTTGACAAGAATATGTTGATCATATTACAGAATGATTACTGCTAATGGAGATCTTTTAGACAAGATTAGATTTTGCTTCTGTCCAGATGCCTCAAAGAACGTTATTAGTTTTTGGTGTCGTATTTTTGTAACATTAATATGATCAGCTTATGGGCTTGCTCATATGCTATAACTGCAGCAATTTATCTGACAGTTAAGCTGTCAGGACCATGCAGCATCTAACCCAACGAACACTGCTGCGATCTGTATCAAATTAGGCACTGCCCGCGCAATCTTACCATAGCTGTGATTTAACCAATGAATATTCTGATGAGCCCCCAACCTTTGAGAGTCAGAAATTTGCATCGTGCGGTTCAGTAGCTTTTTCCAAGAAAACTGATTAGTTCATGATAATATCCCTAACAGTGAATCTGCATATTTTTAAAGGGATGTAGCTTTTTTTTTCATAAATCAGCAAAATGGGATTCAGAGCTGTGCTACGTTGACGGCTAATTAATGTGGCACTGTATGGGAAACCCATTAGTATAACAGCGGTTGTGATAGTAGGTTTTCTAAATATATACAGAAAGGATGATAAATTACTTTGTTTTTAAAGCACTTTTCTATTCTTCTTTCAAAGTTACCAGATATCTACAAGTACATTTCATGACCTGTATTTACTAGTTAGACACAAAAAAATTATAAAAACTGAGAAGCGTAAAGATTAGTTTTAATACATTTTGACTAGAGACCCTAATAATATCGACTAAGCGATACTATTGCCCTTAAGTTTAATAATACATGCTGATATGCAGTCTGACGGTATGCTTCATTCCTTTTGATAATATGCCTTTAAAAACAATGTCCTTTAGGGTCCAGTGGACCATGAAATAGTCTCTGCAAAAGTACCAGTGGTGCCAATGCTGAGACAAACATTCATTTTGGCTGTCAGCTTTAAGGACTGTGGAAGAAATGAAGCACATTTATTATATACTGATGTATTCTGACTAGATAATCCTTTTCAGTTGTAGGCACTATAAAGCTGAGTGCAGATTACTGTGGGGGAACGTTTAAAAAAAATCAGATGGGCTGAAACAGTTGTGCTTCCAATTTCACAGTTGGATAATTTGCTTTATAAACTTCTATTTAAAAGAAAGTTTTACTGGCAATGAAGTACCTTAAGTAAACAATCTATAATTTGAAAGCAAGTAAGTTAGAGACACTCAGAAGCTGTTTCTACTAATGCTACGTTTATTAATTAATATTGCAGGGTGCTTTTCTATGCTGCAGGCGTTTTCAAGGTTTTTTCTTAGATAACCATTGTCATTACAATTCTGTCCAAATTTCCCCTTTAAAGTGTCACCACTTCTGGCATTTTGATAGCATACTTATTTCTGAATATAACAGGGACTAATCAATTCGTACTGAAATCAACAGGACCACAGGATTTGGAACAGGATACTTAAATCATAGTATTTCGGTGCATTTTTCAATGCATACGTTCCCATTTTAAAGCTGGGAACAGGATGCAGGAAGCCTAAGGGATTTTTTTCATTTTGCAGTCAATGGAAGGTCAAGCTATATCATTTTCTTAAATGCACTTTTTTTTGAAGTCTATCAAAGTCCAAAGCCAATGCATTGAAAATTAGCAAAATGGAGGCAGCCTAAGAAGCAGCGGAATGCACGAACAAAGCCCACGATAACAACACAAGACCTACTCTGTTGAGCCCTTTCTTGTTAAGCACAAAGTTTCCTCCAAAATTCAGAGTAGGGAAAAATCCCTAAGTTCAAACCAAGGAAGAAATCACCCCTAAGAAGCTTTATGCCTATAAATCTATGTGAAACTAGCACACAAGGAAAACGTTCAGCTGACCAGCCTTTATCTACGATAAATGTTCATGGATGTTAGAAGTTCTGGCATCTGAACTTCTGTACGTTCTTCTAATTTAGAAGCAGCATTTTATACAGGTTCCTAAAACTCAGAGATACAACATGCAGAGAGTCTGGTAATTTATGAAATTCTGATAATGTTTTGATTTATTGCCTCTCTTGCCTGCTTTTTCAAAATACGTGTCACGGTACAAACACAATTCTTTAAATAGCTAATTAACTTTTAATACATAACAATCACAAGCCAAAATGGTTTTTTTAACAGTTTTGTTTAACTACTGAGGGTTTTGTGCTAGAGACAGAGCGGAATTTACTAGAAATGAGAGCAGACTGCAGACTTTCGTAATGGCACCACCTACACGGAGAAAAGCACGTTGCTGCCTAGTTGCTCTGCTAAGGCACGCCAGCGCTGAGGCAGCGTGTCACCCCTGAAAACCTGCTTGAATCATACGTTTCATTTTGCTGGCAAGCCACATTTCAGAAAACGCAATGTATTGCAGTACTTTACCTGGGTATTACCATTGTCCTTGTGCACTCTGAGGTGATGTGATACGTATTACTTATGAGAAACAGGAAGAACTGAATGTCATTAATCTATATACTGAATAACGCGTTCAGAAGCTGAATTTTTTCCCCCTCTCTCTCAATGCAGAGTTCCGTTACCAGCTGTCATCCTACTTCAAAATTAAATTGATGCACTGATTTTCCATTGGTGTTAATATCATTTAGATGACTAGATTTGGGTTTGGGTTTAAACAAATTTCTAGACCAGAGCTTCAGAAAGAGTTTAGGTTGGAGTGGTTCCTTTGAAACCAACTAGTGGCCTAAGAAGATGCATTTCACCTGCAAAAAATAAAATGGCACTTTCTGAAAGCAAAGTTTGGATGCTAGACTACAAATATATAAGTTGGTATAGTTTGGAAGGGGTGACGTTCATACCATGTGAGGCTTTGCTCTGCAAACTTAATAGATAAGGAAATCAACTGCTGCTTTGCCATATTATTCCCCAATGCTCATGATAATCTCTTTTGGCAATGTGCAGAAATAAACGTCACAAGAGATATCGATCAACATTATTTTACTCTCTGATAAAGAAGATAATCTAAAAAAAAAAAAAAGTAGTATTAAGACAGGCAGCTTAAAACTTTTAGCAGAAATATAAATTTCCTGACTGTATATTTTCACAGTTTCATAACTCTCACTTGGCAGCAGCAAAAAATCTACATAAAAGAAAATCAGAACTGCTCTTTGGAAGAATTAGATTCTTTAACCATAGCACATCTCTCAGAAATAAATATTTATCCTCTGGTTGGAAACAAGATTTGCCTTTTATTTATGTCAATTTTATTAACCCATTAAGATTGTTACCATGACTGCACTGAAACAAAAATGAACCTTTTTTATAGTAAACCAGCTTTACTCTACATTTACTTACAATCAGAATCTCACAGGCTTAGTTTATAATTAGGGGGTGGGATCATTAAAAACAGTGGGAAATCTTAGGCTAAGCTCGGGCAATTCTGCGTAGCACTGAGGAGTGCTCTGTATAAATATTTGTAAATTGGGCTTGTTTCTTATTTCGTGCAGCATTTGTGCTGTGGTGAGGAACATACTCAGAGAAAAGAACCTGTTTTGAATATACCTGAACAAAACTGCGAGTTTTGTTTCCTACCCAAATGCAACAGTGAAAAAAACACATAAACTTGACAAAATATTTCAGTCTGTCAAAATAAAATATTTTTTCCAAATGCTCTGACCCCCTAAACACTGAATGTCTTTAAATGTTATTTTCAAATGTCATAACAAAATGAAAACTTGAAACATTTTGTTTACAAATTGTCAAAACAAAATCTACTTTATTTTCTGTTATTGAACAGTATTTTTACTTTGTTTAGTAGCAACCTCAAAAGGCATTCAAATTATTTTGAGCAAGGAGCCTGAAACAGAGTTTTGTGAGAAACATCAGCTTTGCTAACTGTTTAAATAAATCTACTTAACCAGTATGTTTCTTCTGTATTGCACGTTCTCTCAGTCAGGAAAATCTCCGTGATGTTTATTTTCTGTACCACTCTCTACATGTCATGAAGCATATGTTGTAGGAAACTGATTGCATTTCTGACTGACAGCTGCTTTGCTGTTCCAGTTCTCTGTCATGAAGGAAGATATCTAGCATTTAAGCACAGAAATAAATTCCTCAGTAATATGTTTGGACACTTGCCTTTAGAACTTAACCATTCTAAGCTCTGGGGCTCGGTTTGCGTTGGTAGTTCACTATTCTGATTTCCTAATAGGCATCTCTTTTGACTTTTATGGAGGTAGATAATTCTAATCAATATTAATCTCAGTTCTTCTAGGAAACTGTACCTGATGCCACCCATGTGGCAAAACTCCCCAGATGAAACAAGATATTAATTTTGAACTTCGTTTAAATTCTTCAAGCAATTACTTAGTCACTCAGGGGAAAATTGAATTCTTTTAAATAAGTCAAGGAGCTATAGATCATTCTTGGGTTCGCTTGGTCTTTTTTAGAATTCTTCTGGCACATCGAATATTACAGAAGTTGATACAGTTTCTTATAAAGAGCTGCCTATCTCAGTACCAAGTTCAGTGGTGAGCTGACAAACATATTCTGAAACGTCACTGAGGCAGGAGACGCCCAGCTCTTTTATGGATACCATTAATCTAGTTATTTTGGCTTTTCTCCTATGAAAAATGCCTTTGCATTTCATTCTCGGATTTATTACATATAGGAAAATTGTTAAACTTTGAAGAGCTCCTACCGCCACTCAACATATAAATTAATTCCTTCCACTCATTTTACTTTCAATCTTTCTGGCAAAGCTAGAGCTACACAGAGCATACTCAGTCAATACACACAAGTACACAGTTAAACGTAACATCGTACTGTGCCACCCAATGGTGATTTTTTCTGAACGTTTTCTTTCTCTCAAGAATTGTAGAAAGGGCTGCAACAGGTTAAATCATCTTATAGCTGACTTCTTGACAGGCCTCTACAAAAGTTCACATTACTTAATATTTCATATGAACACTAAATTTTTGTAATCCAAGAACAGTTGATTGCTCTGAATTGCAGGTGTTATACTACCATGATTGCAGTCATTAAAATAATTAGGGTTGGAAGAAGTATAATTAAGTTATTAATGTACACAGTCTTTGTCACATGCAGAACACAGGGCTTTTGACAAGGCGATAGAAGCCACGGGATAACCAGGCAAAAGGTTAAGGCGACCAACCAGAGCAGAAGTCAGAAAACTGCCTTTTACACGAATTTGCAAGTACAAAGTTTCTCATCATTGGAAAAGCAAGTGATGTACATAATTTTCAATTCCAGTAGACGTGTATGTTAAGACACCACTAAGTCCAGGATACGTTTTTATTCCAAACAAGGATTTTTGGTTTTGAGGAAGTTGCACCAGAAGCATTACTATATAGAAGTCATAATCAACGCAGGGGTATTAAAAGCCAGGTCAAAGATAGGTTGTGCTTTTAGATAGGTTATGCTTTTTTCTGTCTGATAACATGACAAGTTATTTAGTTCCACTCTACGTTGACATCTTTTGTTTGTTATATTTCTACTGCATAAAACCTATTACACATTTGCATTATTCAAACCAGAGTGTAAATACATTTTCAATACTCTTGCCAACCCATCCCTTCCTTCTGTTATAATAATAGAAAAATAACCTTGGCAGAATTTTTAGAAAATGGAATTGCAATCTTCTGCTTCCTAATTACAGGGTATAGCTGTAATGTTCATTAGTCTGCAACTGGCAAGATTCCACAATTTTCAGACCATCAAGCACTTTCTTGCTGGAAATGGAAAGTAATGTTAAGGGCCAGATCCTAATCCAAAGAACGAGCCATCATTTCCACTGGCCTGAGATCGTATCATAATGGCACAAAATACGCATACAGGGTACATCATCCACGATGGCTTTAGGTGAATTTCTTAGGTGGGATACATTAACATTCAAGGAACTCTGGGGCATTTTTTGCTCCGGCTTTCAAGATATGTGGTTTTCAAAACTCACAATCATTTGGGAGATGTAAATGTTGAAAATAAGGCAGATGTCTTTGATGTTGCACAGGAGTCAGTAGATAGGCTCACTGTGTGATAAGATACTGACTTCTAGCATACGGGTGAAATTTTGGTGACTGAGGCAAATACAAAGTAGATTTTTTTAAAAAGAAGAGAGATCAATAATCTCAAATAAAGACTTTATATAGTTTATACATATGAAAATGCCTTACTATTTTATATACAATTATGAAGATTATTTTGTAGCATGGTTTCTTTTTATGTCTACTGTTTTGTGGACATACTTAGAGACTGGTTTGCCACCGTACCTTTTTAAACACATGTATGAAGATCATAAAAGCTTCTCGCAGAGTTTATTTCATGTGCATGCAAAAAAAGGTGAAAGCACACATAAAGAACCACTTGCAGGTTTGAACGTAGATCTGCACTGCAACTGTACACGTTATGTATTTAAAAAACTTTATTTGGTTTTCTGTGAAAGCTGAAGATATTTACAGTATCTGAAAAATCAAATCTTTTAAGCTATCAATTACACCACGGGTTGAAATAGTTATCAAATTTAGGCGTCCTGATACAGAGTGAAGTTAGACTCTGCTCTCAGGCAACACAGAATTACTTTGCTCGTGTGCGTGCGGTGTCCCGCGACCTCAACACTGCCTTTCTTCTGGAAGACACCAGACACAAAGGCAAGCATCTTGAACTAGCTGGAGCGGGTTTTCAAATTTAGACAGAGAACTTTAAAATTCATATTTAGGTTAAAACAGCGGAAGCAAAGATTCTAGCACGCAGCCATTTGGACCCTGGCATTTAGCTGGGCCACTGCACAGGAAACTTCAAATGGTGAGATCCCGCAGTCTGAAGAAGAGGAAGACAAATAAAAATTCTCTGTCTTTGATAGTTCTGCACTAATGTGTTGCTTTCCTCATCAGGACTGTTACTAGGAGCAATGTAGTCAAACGTGCCTGCTGCACCCAAGCCTCCGCATGAGAGAATGATGTCAAAGCTGAGCCCTTCCAAAGGGTAATTAAACATTTTCAGAGGAGGGAGTGAAATCAGTGTTTATCAACAAGCTCCCATTCAACACAATACCTGTTTCTAATGTGTGATGGTCACTAAAACCCTCAAATCACAATTATGTCTCAAATCTCTGTAATTTTTTTCAGTGTGGCTGGTTCTTTGCGACCAACTATACTTTTTATAATAAATGAAAACAACAGAGTTAAAGGTATACAGTACAGATGTTTAGGGATAAGACAACTGGCTTGATGGCACAGCAACCAGGTTGTTTTCTTTTATCTTTGAAAAAGAGGCTAAGATGGTAGCACTGAAAGCAGGCGGCTACCGCTACCTCACTTGCCAGTCTGTCTTGCACAAATCTTGAAGTGACACGTCTGGCATTTGTAGTAACTTGGCATTTCAGTACCTGCTACTGAGTAGCTGCACTTTCGTGTCACCTTCATTCATACAGGTAATGTATCTGTGGATTTTAGATCCGTCAGTGCCATTTGCTTCCTTTAGGGCTGCATGAGAAGAATATTTGTCTAAATCTGCCACTTTTGTACAGACTGGAGTAAGTTAGGCAATGTGACATCCAGCAGAAATAGTGTAGTGGATTTAAAAGCTGTACTTGTAAAGTTCTCTAAAGAAAGGTTGACAATATCGGTTACGCATTTCCAACGCTTCTTTGATTTCCACTGATTTTATGCACTCGAGAATATGAAAATACCAGTAAAGGGGTGAAAATGCCAAAAAGTAAAACAAAAATACAGGCCAGCAGGTTAAGAAAAGCGCTCAGCAGGCACAAATCAGAGTTACAACACATACCTCAATTCAAAGTACAACACCCCAAAGATCAAGACATCAGAGATAACCAGATAAAGTACAAAAGCCTTTTAGGAGACCTGTAAAACTGTTATAAAGCAGTACAGAAACTTGGGGTTTTTTCCTTTTTTTTTTTTTTTTAATTTTATTTTTGTGTGTGAATTATTTAGCTTCTCGTTTTCAAAGTGGGTTTCTGGGAAAGTTTTCCTGTCATTGTGGAAGACCGTGTCCCTGCTGGTGCCAAACAAAGCAAAAATGCTCAGATGACCACATTTCCCTTCGTTCTCAGTTTCTAGCAGCTTGTAAGGATCTTCCAGAAATTCCTCACAACTCATTAGGATCACACCTCTCATTCCTTATGGTAGTTTTTGAAAAGAGCACCAAAATATGAAAAACACAGCATGATGGAATTTGTAATGCTGCAGGATCACACTAGCGAGCAACCCTCAGAGTATTCACCGAACAGGAGAGGAAGTTTCTTTTCTTGGAAGACATACCTACTATTGCTTTGGTTGCAAGGCGTAGAGAAAAGGTATTTGTTAAAAATATGAAGGTTTGTCGCTAAAACTTAGATATTTGTACAGGTCACAACAGATGTCTTGCAAATTAAACAAAACATTCTCTTCAATAAGCCCGTATCTTCATCATGATATTTCCTATATTGGGAAACTAACCAAAAGATTCAAATATAACCCGGTATCAGAAACATTCTTAGGTTAAAAAAAAGTAGTGAAACATTGCTAACTTCTTCCCTGATATGAGATGTCAACAGATATGGCTTCCAATAATCAAGTCAAGAAAGAAAAACCATTCCCTGTTTTACACAGCACGGTAGATATTGGTGTCAATACGACAAGCGCGGCAAGGAGATCACTGCAGAACAACTTAAATGAACTTTACTCTATGACCAGCACATAAATAATCTAATTAGTGCCTATTTTGTTCAGTAATCTTTTAAGTACAACGTAGACTATCTTCTCTCCTCAAGAAGCTGTATTAGCTTTCCAACCTTTAGATTATAACCCTGCTTTATTTTATATATATTTTTTATTTCATTTTATTTATTATCCCAGTTGCATTCTCCTATGGCGATTCAAGTAAATGCTTTGCCAGAAGTTACCATCACTAATCAGCGTGTTGAGATCTTTTTGTTTCTGTGCATACATTTTACGTCTGGAAACGCATTCTCCATGCTTGTGCTGGACGTGAAAAGAATTGGAAACAGGCTTAACAGTTCTGCCAAGTTTTCTTGAGAAAAGTTATGCAGATATATATGGGTGCAATGAAAGACGTTCATAAAACCTGAGTTTGCACAGCTGTTTAACTGGAATACAGATTTAGTATTTAAGTTTGCTTTTTTTCTGAAGCCTTGGCCCATTTTGAACATTCGGTGTATTCAGACACCTCACTGCATCAACAATGAACTGAAAACTAGCAATTTTATAGACTGCTTATATAAGCAGACACATCAGATTATCAGCATTTTCATTCTGGTACCACAAAGGAAAAATGTATTTTAAATACAGGCAAAATAAATAAGGTCATTACTCATCTGATTGTTTTATGTTGTGCCCTGTAGGCCACAATTCACTGATATTTACATTCTTAACAGACAGCTCTAAAGTACGTAGAGTTTCCTTTCCAGGCTTCAGACTAACACATAAAACCGGTCTACCTTTGGGTAAAACTGACTCAGATTCAAGGATGCATTACATGATCTCATATTTTCCAAAGATTAACATAATACCTGTGAAAACTATTTTTAAAAATATCAAATTGATCTATAATCTTGTCCACGCTGATACAATGGATTTTCTTAAAATAGTAAGACTATAATAAATGAAGCTTGGTGGAACTGAGAAGAAAAAAAAACCCTGGAAGAAGAAAGCCAGCAATTTTGAAAACTACTAAACAGTTTGGTTTGCAAAGCAATTGGTTTGCAAACCAACTCTGCTCCATCTGAAATAAACAGGGTTTTGCCATTCTTTTCACTTAAAACAGGATTCTACTACGCAGTTATGGGTAAGATTGTGAGATTCCTGTGAATTATAAAGAAAAACTATTTGGAAGACACCATTAAATTTCCTCTGTGAATTCAAGATGCTTCATTATGAAACATGAGTGTGTGTGTCTATATATATACATCTACTATATATCTAATATTGATTTGCATGACAATATGGAGACACAACACAAATTTTTGAACAGACAGAAGGAAACCAGTTAGGGTAAATTGTCTCTTGAGACTGATTCTATTCTGGATTGGGTTTTAGCAATTGATTATTTCTGACTCAAATTGATTATTTCTGACTCAATTGATTATTTCTGACTCAATTGATTATTTCTGACTCAAAAGCTGTAACCTTTGATTTGTTCTTTTTCTGCAGGACATGCTGCATTACAACTGCTATAACAGTGGTATGGAAGCTTATAATTTATATATAGCAAATTTTTCTGGAATAGTGTAATTTTTATGTTTATATTTCTGGGTATTATGTCTTTGCTTGCTAGCTTCAGGCTACACAGTACTTGCCTTTGCACAGCAATGATCATGCTAACTTTAAAAACTGACTGCTCATGCAAATGAAGCAAACAGGTTTTGGCGTTTGATGTCAAATGATACAACTGCTTTTATGACTAACACGGACTTTTAGCCCCGTTGACTGCCAAATATGCAAATACTTATACCGCCACACAACAATCTTTGTATATTACAATGCAGCCCAAAAGAAAGCCAAATAAAAATGGTCATAGTTCAGTGGAAGAATCAATGTGAGCTGGAAAAGAAATTCCATGTTGAAATTTCAACCATTTTTTGACAGGAGCAGTGAAAATTTCTGTAATTCAGTAGCAGTTCAAAAAGAACTCCTCCTTCCACATACTGAGAAACACATGAAAATGCTGGAATAAAATAACATATTCACTTTTGAGAAACATCTAACGTGTTACCTGAATGTGTTTTGGGATGGACTAATGCTGATGTATCTGTGGGACAACAGAGACCATAGATGCCTTTTATGTTTATCAAACATCATAAACTTATATAATAAGAGTAAAGGATGTACCTGGAGTCTCATAAATCTCTAAGTTCAGTAAACAGAAGCTTTGCAGAACCCTCAGAATTCTTCCCTCGGTCAAACACATGGCTGGGGAACACCTGACATGCCAGCTGACAGAGTCAAGCTGTTCTGAGATGACAGAGGAAATTGGTATTTTACAGCTAGTGCCCATGCTATCACACACTCAGTCAAGTGTATTTTGGAAAACTGGAATGTACTAATAAAAAATAGTGTTTGTAAACTATAGCAATTTCTGAGAACCTCAAGAACATGCTGTCAACACAGTACGCATTATGAAATCTGACCATATTAATGAAAGATCCAAAGCAGAAAATGACATCCTTTCAGCTCCTGGAAACTCTTTTCTCCTTTAAAAGATTAATCAATTTTCAATTTAGCTTTGCCTTTTTTTTTTTTTTTTACAGACAGTTTCTGAGTGTGCAACATTGAATAATGTTAGAATAAAAAAAAAGTGCCTGATTGAAAAGAATTTAGTGGTCTCCCTTTACCTTGAAGTGCAATTTTCTACTGAATTGAGGTTCTTAAGATAAATTTTAATCTCAACCCTTTACCTGTCATTGACAAGGAGAAACGAGGAAAGAACAATAAATCCCTGTTTGTAGAAGTAGTATAAAATAAAACCACTCAAGCATTTACCTTACATTACCAAATGTGAACTTTAGTTCTTTGGGACTCATTTGCTGGACCTCTCCCCCTTACTTATCATGCATTTATCTAATAATTCATTTCTAGGCAAGCTTCTTACATGAAAGATATTTAAAAAAAAACATGTCTAGTCTATACAAGAAGCGCTAACAGATTTTTTTTCTTTGTCTGTTACAGTGTTAAAAAGAGTGCACAGGTTTCAGAGATACTTGGATGGGTATTTACAAAGACAGATCTGCTCTGTAGCTTCTAAATCTGTATTTGCCTAGTGCGGAGGGCAGACAGAGAGAGTCTATAGGCATCCTCCCGTTCATTAGGCTGTAAATAGGTGTAAGGATGTGTATAATCATGGTTTTCATTACCAAAATACCTCTCGATCTTTACAGTTCTCACCAACCAAGCAGAACAGCACTAGTTACCCTCATCTTGCAGGCAAGGAAATGGGGCCTGACATTACATATGATTTACTCAAGGTCAGAGAGGAAATCTGCATTGAGAGTTGAATCCAAGTGTTTCGTTCTCTAAAATCCAGCTAATTCAACCATTATGCTATCCTCTATCTATGCAGGATGTAACGCTGAGCACATCACTATGGTGCTTTCTGAATTAGAGGGAGAGTCCTCAATCTCTTGCGTGCCCATACCCTGCAGGAAAATGACTGACTGTAAAGCAAGTTGTGTGATGAGGATTAAATGTTCAAAGGTACAGCCAGGCACAATGAATGTTATTCTTTACATACAAGCCAAAAAAAGAAAACCAAAGCAAACCACTAAACCCCAAAAGTTTATATCCCTGTGATATCCTTGTGAGCTATCCAAGAAAGTGACTGGTTGGAGCTGAATCAGGACCTTGAGGAAGATATAGCAGTTTTTTTAGAATGTATTTAGCTATACCTCTGTCTTCAGTTCCTTCTCGGTTAACTCAGGCTTCCTTGCAGTCCTAGCAAAAAGGAGAATTTTTACTTCTCAGTACTTCACTGGCCAGCCAGTCCCTGGCCAGTCTCTGTATAAATCTGCCCAAATCCTACAGAGATGTTTTGCTTTCCTGGACTTTGTGGCCAGATTCTTATTTTTACTGATTTTTCCATCTCCAGGTCTCATGGAAAAGAAGTAAGACTGGAGAAGACACTCGTTTTGCCTTTGTGGAAAACCCTAGATATGCCTATAATGCCTCTGGCCTAAACTTCAGAGCTTTGTTGTAGGAATGGTAATCTTGTCTTTCCCTCCCTTGAGGGAACATTAAGCAGATTCCTTCCAGCCCAGTACCGCTGCCAGTTTGGGGAGCAAGACGTTATGGCAGACTGTCCTCCAGTGGAGAGGACTAGAACTGACAGCCCTGTATTCTGCAACGTAGCCTCTGATGAATTTACAACCCCAAGCTTTCGCAGCAGAAAATCGTGCATTTTATCCCATATCTCATTCTATCCCTTCGCAGACTGCTAAATTGCGAGGGCTCGCAGCATACCGATCGCTCACAGAGTTGCAGGGCCCATTTAATTAAATGGTGCCCATTAGGGCAGCTTTCAGGAGGCTGAAACTTCACAGCTGGATTTTCATTACACAGAAACGTGGAAGATGTCAATGAAGTGACATCTCTATTATCTGTTCCTGGAGAATGAATAATTTTAATGGAAAAAATAGCTACATTTCTTTTAAAGTATATAAGTCTTCTCTTGTTAAATGTAAAAAACCCTCTATACTACTTTTCAGTCTAATTCCAAGCACCTTTCTCAGTCCATTTGATTTTCTCAGAAACAGAGATAATCATCTAGATTTTAACTCTGTAATTGGTGTTGCCTTACAGAAGTAACTGAGACCTACTCTCATTTTAGACAACCTCTTTGCGTGTTGATAATTTCCAATAATCTCTCATTCCATTAGAAAGAGGCTGTCTGTTATTTGATTTTTACACATGACAAAAAAACAGGGGGCCTTGCCAAACTAATTAACATTAATGTTTCTTATCTCGAGTCCCAGCAAATACCAATGTGTGTAAGGGCCTCAATCTGGCTTCTAACAAACACGGAATTCACAAAGTCACTGTTACAGAGAAGAAAAGGAGACTATGAGACAGGTGCTCTATACAGTGTGTCACATGTCTGTATTAAGCAGAAATCACTTTAATATGCTGTGCTCAAGAACAATGCCTTCAAGTAATCAGCCAACTCCAAAAATGAAGAGGTCATCAATTTAAAATATTGCATGTATTTTATCATCTTTCCACGATAAAGAAGTGGGAGAGAACTACTTCAGGAACTGTGATAAAACCATCACTCAATCTATTACAAAAAACTACTGATGCAGTTACATGTCATTAGTGGGCAATTAGTGAGAGGTTAAATGCTGCATGCTACAGTGATATTGTGCATTAATTGGAAACTGCTCATGAGAAAAGAAAACTCTTATGAAATTAGGTTTGTAATACTAGTATTTCAGAACAACAAGCCTCTCCTTGAGTAGCTAGACACCTTGAAAAGAAGAGGTTTGTTTTGGTGATTTTTTTTTTACCAATCTTATTTTATATTTTTATGTACAAATTTGCAGACCTGCATACTGAGCTGAAGCAGAATTGCAAGAATGAGGCTCTCCAGCCCTCTGGGAGAGAGAAGGGCAATTCATTCAGAGAAAAGTGGACGGGTGATCAGAGTAAGATGCTGAAATGCTGGATTCTGTTCCGATTCATGACAGTCTTCACCTACTTGCCCTCCAGCAGATGTCTTTTATCTCATTTCTGTACCTATAAAGGAGGATAGATAGTAAAAGCGATGGAAAAAAAATTACTATGAGATGCTGAGGACTGTGTACGTACCTAGATAGATACTGCAAGCCGAAAATACTTACAAACGTACCTCAGAGGATGGTTCATTCTAACCAACTCTGTTGTGAGAGCTATAGCCCTTGTGAAAGGGGAAGAGCTCCACAGCTTAGTTTACCCCTGCAGTAATGCCCTGCAGCCCCTCTGCCGGGGCATCGCGAAGCGGAGCGGACTGACTGGCAACATTTAGTCAATCCTTGCGTAAGGACACAAGAACAGTTCTTCTGGGTCACATCAAAGATATTTCTAGTCTAGTACTTCAGTCCCAATGTTGGCCAAGGACCGGATATTTGGAAAGCAAATAGAGAGCAATATTTTTCACAGAATGCCCTTCCAGCAACGTGGACTGAAGTTTCCCAAACTGAATGATGAATCCGGACATGGGCATTCATCTCTATGCATCATGCCCTAGCTTGTAAAATAGGGATAATACTAATATTGTACCAAACTGCTACGAAGTGCCCCAATATCAGAAATTACAGAATAATGAGGAAAACTGCCTTTTTACTTTTGGCAGTATAAAAATATAGGTAAAAATTGCTCTAAGAAAGCTACAACATTCAAGTGATGAATCGTGTCATGGACCTGTCTGCTTCACCTACATTCCGTCTGCTGATCTGCCTCCCCTCGCAGCTTGGAACAGCTCATGCAGGAAGACATCAAAAAGAGAAACAAACAAATGAAAAAAACCTCCCCGCTGTTATCAGCTGAGAGAGAAGCATTTTTTACTTTAGACCCCTTGTACAGAATTTCTTTACCAGTGTGTCTGTCTGTGTTCCAAGAACAGCTATATTACATTTTATAACAACCTTAAAGACTGCAAAGTTAGAAAGGTGCCCCCCCCCCCCCCCCCCAATAAATTATGTGGCATATAAAAAAGACATGAGGTACAAACATTTTATTTATTGGTGGCTAATAATGCACTAAAGGTTCTGTCATTCATGAATAATTCAGTCATCAAACCTGAAAGGTCGTCAGATATTTGCTGGTTTCACATATAACCTGCACCAACTGTACATATATGTATATACTTCTTACATGCATGTACAAAGTCAGTAAATTTATGGGCTACATCCTGTATGACAACTCTGTTTTCAGGGTAGCCTGAATAAAACTTTCTGATATAGACTGAGCGATGTGAGGGGATCCCCAAGCTGAAATAAAGAAAACATAACTAGACTTCTGCAAATTCCTTGGCCCTGCTGTTGTGGGCTGGAAATTTAAGGGAGAATGCTGGAACTTTTCTGGTTTGCTAAACCAGTCAGCAACATCTGGAGAAGTGGTTCCCAACTGTTCTGTCACCTGAGAAAAAGAGGCTCTTTCCTATTCCACACTTCTTAACTTCTGCCCCTCTCTCTGCTGGGCAAGCAAGGTCGCTATTGCCTTCCCGTCCCCTGCTTACACTGCAGCAGCAGCTGTTGCAATGGCTTCAGGAGAAAAGCATCATCATCTCTAAGGAAGCCCACGCAGAGTGCACAGTGGCAGCTAAATCCTTTGTATGATGCGTGAGGCCCTCTCATTGCCTGTAATTGAAGAAAAACGTACCAGACTATTCAATGCATGCCAGATCAGTCCTCAAAGGAAGGTGAAGTTGAGAATTTTCTCAGCAATTACTTTGGCTGTTCTCGTAGTCTTTTTTTCTTTTTTATCAGAGCTGTGAATTTAGTTGAAGATCTAAAAACCCCCACTCCTCTTATTCTGATCTTAAGACGCATGAACCAATTTCACAACTTTATGAACTGATATATGTAGGGGACCTACCTAGTTTGTTACGTGCACAAACATTGTGGCATGCGCCTGCTCCAAGACATTAAGAAGACATTTTCCAGGCCTTTGAAATTTTCCAAGAGGTCTTTTGAGAATTCCTCTTGTTCTCTATTGGTTTACAATTACAGTAATGGTGGTACTGTTGATATCCAGCAGTGATCCATAATATTTAGTTGCTTTGAAAAAACACATATTGCCCTTACAACAAATTATATAGGAATTTAGCTTTGTGACTTAAATTGGGTTTGTAATTTTTCACCATTTTTGTTCACAAACTGAATTTAAAGTAATTCACCTATTTACTAAAACATATTTTTCAAGTTTCAAAATTTGCTCCATTTTCTTCAGTCTTTCTTGTCTGACTTGACAATATCAAGCACTACCACCTTTTCACCAACTGCTGAGCCCCTCTGCCATCCATATACTGCCAAACATAAGAAAGGTAGATAAATATGGAAGATGGAAATTAAAAGGGAACAGATGGGCTCATCTGCAATTATACCTATGAAAAGACTGAGAGCCTCACAGAGATTTATAAACCTTCTGGAGACCAGACATGTGGTGATCACATTAAATGATCCCTGAAAATGTTTTAAATGAGTAATTGAAAATAATAACTTTATGTGGAATACAGGAAACTTCTCAAATCAACAGTGATCCAACAAGGAGAAAACAAGGAGGTTTTTGCAAATGTACATAACTTGAGTAAGCAAATGTATGATTCCAGAAAAAGCATTCCCCCCTACCCCCGCCCCCAAGATTTCAGCCAAGTGAAAAAGCAATTTTTAAACAAATGCAATGGGATGACTTCATTAACGAGAACGAGCCAGGGTGGCTGATCTGGTCTGTCATTAAGATGTGTCAGTTATCTCAGTTTTCCTCCGTAAGAAGGGAGATAACGTTTCTTGGTCTGGTAATAGTTACTCCATCAAACCCGTGAGGCTCTTCCCTTTTTGGACTAAATAAAACTGAGCAAGTATTCTGCTATCCTCCTCCTCTGCTTCCCCCATTTACAGTGTTTTGGGGATCTTGATTTTGTTCCTCTATGTGTTAAAGGAATATTTATGCATGAGAGAGTGTGTGTATTAAAGAGACAGGTAATGAGCAGGTCCCTAAAAAGATATAAGTGCTTATCTATTATATGCTCAACTACTTGGTGAATATAAAACTGGAGTTAATGGAATTAAAAATTCAGAGAATATCTCCAGCTTATGTCCCTACTTTCAGCAAAGTTTAAGGCACTGATTTTCTACCACCTGCTCAGCTGTGATGGCTTTCTTTCTAAAATGTCCCTTTTTCTCAGTAGGACTTCAAACAGCCTACACAGGGAAGACTACAGCTTGGAAAGTGTTGGCCATACAATAAAGACAGAAAAGAATTATATCATGTAATTTTTATAAACTGAATTTAAAACAGCAAGCTCTTGCTATACAAAATTTCATATATCCACAAATGATGATATCCACAAATCAGTTGTGGCTAACAGACTGATTCACAAAAGTCTGAGTCAAGTTGCTAAGAATCCAAAAAGAAAATTAAAGGTCGTGTCTTTGACAACTACCAGCTGAAGCAGTTGAACTGACAAAATTCCAGGAAATTTCATCAACTTCTGGCTTCTAAACTGAGTGGGAGGTAGGAGATGTTCAAAATGGAATTGTTCCGAGGAGACCAGAAAACATCCAAGTGGATGCATTAAGCGTGAAACATTTTTCAAGCAAAAGAAAAAATATTTTGAGAAGCGAGTTTTCTAGGAAATATGAAAATATTGTCATACAAGCTGCCAGTAAGTGGTAACAGAAAGACCACTTGTTTATCCAGTGATAACATTTGTAGCAATGCATTTCCACGCTTTTCCCAGCATTAACCAAAGTTTCGACCTCAAAGTAATTGAAAAACCTTGAGAGGCTCTGGAAGGAAAAGAAAAAGAACCCAAACCTCAGCACCAGCAAGGACAAAGGGAGAGAGAGAACTACTCTGGTGTGAAACAATGACTTATATCTCATTTCTCCGAAACTGTTTTTTCATTCAGCCATGGAAAGAACTTCGCGGGCTAAAAAGTCTAGAAGAAATAGCATTTAAAATAGAGAAAAGATTACAGGTTTTCACAAGTCAATTTCTAAAACTTGTTCTGAGAGACAGAATTAATACTTGTGCATTGTTCTTTCCCTTTAAGTTATGGGTAGACAGGACTGGATTTTTTAAAAACAACTTAAAAGGAAATCCAAGATTAGCGGTATGCAGTGCTTTTGAAAGTTTGCATTCAAGAGGCTTCTGGGATAAGAATGTCACAGAAATTTATAATACAATGTGAGAAGTAGAACTGGGAATCAAGAAAACACCATAAAATTATTACTATTTGTTTCCCCTCAAATGTTTTAATTTCGTAAATATATTTCTAGCTTAAATGCTTCAAGCTTAGTGTTCCAGCAGCAAGCTGGGTTTCATTTCAAGCTGTCCTCAGACAATCAGTAATATTTGCACTGAAGTAAACAAGCACAACGTCAAATGCCATACAGTCATCTTTCCCTAATTACAAACTGGAACAACATGAATCTGTTATGACATGATGCAAATAAACCCTTCCATTTTTGTGTGAAGTCAATAAAATCAACTCCTTTCTTTTGGCTGCCATTTTAAGAATGGACATAAGTAAATGCAGGAAGGTCTTTTTTTCTGCAAATAGATTTGTGGTGATAATTTTCAAATTTCCTCTGCAAGTGTATATTTATTTTAGCCTTATTTTCCGTTAAGGTATTTTGGAAGATAAGTCAGATGAACTTCATTGGTCTAAGTCTAAATACCTATTTCCCAAAATACTTGATTATCGGGAAATAGAGGCGGGGAGGGAAGGGGGGATGATAGAGGTGACACAGCATAGGAAACAGATCCAATTATCATAATCTATTTTCATGGTAATTTGGTTAATTTCTTAGAGAGAGAGATCTGAAAAGGTATATAAAAATTGAGAGAGAAAGTCTGGAAGCTGAAGTTCCACCTAGAAAAAGGTACATGTTTTTAACTACAAAGGTTACTAATTTTCAGAATATTTTGTCAAAAGGAATAGATCTGTCGCAACTTTAATTCTTAATTTCTAGGTAGGCGCTGTAATACTGATACCTAAAGTACTTAGCCTGTAAAATCCTGAAATACAGACTTCAATGATTAATGTAGACTCTAGGGGCTTAAAAGAGATGAATCTATTAGATGAAATTACTTCAGCATTAGTTCAGGGAGGAAATTTTTAGTTCAAAATAGTAGAAAATATACCTACTTCATCTTGGATCAGCTGTAGGTGTTAAAAATGACTTGTTTCTCTAGACAATATTTTAAACGTTCCTAGTCTCTCTTTCTTTCCAATATTTCTTCCGTCCTCTCATTTGGTACAGATCTCCTTTCTTGCTCCCTTCACTTGTGCTCCCCAGGAGCAAAACTGTCAAGTAGTTCACTACATCCTTGCAAAATACTCTGTGATCAAAACGTTTTTATTTCTATAACGTTGAATCACGGAGGGAGCCTTCCATGCAGCATTTATTTGCAGCAAGGGAAATGCTATCAAGTTGCACAGCTATGCTAGCTCTGAGGTCATTCGGAGCACAGTGGAATTAAAATTACACTCTGCCACACAACCCTTCTGTAACCCGTGTGTAGAAAAAGGGAGAGGAAATTGAAAAGATGGAAATGCACGGGGTATTTAGGGCTGAGGTTATCACCTCGATTACACAGAGGAGTAAAACAAAATGAACGCAGGTAGATACGGTCAAAATGTAGTTTCATATTTCCGAGTAGCTTAAAGGACAACAAAAAAGGATTTATTCAAAAACTTCTCCTTACAATTCTCTATAAACTATTCTCTCCTGAATAACCAGACAATATAGGTTTAGGTACCGGAAGTGTGGGGACCTAATGTGTGAGCACTTCAGGGTGCTATAGCTTCCCTGCCACCAGCAGTGCCCCTGCCCAGCCTCCAGGGCAAAGTTTTATCACCGCTTCTAACTTCCACCTTAATTTTCTCTTTACAACCTAAAACATTCCTACTGGCATATATGTATATAAAACCTGCATATTAAATTCATAAAGTTTATTTTGAATGCATTTTTACATGCACTATTTCCCTACACAAAAGGTAAAAACTCTTAGGGACTCGAGGAAGATTGGAAAAGATTCTGCTTCCACTCTCTTTTGTATGTACTCTGGGGATAAAAGGAGGCTTATTCTGGTCCCCCTACTGTGTCACTCGAACGATCACAATGTTCCCTCATGGGTACTACCATCGCTTTTCCATATTATGCAATGAACTAGAGAACCAGTAAAATGGACTCAGAAGATCTTACTCCTCCTCTCAGACCGGTCAGTGCACTTCCCACCTGTCTGCCCCCTCTTTAAGTAAATACAGCCTTGACTGTCCCTCTGCTTTTCCCTTTGCAGAAACAGGTCCTTTCACTCAGAAAAGGAAGAGAGAGAGTTATCTTCTGAGCCTGTCATACAACAGGCCAACCTGTCTAACTTACAAGGTCAGAAGATTCAAAAAAGTAATGTTTTTCTCCTCTTTTCCAACGAAGTGGAGAGATAACTGCTTACTTGATTAAACCAACTGATAAGAATGACTATTGTAATTTTTTTTTCTCTCTTTTCATGCCTTCCTTTGGCCCCAAGAGGTAAGAATGGAGAACTCTTAGGCTGGCATTGATCCAAGCTTTGAAAGGACTTGCTGATTACAGATAATGTTCTTACTCAAATTAGCAGTCCCTCCAAAGCAAACGCTCATGTTGCCTGACTGTGATAAGCAAGTTTTAATCCTATATTTTTAATGAATTTCCATATCACATAGAAGCGTACTTATATATCCCAGTCTTTGGAAGGGGATCCCACTGGACGTTTTACCACTGACTTCTGCTAAAGAAGAATCTACACCACATGAAGTCCTCAAGTTAGGTCACAGTTAACTGTCTTTCCCTTAATTGTATGCTTCCATAAAGAAAACAGAGAGTCACAATAAAGGACAGTAAAACAAAGGAGTTTCAAAAGTCACATTACATGTGTTTGTATTTACAGACTAAAAATTTGTACACTAAGTACAAACATATCTAATATCTCCCTCTAAACTATCTCCTTTCCAACAAAAAGTTTCAGTGCTGTAAACGTATCCTACAGCTGAGATGTTACTAGATATTCATTCAACACATTTCATTAAAAAAAAAAATCTAAAAATTGTATCTTGCCAGTCTAACACAAGCAATGTGTAACTGAATATGTAAGTACTTCTAATACTTTTTAGGAATTAAATTATAAGCAAGTTTTTACTTGAGTAATAAAAACATATGTATACTAGTTGACATGGGTTTTTTGTCTTTATTCTTTTTCAATTGTATGTTTCCAATACATGTATAACTACTTAACAGGAGATCAGAGTGAAAAAATTTACTTGACATTTCTTTAAATGAGAAATGCAAGTTCAGCAGTGACAAAATTTTCACAAATCTAAATCCAATGCACCCCAAAATTCTGAAAATATCTACTTGATGAATTTGAACAGTTTTTAGACGAAATATTTTCTTTGTGAAAACATTTTGTTAATTTTTTTTTCCTATTTAATTTCCTAATTTTTTAAAAAGTCTACATCACATGGAATATTTTAAAATACAGATCCTTTATTTCTGTCTTTTCAACTTTCAAAAGAACAGCGCCTAGCTCTTCTTCATACCATTTATCCTAATATTTATTCTTCCTGTGATGAAAATAAACAATTATTTCCTTTTAGCACTGAAAATTTTCAAGGAGGTGTAAAACCAGTCAAAACCAAAGGCTAAGCAGTAAGTACTAAAACACCCTGAAGGATGGAAAATTGTAGACTAGGTTTTAGGCCTTCACTGAGGTACGACAGTGACCTATGGAGTTTATTACAGGTGCTAACTCAACCTTACCCATATGAAATGGTGCTTCAGCTAGCAACTTCTTATAAGGTTATGTTATATATACAAAATTAAAATGAATTTTAAAATCTATTGTCAAAGTGACTTGATTTTACAAAGATCGTCTTCACACTCAAATGTTTGCAATGTACACTATTTTAATGTCACAACATTTTAGTCTTAAATGCTAGAGAGAATCTCACTTTGTAATGAACTATAATTAGATTAGTGATATTTCAGACAGAATTCAGTTAGGCAACTGTGTTCCTGTGTTTTATTTTGGAGCTTAAAAGTAGCTAACATGCAGCACAAAGTTTGAATTGTATAAACCTGATCCTTAATATAGTCTTTACACACTTAAAAAGAAGAGGAAATGACATTTCAAGGGGTAGCTGAGAATTTTTTCCATGAATACGCTATTAATCATGTGCAAAAATCTCCAGTCTTTTGTAAAGCTTGAATACATGAGACTAAAAATGCTGGATTATTCAAGGTTTAAAAGAGTTCAGTGCTTCAGCTTTCTCAAAATGATGGTGCTTTTGATGAATAAGACTCAACTGCTGAGAATTTATTGACAAAATCATTGTTTATTCCTAACCACCTAAGAAAAGAATTTCTTCATCCACCAATATGTAATTCAATCACAAATCACAGAGAAATTTCTTATGCAAAGCACAAGCTGATGACAATGATGCTTGTTATACCTAGATATGATTTGGAATCTTTTATTCAGTTTATTTGGTAAGAGTTTCAACCCTTTTCTCAGTTCACCAATTATAAAAAAAAAAAAAAATTCCACAAAAGTGAGATCCCATAATAAGCAGAGTTAACTCTTTTTAGTAGTTTTTAAGGTTACCTTTCATAGATCTTAAAAGTCACCTAAGGATTTGGAGATATCAGCCTGAAAACCACTTTTCAGTATGTCTGTGATTGTAATTAGTCGTGTTCAGAGTCTGAGGCAGAGCCAGGGCAGCAAGAGCTCAAATGACCATCCATCTCTACATGAACTCCTAGAACTCAGACATGACTGAAGTTCAAAATTCTCAATAATGAGAACAAAATGATGCAGCCTCAGCAGATGAAAAGAACAGTTTAGGTGATGATAGGTGAAACACCCTAAAGCTGAGTAAGGTTATGAATATAAAATATACTTAGTGTGAACATCGAATCTTTTGCTAGAAGGTAGAAATGAACCAAAATGGAGCTGATGACATTTCAGTCAGACAAGATGGGAATAGGACAGCAGCTTTCAAAGTTTACTCAAGGAAAGCAGAAGTTAGTAGCCAGACACAACACAGTATTTCAAATACAGATTATTTTCAAAGCTAAATCAGGCTTTAAAGAAACAAAAGTAACTACAAGCCTTCCTTACACTAATCTTCCAGAGAAAACAGACCCTGCTCATACATTAATTTTGGAGCAACTCAGCTCAACAGGCGTTTTACTAAGTAGTTCAGTAGCCACTCTCCTGTCTGCACCACATTGTCCTTCTCTCTTGCCAGGCAATCTACCATGAAAAAAATCTTGGAAGCAGCTCTGACTTTCCCAACATACCTGCTCTGCCTGGTGTTCAGTCACATCTACTTCCCTTTGAAAAAAGCTTTGATGATATTCCGTAAGCAACCCAACTGGTCAAGAATGAGCTGGGTGCAAATGCTTTTTCAGCATCATCACCAGGATTAATGATCTCAACTAAAACCAGTGATTATCTGGTGGACATATATACATACACACGCCGGTCAAATCAGCTCTGCAGCAGTTGCCAAGTAGCTGCTCAGGTTAAAATTCATAAAGGCATTTAAACACCTATTGGCCACTAACATCACTTTGAAGGGGTGATCTTCAAATGAATATTTACAACCTCCACATCAGACGTCCAAAACTGGATGTATAACAAGCAACTCTTAGAAATAACGCGACCGCGTGCCAGTTTTTGCTATTCTCAGTTTTACCGCTCTTCTTTCTTCCAAGGAAATATAGGCCTATTCACAAAACTGCTGCAAGAAAGTTATATATAACTTAAAACATAATTGATCATTAAGAATATCTTTCCCTGCTACTGACCTCGTTGTAAATTCTACTCGTAATTGACTGGGCATGCCTCTCTACTTGTAAACTGTAACAAAATATATTCCTCACGTCCTTCCTTGTTCTTTTTGAGCACTTCCTTACAATAAATTGCTACAGGGGAAAAACAAAGAAATTAAAATCAATGTTTGGTGTCCATTCAAAACACGCAGTTTTGCAAAGACAGTAAACAAGTGCATATCCGAGCTTCTGTGATATATCGGATGGAAAGTAAACTGATTTCAATGAAGACAGAAGGAGAACTGGAAGATCCCAACACCCAAAATAAATATAATCAAATCTCTTTCCCACACTGGTTTCTTTCAGACATGTGTTCCACAGTTAGCTGCTTTTGGTGTTAGCTCTGACTGAGGCTTCTCCTACAGTTGAGGCATTTTTGAAATGTTTCTCTTTCTTTCTGATGTCTAGTAAGAATTGATCTCAACATTCAACCGTTCCCCCAGAGAAGGCACTGATAAGGCCTCTCTCCTCTAACAGCTATTATAACGCTACTGAAATTAAGTCAAGATATTGAGGCATCTTCCCCTCTGTTAAATACATCTGAAATAGAGCAACAGGTTCAAGAATTGTGGACACACAGATGCACGTGAAAAAGCCTCCAGAGGACTGACAACGGAGCATTAGTGAGTGCTCTATACTAGTGCTGCTTGTTTTACTTAAGTGATATACTGTAGGCTATATCAGTGGTTGCAAAAAATATTTCTTGCCTCTGAAAATGCCCAGCACTATTGCAACACCTTACTCTGTTACCTAAACAGGACGTCCAAACTCACACTGAGCAAACAAAATTTCATTTCTCAGAAAACCTAGAGCGTATCCTAAAGCGTATATACACGTGGCTGCACGCATGCGTATGCAAAAGCATTTGCATTTAAATACAGAATGATCTATTAAAAACTTTCATTTTCAAATCCTGTTGGAAGTCAGTCTCTAAACATTCCATGATTTCTTTCCAGTAACTTCCTAATCTCTGCCATTTACTGGTAAAGACAGCACTCAATCGTACTAATATTGCAAGAGTCCTGCCACCGTGCCTCATATAGATGTATTACCAGTGCATGCAAATGAAAATATTAATGTGAATATTATTAAAGTTCACAAAAAAGAGTTTATCTCTTTTTGTAATACTGCATAATAAATCTTATAATGCACCATACATACAAAATCAATTTTAGCTCTTACAAAGGTGTAAGGAAAGCAGAATGAGGCAACTTGAGCTGTAGAAACAGTGTAAGACCATAAATTTCCAGGTGGATCAGGAGCTGACCCCGGTTCTTTGGGGCAGGGAGGAGTGCTGAGGCAGCAAAGCGGGATGGAAGAAAGGACTTGCGGGCTAGGGGTGTTATGTATTTTACTTCTTTCCACAATGTCTCTTTACTTTTTGCCATGGAACATGAACCACTTGGAATTCCAACTGCACACGTTTGTGTTTGATTTCAGGATGTCCAAAGCCTCTTCACAGCAGTGGCCACTCCTCCAGCCAGAATGCTGGATGTCCAGAAATCCTACTGTGCGTGACAGCGGAGCTATACAATATACACCGACAGCCTGATAAATCCAGAGACGCAAACGTGCGGCTGTGTAACCCCCGCTCCGTTTGCTGGGCACGAAAGGAGCAGTGCAGCACGGCGATGTTCCCTGGCGGTATAAAGCTACCCCAGCGTGGGCTCCATAGCACTGCACAATGTTTCTGAGTAAACAGCCGGGGTAGCGAACCCTAATCGGGACTATACACAGAGAAGACACTACTTTTCAGCATAGAATATTACAAAAATTAAGATATCTATTTACAGGGCGAGAATTTACTTTTTTCTGTGTTCCAGTTTCTAGAGTACAGCTGGCAAGACAGTTGTGTATATCCTAAAAACAGAGGAGCAGGCAGGGTAGTTACCTGTTTTCCTATTTCATTCTCAAGTAATGATTAGAATTAGAAATGCCTGTTAATTAACATATTACCGGTCCTAGAATGCTAACAACAAAACTTAGTGTAATTTGCTAATTATGGTTTGTTCAATAAGCAAACTGTGGAATAACTTAGCTGGAATACTTTTGCTTCTTAAACTCCACGGCAAGGATCAAACCTTTGAAAGAAACATCAGCATTTTAAGTTATGTCACGTTGCAAGGGTATCATTAATTAGTTTTTGTCTGGTTTGGTTTGGGTTTTTTTCTAGTGTGAGCAAAAATGCTGAAATAGATTGAAAAGCAGTTTTCTCTCCCAAGTTTTCTTCTTGCTGTCTTACCTTGATAGCAGCAATAGCAGCTACGTTGATGTGGAATGATACATCGACATCATGTTAACCATGGTCTACTCTGTGCATTTTCACCAAGGCCTGCTGGGTAATTTTACCAAGGTCTAGTTATTTTTATGAGAGCCTCTCAGCAGGAGGGAGGGCACTCCATGCCATCTTTGAAATTCACAGCGTGCCGGCACAGTGCTTTCCCAGAGACGGGGAGAATAATCAGCCCTGCAGAATCTTCTGCAAAACTCAGGGAAAGCCGTGTTTTAGCTCTCTGCAGAAGTCCAAGCAAAAGGTATTGACCTGAACCAGCACCTGTCTTTTCAGCAGCCAAGGGTGTTCAGTAAAATGTCCAAATCTAACCCGAATCTGGCAATTATTCAGAAAAGTACTGACCAAGGCACCAACTATCAGCTCGGATTTCTTTCATTTAAAAATAAAACAAGTTTAAAAAAAAGCCACTGAACACCTCACCAACAGGGTGGAGAAAAAAAAGCAATACAGGCATGAGTAGCTGAAATGTCTACTTAGTTAAATCCAAAAGAAGCTCAGTCATATCGGTTATCTCTTCCATCTTAATATAATAGCTACTGGTTCTTTTTTGCTTAACTGGTGTACAACTGGGCTGAGAGTTCACAGCTAAAGCAGACCAGAAGGTGACTGTGAAACAATTACCACATACCAAAACAAAAGGAGACTAAAACAGCTGCATGTGTTCCTAAGCACACAAACAAATGACCAAACAAAATAAAGGAAAATAAAAGGAGTTATTATCCAAAGCCTAGCCTAATTTTCAGTTATAAATTAAAACCACTGCAATAACACTGGCCCTGTTGTGTATTTTTTTTTTTCCTGAAAAGATCCAGAAAGTTTTGGTAAGTAAAAAGTTAGAAAAATACTTATTTACAGGGCCTGTAAATATCAGTGAAAGCTAATATTAGTTCTACAACTCTTGGTAGATTGCAATTATTCTTAAATTAGCATTTTAAAAGGAAAGTACAACTTATTTCGATAATTTATTATTTTCATTCAAAACTCACGAGTCTAATGAAACAACTGAAAGCCAACCAATCACTTAGTGACAGAATCTGTACCAGCTTTCACAATAATAACACGAGTGATAATAATGAGTGTATTCCCTCAGAATTTTCAGTGACTAAGATAGAGGTTGCCTTCAGGAAAAAGCACTTCTATTTTATCCCCACAGATTTTTCTAAATTCATGATGTAACAATAAACCCACAGCTTTTGTACTTTATTGTAGACAAAAGTAAGTCCTGAAACATAAAAGTAACAGGTCAACAGCACCAATTTATAGACTATCGACTGTTCACACTTAAAATACTATCTACTCTTACGTTTCCATCTCAGCAGTTTACTGCATTGCCAAGGAGGTTTATGGCCATGGTCTGCAACTGCTAGTTATGATCACGTGTGTATACACCACAAGAGGTCGAGTTCTAAGAATTATCACTCCCCTCCAGTAAGGGAAAAAGAGGATTTGATCTTGCTGATAGCCATGTTACACTGAAATTAATGGATTATTATGATTACGATTTATTAGGATGATTTTCAGAACATTCAAAAAATCTGAATTGAACTTATCTAGATCTCCCAGCAGCGCTCCTTCACTGGTCACAGGAGAGAATGTAAGTTTGAATCATAATGCGCTATTGTAGGGCTTGTTGCCTTTGGAGACCAGATCATCCCAGTTGTGAATAATGTACTCAAACTGAATCTCCTGTAATTTTAACTGAGAGTGAGATAGACCATTTCTTCTGTACACCTAAATCCTATACTTGACCTAGACTGAAAGGCAACTTATTTTTTTGAACTTCCTATTAAGTTAAAACTCCCTTGCAGTCCCACAAAAACTTTATAAACTTATTCTCCAAGATGTTCTATACCACATATTTTTTAAAAATGTGTTTCTGTAATGGGCTGTTCCCTTGCTGTGAGTGAGCATGGGGATTCACTGCCCAGATTGTCACTGGAAGTGCTCCCACCTGGTTCATGCCCACAGACTTTAGTATAACTGGCCTTGCCTTTCCCATTTGTTTTCCAACTCCCCGTCTCCCCTCTCTTTCTGTCCTGGACCAGGGGCTTCTCATATCCAAAGGTCCAGTTTATATACCTCAAACAACATGCCTTTCCCAGGTGTTTTTGAGAAGGCTGTGAGTCTGGTGAGGAAAAGGCCAGAAGCAGACCCCATGCCTCTGTCAGAGCTCAGCCTCCAGGCACAGGCATTTCCCTTTCCCTCTGTCCTACTTTGCTTTGTTCCTCCCTCCTTCAAAAGGTCTTTGTATTTTAGAGCACACGTGAAGTTCATTGGGTATTCAGTTTACAATGTTATTTTGCAGAGCTCTAATTACTAATATATTTAGCATTCTGAGTCTAGAATTCAAGCCTTTTGACAAATTATTAATCACAGAGAAGCTCAAAAATAACAAAATTAAAAGCTTACTCGTGGCCACGGGCATGTTAATCTTTGTTATTCAGCAGTTATAATTTTTGACAGGAATACTAACACAAATCATTCAATCGGAAAGTTTCTACATGAGAACTTATTTTTTGAGTGACACGTAGATTAGTAGGAGCCCTCCTGCTTCCCTTAGCTTTGCATCAGCTTCCCTTCAGCCCATTTTGTTGAAAGGACAAATGTCAACTTACTTTCCCCACTGATGTGGCCTCTTCTAATCTGCGAGTTAGAACCATGTAGGAAAAAAACAAACAAAACTCTACATCATATTTCTAAGTAGGAGAGTAACAAATTTAATAGACTTTTAAAAAGCCCCACAAAATATAATCCCGAAGATCTCATAAACTAACGTAGGGAAACCCTGGTTTTCTTCTCTCCCTTGATGTTGAACAAAGAGAACATAATCTTTCTGTACATTTTCAGTCACTGTGCTGAGCATCTCCAACCTTAAGAAAATTTTGCTCACTGGCAAAGAAAATAAACGTAAAGAAAGTAATTCCTAAACCATAACTATTTAATCTTATTTCACTCACTGGCAAAAGAAAAAGGAAAAGAAAAAGAGAAGGGGAGAAAGGAAAAATGGAAATATGTTAAAGTGCGAAGAGCCTCCCAGAAACTTGAAAGATCTACAGGCAATTGCTGTTCAATTTCCCAAACTGACTGTTGCACTACACCTCAGGAGCATTTTCTCCAGCCTGTATTTTCATCAATTGCTTATGAACATGTCAGTTAACAGGATACTAAGCTTTATCCAAATTTCCAGTACAGCACATTGACTCCTTCTCCTTAGAGTCTAAGCTTTCCGTCAAAGAAGAAAATCAAATCAGTTTGATACTATTAGTTCCTGATAAATCTGTTTTGGCTGTTTCTTAAAGCCTTATTAGACTCATATGTATCTGGTCACTGTTAACTTTTTTGCAAAGACAGAAGGAGGGCGGCTTTGAATGCTTCCTCCCTGCCTTCTACTGTTTTTCCCTCCCATTAATTTATAGCTTGACTCATTTCATTGTTCTCTTCTTCATCTAATGTATTTACAGAACCTCTTCCTTTCTTTACCTCTAGTAAACCTCAATGAACTCAACGCTTTAGCCTGGCTGATCTTAATGATAAAGATTTTTGATAGCCTATGAGAGTTAGCTGCACTTTTTTCCATTTCTGTATGTCTTCTTTTGTATTAAAGATACCACGACACAGCCAAATTACCTCTCATTACCTTCTTACTTTCCTCTGCTTTTAGACAGTTGGCTCTTGTGCCGATACGACCTGGCTTAGTCATGCTCACATTCATTTCTGTGGATGCTTTTGTACCATCAGTGAAACTTGGTTTGTCAATCATTTCTAATACAGTTCTTCTGCAACACTCTCTGCCCGCTCAGTAGCGGCAGTTTGAGCCAAGAGAGCTGCTCAGCCCACCAGACGTTCTGAACAAGCCCTTAGATAGCTGGTGTTCAGATCCCCACCATAACCATCATTTTACCTGGGAAGCGATGTAATTTGTGAGAGATTTCAATTCTCACTAAAAGTGCAGGCAAATTACGATACTATCTGGAAATGAAATTTTAGATTTAAGAACTTAGAGTCTTATTAAAAGCGCATTACAACCCAAGCTAATTGTTTCAGTTAAGGGCATAACTAGTGCTTTGTGGGTAAACTCCAGACTAATTAACTGTCTCTGCCAGCTGCAGTTTTTGAACAAGGTACAAATACTATTTGTTTTCTACTAATTTTAGTAATTTGGATTGTTATTGCTCAATGACTGCAAATCATCCGAGCCCTCAGAGCCAGACAAGTAGTTGGCTACATACAGCAATGGCACCTACTAATTCCCGTTCTTTCTTCTTTATTACTAATACAAAACCCCCTAAGATGGATAAGATGACCGCAGTTACCATCACATATAAAGACTGATAATTTTGTGACAGTTACTTTTATATTCAGGATTGCAGTTGACTAGGACTGGCTAAGTAAACATAATTCAGGAACATACGTTAACCCTTACTTTATTGCAAACCTCTTTGTGAATATATGAACTGAAACATACAGTTGATGTTCGTAGAGTGGTAACAGCAGAGTCTCAGACATAAAAAAGATACAAAGCAATTTTGTATGTTGCAGATGCCCAATTGCATAGGGCTACTCAGATGGGCTACTCAGTAGAGATGGTTTCTGGTACGCCAGTGATTTGCTCTGTAACCTATTGTTATATTATTTCTTTCCACTCTCTGCGTTTGATTAAGGGAAAAGGATTACCTCTGCCTGTGCGTTTCTACAGCACAAGTCCAGATCAGGCCCTAATCCCAGCGAAAACAAAACAATAAAAAAATTGTCTCCCCAACCATACAAAAATATCTATTCTGTATAGCCATACAACATTATTGGCTGTTAGCTGGTAAACCTACAGCAGCTGCTGTGTATCTGCAAATACACAATAAATAGGAGAAATCCAGTTATGTCAATAGTAATACTTAACCACTGCAGTAAATACATGCTTTATCTCAAGCACCACGCCAGAAAACTTCTTCTGTGATATGTAGAAAAGCAACAATTGCAGTCATTTAATTGATCTGATACAAGTGTACCTCTGAAGCTAATGTACACAGAGATATCATCACCTAATCTATTAGGGCATTTGCAGGAATTGCTTTCTGAAGATTAAGATGAAACAAAGTTGGGATTGATTTAAGTATTCAAAAGGGTTTGATTAATTCGTTTTACACTGTAGCAACTGTCATTTCTGAAAGTCAGAGGGATTTAAATTGATTTGAAATAGAGTTGTTATTTAATTATCCGGCACAATTGCTGTATATGAAACTTATTGATTACTGTAAGAGGCTCTCTGTGGCAACAAGCTTACAGCAAAGAGAGACAGGAGTCACCAGATGAGAGGAGGACTGTTAACAGGCTGATGCAGAATGAAGACATACAAGACTAAATCACCAAAGAGTGTGTTTTGAAGTTCTTGTGTATTTCCAGATTGGCTAAGGATTAAGAGCTTTACTCAAAAAAACCAGATTGAATAATTTTTAGGAAACTGAAATAACTTAGACTTGAAAGCGGAGCAGCAAACTTAAAAACATCAAGCAGCAGAAGAAATCATGCTCTTTTTGTGTATCTTAATATTACAGCAATTTCAGAAGATGCAGAGTCTAGACTTAATGCCCTCCTCAGATCAAAGGGATACAAAAATGCATTCCTCGGTCTATACCTCTGTAGTGGCACTGATGCAGCGTACCTTGGTTCTGCTCCCTTGTTCTTGACTCCTTTTCACACAGGGGCATCAGTATCATTGGGATCAGGTGAGATAGTCACCCAATGCCAGCACGTGCAAGGGGGCTTTCCTGAAAGGATGTGTGTGAAGGGAAGAGGGTGGGAAGGCAGCACCGGGTGTTTGGGGCCTTCTGTCCTCAGATTAATGACTGGTCTCATCAATATTTTCAGTGATGAGACAGTACCTAATTCTGCAAATGTGCTTTTAAAGGCCTAAATTTTGAGCCTCTCAGGGATTTAAATGACAGAAAACCTGAATCTTTTTTTCTGGATAATCCAGCCTGAAGAACCTCTTATGTCAAAAAGAGTCCTGGGAAACTCTGGGGCAATGCGGCAAGCACGTTGGTGGGATTTGCAGTATCACAATTCTGGCTTGCTGGCTAAATTTCCGCCTTTGGTACATCTTCAGGTCATGCAGAAATACTCGTGATTGGTGGCAAATGTACTGATTGAGAGAAGAACTCCAGAGCATGCGACACCAGTTTCTATACTCACACCTGTCTCCACAGTGACTGAATGCCTTGGTGAGAAAAATTAAATTGCTCACAAGTGCATAAAACAGATTGGACATTTATATCAAGTAAATCAAAAGTCTGGTATCTCACAGACTAGCTCCCAGATGGTCAAATCCTACAGGCCAGCTCAGAGAAATATTTGAAGTCAACGGGAATTTTACTGAGCCAGGGATTGCAGTATTTTGTTCTGAAGAATAAAATATATTTCTGGCCACAGAACAAAACTCTGCTAAACTTTAACGATATACTTAGCCAACTGATAATGCAAACTCAGAGGTCTGAGAAGTATCAAGTTGGCTCTGGCAGTATGTGATTCTACAAAAACAGCACTGCAAACCATGTGGCTGTAGTTGTTTTTGCTTGAGGCTTTGTTACGTCCTTAAAGTTTGAGGAGATAAGGAATAATTGGAATTATTCAGCCATCATAGTAAGCAATCCCTAATATGTAAGGCCTCGG
Organism: Vanellus vanellus; assembly: GCF_965231255.1. Taxonomy (NCBI): domain Eukaryota; kingdom Metazoa; phylum Chordata; class Aves; order Charadriiformes; family Charadriidae; genus Vanellus; species Vanellus vanellus. The sequence continues at coordinate 17,021,487 of NC_138913.1, forward strand.
TATAGCTCCTAGTATTCAGCGTGTTGCTTATCCCAGGAAAAAAAAAAAAAAAAAAAATCTAATTTGGGCTCCCTTCAGCCATTCTCTATTATAAATGAGAGGACAGGAAAGATGCTGCTGCATGCTGTTTGAAGGAATAAGACTTCAGGTTTAACAGCACTGTAAAGAACAAACTTTAAGATCCTTTTATTTGTTTATTTTCTAGAAGGAGGTAGAGGGATTGGGCTAAAAAATAGTTTCCTAGGTCAGCACGGCCAGCTTACCTGATTCTGTGAGCTGTATAGCAAAATTTCTAGCACCTTTATTTTCTAAGATCTGAGACACATGTCTTGGGGAATAGGGCACTGGAGGTGTTTATAGGTTGGGTAGATTGAAGAGTTTACCCAAAAAATCACTAATACGAAAATTAGAGATGCATTGTTACCACCCTTCAAACTACCATGAACAAGATAAAATATTTTCTTTTGACATTTCCAGACAAAGACTATTGGACAAATTCAGGTGATTATTTAGAAAGAACATAAAGCAAACCAAACCTCAGATCTAAACCAATTCAAATATTGGCAAGACTTGTTTCTCTTTGATCACACAGTATTGCTTCAAGCACAATGCAGCAGAAGGGTTCCTATTGAAATTCTCCCCTTCCTCCCTTCCCCCCCTCCCTCCCTCCCTGGGTTTGCAGTGAGCTAAATTACAAAGTAGCAAATTTCAATTTAATTAAAACTGTGTTCCACTTTGATGAAACACTCATTGCAGAAATTGAGATGAACTCAAGTTCTCAGATTTTTAGCAAAGCCAAATAAGCTTGATACTTTCCAGAGTCGTTCTGCAAGGGTCAAACGTAACTTTTTTTATACCCCCTTAGGCTCATCCATCACTAGTAAAATAATATTGGCTGTTGCAGATCACTCATAAATAAATGGTACAGCTCGGTAAATCTGCATCCCTTATATGCCCTCTGCAGTTTTACGCCTAAATTAAAAAGTCAGAATCTATTTCATACTGTCAAAATGGATCTTTAGCAACTGGGATTTGTTTTCATATTGTTGTACCTAGTAAGCATAGAGAATACATGAGTTTTTCTCTAAATTAAATGAAAAGATTATTGTTTTTGCCCTAAGCAGACATTACAGAACATGCCCAAGAAGATAAATGTAGAAAGCAAAATATAGAAAAAGATTGAGTACTTGTCAAAACCAAATTGAAGGCAGTAGGCAGCAAATTGGATTTTCTTTTACAATAACATGCAGTTCACATTCTACTACTGTAATGAATATTATAATGTGTGTGCTCTAATATAATATCTGGTGATGCATTTCTAGAACTATTTCTCAAAGCTTAAGGATATTCTTGCTATATCATGGCTCAGTACATAGTAATGATAAGTTTGTTCTGTTCACTGCATAGCCTTAAGGATATCTTTCTCTGAAGAAAGGAAAATATTAATCTCTAGATTTCTCTTTCAGTTACAGTGATTTAAAGCTATGAAACTCAGCAGATTTGCAACAATGTCATCACGCTGGCCAGCTCCCACATACCTATGGTTCCTTAGAAAGCCAGCACAAGTACGATAAACAAGCGTTACATCTTCCCTGAAGATTCCCAACACTGAATCATGTGGCTACGAACCCAGTTTGCAAATTATGAGTCCAAAAGAACTTCATTCTTCTAATTTTTTGAACAATCCCAAAGGTGGGTTATGAGCACATGCATGGTCACGCGCCAGCAGACCCTGTGTTGTCTGCTGCGTGGCTCTGCAGCGCTGGGCTGGGGAAAGCAATCTTAGATGGGCAGATGACTCCACGTGATGTTCCCTGGAAAGCCACTCTTTGACCCAGGAATTGAACCCTGCTCTTCTACATGAGACTGTAATTTTTAAATTTACCAGAGAATCTTTTTTTATTGTTGTCGGTGGCAGGAAGGGGTTAGCATGTGCAACGCATATAATGTAAAGAAATGGGAACAGAGAAGTAAAAATCTTTTTATACTAGATATTAAATTTTACTATATATCTCAAAAATAAGTATAGGGGAAAAAAAGCAATAATGTGAAATGAGACAAGACCATGTGGGTGAGAATGATGCTTGGTTGTCATAACAAAGCAATACCTTTCTGAACAATTTAGATCTTCAGGGAACATTTCTTGCTGAATTTAGCTTAAAAATAAGGCAATCAGAAAACACTGATACGCTGAGTCTCAAAGTGATAAAAAAAACATACATGGATGCCAGCTTTGGGGATTACTGTATGTGTTCCATATCAGACAATAACTGAAAATGAGTTGTATGCTGTGCTGTATAAATGGCATTTAAAATAAAGAACCGAAGGAGCTCTACTAGTCTCGTGCAGTCAGTGAGAGCAATGGTACTGACTTGGTTGAAGGGCAACCACAAAGCGCTTCTTCGAGAGAAGCAAGCTAACGCAGCGAGACAAGAGATGGTCACTTTCAGGAGCTTAGTCAGAGTGCATGTAAAACTTGACTAGACAAATTTTAAATATCCTGTACTTTTTAACTCCTATCAGGGAAGAACAGACTTGATATTTAAGGATATATTAATTTCTGGTAATTATGAAAGGGGAAAAAAGTATCATGACTATATCTAATCTGTTTATTTTCCCAAAGAAGATCCCACATTTCTTCAACAGAAGCAGGCTGAAGAAGATAAGATGGCTCAAATCCACCTCAAAATTCATAGTCCAAAACTTGTAATATGTGGGAAATGCTTGTAGAACTGTCAAAATAATCTTAATGGTTTTGTCTTAGAGGAATTTCTGAAGAATTTATTAATATTTTGTGTGATATCCAACGTTTGCTCACTTTTTTGTTCCACATCTTCCTTGAAAATTTATTGATTCCTGTGGATTATTAAGTTTCATGTTTAGATTGTCACAAATCGGGTGTCTAGGACTTTCCAATTTCCATGAGTTACACGTTTTAGATCAGTTTCTTTTTTATAATTACAAGTGATTAGTTACTGAAGACATTATTCGTAATACTAATCCCAGTACTAATCCTTCTTTGGAGCTAATCTGATGCTGTGTCATTATTTATTTATTAGATATCGATCACCGGATTTATGAACCACATGAACCCAATAGGAAGAATATTTCTTTTAAAACAAAGCTAGTTTAGCATAAAGATTGTGGACAGATTAAATTCCTGGAAAAACATATTTGGTTTGGTTCCTTTTTACCACGTAGGTGATTATGGGATTGAATTGTCATTTGCAGTCGAGAACTATGAAATATTATGAAATATCATTATCAAATACAAGCAGGGTGGCTATCTCCGGTTGTATTTCTCGGAACACAGTGGGTAATAATGATACACATTTCAGAAAACTGAACAAAAGAGAAAAAACCCACGTCTTGAAAATGTCAAATACATGCAAACTTGGAATGTGTTATAGGGAAGTCAAATCATCTTCCCCTAAAATTTACAGCAGGTTGGCTAAAAAGAGAAAACACAGCCAGCAGCTGATGATTTCCAGGCTGCACAGTGGAATTTGAAAGGAAGGTGGCAAGAAGAGAAGAACAGCTCATAAGAAATTACGATTGGATGGTGACAATTTTCTATTTTCATACTAAGCCGCCTTTTTCAAGGCACGACTGAACAAAACAGAGACTTTTATGGGTAACAGTTGTTTGTACATAATAAAACCCAGCTTATTTAATCCACTGTATCCACATTTTTACTTATATACTTGCAAATTGTATTTAGTATAGACTTTCTCTTACTTTTGCAACTAAAGTACTGAGACTTCCAGATGACTCAAATGTTATTAGCAATTAGGGATTTAAGTATTTAGCGCAGGAAAAAAAATGTAATTTTAAATCTGTAAAAGCTTAAACAGCTACAGAACAACTTCAAAGACTGCAACAGACCTGTCCTTTTCACAACCGCCATATGAGTTGCTGGTATTAGGAGAAACTTGAAGTCTCAAAACCCACTGGAGAGTGCCAAGTTAACATTTAAAGTGTTTAAAAATAAATGGTCATACAGACAGACAATAGAGAATTGTGTATAACTACCCAGACATCAGTATAAATATGCTAACACATTAGGTGTTATAACTATTTGTGGTAGACTTGTACAGCTGAAGTGCTTTCCTATTACCATTTGCATTGAGGTGAAGTCTGTCTTTTGCAGCGAGCAAACAAGCAGCATTTTGCTAATGAACTTTTTGAACCCTTTTTAATACAATTTGTGTTACAGAGAGACAGCTAAAGAGCAAATAAGATGTTTCAGCTTGGTCAGCATTAACAAATTAAAAACCAAAACAGATCAGGAAACTGGAAATAAATCTATCCTTTAAGTCCAGTCGTAATGCATCACTTTTTTTCCTTAGCAATGGAAAACATCGGGGTAAAAAAAAAAAAAAATCAGATTCTGAATATTTCATGTTTGTTCAAAGGCATAACTGAATGCCTTATTTTGTAAAAAGTGCATCATTAACAATAAAAAAAAATAAAAGATACATACCAGTATAGATCAGAAAAAACTAAAAAGACATTAATTTCTTGGTAGACATAACAGATGTCTGAAACTCATGCTTTTGTGTTTAAGCAAAGCCGATTTTCTTGTCTGTAACTCAATATTAAGCTGCAGATTAGTCGTGCACTATAATTTATATAATCAGCTTCTGAATTTTACAATGTTTATTTGGAAGAGATGGAGAAAATATTCCTTTAAGCAGTCAGCAGTTCCAAATTTCTCCAAAGCCTATAGTGATGAATGCCAACATACTCCTACCTTAGAAATATGAACCTCAGGCTTTGCTGATGAATCACAGAATCACAGAATTTTCAGAGTTGGAAGGGACCTCTAGAGATCATCTAGTCCAACTCTCCTGCTAAAGCAGGATTGCCCAGAGCACATTACTCAGGACTGCATCCAGGCGGGTCTTGAAAATCTCCAGGGAAGGGGACTCCACAACCTCCCTGGGCAGCCTGTGCCAGTGCTCTGTCACCCGAACCGGAAAGAAGTGTTTCCGTGTATTTGAACGGAACTTCCTGTGTTTCATGAACATGAAAAAGTTCCAAGATATGTGGAGACCACCAAAAGAGAATATGTGCTTCACCTTGAGGGGAAAAATCTCAGGAAGGCTGCCTCAGCGTGTAAGCACAAACTCCAGGAACTGAGCATTCTGTCCTTTACAAAAGCTGTGGCACCAAAATTACACACAGAAGCATAAAAATTGGAATGGAAAATGACAGATTTAAATGGATGTAGAAATAGCAAAATATTTTGGGCTGAGCTTCATAGCGCACAGGCAATTGTGATTATGAGTACTTACACGAAGATGATTGGGGGACAAATAAGTGGGCCTGTAAACGGTTACTGTTTTAGAGACTAAGTATCACGCTTGTCATATCTGATGGTGTCACAAGAAATCTCTTGAGATTAACATAAGGAAACATCACACGTACAGACAGCCCCAATTCTGTCTCTTTATTCCCGGTCAGTTCAGAGCTCGGCGTGCCATGGGCAACCCCTCTGGGCTGGCTGCTGTCCCCACTCCTGCCTGCAGGTCAGCCACAGCACCAACCTTTCCGTGAGCGATGGGTTACAAGGCTGCTTCTTCCCTCTGTCCCAGAGACCCCCGAGCCATCCCCCTTCACCAAGCTCTGTGGAAAGAGGCAGACCCCAGCCCTGCTTCAGGGAGAGCTATCTTTTAACCACCCTTTTCTGTAAGCCCTGGTAGCAAACCCTGCCTGGCATAGCTCAGGGAAGCTTTTACTGGAAGCTACCTATTTGATGTGCCCAATCTCCACATGCTATGGCAAGAGATTTGATAAGCTTTTAAATATTTTTAAAATGTGGAAGAGAGCTAAGATGACAAAACTCAGGTCTTGCACACCTCTCCCACCACAACCGCTGAGAAGCCACGGCTCTTACCAGAGCTAATAACGGCAGCAGATCTGTAGAGGCAAACTGAAGGTCTGACGCTTCCCTTGCAGACTTCATCTGCAGCTGGAGTGGGCCTAATCAATTACCCTGCAAGAAGGCGAGGGAACCTAATAGGTTCAAAGGACTTTGTTCAAAACTCCTCTTTTTCTGTACCAGCGTCCCAGCTGAAAGTACCGTGCGCGCCTATTTGGCTTATCACAGTTTTGTAAGTTATAGAAGCCTGAGGCAGTTTTGTCCTCCTCCCTCCTCCTCAAATGCAATGAATTCAGCCGCAGGGTTTTGCGGCATCTGATCAATATTTACTTAGCAAGACAATTTTAACAAGAACAAAAATATTCTCTCTCATGCGATGACTTTCTTTTTTTTTAAAACTTGTCAAAATATGTGAAGCAAGACTTAAAGACTTTAATGAGGAAAGGGAAGTAACAGAGAATTTGGAATTGATTCATTCTGAAAAGTCGCAGTTGTTCAGACTACAGCTCACACAGAATAAGAGTTCATATTCAAAAAACATATTTTCCTTACCAAGCTGTAAAACCATTCACACAGTGTTGAAAATCTCTCTCTTGAAATAGACAGCATATTTAAACTCAACTGCTTCTTTACAAATTGCTGGTGGTAAAAATGTGATGGCAAACAGTTGCAATGGGCTATCAAAAAGTCTTTTTTTGGGGCATTTTTCTATTAGATCTCCCGCATGCACATACCTAGTTCTTCAAATACGTTCCTGCCAGATAACACTTGTTAAAAGAATATAACCAATCTGTTGACTACGCCGGGTGGCATAGCAGGATTTTTGCAAAGCTTGTTTTATTCTGAGGAAGGAAGCGCGCATGGGATTTGCACAGAGCCTTATGAAAATAATCTCTGATCACAGTGAGAGTAGTTTGGAAAGACAAAATAAGCACCTTGTCAAAAGCAGTTTTTCTTGATGTTTTAAATATTCTTCATGTCAAAAGAGAGTTAATTATAGGCACATATCATTCAACACTAAAATTGGATGATAGTTATTTCCACTAGAAAAAAGTAGAGAAAATGTATGTAGTGCTGTTTAGTTATTGAGAAAATTATGAATTCAGAAGAATATTGCCTTTAGGTAAACTTTTTCAAACCTTGCAAAATGTTTCTTTCCCTGAGCCTCAGAAAAATGAAAATACCCTGTTTTCACAGTGCCTAACCTTTTTAAAGGGGTAACTGAAATATTACTGATTCTGTCCACCACTGATTTTATCTGCTACTGTTATTAGAAGAGCAATCAAGTTTTTTAAGCCCAAATTTGAAATTGAGATGCTGTTTAAAGGGCTAAAGTTTCCCTTACTACACTGAGAAATGAAAATGCAAAACCTTATACTGCTTATAAACAAGCTCTAGGGAATTCACAGTGTCTAGAATGACAGAAATAAATTAAAAAGGAATCTTTGACCTTGTACATTCCCTTCCTTCAATGACTGACCTTGATCTCTCCATTTGCCCTAGGTTTTTCTGTAGATGTGGGTCCAGACAGGCTCACTGAATCAAAATGCCTTGCAATTATTAATTTGTACGCTAATCAGCATTTTGGACCCATTATTCAAAAGCATCCACAGTTCAGGGCAAACCACGAGCCTGAACTCCAAACAGGCTTCAATAATTTTTCAGAAGGGTTTCCAGAAGTGTTCCAGAGGAGATACTTGTAAATATACCTTATGTACACCAGTGCTGTGAATCTTCTGCATGCCCTCTGTTCACCAAGTTACATGGACAAGAAAGCAGCTATTTCTGGTGCTAGTCTTAGAATAAAATCTTCATTTTTAAAACAAGATATTTCCTAATATTTTAGACGCTTTGAGTCTTCTTGAGTTCTGCAGTAGGATATTGCCCAGAAGCTAATTGTGGATTCAGGAAAGCAATGTGAAAAATAGCAGAGACTAGACCAAAAGTTAGTGGTAGACCTTTTAGTGGTCTAAAAATTAGTTATTCTGAAAATTATGTTATTAAGTTATGCTGAAAATTAGTTATTCTTTTTCAAAGTCAGTGTGGGATACAAAATCAGCTCTGAAATTTCACTGGACTTTCTCCTACAGCTTCAGGTATCAAACAAGTGTGTGCAGTTTGGAAAATGCCACAGGGTGAACACTGGGGTTGTCCTCAGTGGGAAGAGACTGAACTGTAAAGGTGCAGTCCATAGGACTCACCCGTTGGAAAAGAAAGTACAAAAAAATGGGTTAACATATTTTTTAGTGTTCCAAAAGCTTTAGAAGATAACAACAACAAAAAAATGGATTGAGAACCAGTAGCCCACTAAACCTGTGCTTAATGAATGATTGCCTCACTCTTTTACTTCACATATTCGATCCTCAGTTACATTATCAGATCAAGGCTTAACGCCCATAAGGACTCCCCAGTTACTATGTTCTGTGCAGTGTAAACCTCTTTGGGATGTCGAATTTCTACAGAGGTTATTTTCACACAATAAAGACAGACATTTAAAGCACAGCAAGGCATCTAAACTTTTAACAAACTTCTTTTGGGCTTGTGGGTCATTCCCTGAAGACCAGCTCGTTTTAAACGGAAAAAGAGTGTTCTGCAGAACGGCAGTGCCAGTCTCCACGCGCACCAAGTTCATGAGGGCATGAAGCGCTGAGATGTTATAGGGAAAGTACTGAAAAAACACAAGCATCAAAGACAGAAAGCCTGCATTCCAGTAGGCATGAGGGAGAAGTGACTATTGTTTAAATTTTTGTGAGTTCTTAGGAGCTTGTTGTCACTAGAAATACATTTCCTGAGAAATCGGGGATTTGTTGAATCATGTCCTATGCTCTGAGAGTCCTGATAGGTTTTTGTATCTTATTTGTTTAAAATAAATTGTTCTGCTGCACTGCTATAACAAATCTCTTTCAGAATAAGGGGATTTTTATGCAAGGTTTATTGGAACTGAAATGAAGACTTAAAGTCACAACATAACAAATCATTTTCGTTCCTAGCATTAAGTAATTAGAAAGCACATTTCATTTCAGTTAGTTGCCATCCATCTTTTTTCCCCCCTCCTTGCCTGGTCAAAGCTGAAGATGCAATATAATTGGAAACATTAGTAAATAACTGCTTGAAAGTAGATGTCTTGAAAAGCTTTTTGTCCAGATTTTTCTAAAACAATGACTGCCACTGATAGATAAAATGGAAAAACATTAGAATACAATACTTTATTATCTGGTTTTCAGTCAGTGGCTAAAAAAGTAGAAGCCTCTTCTCTTTATTACTTCTTTTATATAAAACATATTCCCAGGCGAGTCTGTCCGTTAAAGGTCAGATATTTTTCTGGCCTTGACTACTTTAAAGTTTGAAGCAAACACAAAGTCTACATTACTGTGTCCATCACGTCAGTAATTCATGTTTATTTTCCAGCAAGCTGCATTTAATCTTTCGTACTAGAAGTTCCCAATCTCTGCTGGTGCCTGCGCCACATATTCAAGCAGCCTTGTCCAGCCTGCCCATAGGGAGTCAGCTACCGTGAACTCAGACTAAAAGAAAGGGGGTAAGGAAATACAGGTGTGTGGAGGCAGGAAAGCAAATTACAGTTTGCAATTATAACATGCAGTTGAAAGCTGGGGACAACCAGGAATAGAAGGTTACAGTCTTACTTTGCAAGGTGAACGAAGACGGACAGAAGAGGGCTTTGATAGGGTTTATCTGTAACTTATAGCACAATATCAATAACACTGATGCAGCTGCAGATCTTTTCTATATCTTTAAAATTTTCAAAGCTTTCCTGTCTGTCAGTTCTTCAGCTATGGCAAATGTGTACTTAAAAACGTGCTTATATGGCTCATCCACAGGTGGATCATTGTCCGCCCTCAACGAGTTACATACAGTCTTTTGTAACTTGCATTAAAGAATATAGCAGTAGTTTCTATTAGACCTTCCCGTTATGTTAACAAGTTCTGAATTTAGTGTTGAAAATACCAGAAAGTATATATTTACATAAACGTATCTATCTAAATACTCATGAACCCAGATATATTTACATTTTTTATAAATACAGTTTATTCCTTCTAGACATGAAGGAGAATGAAGGTGACACTTCCAGAGAATTCAGCCACTGTAGTAAATACTCTGTCATAAACCATGTAAGCATTGAAGTGACATTCAACCATATGTTAAATGTCTGCGGTTAAACATTACTCTGTGAGTATATGAAAATATTACAGCTGTCTTGTCGAAATATGGCTGTGATTTCCCCATACCCAATTGGTGCTGCTACTACATATTAAGTGATTCTATTTCTTCCAGTAGAAGAAATTTTTTTAATTATTTTTTGCACTTGAGACTTTGAATTTGAAAATTCTTTTGTTCTATACCCTCCCCCCTTTCTCCTTCTCCATCTGCCTGATATACTGAACCAGACAAAAGCATTAGTTGATTCATTCTCATTAAGAAATTACCTGCCCCTCTCACAGATTCTCAAAACAGAAAGACAATAAAACACAAAAACAAAGCAATGGAAGAAGACTAAAGGTACCGCTTTACCTCTCTTTCTGTCCATTGAAATAAAGCATTTATCACAGCATTGAAAGATGACTCTATGTTTGGGGCAGTCAAATAAAGACCGAAGCTGCTTTTCTGCTACAGACACCCACAGCCTCAAGGAAAAGACTTAAAGCAAAGCCTAAAAGGACAGAATTTCTCTGGGATAGCTTAGGGGCTGAGGCTTTAGTTAAATCAAGAAAAACACATTCTAAACAACAAAAAAAAAACACACAATCAAACACTATTTTGCAGTTGGATGAAGAGAACAGGATTAGAAGTCCAAACCAGGGGAAAGCTGGCCACAGGTGAGGAGCCAGCTGGCTGCCCGCAGCTCTGCGGAAGATTTAGCGAAATAGCGGATGATAAACGGGAGCGAACAATGTCGTACTGATGACTGCAAGAGACTGGAGAGAGAAAAATCCATCTGCTTGTGACGGAAGAACTGGAAGAGCACATACGAGGTACAGTGTTTCACACTGCGCATTAAGGGAAGTCCAGAGGAGAGCACAGAGAAGGTTTAGAGAAACATGGCCTGGGGAAAAGGGCGAGCTGAGTAATTGGGAAACAATAGGCTTCAGGTACAACATTTTGTGCCTATGGTGGGTAGGCTGAGAGGAAGGCTTCCACATTGCAGCACGGAAAAGCACTAGAAGAAGTTGTCTAAAGATTAAGGACTAGCCTAGGCTGCATATGGAACTTATTAAATCCTCACTGTTGGAGATCTTTAATAACAGGTCTGAGTGGGAATTCATAAGATATGGTCTATGTAGACCTGACGCTGTGTGACCGCATCCTGCGACGTACAGGTCTACGTTGCTGGGTAGACTTCTCCATATAGGAAAGGGCAAGTGCTGACCGGGCCTGCGTCCTTCCGCACGGAGGAAGGTGGCCAGCAGTGCACAGCTGCCTGCAAGTACGCCTAGAAAACAGAGGCAAACTGCAAATGAGAGCTGGACTGCAGACATACCTATCTCAAACAGCATAATTACTGTTGCTGATCCTGCACCGGGACAAAGGCACGAGTTACATCAGCTTTTGAGTAACCAGGATTTTGTGAGTAAAACTTTTATTTTGCCCTAAATGCTGTAAAATTATAAACATATTATAATAAAGCAACTATTGAACAATGACTCTATTGTAGTTGTATGTCTTCCACAGATGCTAACGCGGTAACTTTCTAACCAATAACAAAAACATGTACAGAAGAAACGTACAGAAGAAATTGGCTAGAACACAGTGAAAGACCAGAATATGAGATTATTGCTATTATTTTTTGTTTAGAAACACTTCCATCTCCAGCTAAATTGGCCTGTGGCAATGTCTGCACTAAGATTATAACTTGTGCAAACAGTTCTGCTTTATTCTTTTGCAAAGCTATTACACTGGGAGATAAAAGTACAAATAGCTTTTGTGAGGGAGAAGCCTCACTCTCAGAATTGAGTCTAATTATTTACTTATCTTTCAGTCAGATAATGTTCCAAGAGTTCACACTTGTTTGCTAAAACAGTAATTTGAGTTGCCACCTTGTTTCTAACATATTAGTTATTATTTCTAATATTTGGAATCATTTTTCCCATGCCTGACTTCTAACCAGAAAGAACTCCGTCAGTACAAATATTCCTTAGCTGTGGATGTCTCGGTCAGGAAAACATCAAAGACCTTTGAAGATCAGAAAATAACCAGGAAGTTCAGGTTTCTTTTCTTCTTGCTGCAAGAAAGTATCAATACGAGGCCACGTTTTAGAGGATATTACAACGGCAGCATGTCCAACACCCTCAAACACTACACCAAATATTAAAATTAACAACTGAGAATTGGAAGGAAAAAGAAAAAATCTAAAATACCCCAGACCACAGTGCCTTAATCAGATATATATAAAACACTACATTTGAGCTCGTGACAAAATGATTCAGCTGTCAGAACTGAAAGATATCAGGACATCTGGAATCTGGCCTCATCTTTTACAGGTCAGCCACAGGATTTATTCTACTCGCTGCTGCGTTCTCATGTTGAACATATTCTACTCACAAAATATTGGCAAGCTTTGGCTTTGAGAAGCCCCTCTGGAATTTATGCAAACACAACTTTCAGTGGTTTATGGCTCATTTCACCAGGATGGCAAAAATCATCCCGCTGACCCAGAATAACTATTGAGAGATGCTCAAAAAATGAAGCATTTGAGACTTGTGCTGATAGAATTTTACATGCTGGCACAAATTTACTTTCATTTGATGTTATCAAAACCATGTGTTTTTTTTCTAGCCTGATCCTCTGAACGTTGTGCCTTTTTTAAAATGAGTCAGTAATAATAATAAAAAATAGAACTAAACTTTAGCAAAGTGATATGCAGCTGAAACCCCAGTCTCTGTAGGAAAGTATGTGTGTTATGAGTTCCTGAGGTCTCTGATTTTTGTCTGTCTTCTGTTTCCTATTTACAAAAGTGGCTTTGCTTAAAGCCTGACAAATACAAGACCTTTCCTGCTGCCTCCTGCTGAGCCTGCCAGCCTGTATGATCAGCTGCCAGGTAGGTCTAGCACCCTCACGGAAACATCCTTCCCAAAGAGAGTTTGACAAAGAGTTGTGCAGTACAGAGTTTACCAGTCCCTTAAGGGATGAGATATTCTAGCGTTTGCCAAGTCTACCTGAAATTACTTTTTCCCCAAACACGCTTTAGTAATGAAGTAAACCCAAGCTCATTGTAATCGAATTCAAAGTAACCAAGTTCTCTTGTGCTTGGAAACTGGTGCTTTGAAATGAAACAGCAATAGCTACCTGCTGCTTTGGCTTAGCTTCAAGATGTTTTCTTTAGACTGTGAACAGACCTACCAGGATGAACTGCTCAGGTGTCAGAAATGGGTCTGATTCTCAGATAATTTACCTCTTTCAGGCCTTCTCTTTCCATGTAAAAACTGCTGTTTGGAAGCAAAGTCTTCCTCTAGCTATCCCCCACCTCCCTGGGGATCTCAGAAGAGTGAATGCACCTCTAGGAAAGAGGGTTACTCTGACTCTTGATAATTAAATCCAGCAAGAAAGTGGGATTTAACCTCTCTACTAATGAATTATCACTGTTGCAGTAGTAGCACTCGATATGCAAAGGTCCTTTGAATGCCTCTTCCTGATGACAGACCTAGAAAAGCTCAATATTTAGCTGTCCAGTGTTAAACCGGTCATACAGTGCATGTTTCACTCTGCCCAAGTACTAACCGTTCAGATTTACTGCATTAAGTCCTCATCAACATGCCATCTGTTACAGCTTGAGAACCTTGTAAACCATGTTTACACTACTGAAAACATTCATTACTAACTATTGAATGAGATGTGAAGACAATGACAAACATTGGGAAAGGTTTGTGTGTGGATTTTCTATAATTAAAAAACCTAAAATGTGCTACCCAGGTTGCTTGATTTAACAGAAAATCCTGTCCTTACTAAGCTAATTTCTTAAAAAAAAATCTAGGGAAGAATTTTGTCTTTGCTGGACATATCGAACAGTGTTAGAAATATTTTTGTGGCTGTTTTATGTAATCCATATCTCAGTATGGCAAAGATGTGTAGTCTAAGCATTAGTTTACCTTTGGCTTTAAGAACTGTTTCAACACCAAAGACCCGATTCACCAAGCCTTTAGTCTATAGTTTTTATATCTAATGACTTACAAATATGTTATGCCTTGCACTTTAGTCGTCTGATAAACCCACAACCTAGCGAGTACAATTTAATTTAAACTACAATTTAATCTAGCTCTATTAATCCAGATCACAAATTTTCTTATTAGTATCCTGGGTTTCACCCAAGCTGGGGAGCATAGTCTTCTTCCCTCCGTGCATTTCATGCTTTGCTTACATGAAAATAAAAAGCAATACAGCAAAAAAAAACCCAAACAACCAATGGTAAATAAATACTGCTATTTAATCTCTCTCCTACAGCCTTACCAATTCTTCGCTCACAAGCCTAAGCGTTAGAAAGAAACACCACCTTTTTTTTTTTAGTTGACTCCCCATCTCTCTCCCTAGCATTCACTAAACTCCTTACCTTTCAGAAAGAATTGGGATGATTACTGGGTGAGCTGCAAATATGTCCCTGCTGATTTTCTTAAAAGCAACTTGGCATTTAACAAGAAAAAACCCTAATTTCACAGATGGAAACAAAGGAGGAAATGGAAATTCTAGACAAGATGTTCCTTCGCGCCATATGCAATATTCCTTCCTGTTACAGATTAGTCTTGTCACTGATGCAAAGACTTAGGACAGCTATGCCCTCCTACCATTATCTGTGACCAATTTCAATGTGATTTTGAGCGAACCAGTAACCCTACCACATGTCAAAAACTGTTTCAACACAATTTCTTTGGTGACAGCTTAAGCACCCTGCTGCCCCCAGTTACAGAAGGCATCTGAATTCCTGCACCACCACCTGGCGTAATGCTCACACAGCTGCCAGAGCCCTTATTGTAGTGAACTGAAATAAAGAACTGATTTCACTGGGGGAAAACAAACAAACAAACAAACAAAAACAAAGAAAAGGAAAAATCTTTCAACCCGATCAGTTCAGTGTCACTAGTTGTGAAACCACAGCCAAACTTGTCATTTTGGAGAAAAGAATGCTTATTTCAAAGTAGATCATAATGTTCAGCTAAACAATATTTGTGGAATGCTTTCACATCCCCAAAGGCGAAAGGTCCAATAGAAGTATACCAGTTCGTGAAGCTATATGGCATAGCATCAAAATAGCTTACGTGCTAGAGCAGGTACAGCATATGGTGTATGTATGTTACTCTCACAGTACAAGCATCACACAGCCACATGCAAAGAGCAATGTGTGAGGATTGGTTGCACAGTTCTAAGCCAAGCAAAGGGACAGGACAGTGGAGAGGAGAAGCTGAGCCCAATTTTTGTCTATGTAGAGCAAAATCTAATAGCCTACATATATTGTGCCCAACTGCAAGGGGTCTCTTTACAAATGCTATTTATAAACATTATGGCTTTACTTCCGGATATGCCACAGTGAAGGGTTTATGTCCACACATCAGTTTTTGCTTTTTGCATTTTAAGGTAGATATTGACATTAAGAACAAACAGTGAAAAAGCTTTCCCTAAAAATAGTATTTCACCTCCTGCTTTCAAGTAATACTTTCCAAAGGCAACATTTTTCTTAACTCCATGATGGCAGAAAGAGCTGCATTTTATCCTGAATTATGCAGAATTACAAATCAAAAAGATTAAACACTTATTTTTATTTTTGCCTTGGATATAAGAGCCCGAGATATGTAAGGTTAAAATCCTTTCTTTCCAAAGCAAAGCTTTCCACTTTCACAGGCAGTCACCAGGGGAAGATGACACTCCTGTTCTGACAGTAAATATTTCGATATTTAGATAGAATAGAAACATTTTCCCAGAGTAGCCGTGTGGCCATATGTGAGAGTTGCATACTGGCCACTGGTACTGACAAGTGGAGACAGACTCACATTTCAATCCCTGCTTCAGTTAGTAAAACTTGATATGAATCCAGGACTCTCAATTTTCATATGTGTATCTTAAAACCAGGAATATAACGTGACCCTTAGTTTTCTAAACACCACTTTAGCACCCCAGAAAGGAGGTTCCTCACTAACAGAATTATATACAAAAACCTACCCGTTCTAGATCTCGGTACTCTTGTGAAATTCTGAAATGGACAGTTCCTACCACGCACCAGCTTATACACGGGATGCTTAGACTGGCTTTTCCTGGTTGGGTGTTTGAGTCTACTCACAGCACTTTTAAAGAATGATAAAACAGTTAAGGAAAGAGGAGCAAATGACATGATCCATGAGTAGTTTAGTCATGGTTTTATTGATCATGTCGAAAATCCAATTCTCCGTTAGCAAACTTTCTTTTAAAGTATAAAAGCCATGAAAAGAGGCGACTTCTGAAAGGTTATATCATTAGGGAAGAAAAATTGAGAGAAAGGAATTAACTTTAAATGCTATGGCTTTAAACTATGGAACAGCGCTTAACGTGCACAGAACAGGTAGTTTAATACACTTTCAATACTCCATTGCAGAAAAAACAGCTGTGTAATTATGACCTAAATTCTAGTTCTCAGCATAAGGAAATACATCAGATTTAACAAAAGACCTGATTCTATCTTTTTACCTTCTCTGAAACTTCTCTGAAACACCAGTAGGATTTGGAGGTCAACAAGAAATTCAAAATAAGTCTCCAAAGGAGAAAAAATGCAGCCCAGAAGAAAACAACAGTAAACTGCACATCCCTTCCTCTGAAGGCAGCTGTAGCTTTTTAAATTGTTAATGAACACTGGTGAAGGAATAAACTACCTATAGTTATGATTAAATAGAAAACAGAAAGTCAAGCTTGAATCTATCAAATATAATTTAACCTTAATTTTAAAAACATGACATATTTCTAATATCTCTGAGGACATGTTCAATAAAATATGGTAATATTAAGAAAACCAGCTGGTTTGATTAGCTGTGATACAAAGATATTTTAAATTCTTTTTTGGCTCTTGTTTCAGTCTTTGTGATATCCCAAAAAGGTATATATATTCAGGGTCATAGCAAAAGGAATGATTTATGGTCTAAATTCTTAATTTTCCAGTTCATTACCAACTCCTCATTTAGTTTAGTACCTTATTTTCCTGTGGCCAATGCATTATCCTTAGTGTTTCCCATTTTATATAAGTATACCTATCTACAGAACATTAGAAAGAAATAATTATGTGTAATCTTTCTGAAAAACAAATCATTACAAATAACCCATACTTTCCTGACATATGAAAAGAAAAAAGATGAAACCCACACTTGATATCCATTAATCTACTAGAAAAACATATCTCTCTCTTTCCAGAGAATTAAAATTATATATTTGGAGCTTTAAAACAATCAGGGAACTTGAAAATTTAAAAATACTTTGGGATCTTTTCCATTTTTTCTTTCTTAGAGTTATATTTAAAATATAAAGAATTATATGTAGACTAACTGCTAGCTTTCTGGATAATATATATCACATTATATCACATTAAACCATATGAAGATATATTTTAAAGAGAAGGAACTGGTAAAAGAAATTCAAATATCAGCTGGGAAAATTTGACCTTTGGTTAATTTCTTCGGTACAGGGACAGCTCTTTGATGATGATGATACTATGCCAAGTAATATTAGAAACAGGATTATTATGAAAATAATTATTCGGCTAACTTCGGCTATTTTAATATCAACTTTCAATGAACAGCGTCACTGCCCCAAAGAGCCGCATTCTGGACTTTCATGATATGGTGTATTTTGTGCAATGATGAAGAATGAATTCCATACTCCAGAGCCCTATTTACTCATCGATTTGTCCCCAAACCCATCTATAAATTGATATTATTCATCCTAAAATATTACTGATTTATAAGACTAGCTGCCTAACAAATACACAAGTAAAAACCTTCAACACATGAAAAGAAAAATATACACTGGATGTTTTAATTGCTATGTTCTCGGATTAGAAATATTTTAAGACATTGTTTAAAAGCATACAGAGAAAGCAACACACCAACATAGATGTAACTGGACACAAATATAGTGGAAATGTTGCTAGATCAACAGACAAACAGCAGATAACAAAATCCTGCTCTGCTAATAGCAGCGACAAGTCTATTGAAGTGAATATGAAATTAACCAATACCATATTTTAAGGGGAAAAGGGCACTAAAAATTGGGGGGGGGGGGGGGGAAATCTCACTGAGAAGGTCTCTTGGAATCCTGTCCATAAGTTAAAAATCACAGCCTAATGTAAATTATCCATCTCAGCTCATGCTGTAGTCAACTATCCTAGTAAAATGAAGATGATGCCTTTTCAAGGATGGCCAAGGAATTGCTAATTCCCATTCCCATTGCTTGTTATTTTTTATTATGACTCATCATGGACCCACAACTGAAACCCCAGTTCTTCTGCAGAAACACTATGCAGAAACTTGCTCCCTTTCTTTCATTTATCCTATGGAAGTTCCAGCCAATTGCCTTTGCAAACCTCAGCAGCGGCAAATACGCAGCAATGAGAGAGGAAATCCATGTGGTATGCTGGCTCCAAAATGTACCGAATTCTGTGTTATGATCAATATCTTGAGTTCCATCCAGAAACCGATTAAAACTGAAGGTCAGAGAGCACTGATCTAATATTTTCTCACTGCAGACATTAATGAACTAATGGAAATATTTTGCACCAGCTTCAGAAGCTGAATGTGGCAGCGATGCATTTTCTTTACAAAATGCATCACCGTAATCTCATCCTGAGAGCAAACAGACCTGAATAACCCTGCAGCAATGAGAAAACCTCACCGTCATTTACACATTAAATACAGTACTTTCAGCAGGGCTGCTTTCTGGCCATCGGAGCAAAGCGCACTTCCAAGTGGGTTCTGTAAGCTGGAGCAGAACAGAGTTCAGCAGTCTCTGTACAGGGCGCATATCCTGTCTCCTCTAGCCCTACCGCCACGTACATACTGCCTAAGCGCAACAGCAGCCTCAGCACAGCCACGACACACAAACGGAGCCCACTTGTGGCAATGGATTATCACAAGAAAGTGAGAACTACTTACCCTGCCCCGATTTCAGTCACAGTCAAAGGCTGATATAAAGTCAAATTCACAGTCAGGCAGGGCAGTTGGCTATCTGCAGCTAACTGTGGAGAAGGGTAGTCAGCATTCATATTCTGTAATTTTTGATAAATAGCAATGTGTTTAACTTTCCCTCATCACAGCGGTCTGCTTCGCGTACCGGTATTCCTGAATTTTCATTGATTAAAAAAAAAGGCAGAAATCATTAAAAGCCTCAACAAATGTTTACCTGCTGTTAGTTATCGTTATGTTTTTCTCCCTATGTTGTCTACCTCATGCCTTTTGACTGAGGAACTGGATCAAGATGGCATAACTATAAAATGAATCATCATGTGTTGATATAGTCCAAGGTCTTTTCCACTGCTACTGTCGCAGCAAGCTACACGTAGCAAAATGATGACGCCACAGATTCATTGCATAGAGTGTAAAAAATTACACAGTAGCCAGACAACACCTACCGCAGCAAAGTATGTTACACTTATAGCTAGCGGCTTTTCAACAGGAACATGTACAGAAAACGGATTTAGGGCAGCTTCATTTGCTGAAGCATCACTACTTCTTGGTTTTCCAGAGGCAGTGTCATACAATCGAATTACAGTTGAATTAATGAATATACATACGTTTAAAATTCCTTCTGACTGAGTAAAATTGGAAGACATATTGGTAACATAACCTGTACTAGAGCATGGCAAATTAAAACATAACCGAATTGTTATTTCTCTGGCTCTAGACTACTGAATTAACTACCATCATTACTAAACAGAAGTCTCAGCTGAGATAACTGTTATGGGACCCACATCTGGGGCACTTTCTACGTCCTCGCAAACATTATACCTAAAAGTCAAAGCCAATAAAAAGTTCGTGTCAACTACTACAAGTTTCTTTTCTGCCTGTTCCCTGTAATAAACAACATTTGTTTTCACTGCTGCGATAGTGACAGGCTCTCTGCTGTTTTCTTGTTTTCCTCATTAATCTCTGGCCCTTGTTTCTGATCACTAGCTATCAGCTTCTGCTTCCAATCAACTACTCAATCGGCATGTCTCTGTGAATGGATAGTTCAAGGAATCTTCAAGCATATTCCCTTTCAAACCCTTCCTGTACAGGCCACAGACTGCAACGGAGTAGTAGTATGATCACACACAAGGTGTGTATTTGACAGATATTTTTGGGACAAATATTTTTTAAAAATAGGAGCATTTTCCTGGAGTGAAAATGCAAATGAATTACCAACTGGTAGACATGTTTAGCTGGAAGCTCCTGAACTGAATGCATACGATGACAGAAGGCCTTTTATTTTCAATATAAATCTAGTTGAATCATAGGTTTGAAGAAACACAAAAGATTATTTAGACCAAACCCCTCTTCAAAGCATATCAGGTTTTCAGGGTTTTGTCCTGTCAAGTTTTAAATACCTCCAAGTTACACATCTTGATCCATTGGCATAGACCTTTACAGTCTGCAGAAGGCTCATTTGTTCCAGAGCTTTTCACAAAGACAGACACCTCCAATAATTCCAGTCCTGCCTGTGGTATAAACAGAGTAGCTCTATACAATCTGGCACAGCCCTCCTGATGTAGCAGAAAAACAGAATAGATCTCATTACGCACAAAATAATAATCTCATACACATAAGGAGAAAAATTTTTGAGCACCTCCCCGATGCAATCTACATGAATTATGAAAGTAACAGACTCCCTGCCTGATTCACACCTTGCTATGCTTCAACTTTCTCTAATCTACACCGCTGAAGAGAAAATAGAAACAAATTTTCAATCATTACAACATCATGAACTTTGTCTTCAATGTAGGCAGTCATAGAAAGGATTCAGGTCTATCCTTCAATAAATCAGTGTGACTCCACTTGGACAAAATTCTTACATCACACGAGTGAGTACGTAATGTCCTTGACTTAAAATGACCCGTATTCTTCCCATATTCATATTCTTCACATATGATAGAAACATTAAGAACAAATTTGGTGTAATATTTCAGTAGAGAAATATTTTCAGTTCAGCTTTCATATTTGAAGGTAAGAACTTTTCTGAAATGTTACTGAAGACTATGTCTTCAACAGTGTCTCGGATACTACAGAAATAGTTTCAAAGAGAATCAAAAACTCTTAGCTTGTCACATTTTTATACTTTTGGGGTATATTAATCTGACTGATAGCACTGTGAAATGGCTGGTTTTTTTTCTGAGCAGGAGTAGACCATTTGTATGTATTTATGAATGGCTTTATTCCAAAGCTACTAAGTTTTTATGTTTTCTCAGTTACTATCGCAGTTATGGTTTATAGGTCTATTTGGTGAAACTCATGGAATTATTCTTTTCAGATATTGACAGTTGCTGTAATGCCAAGAAACATAGAAATTCCTATCCTCATTCATCGTCATAAAACTGATATGTCCTGAACCACTTGCTATCAATACAGGATGTGACTGTTGCTTCTTCACTGCTACCATAGCGCTTAAAAATGCACCTGATACAGCATTGATAGGTCACTGACCTGAGGTGTTTACAGTCTAAACAGGATGAAACAATGCAATTAGAAGATTATATATGAGGGTAGCAGCAGATGCTGGATAATAGAGAGGGAAGAACTAGTGGGTGAAGGGAAAGAAAAATGAAGGCCACTTAAAAACTATTCAAAGACAATGTGAAGATGAAGCACAGCGCACCACTGAGGTGTAGATATAGGAAGAAACAGGGACACAGAGATAAGATCACTAGAGCACTGGGAGCGGAGACTAAATGATGAAAGAATAATGTAATCAAGGGAAAATATTCAACAGAACAAGCGATCAGAAAGAATAGACACAGAAAGGCAACCTGTTTAGCAATCTGGGAATAGGATTTGATGAAGCATATATATGGATATTGAAGTAGTTCATGAAAAAGCAGTAATGAAACGAAAGATTCCTTTTATTCTTTTTTGTGTTTAGCTGACAGAAAGAATTGTATCTTTGAGCTGTTATTGTGACCAAAGTGACAAGAATCTTCACACTGAAGGTAGTGTGTAGAAGAGCATACAAGTTTCTTCAAATTTTACTGAATAAAAAATGGAGCATTTCTGTCAACAGCTAAAAAAGGAGGAGAAAATCTGTACATACATCACACCTCTCACCAGGAATGTGAACTGTAAGAGGACTCAGATTCCATTTTGCAGGGAAAAAGCCAAGAAAATACATATAGAAGATGTAAAGAAAAGGTTGAGAATCAAGCAAGTGTGGACATGCTTTTAAAGTATGACACAGGAATTTCAACTTGTACATTTCAATGCTCATAATCACATTTTTCTTAATATTCCTGGTAGATGATGTTTGCTACTAGAAGCAATAGACTGGGTAAGAATTGCGAATGTAAATCTAAATCTATCCCAAATGTGCTACAGTAGATTTTTTCCTCTAACACACATTATTGGACGTCTCAAGTAGGAACGTACTTTTAACTGGTTTAATTACTCCAGCATGGAAAACATTGTCCATGTTAACTTCACGTGCAGAGATTTTATGCCTTATATCACTTAAGGCCATCAGGACTTGTGTTAACTTTCATTTCTTCTTATTCATCAGAACAACATTATTGTCTGCTTAGAGACATAATAAATGATTGAGTGGGTTTTTTTGGAAAGTCATCAAAGAAAATGTTCTGCTGAACTCAGAAGCCTTCTGCTACTACTGCTGCCCAAAGATCCACCAGCTGACTTAGGGGACTTCCAGAAGGAACATCCCACCGAGATATTAAGCTCTGTGATGGTAGATGTTTCAAGTTAAACAAAACTTATTGCACATCTGGAATTAGATCTCTCGAATTATATCACAGTTATTAAAGTTGTTATAGCAAACTCCGCATGCTTGCAAACAGAGCTAAAAAGTTCCAAGTATAACACTATTATCAACATAAAGTAAAACTCTGACCATTATGCTCATTCTTTGTCTTGGCAAGAATAAGATGGATCATGTATATAGAGATATTATACCATTGAAACTCCTATTCTCAAATGTGTTCTATGCTACAAAATCCAATTTATATAGCCCTTTGTATGCCCTATTCATAGCTCATATACTCTGCAATCCACTCTGAATAATCTTTATTGAGTAAATTTACGCTTATATCATTCATACGTAACATTATTATTACGGTCTCATTAATCTTACAGGTATCATAACTTTATTTTCAACAAATTCTGACTTTGCTAACACCACTAAAGGCATTACATATCGAAATGTTATTTCCTGAAATTAGACACTTGTCAAGCCAAAAGTAACACACAATAAAGTTAATTGTTCTTACTCAAAAAAAAAAAACAAACCAGAAAAAACACACCAGGAAGCATAAAGGTGCAGTGCTACATTCCTATAGGCCTATGGGACAATGTTTTTTTCTGTCACATCAGTTCTTTTGTCTGTCAGAAAACAGCAAAATATTTAATTAGGCCTCTCAATAGTCAAATTATTTTCTTTTTAGACTTCCAGAAGTAAAAAGCTTCATATAAACATCAGCTTATTTAACCAAGTAGATCAGAAATTACAGATTAATATAAACAAGTTCAAATTCCATTAACCTCCTCCTTTCCCTGAATAGAAAACGAATGAAGACACAAATTATTCACAAAGGTGCTATTCATTGTTTTCTTTACAGGTGTCTCTCCACAAAAAATGTTTCAGGTGCTTGCAATGTTTTTGAAGTATTTTTTCAATTGTCCATCATGCCCTATTCTCTTATTGCCTTTTCATTGACAGACCACTGTTAGATTCCTTTATTTGTTACTTGCTTCATTTCTTCAACATCCCCTACTTGTCTTTAACAAGCTCTCCTTCTCTCAAACCCCACTTCTATTACTATTAAAGAAATAGCTAAGAAGACGACTTTCAGAGTGGCTGTTAGATAATGGCTTCTACATTTGAAATGTGGTCTTTTAGAATATCACGTTCAAAACCTAAAATCTGATTTGTGTGGGCTGTTTTCGGCTTTTTTTTAGTATTATTATTATTGCAACAAAAAATGGTGGTGATCAGAATGTACAATCCTTCCTGCAACACAGCCACCTTTCTCACAACAACCCTGCCAACTTGAGGTTCCCCTTGAAGTCTGGGAAAGACACACTCCTGGTTCCTGCATCCCTCAAAAGATCTCTACCCATTTTGCATCCAAAAATGTAAGGCAATTTTTCCCTGTAGTGCTGTAGGCTTAAACTATAGTATGGATTTTATGAGAATTAGTACTTGCACCTGCTTTGAGAACCCAGCACCCTAATTCAATTTCTGTCAGGAATCTGCCATTTAATTTTTAGTCATCTAATAATTAGCAATCACATAAGCTCACACTTTAGTTTCCCCACATAAACAATGCAGAAAATTACCTACTTTCAGATTAAAGTGCTATCTAGAGCACAAACTATTATCATTATGATTACTCCTAATCAAGATGGGTAAAATGTTATGCTTTAAACTTTATTGCCTCCTCACTTGGCAAGTAAGCTCGGCCATATAGATAGCAACCAATGTCATACACAATATCCCAACTTTGACTCTGGGCTTGAAGGAAGGAAACATTACCGAGTCCTAGAGAGCAGAGGGGAGAAAGAACAGAGAATTAACAGAAAATGTCGCTCTGTTCCCCCTTCTATTGTCGTAAGTTGGATCCTATTTGCTGCTGCTACAGGCCAGGGGAAATTCCTTTCCCTCCCACACAAGCAACGGAAGCAGAAGTGGAATTATAACTCATTGGGTGACTCAAAGGAGTAACCTGGGCTGCTGGAGGCACTGCTGGTGTGGGAGAAATTATCTACTTGCTCAGTGCTCTGCCTGGAGACACAATAAAATCTGTATGCACCACATCTCGGTTTTATCAGATCCATTTTATTGCCCTTTCTAAGTAACTTTTTTCTTTGCTCTTTTTTTTTTTTTTGAGAGAGAGAGAGAGAGAAGTAGTTTCAAATGGAAGGGAAATGAATTGAAGTCAGCAGTTCACAGTGATACAAAAACCAATTCCCACTGCATGATTGCATGTGTTATTCTGGCACTGCTTATCATGCATTACAAAATTTGCAATAAAAATTGTGAGTGGGTAAATGAAAAATTGATACAGCACCTAATATATATCATAAAGTTTAGGTCCTTTTTCAAGATTATTTTTCTGTGAATGCAGTCAGTGATATTTCTCAGCTCATCAGACAAACTGAACATCTGCTCTTTGAAGTGTAAAGACAACTGCAGGGACTGAGGAATATTTTGCTCACAAACCTTTTCTATAACATATCTTGGACATAATGTTTAAACAACATTAAATATGGCATACTGTGTGGATCACCACTTGATTTACACAGCATTGTACATTACACAGGGGTGTCAGATTTTAAAAGGCTAACAAAATATAAATAGAAGTAACATATTTAGGATGTATGTAGAACTGTTTTATATGAGCAATTTAATTTATATACTTTTCAGTCTATCCTGTTAGACTGAGAATTTGCTACTCGGTATAAAATAATGTTCATTTAACACTTAGAGCCCAATCCTGCATCTCCTGAAGTCAAGTTAAAGTTCCCGCTATCTTCAAAGAGAGATCAGTTTGAAATTTAGAACTTGCACAACCAGTCACAGCAGATGAACAAACGTGACAATTTATAATTTTATTTGCTACCTCTTCCCCTTCCACATTTGTTATGACTGAATTTATTTGTTCTTTTCCTGTCTATCTGATTACATCTAACCACTGTGCTCTCCAAAATGATTAAAAACATTATCTCAAGCTACTTTCGATTTGTTTCCACCAAAACCTTTATAGGTTAACTATCTTTTTTTTTTTTTTTTCCCAAATCCCCTGTCACACATCAAAAGGCAGTAAGTGTCACTAAGTGTCTAAGGCAGTAGTATTCACTGCTGTTGCGAACTCCAAAAGTACCATAAAGTATGTCGTAAATCAAGTATTTACTTTTCAATGTAAGATATACATTGAAAGAAACTTTGTTTACAATTCCTTGGAAAGAACTTTATTCTGGTTTTATGCACATAAATGGATGAAAAAGATCAAATTAATTAAGGAGGCTGAATTTGCAGTGCGTGCTACCTGGGCTCCGATCTGTTCTTAGCACAGGAGGAGAGAAAACCAAACCAAAACAAAAAAAACCCTTGCTAAATGCACACTGCAGATACCTAGTGCGATGGCATGTGATTAATTCAATTTGCCTGAATTTTTAAACTAAGTATAATTTACTGCCTAACTAATGTATACCATTGCCTAATTATAATAATGCTTATGACAAATCATAATACGCCACAAAAACCTGGTAACAAATATCAGTAACTCCACTTTGCTCCAAGCCATCCCCATAGCAGGTTTTAAAGTTGGCAGCCTGGACACCCAGCAGCAGGTACCCAGCAAACGATGACTTACGTGCATTGGCTGAGTCAGGGAAGAGAAACTTCCGCACACAAGGACAGCCGCTGTCTTTTCTCTTTTATTGTCAGAACCATAGTTAAAGCGTCTTCGATATTTTGTAATATTTCTACTTTCTAAAGCAATAAAACAATAGCGTTTGCAACATACATTGTAGCTACATTGTCGCACAGAGCACAGTCCCATTCTCTAAGGTGAGACTTCATTCACTTTTTGTCAGGCAGTATGAAAAAGTTAAGACAAAACCCCAAACCTACAAACCATGTCTGTCTCAGAGGCCCTTTTTTTTTTTCTTCCACAGGCATGGACAGGCATACGCACTAGAAAGCTCGGTTACAGGGTTTTAATTACTACTATTGTTGTGTTCCTTTGGAGTATGGTGACGTCTTTGGGATTCTCGTACCAAGAGTAGACAGAAATCATAACAGAAATGTGCAGCAGAGATCATAAAGAAGTATTTGACTTGAAGTTAGCTCGTTTTATGCACTAAGAAAACAGAACTTCTTACTGGAGTTTAATCTAGCTTTGATCATTATGAGGAGTTCTGTCTTTATGCCTGTATGTCTTGTTTCAGCAGTCCACCTGAGGCACTTATTGTCTAACGTCATAATAATCTAAAAGGACCTTTCTGTTTCAGGCATCTCAACTAGTTTTACTTTATTTAGTCATTATGTCCCCCGTTCCTAGAGAATGGGAGCTCCTATGAAATTGGCAACTCTGATGACAATTTTATACAAAGCTTTCTTTTCTCTCTCGCTTCTGCTGCAACTGAATGTGGTTTTGATGAGAAAAGTATTTCCACTAATGTCGCCCATCAGAAAGCTTGATGCACATAATAGAATTACTTGAGCTACTATTGCAGGACTTAATAGTTTAAATTTTATATGGCTGAGGACCATTTTCATTTCAGTCTTTCAACTGTTTTTTTTTTTTTTTGAAGCAACAACCACAACTTCCCTGTCTAGATTGTACTACAGGACAGCGTAAGGTCTGTTTTTGCAGAATGCGTAACTACACAGCTTGGGTGCTTGCCAGCAAACGAAGCATACTACAGTAGTAAAGCTTACTCAAGTCATTTGATAGACACTTATGAGTGCAGTGGGTTTTCAAGCAGGATGCGAATGCTTTCTTTAGTCTTAGCTGAACAAGTATAATATCCCCTCTGCCTTCCTGACTCCATTTCCTTTCTTGGTCCTGTGTCCTTCCCCCCTCCCCCCAACAGCTGTAATCAAAATAATCAGATATATGCAACATTTTCTGTCTGTAAGGCTTACAATGCTATTTCTGAACATGATCTGTAGTCTGTTTCTATACTGGGGAGAGCAAGAAGAGTTTAGGAACCAAAGAAAGATTCCTCCAGAGGATTAGCTAGTCCTTCAGTGGGATATTGGACAAGACATACCTTAGATTAGAGAGTCCTTGATACCGTAAATACTTTAGGACTGTAAATATCTCCAACAGCACCAAGAACAAAATCATTGCAGAGATGAAGAGAGAATAATTTTGGGTTTACGCGGTTCCAGCTTGTTTGGGTAAGAATCTTAAATGATGCAGTCTAACTCCGCACACAAATTTTTGCAGCTACGAGTAGCTCAGGATCTCCTGTTGTAAGATTCCACAACACACACAGACTCACCCTACCGTTATGGTGCCTATTTATTTGTAGCTTGGTTTTCTTTTATAAGACATATTGGAAACATGTCTCATTGAAAACAACAAAGTACTTAGTCTTTTATCCATATTCTGTCTGTCACTTTTCATTAGAGAATCCCTTCCTTTAAGGATAAAAGGGAACTGCTTGAAACAGCTGGGTTTAGTTTATAGCATTGCTATGTCGCTTTTGTCTGCTGCCTCTTTCATCCTAGGAACCGAACACATCCATCCTCTGTAAATCTATGGGCAAGTTTGAAGCTTTCCGTTTTCAGAACGCCACCGGCGTGTCACAAATCCACAGAAATTCTACACCGATATACACGAAGCAAGAGTCGATGAAGCACCCAACAGCAACTGCAATTTACTGAAAATCCTTTACGTTTTTAGCCTACATCAATGCCTCTGTACTACAATTTAAATATTTTCTTTTTACAGATGACACCCTGTGGTTCTGATTATTCTCTTGGCTCTCTTATCATTTATAAATTGGACAGCAATGTTAATGTGGAAAGTTTCCATCACTTAAAACCAAATGGCTAACCAAGGCTAGAACCAGGACTTTTTTACTTTTAAAAAAACAGCTAATTAAAAATGTATTTATCCCCCAAATATGGTTTTATCCAATTTTTTCCAGTGTTAACTCTTTGATAGGGTATATGATGTGGTGGTACTTCAGAGATGTGGAGCTGACTTATACAGATCTTTAAGTATACGTGCTTTACACTGATTATGCAAGTTGAGGAACATTTTTACCAACGTTCATGGTTTTATTAAAAAAATGTTTCTGTGAATGAAAAAATATTAAAATATTTTCTACCAAAAACTGTAAAATCAAAAGAACATAGAAAAATCATTTGAGAAAGAAAAAATGGTCAATTTAAAATTATATTAAATACAGAAAAAATCAAGTTTCTTTTTTTTAAATTTCCAACTCATAGGGATTGTTCCTCTAAATTATTTTAATACTCTTAGTAAGGAGTATACAGAAGGAAAAAAACAAACAAACCCTCAGTTTATACACCTTCTGGGGCAAATAATCTAAGGTTTTTTGATAATCAAACCTTTTTTCATACAGAAACTTGAAAAAAAGAATCAAAAATGAAATTGTTTCATGCTTATTCCTTTGATTTTTATCTGAAAACTGTCCTTGAAAACCAGCAGTAGGTGTCAGCGTTTTCGTTTTGGTGCAATGGTCTGCATCTAGAAATTCTGTGATGATAGCGTGCAGCTGGGAAAGACATCTTTTCATAAGAAAATGTAAACCGAGAGTATATTACAATTTTCCACATGGAAGAATATATCTGGAACTAAGGAAATGTACTCATTGATGCTCAGTATGAATGACATTCTCAAAATCAAGATTAAAATAATATGGCTTTTACATAACATTGACTGTATGAGAGAAAAAAATAAACTTCTGACCAAAGCAAGCTTGAGAAAGAGGAAGACAGAGGCAAATGCCTCTGTCTTGGCCTTCCAGCAAGATAATGGATTCTTGCTCTGCGCAGGTGCTGGAGGTGCGAAATCCTAGTCCCATAAAAGTCAATAAGGGAAAAACTCTCACTAACTTCTGTGGAGTTAAGATTTAATCAAAGGATTTCCCGCCCTGTGACGTTTTAAATGTGTTGAAGTATTGGGACAGAAAACTGTTCCTAAGAAAATCTAGGATAAGAATTCATTGAAAATCGTAGCCAGAGGATGCTCCTATCTTCCATTTTATCTCCAGAAGGGCCGAATAAAAATCAGAGGAAAAAATTACAAGACAGAGGGGAATTCTCTTTCAATATTCAGCTACGTTGTTTCTTAAAAAATTCCAAAACTTTAAACCATGAGGAAGAGAGAACGAATGTAGCTAAACTGTGCTTTTATAGGCTTACTTAACCAAATCAAAATACTTTGTTGAAATCAAGATTAATTTTTTCTTGTGCACCAGTGCGACATTAATCTGCTACTATCTCCAGTGCCTACAGGTTTGATATTCACTTAGGGTACGCTGAAAAATTATGGCTTTCCTCCAAAGGATTGGTAGGCTGGGACAGGTATACTTCGGTCAAATATCTGCATTGGTGGTAAATAGGCACGGAAACCAAAATGAGCCAGTAACAGCACAACACAAATGAAGTGGTTTGCTGCACAGTGTCAAGTAGAACAAAGCATTTCATTTCAGAAGAAGGGACATGTATATTTTTCAATGTTTTTCCTAGGGAAAAGTAAAAATTAATTAAAAACTCAGGAAAAACATTTCAGTGTTACAGCACCAATGTTTCTTGAATCTTTTTCATTGAAGGTATGGACGTTTAGATCATCTTTTGACCAATGGAGGTGTGGAAAACTTTTAGAATAGGAGTATTTCCAGTGAAATCGAAAGGTTTAATTATCTCTTCACAGAAAACATTTTACCCGTATTATGATATTCTTCATGATTTATTTTTTATTCATGTGAAATATGAGTGAATCACACTGAGAAACTTGATTTTTTTCCTATCAGGCAATCCTGGTCAGAAGGGAGGCACAATGCTAATCTAAACACAAATGAGGAAGTTGATGTGATACTCCTGAAGAGAACTGTCCATATCTGATTGGCTTAAATTGCCTTCAGGAAAGCAGCTTTAGTTTTCTAGTGTTTATATTTTTCGCAGATATCTCCTTCTAATCTGAATACAACACTAATCTCTGATGTCTTTCTCATCTCCTTTATGGGAGAAAAAACACCTGTGGAAGCTATTCCCTTTGAACTTGAAATGAATTTATTTCTGAAGTTGACTATTTTTTTGAAGGAACAATACTTCACTGAAATTATACTACCCTGTAGAAAGTTCATCTTCGTAAAACAAATACTGGCCTATGCCCTATTGAGCTATCTAAATCCAAAGTACTAATCATAGAATCATAGAATCAGTGAGGTTGGAAGGGACCTTTAAGATCATCAAGTCCAACCATTAACCTACCCTGATAAAAACACCACCACTCCTAAACCATGTCCCTAAGCACCTCATCTACCCTTTTCTTAAACACCTCCAGGGATGGTGAATCCACCACCTCTCTGGGCAGCTTATTCCAATGTTTAATAACCCTTTCAGTGAAAAAATGCTTCCTAATATCCAATCTAAACCTGCCCTGACATAACTTGAACCCATTTCCTCTTGTCCTATCACTTGTCGCCAGGGAGAAGAGGTCAGCTCCCATCTCTCTAAAACCTCCTTTCAGGTAGTTGTAGAGGGTGATAAGGTCTCCCCTCAGCCTCCTCTTCTCCAGGCTAAACAACCCCAGATCCCTCAGTCGTTCCTCATAAGGTTTGTCCTCCAGACCCTTCACCAGCTTTGTAGCCCTTCTCTGGACACGCTCCAACACCTCAATGTCCTTCTTGTAGTGAGGGGCCCAAAACTGAACACAGTACTCGAGGTGAGGCCTCACCAGTGCCGAGTACAGGGGGATGATTACTTCCCTAGTCCGGCTCACCACACTATTCCTGATGCAGGCCAGGATGGTGTTGGCCTTCTTGGCTGCCTGGGCACACTGCTGGCTCATGCTCAGCCGGCTGTCCACCAACACCCCCAGGTCCTTTTCTGCCAGGCAGCTTTCGAGCCACGCCGCCCCCAGTCTGTAGCGCTGCATGGGGTTGTTGTGACCCAAGTGCAGGACCCGACACTTGGCCTTGTTGAACCTCATACCATTGGCCTCAGCCCATCTGTCCAGCCTGTCCAGATCCCTCTGCAGAGCCAATCTACCCTCAAGCAGATCAACACGCCCCCCCAGTTTAGTGTCGTCTGCGAAATACATTTAATTGATTATCCCATGGTTTAAAAGATTTTCAGATGATATATAATGCAACATATACAAAATCTTTGTAATTATATAAATACAACATATAGATTGACATCTACATGTATTTGAGTGTGGATATAGCTGCAAGTTTTAAATAGAAACAAAAAGCCCCAATGGTTCCCTTTCCCAACTACCGTTTGGAATACACGGACCCTAGACAAACAAAAGATGCCAAGTATTGTAGCTGAGTAAGCAGAGTAAATTAGTATAGATACACTGTAAGAGAAAGGGCATTTAGCCATTGTACTTAAGATCAATTACACAGGTAAGTATAATTTAAATAAGACCATTAATAAAATAGGAGTTACAGCCAGTTCCTGACATTACACATATTCTAAAACATACAAATGCAGAACTCGCTTTCAACAGAACGTTACCCAAAAAAGTCTTACAGAACCCTTTGAATGCTTGCAAATTTTTTTCCTATATAAAATAGAATCAAGATGCATTTTGTGTTGCTTTATCTAAGCTTAGTTTTATCCATTATTATTGATGTAAGTAATTAAAAATGCTTATAATGAATACATTAATAATGACACAGTATTTCATCTTTTTATTGCAACAGGCAGCGAAAGACATTTGTCTTTTTTATTTAATTTCTAATGAATAAATACTACTACTGCAATACAGAAAGATTAATAAAGACGTAGAATGATGTCACATATATGAAATCTATAGTTTTCTATTTAATCACATAGCATAAACTAAGCTAGTATATGGATGTTCTTGTATTATATTATCCAGATATTACCAGGGTAACTAAAAAGATTTAGAAAAATCACAGCATTGTTAATTTGGACATAGCCATTTAACACTATGGCTTTATTACTATGGTTTAATAGCCAGACAATAGCCAAGATTCATCATATTGATTAGGAAGAAAGAGTTTTTTTCTCTCCTTTTTTATTAACACAATGGTTTTTGGTCAAACAGCACTTGCTTTTGAAGTAAAATACATCAAATTGCTATCTATATAGAGGGAGATAATATCTGGCAGTTAGACAGACAAAAAGAACATAGGAGAGTGTACCACAGCAGAGAGAAAAGACATAGATCAGGCCAAGGAACAAATAAAAGTGGGAGAACAAGGGGGAGGGGGGGGCAAAGAGAGATAATGAAGAAACACCAACAGGAAGTTTGTAATTTGAGGCCTACCTTCACAGACCACAGAACTACAAATCTGTTTTTGTATTTAAAAGGTAAGATTAGTCTTGTCATCATTCTAAAAACTCAGAAAGAATAACTAAAAAAGGAGTAGCTAGAGACCTGGCTTGCGTATCACCTCTACTCTTTGACTGCCACATTCCAAAAAGATTTTTAAAGAGGGCAAGAAGCAGCGCTCTGTGTCTGTGACAGATAAAGCCTTTATTTCCTTCTTGCACAGCACAGACAAGCAGCAGCCTGTTTTACAAACATGTCATTTGTGAGAGGTAGAGTTGAACTGCATAATAAGCCCATCGAAATCACTGGAATGCCAATTAAAACCTGAAAACCAAACATGCATTTCCTTACACCACTGTAGAAATTGATCCAACTCTTGAGAGAAAACTTTCTTCCTGAAATATATTTCATGTCTCATGCGGGAATTATGCCAGAAATCACTGCAACTCCTCTCCCACAATATAATCTGACCCTTCGCCAATGTGCTCAAACAAATCATGCCACCCATCAGGTTAGAGGGCATGTAATTACGGGGCTATGGGCTAACCTATTCAGTCTGAATACACAGCACCTGGAAACTCTTGTCGCCATTTTAAAAAGTAAAACATGGCTTGAATATGCCTGAAGCTGTACGCAGGCTCTTCACTGGCCTTTCACAAGGAGGGCAACTGTGCTGCCAGTGTGTTTACTCTGTTTATTATAAACGACTAAGCAGCTTCGGTTGAGTTGAACAAGGGAAATCAATATTTCAAACAGCTACGGAGGTTTTATTTTGTTCTGGTTTTATGACATATGCGCAAATTACAAATCAAAATATCTTTGCACGCACATTCCTCCAGTCAGTATGTCTGCAAGGAGTGCCGTATCTCATGGCCACCACTAGCAGACCTAGCCAAGGACTCTTTGGCATGGCCAGATTTGTCCAGCAGTTTTGTAAGAATTGTTATAGGGACATCTCAGGTCTTCACAGTATGAAACTTTTGGTTTTTTAAACTGAGGACAGGAATGGGGAGAATCATAAAGAAAGTATTAGGTAGAATAAACATTTATCAACTTAATTTTTCCAGAATAGCATAAATAACCTATTTAGAAGACAGCAAAAGAAGGGGGAAGGGGAAGAAAGGACAGAGAGAGAGAGAGAGAGAGAGAGAATAGAGAAAAAGACAGAGATGATCCAATAACAGAAATATTTTCAGGACTTCCAGAATGTTTAATAAGAGTGTGTTGCAATTTACACTGAGACGTGGAAAATTCAATACTGTTTACACCTCCCAGAATTCTGGAGCCGCCAGCTCAGAAGGAATAGAGCACATAAATAATGTATTTCCTGTTATTCTTGGTCTGCAGCTGATCTCCTACTGAGCACACTAAGAGTTTTAGATCCCTAGGAGACAGCTGGTGCTGTCTAGTGTGTTTGACTGATTTTGTGAGCAGAGAATGAAGGCATAAAGGAAAAATGAGAATCTAAAACTAAAGATGCATTTTCTCCTATAAGAAAACTTGGAAGGTTACAAAGCTGTGCAAGAAGGCACGATTAAGAATAACCTGTTCTAAAGAATCATATTATTTGAAAATGAAAAGTCTCAAATAGATTGGATGGAAAGCCAAACACATGCAGTTTACTCTGCAGAAAAACAGGCTCATGTTCAGTGATACGTAATACTTTGCATTCTGACACAAATGCCAGAAAGCTAATGACTGTAAAACATTTAGATTACTCGAGACTGTGGACCTCAAATGTGGTGACATTCAGGATTCAGCTGCAGTTTTGGAAGACTGAAGTTCAGCTGTTCTTCAACACAACCTGCCCAGAATAAAGGTTTTCGAGGATTAGGTAGGTTCTCTGCAGCATGTACTAAACTCATGGGTTCATCTGCTCATTTCAAAGAGCTAGTCAGACTGGAATTAGTAAACCCCATTCCTATTCTCCAGCAAGCAGGCCAGCTGGAAGAAAAAAACACTTCTTCAGCTGCTTTCTCATCCCTCTGCAGACCATTTATTCCCCTTCTAGGAGAATTCTTCTCTCTCAGCAAAATAAACATCTTAAGCCAGAAGTATACTGTAGAAGGGCATACATCTGATTTTTCCTAATTACGAAGACAGGCCACCAACTGACAGTCACAACAGTGTCCAAACACAAACAACTGGGCTGAATACATGCCTTTTCTCACAGGATAATTTGACCCAGTAAGATGACTAGAGATTAATGCTGAACTATGACTCTATCGATCATCGTTCATAAAAATGTAAAAGTCAACATGCACACAGACGAACTTCCTGCAAGGACATTTGGAAATGAAGCTCCTTTCTCAAAATAATTCCCCTTCTGACCAGCTCGTGACTCCTACAAGACACCAAGGGAGAAACTTTTTTATCCCTAGCCACAGATGGGGAGTACAGACCAACAAGTCTCTTGGTCCTGGCTCTCCTTCTGCAAGGGCAGCAGCATGCTTTGCAAATCATATGGCACATTTGGGAAAGGGCTGCTGTGCCAAGAAACTGAACAGAACCCGTGTAAGTATTTCATGTATCAAAAAAAACTGGGGGGGAAGGGCTGGGGGGCGCTTGTGTCCCTTTACCCTTCCTTTTCTCAGCCTGTTAAGCAGCCTGGCATAGCCTGAGACAAAGATGATAATGGTGAAGTTTCTTGGGTCTACTAAGTAAATCCCTTTCAGATATGAGGCTTCAACAATAATTTATTTTACGGGGACTCAGTAAGATGATAAAGAAATTAACTTATTGCATCCCCTCAACTAACAGGTTTCAAAGATAAACCCATTGTAATTATGCCACTAACAACAGAAGTTCCAGAAGTCTCAAACAACCTCTATGTAACAGCTGATTTGGCAGAAACCCCTCAAAACATGTCCCAGCTTGAAAAGTCATTTCAAGAACTCAAGAAAATGAGACAGAAAACTGCTGCTTCTATTCAGCCCTGAATAGAGCTAAAATGTATAAATCGTGGTTCACGAAAGAAATATGGGGAGGAGAATTTCACTGCACCACAGACTATGAATCCTGGGCAGGCAACCTTCAAAAGGTGCTCACATCGCTATCACAGTGAGAAAATTCCAATGGAAAGCAATTTCACACTCCTTATAGGCCACTGTAAGCAGCCAGAAAATGAATTAGCATGGCCCAGAGGACAAGGTACTATCAAACAGGGTCTTGATCCAGTGAAGCACTTACTCTTGTGCTTAATATTAAGCACCTGAGCTGTTCCATTAATTCACATATACGTGCAAATCAAATTTGGCCTAGCACTAAAAATAATTGAATAATTTATAGCAAGTTATCTATTTATTGCATTCGGTATTTTGTTTTATTCACAGGTTGCCCATGACAATACTCTTATTTTTCAAACTGTCCTAAATTAGTTAGCATTATACCTGCTTATTTCTGTCTCCAGTGCTTGTGCTGAACCCATTCACAGTTCATGAAGTTCAAAGTGGTTATGAAAATGTTGATCCATCATGTATTATTTACAAATAATGAGGCATACCTTCTTTGCAATAACAAGTAGACTATAACTTTTAGAATAAAGTTTGTTTTGCATACATTAAAGAGATCAAAATTCTCTAATATGTATACGACATTTTCTTTTTCTGAAGAAAAAAAAATCCCTTAGTCATATATATTTATGAAAAGCGACACAAATGCAATCAAAGCATAATAGCTTTCTTTTATCTGGGCAGCTAGTCAGATATATTTTTTTTTTTCAAATAATATTCACAATGATGTACATATGCTATTGGCTAATGCACTGAAAATGAAACCAATTTCAGAGAGAAATTATAAAAAGAAATGTTCTTTCATTAGCAAGACAGTCCCAAAACAACAGAACAACAAAGAAATATTGACAACAACTGAGCAGGAAATAAAACTTGAAAACCTGAGAACAAACTTTACAGTTTCAATATAGGTAGATAAAATGCCAGAAGTTTGAAATATGGATAGGAGAGAAAACAAGATTAGACAGTCCCAGGACTGGCTTGAGAATCATTGAGCTTTAATCAGTAACTGGTAACATCTGCAGAACTAAGACAAGTAACTTTCAGATAAAATAGTGTTACAGTACAGGGAGGTCAACCTTCCTCTATATAGAGTTAGGTTAAGCCATGTTGATTCAATCTAAGTTGATTCAAGTCTTCTGAAAAATTTAATTTTGCTACTCCAAGGGGCAGGGCTTTGACCAAGGGAAAGGTAAAATGAGAGCCGAAGTGACAGAGGAGAAGGGAAGACAAGTCCAGAAAAGCATGATTGTGGCAGGGTGGGAAGGGAGGAGTGTTCTTGACACGGATTCACCTGGACAAGAATACCACCTAGCACTAACACAGGTGATTCAGGATTACATTGCTATATAAAATTTTAGCAGGACACCTACTGGGAATGAATTACACCTGCAAAATTATGCTACTAAAATGTCACCAACTGCATTCAAATTCACTGTATCAGCGGATCTCTTACTTCTAAATAACACAATTTCATATTTAGCCATATGCATTTAGTGTATGTCCTAAAATGGTGAAAAATACCAACTTATATTTTTCCTATTTATTTTCTATTACTTCATAATCCCCTTCCAAAACTGGATCCACTACTAAATGAGGTTGCAGATTGATATTCCCTTCTAAATTGAGGTTCAGAGCTTACACACATTGTGAATTAACTAAAACATTGGCCTACATTACCTTCCCAGAAAAAATACAGCAAAAAACACGTCTTGAATGCACAGGGAAAGCCAAATCAGTTACAGCTGTTGTAATCAATTTCCATTTGCAGTGGGATTTCAAAGCATTATTTAAGAGACTGCAGCACGCATCAATCTCAAGGATGGGAACTAAGGGTCTCTTTCAACAGAGTACTCAAGGAAGCATTTCTCTTCATGCTTGCCAAGTTTGTTAAATGTGGACCTACATGTAAACTCTAATGGTGCTATCATTTCTCACTTCTCTGCAGCCTCACTCTCCCGTAGAAGGCAGTATCCAGAAAAATCTTGGATTAATCAAATTGGTATCAAACTGAATATAGCAATTCCCTTACAGGTTTGCTTTGCGTATACTTGGTCTAACATAAAAAGACTTCTGGACACCAAAAAACCCCTCATCTTGTCATGCATTTTGTATTAATTCCTTTCTTAAAGTGATTCAACATTAAAGCCTTTTATAACTATGAATATTAGAAAATATGTATATTTTTAAAAAATAAGTGAGGTAAAGGGATGACTTTCCATTGCCTCCTCCAGGAAAGTTTCACCAGAGACTGTATTAAACTCTCAAGTTATCAAAAATCTCTTTTTTTTTTTTTTCCGCAAGAGACAATGGCACATTGCTGTATCTGCATGCTCCTGTTAATGCTTTAAAAATTAATAAAAGACATATTTGCATGCTAAGATAACAATTGCTTCTCCTTCCTCCGATATAGTCCTGCAGTTCATTTCACTTTTAACAAGTGATGAAATAATTTTTCACTGCTAGCAGTACCGCCATTTCACTCCTTTAGCTTATTACATCTCAGTGCTGGTGTTTGCAGATGGAGTGACCAACAACGTTCACCATCTATTTCAGAAAAAAAACAAAACATCCGCTCCATTTTTATACTATTTGCCTGTCAGAATTTTTTTCTTTGCCTAATTCAGCACCCTTGGCATGCTCTACAGAGACTCAATAAAGGGAACCTGCATCTGAATACTACGAAGATTTCTAGATTTTTAAGCTTTCATCTTTAAAATGCATTGGGTTAGCTTACGTGACCCTTCATTTTGGCAACCAAGGTCAAGTGGAGACATTTAGTTGCTTTCTCCAAAACCAGAACACTTTGGCAGCCAATCCCAGACAACCAATAATCAAGGAATTAGCATTATATCACCCACAAATACGATTTGATTTACATGCTGCACACTTAATAAACCTTATCTAAAAAATCCATATGGAAGAAGGATTTATAGGAGAAAAGAAAAATCTCAATTTACGGCAAAACAAACAGAATACTCATCGCCTAATAATTTAAAACATATTTTACTGTAAATGAATGTTTATATCTGACAGTAGTGCATGTGCACTGGTATTGAACATGAGAAATGCCCACTTTCACGTGTTGACAAAAAAAGCCCCCTCGCCCCAAGTCCACACCATTATCCATTTAAACTGAATCTTTGTAGCTGACAACAGAGTGCACTTACCAGACTCTGTAGGAGGGTATATATGCCAAGTTTTGCTATTTTCTTCAGAAGGACCAGAACTATATGCAACAGGGGCAGCCCCTTCAGTCTAGGTCAAAATCAAATTCAGTAAAATCAAGGGTAGGGCAATCTCTCTCACCCTTTCCTCACCATTCTGTGAATAACCATTGAAGATATGCTACCCCTATCTACAACATTGTTGCTATTCAAGGATAAAGTGGCAACGCTTTAAGGAAAGAGGTAAAAATCCTCAAAGACATCAGAGTCTGGATGCTCATCCCAATAGTTAGACCCAGGTCTTATCAATATTGCACTGCTGTTGGTTGCTCTCATCCATTTTTTCTTGACCAGACACAAAAATCTCCTTCAGTTACAAAACCTCACGCATTTTTTCTGAATGTCTGCTGTAGGCAGTTTTTTCTGAGGAGATACACCAATGGCCACAGTACAAAACATGACCGTTGGCTAACTGATAATAAGAATGAATATAGCCGCATTGCTAATCAGTATCTGCGGACTGGTTTCACTTCTAATCCGACTTCTGGCATAAATATATTTAAGATCTAGTTCTTAGAAATATTCCTTACAGAATGATTTTACTTTGGAGGCCGACCGT
Source organism: Vanellus vanellus (assembly GCF_965231255.1). Taxonomy (NCBI): domain Eukaryota; kingdom Metazoa; phylum Chordata; class Aves; order Charadriiformes; family Charadriidae; genus Vanellus; species Vanellus vanellus. The sequence goes on from NC_138913.1 coordinate 17,061,337, forward strand.
TGCAGAGACTTGATCTTTTCTCATGAACGTTAACCTCCTGTGACAAAATTGAGCACATTTGCTGACAGAATGGTTTCTGTGAAGGACCCTTGAGATGAACAAACAAATGAGGTTTTACTGGGATGACCTGATTACAGAAGAGCGTGGAGAAATTTCTTGGCTAGGATTTTAAAACAAACTGAGAACTGAGTATGCCTAATCTCCTATTATTTTACCTATGTATAACAGAAGCAAAGTTGGGCCGGTGATGAGCTGTCTTGAAAAAATTGCATCCAAAGTGACCAAGTCTTTAAAAATGGCATGAAAATCCGCAATAGAATTCTCAGTCAAAAGGTCAGATAATTGGAGCACTTACAATCACAGCAAGAGGTCTACAGACCGTTAAGCAACAGTTGAAATATGAAAGAGAAATCTGAAGAGTCAGAGAGGAGCCTGCGAGATCTCCTTTACCACTGATTTTTGCTGCTAAGACAAAGGAATCAAAGCAGCAGCTTCAGAAAAACTGTTATACCCAGTAATCATGGATAGCCAGGAAAAAGAAAAGGGATAAGCGAGAAACCGTTTGCTGAACTCAACTCTGAATTTGTCTCTGAACATGAAGAGGCAGAGAAATCTTCTCTACGGCTCAGAACAGCCAAAGGAATGAGCTTGAAGGGCAGGCGAGGAGGGGCTTGAAAACATTTTAGGATTTTACCTGTCCTTACATTAAAACCTAAGAGAGAGACTTGCCGCAATGTTTTCATGCTGAATTGCCTTGCAGAAACAGAAAAGAAATGAAAAAGAAATTAATAAACAGAACAACTGTTCAGCAAGTTCCTGACTGATGTCTTTTCTTTTATCCTTCCAACAGTTTCAATTTCTTAACAGCTGAACAAAATCTAGCCACAAATTCTAAAAATCATTCACATGGCACCAGGAGGCCATGCTTGAGTATACTGTTATGCTGACCATGTGATTTGAGACTAATAGTTTGTAAAAAGTGTTTTTTTCCAAGTTTTGAAAGTCAGACAGATTGTGCATTTAAAACAAACCAACCAAAAAAAACCACCCCAAGCGCAAACAAATAGGAAAATTACATACAAAATTAAAACACAATATTAAAACCATAGAAGCCTACCGTCAGTAAAAGGGGTATAAATTCTAAGGTGATTATGAGCTTCTGATTAATAAAATGCCCCCAAAAGGAAGGGAAAATAAACTTCTATACAATGATACCGGAAATTTTTGGAGCATGCTAATAAAAACTTTGCATACATTGGAAGCAATGCAAAGGACCCAGTATTGCTATGTAGACTCACCAGTTTTGTAATGAAGAAAGGCTTTCCATTGGAACATTTGTCTTTGTTATACTAAAACATGTTTTATCTCAGACTTTACCGTCAAGGTCTTGGCTTTTGCTTTTAACTAAAAACGCAACAAACTTATTGGACAAATATTCACAACCTGCCCCGACCACCTTATGAAAACTCAGCTGTACAGGGAAATTAGACCTGGACAGAAGTGCAACTTCTCAAAAAACAGTGGGGAGAGAAATAAAAAAAAAAAATGTGCTTATTTCTTATTCAGCACTCTCAGCATTAAACTTCCTCATAAAAAAATCTCCTTGTCTATGAATATGAAAGGTACACAAATAACATACGGTCCGGGGAAAGTACCCTCAGAACAGTATGTTGGATCACTGTCTATAACTTCTAACCTTTTTCTGTGCTGATTCAGTGAATCTTATCTGAGAAATTTGAGAATTAATTCCAGAAGATAAACAAAGTTGTCTCTGTATAAAAGTGCAAGCAAAACTTTGAACAAACCTACGTTTCTGTGTCATTGCTTCCCAGGGATTCTCAGGCTGTTTTGTAAACTAGGTAGAATTTCTCCATTCTTTTGTCAAAGAAAGAAAAATAGGGGGGGAAAAAAAATGGAAAAAAGGAAAAAAGTAAATGTAGTTTGATGTTTTCCCTTGCTGTCAAATTCTGATAACAGTTTAAATAGCTAGTGTATTTAGCAATCCAGATGTTCAAATAGTATATTTCAAGACATTAAAAGTCATTATTTTTCATGTTAACTTGAGGGGCGGTTTACTTTTTTCACTCTAGGGTGTTTTTTTCCTTTATGGTTTAGCATAATTTTATAATTATTTTTTTACTAAGAGTGATTTCCTTTCTTTTCTATGAAAAATAAAATTAGCAAAATAATTAATTCTACAAGCTGGTTGCTGAAAAGTGAAGATGCTAAGACTCAAAAAAACCATGAAATTCAATAGTAAAATTGTTATTCAAAAAATTCTTACATGAATATAACTTTGGAAGGAGTAAATACAGTCTTCTCAGATGAACAAGATTTTCAAGTTACATTATTTTTGATCTCTGTCTTATCCTTTCAGAAAGTTTTCATGATTTCATTGAAAATTATATCCTTTGATAAAATGCTTCAATAGCTTATAGTAACATTTCCAAGTTCTACTTAATTCTCTGATTTCTTCATAGCAATTTCTGTTGAAATTACATTTCTACTGAACCGCACAGGCTTAATCTTTAAAACCTTTACACTTTTTTTAATAATGTTATACTTAGAACGACATACTTGAGAAAATATTAGAACAGGGTGCCATAAGAAATTTCATTCCCTACTAAGAAACAGTAAGACAATGTGGATTTGTTTGTGCTTTGCTCCTGAACAGCATTTATGTAAGTATTTAATACTATGTTGCAAAACCAAAGTGAGATTGAAAGCCCTACTGTTGCAGAAATTGCCATTAACTTTTCTATTTCCACTGAGAAAGTCTTATTAAACAAGAAAACATGGCATGTAAAGTAAATATCTTTATTTCCCCTCTCGTTTGATTATGACTATCCAAAGCTAAAAACCCACTCCCATTGTGAACTGAACATAAATGCCTATCAACAAGCCTGGACTACAAAGCTGTGATAGAAAAAAAAAGATGTCCAGAGAATCTCAAATACCACTGTGCATTACTAACTAAAATGCACTGAAATTGAGTCTAAGGGTCTTGATTATGAAACCAAACCTTATTTTGCTGGTTGTTGCACAAGGAACAATAAAGCTCGACGGATGAATCCAGAAGCTTGACAAACAGACTTTTAAAGTGAATGTTCACATTGTGTTGGTCTCCTAAGCACCCTACTTGCAGCTTCATCATAAGGGAACATCAGAGGTACTGTGACTCTGTAGTTAAGCAGACCTGTATGTTGGGAAACAATCTACCATGAAATTCAGTTGCTAACAGATTTATTTTTATGCTGCTCTAAGTTATATCAAAGAGCATTTTTCCAATGTCAATGTGTAGCATAAGAACTGGGAAGAATACACTTAGCTTTGAATCACCTTCTTTCCTTGTCCCTTTGTTGCACCAAGTGCAGGCAAGCTGTTTATTTGAACTCAAAGCCCTTTGGACAGTCTCAGCTCAACAAACAGATATGATATATGGCTACTCACACTCCTCCTCATCTGTTGCTATGGCATTTTGCCTGCTCACAAGGTGATTGGACAATTTTGCTATGAAAGTCTGCACCAAAGATCAAAAGCTCTCCCGTGGCACAGTGCTGCCTCTGCCATCTGTTTTGCGTGATGCTTGACAGGTCCAGGTAAGAATGGATGAGAAGGCAATACCCAATGTCATGCCTTTACCTATTTTTCCTCACTAGCTGACATTTTGTCCCACCTTTCTTCCACCTGCTACTTGGAAAAATGTGGGGAAAAAACCCAAACTTCAAAACAGAAAAGAAAAAACAATCAGCCTCCTTCAGGTTAGCTTCAGTCTTTAACTGAAGAAACTCCCAGTAGGCGCTAAACAGAGACTAATAGACGTCATCATACATGTAACAGTTGCAAGCACCCTTTAGGGAGCAATAAAAAAAAAATCCTACAAAAATCTCAAGAGTTCCCAACAATATATGGTGAGGTGTGTACTGGTACCCTGTTGCTAACACATACTAAGTAATGTTAAACAGTCATGCAGAAAAAAAATCATTTAAAGCAGAAAGCAATACAAAATCTTTCTGAAAGGGAAGTGTTGGGGAAAAAGTGGAAAAGATTCAGCAGCAACTTCTTATAATCAGATTTTGTGGGAGACAGGGTTGCAACATCCTTTAAAAGAATTTTTCAAAGTAGTAAATTAATGGCAGCGGATTAAATTAAAATAAACGAGAATTTACTATGAATGTCTCAGTCAACTCTAACTTCAAGGATGTGAACAGTTGTAAATTGTTTGCTTCTTATGCATTACCACAGAAAGGTAGGATGAAGGAAGAAGTTACTACCCTTCATTAAAAGATGCAAACTGGATTGACTAAATTGCAACAAGTTTTGCAAAATTCTAGTTTCTGTTTCTTACTGGGTATGACAAAGATCCAGATTTCGTTCCCTGTCTCACAGCTCTTTTAAGATAGCTTTTCTGCTATATTAAAGACAAAATAAGTATGAGCATCTGAATAATATCTCATATTGCATGTACATAAGAACATTACAAAACATCCAATGCAATTTTGAAGACCTTCAATCACACCTGCTATTTCTGAGTATAGTCTAAAACACAACCGTGATGAAAATTTACTATTTATCATGCCTGAACCTTTCAGATTCCCAAATGTTCTCACTGTAGGGACCTAAATGAAGACACAAATATTTTTCTCACCACAGGCAGTCACATCTTTCCACCCCCCTGTGTGGGAGAGTTCTTATGTTACCAAAGGAACGCCTGCGAATCAGAGTATAGAGGCATTTCTTGGGTCCAGATGAACTGTTATTGCAATGCAGCAGCTCCCAGCAATGTTCAAGAGAACAGCTATTATGATGAAGCTAATATAGCTAGTCCTCCAAAGAACAGCCTCATTTCTGAATTATTTACACATGTTAATTTTTTCTCCCCATGTAGTTATGCATTTGAATTGTTTTGCTCTCATTTATAGCATTACACATTACGGCTGAGATTTTCAAAACCACAAATCCCTTAGGTGGCTTTGAAGATCTAAACCTAATCTTTTAGTTTATGCTCGTTTATAGTGGATTTGCAAAGGAAGATGCTTTTTCATTCCAGCAGGCATCTTATGCAAATTAGTTCCCATTATCAGATGCCCATCCTTCAGTATCATCGTTAATTAGCAGACGAGATACTGTGAAAAATGTCTTTAGTTGGTAATTATAATGGGCAAAAATAAAGACAGGTTTTCTTTGCTGTAAGAAGTTGCAGAAATTATATAATCAATACATTTACTGCAAAATATTTCTGGCAGTACAATGGCTTATTTTATATCAATGTGATAATGAACATAAACAAGAGATTTTATTAGTATTTTTGCATGAAAAAAGCAGTATTATATTTCCTTTTAAACTAATGTTGCAAAATCTTTGGTGATGTGTATTGAGAAATGCAAAGTGACCCATACTGTGAAAACAGTTGTTACATGTTGTTTCTGAGCAATTCAACCTCAAAAACATAAGAGTTCTTAAAAAGAAAGATTCCATTCTTGATTTTTCAGCAGGTCCAGGAACAAATGAATCAGAAAACAGCTTGCAGCAAAAGTGCAGCTGCCCAACACCACCCAAAAAGACCTCCTTAGTTCAGGATTGCTGTGGGCAAAAATTTGTTTTCAAAATCAAATCTGGCAACACCTCCTTGAGCTATTCTCCAAAAAACACTATTGGAAACCTCTGTCCAACTGACTGACTCCCACTTCGAAAACATTTTTTTGTCTCCTCCAAGTGCCTTATCAACCTTTCAATTCCTTTATTATTTCCACTTTAAATAAAAGGAGATGAAGCATTCTCATTCAACTCTATTTTGTTTTCATATTGGGCCCATGTTTTATTTTTCCAGTCATTAAAGTGGCATTGACAGACCCCTTAAAAATTACGTCTTGTGGATTTACGATTTCAGGTGCCATTATTTTGGAGCAGATATTACCTAGACCTCTTGACTTCAGTACAAAATATAAGCTAAATTTTGATCCCACTTTGGATAGAAAAAGTTCTATTATCTTTCCCATGTGGTCTCTACTACTAGCCTCAATTACATGATTAACATCCTTATCAAAAACTGACTGAAGTATTTATGTAATATTTGGAACACACCTAAATTCTCAGTCTCTAACCCAGCTTCAGTATATCCCCTTCTGTTTCTTCTTTGCTAAGTAACCTTTCGGTGTTTTCCCCAAATGCTTTTACCTACTTCTTGATATTTGGTTAAATAACAAAAATGGCTATTAATCATATAGCTCACAATTCCCACCATGCAAAGAATAGAGCTGCAGAGAATATTTTAAACAGGTAAAAATCTTGATCTTGAAACTTTAATTGCTATACAATAGATTTGCCAATTCCAGCAAGGAAAGGTGTATTTCTTTGCTTTCTCACACAGCGTTCATTTACATCAAGAACAGAAGTAAACCTTATGGGCTGCAGCTGACGCAGGGTTCAACCTCTCTGTGCTTATGCAGTATTAACTGATAGCCATTGGTTGTTACCTGCTGGCTGGGACCTGAAGGATAACCCAGTCCTTAAATAAGGCAAGCCCCAAAGCAGCCTGTAGAAGCACACATCCAGTGCCATATCCCCCCGCAACTTACTCCTCCCGTTGGCCTAGGAACACCATGAGCCCTTCATCCTTTCTAAACAATTACTTCTTCTCTATGTACTCTATGGCGTCTCTTAGAGAGAATTGTTTCTGAAGTTTTCTATTTCTACTGCTAACATGCATCATTTATGCTTGTTCCAGTTAGTGACCCTCTCTATCCTTCTGTCTGTCTTTGAAGCTTCAAATCTTGCTAATTCAGCTCTGAAAGGTTCTCACTTCGTATTTTTCAGGAGTCAAGATTTTCCCGTAGATGATTTTCATTGATAATCCAGAGCACGCATGATATTTTAACTGTGAAGTTTCATCTCAGATAGCCCAAAGATAAAATCAGAAGCTGTCCCAGAATAAAGGAGCGGCATGAAAGTGAAAAGGAGATTTGGTGTATCGTGAAACTTTCAATAGTTCAAGAGATAAAACGAAAAAGATGACTGGGAAACTACTGACTTCAGAAATAAATGTTGACACTAATGCCTACAGAAAATATTAACTTAAGAAATCAGACAGTGTTAAGCCTTTTGGGTAATTGTACCCTGTGTTTGCATACTGTAAATATAAACTTGACTCCTATCCCAGGAAAATACAATGCAGTTAAAGAAATATGCCAAGGTGATGATACAGTTTTAGTTGCTTATACCCACTATAACTGTACACAATCTTGGAAAGTAGGAATCACTACCACTTCCACAGGTCTCAACATTTATGATAATGGAAGGGAACAGCTATTCTATTACAGAGCTCTTAGTAGGTGAATACAAAATTCGGTGGCAATATAATAACATAAATGAATATTTTATTAAAGCATTTAGTAAAGATAAAACCAAGAAAGACAGGCAGTGGTTAAGAGGGAAAAAAAAAAAAAAGAAAGCAGAACAGCAGTAAAATAATTAGGTCATGTAAATATCTTAACAGTTTCACTGTTAAAATATCTCTGCTAAATCAGACAGTAGATCCTTATCGTATTGCATTATCCCTGACAGATGGATGTAAGAAGACATACAAAACGAAGCCTTACTCTAAATGACAGTACAAAATCAATAATATAGTCAATACAGCTTCAGGGTACATGAAATTATCTAAGTTTATTAGTTAAATGTGAATCCACATATGGAAGTGTGTCAGGGAGACGGAGGAAATGAGTGTGAATAGTTTCACGCTGATATACATGTCTGCATAAAGCAGACAAATTGAGAATTAAGCTGAATTCCGAACAACCAAGAAGATGAAACACCACAAAGAAACAATTTACTTATCCCAACGTCAGCTAATACATACATGAGCAATTCGAAATAACTACGAAAAGACACATCATTACCATTTCAGTTTCCTGAGGCAAGTAATGGGATTTAGAAACGCTTAAACTTTTTCCATTAATCTTGCTGCAGCAAAAGAGAAAAAGTAAATATACTATTTTATAGCGTCTTGTAGTTATAGTTGAACTCAGGGAGACTACAACATTCACTTGCTTACTCTTCGTCCCTACACTTCTGAGTCACTGCTCTCATTTTTGTACCAAGACTCAAATTTTCCCTTTCCCTCCCTACTGATGGCCCTACTGACAGTAAAGGTTTGCCGCCTCTTCAGCCACATGAGCCGAGTCTCAATCATGTAATAGTTCTTTACAGACTTCACTGATGTGGCAGTGACCGTAAAAAACAAACCACATGCATGAATAGGTGTGGATGCGCCTCCAGCTGAACCCCCTCCATCCCTGAGGAGGCGAGCCTCCAACTCTCATCATTCACAGCCATTTGGCGGTTGCCCCTCTTTTTCAAAGAAAAGGCACCAGGCCAGCTGGACGGCTCTCGGGGTTGGGATCTGGCCTACTGGCTGGCAACAGGACACACGTGTGTAGGTTATGTTTTGGATGGAGGCATTCTTCAACCCTCCCATTGGAACAGCGATACATGAACACATTCCAGATTCGTTGGAGCAAAGAGCAGGAGCGTGGCTCCCTGTACATTAGCAATTGAACCTTCAACTGGGAGAGCAAAATCCAGAGTTCTGGTCACTGAGCCGAGTCCAATTCTGTGTTTTACATTAAACTGCCACTGGCTTCTCTTATTCTGAAAAACTACACTGAAAGTAAGTCATATTCAAATGTCTGCATGCACTCTATACTTGCTGCAAAAGCCTGCTAAATGGTCTTGCTCGTAGCTATAGCTGTATCTCAGTTTTCAAGTGGTGACATTTACAGAAATTGATAAACAATCACAAATAAGACGAGGCATTACAAGCCATCGCAGTTTTTCCTGTGGGCAACAACAACAGTACAGTAAGTCATAATTCACTCTCTTTTTTGTTTTTGTTTCCATTACTAACACAGAGCACGCTACTTTACTACACCAGAGCTGAAAAATCCGTTTGCAGGTGCCACAAGCACTGCAGTGAAGTCAGGAGAGAGACTACAGGGTCTAAGGAGGTTGCTATGCACGATGCTAGTAGAGGAGGAGGTAGATAAACCCATTACAGACCTTTTAGTGCTAAACAAAATGCAACAACAGAAACTTCAGAGAATGAATGTGAATTGTCAGGGATGATGGGCTGGATGACGCAACAGCCTTTCTTTCTATCTATAAATTTGGTGATAACCACAGTGAGAGGCAATGCTTAAGTACTACCTGGCTTATTCATGCAACTGTATTCCTGGATAGACACATTAAGAGACACACTCCTCCCTCCTTTTGCCTCAGTTTTGGACAGACCGATACAGACTAGCTGCAGGAACTAAATGTGCAACTTAGTTTTGATGAATCAATTACTAACTCAGAGCTGCAATGTAGCAAAAACAAAGCTCCCCTTCCCAGACAAAAATATATATACCTAATGCTATTTCATAGTTCACCAACACTTATTATTTAGAAAATCTTTAAAATCTGCTACTTTCGTGAATCAATACAACTGACATATAATAAATATTTGCATATTTATAGTGCAATTAGTGAACTATACTCCTGAAAAATTAAAAGGCCTGATTGAAAGAACTGATATTTGCTGGCTGAGAAACTTACCTTTGTTAAAACAGTAGACCAGTGAAGTGGATGACCTAGCAATAAAATAAAAGTAGAAGCCATCTACCTTAGATGAGCATTTGGCATTTATCTTAGAGAATATAAATACTGATTTCAGCTTTCTCCCGTCTCCACTTTTTCCAGCACAAATTATTCCATTTTAACGACTGCACAATGTAGGACAGTACAATGGCATTTCTATTAGAAGATAAATAAAACTCAAATGAATATTAATGTTGTTGCACTTCACTTGTCACAGGCACTAAAATAATAACCTGATACTTTATATCTAAGTATAGGTAACAACAAACCGCTAACTTACAGGAAAAGACAACACATACATACTCAGGCAGGGGAAATTAAAAGTACAGAATAATACTCAAAAGAAGCACTATGGTGCCATCACTATATACTATTATGTCAAACCTGTCATTACAGAGAAGTCTCAAAGCCATCTGCACTAAACAGACATTTGACCTACAGTTTTCAAAAAAACATTTCTGTAAGAATTGCATGTCCTAATTCTTAGGACACCAAAACAAAGCAATCTATAACACACCATAAAAATCTCACGAGGAAGGCATACTAGGTTATCTAATGCAGAAAATTTTCTGCTACTCTTTTACTGAGCACTTTATCTGGTTAATAAATAATTCATTGACTGGACTTCCACCTGAAAATTCCCTCTTACCAGTGTTTTTGGCCTGTCTCTTAACTTGAAGTTAAGAGACAGGGCAAAAAACTTGAAGTTAAGAGACAATTTGATGTTCGTTTTTTTGTTGGTTTTGTTTGTTTTTAATTTTGACCACAGGTGGTGGTTGCACATACATGGAGAAAAGCCTTCTATATTTTCATTCCTAACAACAGTCCGATACTTTTTAATAAAATCTTCCTGATCTCACAGACTTGACAAGAACATTGAGCACAAACATGTCCCCAGAACCATTTGCAGAGCAGAAGCTTGAATAGCCACTTGCCTTATAATTTCTGCAAGTATGCATGCATATCTTGTGGAGTTAGAAATATCTTTTGCTCAGCTATGAGACAATCAGAAAAAAAAAAAAAAGCCAATTGAGTCAGAAACCACTGAATTGACTCCTTTCAACAGCATTGGTCAGCCCTTGTATTACATTGTCTTCCCTCCTGGCCTCACGAAATAATGATTGATGCCCATGTGCCCAGTGAACTTCTTAAAATATAACTGAAGATGCTGAGAGAGTTGGGAGAAGAGAAGGCTCCGAGGAGATCTTATTGTGGCCTTCCAGCACCTAAAGGGGTCCTACAGGAGAGCTGGGAAAGGACTTTTTACTAGGGCATGTAGCGATAGGATGAGGGGGAATGGCTTTAAACTGGAAGAGGGCAGGTTCAGATTGAACATTAGGAAGAAGTTTTTCACTGTGAGGATGGTAAGGTACTGGAACAGGTTGCCCAAAGAGGTTGTTGAGGCCCCATCCCTGGGGGTGTTCAAGGCCAGGCTGGACGTGGCCTTGGGCAAGCTGGTCTAGTGGGAGGTGTCCCTGTCTATGGCTGGGGGCTGGAACTCTATGATCTTCAAGGTCCTTTCCAACCTAAACCATTCTATGATTCTATGAAATACCTCACTCTCTGCTCCTTATGCTCAGCAGAAATTCTGCTTTAGGCACATTGACAAACCTTTGCCTTTTTGTCTGTGCGGAGGGATAGAATACACATAAAACACCAATTTGTGTTCAAGAATATATAGTTTGTCTTGAAGAACAGAGGCATATGGAAAAGTGGTGTGTCAGTATTTTAAGCTGGTTTTGTAGAGGATCTGATACAACACCCATGAAATCTTTCTATTGTCTTTAACAAGCATTAAATTATTTGGAGTCTGCATATGCAGACTGCTGTAGCTATTGTATCATGAGAAAGAACATCAGAGTGCTAACATATAATAACATTAGCATTGAAAAAGAGTGAAAAGTACACATAAGGAGCTCCATAAATTTGTTATAAAACCCATTACTAAAGGTTATTTAGCATTTGCTCCTAAGGCTTAGTGTTACACAAAATTAATAGTGTTACGGTTTCTACTGAGCAGATTCCCTTAAAGTATCCCATAAAAGATTAAAAACCACACTATAGTAACAATGGGAATCACATTTCATCACATGAAGAACAAGAATCTGTCTTTAATGTCTTTATTTTGTACCTTAAGACCCTACAATATAGCCCAAAGCCTAGTCTAAACATCTTGCTATTTCTCAGGTTAGCATCAACATCTATGGACAGCTGCATGGATGTGTAAATATAAGTTTGAGTATACTAAACAGGTAAACATATATTAAGTCTGACTGCATAAAAGTCCATGATGCACAATACTGTAATGCATTAAAGTCAACTTGATTAACCATTGATTTCAGTCGTGTCACACTGTATACTTTAGGTTCATCCAGGAAATTTTCAAGGAAGGACTCTCCCATGTAAGAGGAAAAAGATTGAGACATGGATTTGACAAATGGACCACTTGGTGGATAAAGAACTGGCTGGACAGTCGCACTCAAAGAGTTGCGGTCAACGGCTCAATGTCCAAGTGGAGAACAGTGACGAGTGGCGTTCCTCTGGGGTCAGTACTGGGGCTTGTACTGTTCAACATCTTTGTCAGTGATGTGGAGAGTGGGGCCGAGTGCACCCTCAGCAAGTTTGCCGATGATACCAAGCTGTTTGGCAAGGTAGACACGCTGGAGGGGAGGGATGCCATCCAGAGGGACCTGGACAGGCCGGAGAGGTGGGCCCAAGCCAACATCATGCAGTTCAACAAGGCCAAGTGCAAGGTCCTACACCTGGGTCGGGGCAATCCCAAGCACAAATACAGGCTCAGTGGGGAATGGCTGGAGAGCAGCCCTGAGGAGAAGGACCTGGAGGTGCTGATTGACAAGAAGCTCACCATGAGCCAACAATGTGCAATTGCAGCCCAGAAGACCAACCGTATCCTGGGCTGCATCAGAAGTGTGGCCAGCAGGTCAAAGGAGGTGATTCTGCCCCTCTACTCCACTCTCGTGAGACCCCACCTGGAGTACTGCCTCCAGCTCTGGAGTCCCCAGCATAAGAAGGACATGGACCTGCTGGAGCGTGTCCAGAGGAGAGACACGAGGATGATCTGAGGGCTGGAGCACCTCTCCTATGAGCAGAGGCTGAGAGAGCTGGGGCTGTTCAGCCTGGAGAAGAGAAGGCTCCGGGGAGATCTTATTGCAGCCTTCCGGTACCTAAAGGGGGCCTACAGGAGAGCTGGGGAAGGACTTTTTACTAGGGCATGTAGTGATAGGACGAGGGGGAATGGCTTTAAACTGGAAGAGGGCAGGTTCAGATTGAACATTAGGAAGGAGTTTTTCACTTTAAGGGTGGTAAGGCACTGTACCAGGTTGCCCAGAGAGGCTGTTGAGGCCCCATCCCTGGAGGTGTTCAAGGCCAGGCTGAATGTGTCCTTGGGCAAGCTGGTCTAGTGGGAGGTGTCCCTGTCTATGGCAGGGGGGTTGGAACTCGATGATCTTTAAGGTCCTTTCCAACCTAAACCATTCTATGATTCTGTGTTTTTCTGTATCAATTTTATGACCCTTGCTGGTGGTGTTCAGGGGGTGCATGCACGACTAGAGAATTTGCAAAGCTTCTAGAGCATTTGGAGGCATAAGAAAAGAAGACAACATCATCCAGGAATTAGACTCTGAAACATTCAAGCAGTCTCAGTGAAGAGATGTCACTATTCTTCAATTCCAATTCAGTGATGCAGATGATGCTTTGGGGGAACTTCCCAAATACACTTGCCAGAAGTGTTCCAGACTCACAGAAAAGCCTCTTCACTCAGTCCATCTTCCACTGTCTCGCTGCATGCCAGGGATATATGTCAGCAGACTCTTCTTACTAGAACGCACTCCTTCCAAAGCAGATCCCTTGCTGTATTTCCAGCCCCAAAGCTACACCAGCTTAATAAAGAAATACCCTCTGCTCCCCTCAGCATTAGTATCAGGGTGCTAGTCTATCAGTCACTGCTCCTTCCAAACTAAAATGTCAATGGATTGCAACCTGGGGACAAATGTATCCTTATACACTTATTTTCTCCTTCTGGTATTTCAGTCAAATGCAAACCTTTCCAATGACACTGCCCTTTTGAGGATTTCCTGTGATTTTTAGACTTATTAAGATCTTAAATTAGGGATTGTGCACAGATCTTGGGAAATGCTGACATTCTTATGGCACAAATAAGTAAAATCTGATCAGACCCACAGGGATCGAAAGGACGCTTCAGGTACTGTGTAAAATGTAAGCAAAGTGTTTAACACCTTCTGAAAAAAAGACTGAAGTGCTGCCACAATTCCAAGTAGAATTTATGTGCACAAATTTTATTTCAGACTAATACGTACACTGACACTGAAAATCACATCTTACTCTCCTGGACATATGTTTGTTGTGATTCCTTGATTCACTATCTGCTTTTCATGAGCACAGGCATAATAGCAAGCAAATAACTCGGAGCTTAACACAAGTCTGGAACAAGCTACTTCCAGCTGCAGTTTTGGAGGATCCCATGACAGCTACTCTCCATTCTGTCTTTGCCCCTCTCCAACCTCTCCCGCTGCCTGTATCCAACACACAGGAACTTTACACTTCATCTTGAAAGTACTTTCAAGTTTTGCCACTTTCAGTTGAATAAGACCTTTCTTCTATACCATGCTTCACTGCATGAGATTCATTTTTTAATATCAGTTAAAAAATATTTCAGTCTTTTTAATTCTGACTATACAGATTCATATCCTCCAGGTATAGACGCAATGGTGATCCTTAATAAATGTGTGCCGTCTTCCACTAGTAGAAGTTACATAAATTGAGTTAAGGTGACTTTGGGCTGTGCTCCGGGTAATACTGAATGCCCAGTTCCTACCGAGTTGAAATCTCATACGATCTGGCCCATTACATACCATAAATTTAATTTTAGTCCAATTTAATTTTAAACTAGTTACCAGAGTAATGAAGTTTTCTCAGCAAAGTCATTCAATCAATTCAAATTCTGCTCACCCCCAAGTAGACAGCCACAATCACATCTGGGAAAACGAAATGCCTTTTCCTGACCGTTCTGATGCTTCCATTTTGCTCATTGATGGGATTATTCTGGTTACAGTGTCATGCTTTGGCTTACATTCCTTTCCTCTGAACAATTTCAACTGTAGTTTTCCCACCTTATTTAGGAAAGAGCTGTTAAAAATGCATGTTATTTAACCTTAATAAGAATAAAAGCGTTGGGATTACCTGAAGTAATATTTCAGTCTCTAAAAAGCCAAAAAGAAAGTAACATTCTGTATGATGGAACATGCTTGCCAATGCCAGGCGACCTGAGAGTATATAAAAAACAACCCTGAGGTTATCACTAACCTTCAGATGTCCGTCTCATTTAGACATATATCTGATTTTAGGGGGAGGGAAAAGTAATTTAGGTCTCCAGAGACCTACATTTAATTAGTTTTTAATCTATTTCTACACCCAATGCCTCAGAGAGTGATTTCATCTTTAAATATACCTAATTGGATGTGTTTTAATTGAGAAAGCCTACAACATGCATAATAGAACTACCAGGAGTTAAAGTACAGTTTTATATTTTAATGTGTTTATATTTAATTCAAAATTCAGTAAACAGGGTTTCACTCTCTGCTGGAGTAAATTGGTGAAACCCAATTAACTTCAAAGGCACTGTTCACAGCGTGTAGCATATGTGAAAGTCTTGGATGATTAGAGTCTAAGGACACCTGGAAAGCGTCATTATAATGTCAATGAAAATATTTCATGTTCCTTCTGCAACACTTCTGAAAAGTTCAACTTGATAGTGTGGGGGGAGAGAAAATTGCTTTGCTGTTCCTTCATTTGACTGAATTACAAGTCTTGAATCGAATTATAAATTTTGAATTAAAATATTAAATTCTAATAAAAATATGTATTTATTTGAGCAGAGGAAATAAGCTGCATCTAATAAATTGCATCCCTCCGTCCTGCTAATTCTATATGAAAACATTTTAGAAGTACTGACAGCACAAAATATTCCAAGCAAAGCTAAACTTCTGCAATACAAATTTGGCCACCTGAAAATTTTTCTGCATTTAAGCAGTTCACTAAACGGTGCATCAAACTTCCAAAAACTGTATTCATGTGAGTCCCTTCAGTGTCAGGTTTGTAAGATGTGGGCCAAAATTAGTACTTGATTGATTACAGAAATCAAGTAGACATATTTTTGCTTCCTAACCACAGGCTTTTCTACCTTACTCATTAGATTAGAAACTTCCTTTAGTATAATTTGAAAGAACTAAACCACATTACTGAAAAATTGTTAGTGTTGGTGATTTTGCAACTAAAACTTTTTTGAATGAATACACAAATATTTTAACTTAATAAGTGCACATTGCAAATATCCATTCAAATCAAAATAATTTGAATGAAAAATTACTCCTTAAAAAGATTATTAATGAATTGTCATACCATTTTTCAATACAGTCTGACACTCAAAATGTCTCAAACTACATTTTCTGTCAACTCCGCTTTTCTGCATTTACATTGGGCTATAATCTTCTTATAGAAATATCATTTTGTACAGAGAAATACAGACCTGAAATGAGGATGTTAACTGGGTACAAATGTTTGCTTCTGAGTGCAGAGGCTGCAACAAAACTAGGAGTTCTGTCCAAAAACGGGATTATTCACCTGCGTATCTACCTCCTTTTTCACTGGGAGCGTCTCTAACGAATTTATTTTGGGTACATATTTTTTATACACTCTAGAAGTAAATATCTCCTGCCGTAGGATTAAAGTAACTACCAATCAGCATAATGTTGGCACAGTAAATCTGGATGAAAAAGCAAACAGACAAAAAGCAGGAAGCCTTTCCTCCTAAACCATTCACTAATTTGTGACTTTCCAACATGCCTCTCTTCACTTTCTCTCTCATGCAATCTTTCTAATTTCACCATGTTTTGACTGGAAAAGCATAAGAACCGAAGTAATATCTGTTCTTTATACACGTGCCAGTATTCTCCCCTTCAGTGAGGCAATGACACCTAAAAAAAACCCCAAACCTAAATTTTGATAAATACTAAAACACCATTTCTTGTATACATTAACATTTCCTCCTAGATTATCTTCTCTTGGATTTTTAGCAGTTTTCTAAATTGAAACAGAACAGCTGCTTTTCTATGAAGGACATGTAAATTTTTTTACTTAATTCCCTGATTATATTCGCTTTTCTAATGATATGCTTTGATTTCTCATTTGTACACTTAGTTATATAACCAAGTTAGGAATAAACTTTAATTCTGCAACCAATCTTTGCTGATGCTAATAAGCTTTGTAAAATGAGTTTTACGTATAACTAGGAAGATCAATTATTGACAAATCTAAGATGCTTTAAAATAGCTTTCAGACAAACCAAGACAGTGGACTACACATACAGTACAACACAGAAACGTGGTAGAGATCCTTGAGAAAGCTTTTATGTCTACATAGCACACGCAGAGATAGATCCGAAAGGCAGCATAGCTACTTTAGCATGGGTTTGCCTCTTTTGCATGGTGTTCTTCTGCAGTATGTATTAAAAGCTCAGGGAATTGTCTGAACGCTACAGTAAAGGTACTCAAAGCGTTTCTGATTCCCTTTTATGCACAGGGAAACCATAAAAGCCTAATATAAAAATAAGTAAAGCACAAAAGTATCGCATAGCGGCCCTCTGCCAATGCACAGATTTGCTTACTTGTCCCAAGGGGAAATTCTTCCACAACACTTGCAGGACTAGGATTCATCTGCTACTCTGTCAATTCAAAGCATCTACCCAAGCTCTGAGTCTGGCATTACTGTACAGAAAGTAGTTTAGGCACGACAGCCTTGGATATTAGTGCTAACCAGTTTACACCCCAGAGAAGAGTGCTAACACTGAGTACAACCACGCAAGCAACTTGAAAGAATATCTCTGTACATTAGGAGAATGAACTACTCAATTAGCAACAAAAATTATAATGTCTTGTTCAGAAAATAAGAATCTCCCCAAGAGAAAATTGGGCCAAGTGGAGCTACGTAGATGCTTCTAGGCTCTGTAGTTTTTAGTTAAAGTGAACACAGGTATTCTTAAATATACACCACAATCTGCAGCCTAACATACCTTCAGCTGCTCTAAAGATGCTGTGTCATTAGAAATAGGCAGCTCCAATTACTACAATTTGGCATGCTGGTTAACACAAAGGATCAGCAGAGGCAACCCTTACTCATTCCCCTGAAGGAGAATTATGCATTGCAAAAATATGTGTGTCAGGCGGGAAGAAGCGCCGTTGTTACACACTAGCTCCGAGTTCACTTTAAACTCCAAAGTAATGGTGAAAAGGTTGCAGAACTTACACATAAAGAACAAAAGAAGGATTAAGGACCAATTACTGGCAGCAGCTTTGTGAAGAAGTTTGTTAAACGTAAGATCATAATCTTGACTGACTGAGAGTTAGGATGAAAATTTCTCTGATAAGGACATCTACAGCTCATCTACACCAACACGTGAAATGAGAAAAAACAGAAGGAAGATCTAAAAAAGTTGCATAAACTGTAATAGTAGGGAAATTCAAATGGTAGAGTCTGTTGGAATGGATGTGTTTTTCCATCTATAAATATTCCGGAAACCTTGCAGGGAAACAGAAGAATTTAAATACTTGCCAGTTTGGGGAAGTTAAACAGAGAACAGCTGATTATCTCCAGTTATCCTTTTGTTTCTAAACATACTTTTATGGCATATTTTATGACATATTTGTGACTTTATGACATAATGTAAAAAGAGAAGCGAGTCCATAGTATGTAACACATGGGAGTGGAATCTCTTCATACTCTTAGTGCACTGCGCAGACACAGGGTCACTCACACAGGCATACACATTTTAGACTTGTGCCCAATGATGTTGCATCTTTCTCCTGGAAATATCGAATACAAGTTTGAGCTATTCAGATTCAAACTGGCCAAGTGGCACGACACGGAAGCGTACCATTGCCATATTTTTAACTAGTGGCAGTTGTGAATATTTTTCGTGACACTCTTCTTCTGCTAAGTATCCTTTAATTCTCTGATTGGATTTGTTAGATTTCTGTGAATGTCACTGAATAAATCAGAACACCAGACCACATTCTCTGAATTTCTGCCACAAAATTAACTGCCAATAATGAGTAGCAGATACTGCGTTGTAGTAAAATAGACAGATGGTCAGTTAATCTTATGCCTTGGCAAAAAACAAGAGAATATTACTAAATAATAAAATAAATGAACACATCAAATCCAGTCTGTCTTAGTTTGGATATGAAAATTAAACTCTACTCATGTTATTTTTGTCCAAACATCATGAGTATATTACACTAAATAAAATTTCCCAGGAAAGAATTCTCTTAAGCCAGAATTAAACTGCTCGTATTGCTCCAGTAGTTGCCAAGTAGTATTGATAAAAATATTGAAAACAGGGAGATACTTTAAAGGGAGTCCTCTTTTAAAATCTGTGTTCTCTAAAAATTTACTGACATGCTATAAACTATAAAACTAGACTTAATATCCTTTCCAAGATGGTTTGAGAGAAAAAGGATCTGTGATATCAAATATACAATATTTGTAAAAACTGAAAACAAAGTAGTGATTTTATACTTTTATTTACGTGAAATGAGTTTTCAATTCATGGAAATGTTGATTAAAAATATTGAAAAAAATAAATTTGGAAAAATAATGTTGCAAATATTCTCAAATTGCAGTGTGACCTTCCAGATTATTTTTGCCTCCTCTCTCCTGTAAAATTGCAGACACCTATGTGAGCATGCAACATGCTACTTCATATAAGGTTTTTCTGGGATTAGCCTCTCTGATTTTTATTTTTTAAAAAATTAACAATTCTATTTGTGGTTTTCTTTTTTCTTACTCAAAGTTGATGAAATAATAAAAGCCTTTATTGTGAATGCAGCTTTGTAAATACAATGTAAAAGAGGCCTTTATGAGAGTTTGATTTCCTCCTTTGTATGCCAGGAGTAATGATTCTGAAATAAAGATTTATTTAAAAAGGGCTACACAGCTGTAATTCAGATGTTATGTCCCTATTTGTAGCAGTTACAAACACATATATAAGAATCTATAAAAATAAATACATAAAACAATACAAAAGTTAAGTGCGATACCTACTTCTCATCCTTGCATTCCCATCTTTTGATAATACCTTTGCTCAATAATAACCCCCCAAAAGCAGAGTGAAGTTAAACTATATCCAACACACATTCACTCAGCAAAGTTCACAAAGACTTATAATAGATTAAACGCTTCTCTGATAAAAATGTTGTGACATGCATCTACCATCTATCATTCTGCAGAGCAAAGGAAAAGGGTAATTCCTTTGTCTCTGTGGAGATTTTAATACTATCACCACCAACAAATACTTCCAACACTTATGTTCAAAGCCAGAAATAAAGTTATAAAACTATGATTTTAATACTTTAATACTTTAGTCCCAAATAAGCAAAAATAAAAGGAGGAGTGGTATGAATAAAGAAGGAATCTCTTAGGGATAAGCAGAGAGAAAGAAATATTTGACACTAGATTTTGCAGAAAGCTTTTCAGGAAAATCAGTCTTACAGAAACTGGGACAGCTGAATGCACAGTCAGGTAGACAAATGGAGATAAACACAAAGAAATGAATGTGACACACAAAACCAACAACCCCCCCATAGGAGACCCTGTACAAAGCTGTTGAAGACAAGAAAAAGCTGTAGCACAGAAAAATGTCAAGAGAAAGAGAGTTATACATCAGTCAAGCATTTTTGAGACAACAGATTGTTCTTAAAATGGGAATTACTCCCAATGCATAGGGATCAACCAGTAAGAAACCTGAAATCATGAAGAAACCAAGAGTATAACATAACAGACAATTCCATATTAACAACTAGAATTTCACATTTGCATATCAAGTGTTTTGCTTGGTACCTTTGGAATAAAGATTTGAGGTTGAAAACTCTTGTAAGAAATAAAGAGACGTCCTTGAACACTAATGGAAAAAAAAAAAAAAAAGAATTGCATTTGTTAACTTAAGTGCTAATGAGATCAGAAGTAATGGAAAAACCTGCATATGATTATTGAAATATGCTGGAGAAATTCTATTGCCAGATGGTATAGGTTATTGCTTAGGAAGCTATTCAGAAAAGGGAAAACGAAATTCTGGCCAATATTTTTCAACAGGATATATGAAAAGCTTGGTCAGGATGACAGAAGAAACCTGCCTTCCGCAAGGATTTTGTTTGAAATGCCACTTCTTTCAAATTATGCAACAGAGTAATGTGAAGGAAAAATGAAAGGCAAAAGAACAATTAGTATAAAATGTGTGCAGAAATTACATAGTTTATACATTTACTGGTGAGAGAGCTAGATTCCTAATTAGAACTAAATCATCACTGATTTTCTGTTTGCTTTTGGGAGATCTGTATTGCAGGTAGATTCACAGGAGGAAAAAAAAATACCCGAAATCCAAACCCAAGAACACACATTGTTCATAGTTGGTGGTACAGTACATTCTTCCTAGCTTAAAAGTATAAATCCGTGATGCCTTCCTAATCTATCAACAGATCACTGGATTTAAGACAACATCTGATTTGAACCAGCACCAGACCTCTCTGGAACCCAAGTAACTAGAGGGAGGGCTCAGTCACCGGGTTTGTTGTGGACCATCTTTTAATTGGTGGAAAAAACACCTAAGCAGCACATTTGAAACACCCTCTCCTCTGTTTCTGAACCACAATGGATCTTGACACTGCGAATGCAGCAGACTGCGAAAACGTGGATAAAACCACGCAGCATCGGCAACAAAACTAGTTCTCGAAATTTTGATTGCTGTGACTGGAAAAAGCCAGGCAAGTGCTAGGGAATCCTCTCACTTCTATTCAGTCAGTCTGACCACCCCTTTTCAGAAATAACAGCACATGGCACAGCTGTTCCAACACTTTAAGCCAAGAAGAGAAAATTAAGAACTAAGCATGAAGGCAACCAAATTCAACTCAGTGCTTTCACAGGCAGCTAAGCAGAGGTTCCCAGTTTTGGAAAGTTTGCCTAGAATAACAAATAGGAAAACTGTAAAAGGTGAAGGGAGATGCATACACTGGTCTGTCCTTTGATTTTTCAACATCTTCAGAAAACTGGGTACTGATCGGACCTGTAACACACAACTACTAGGAATGAAATAAAAAAACAGGAAACAAATCTCATCAGTTATTTGACTATTATTTTATGGGCTGGGTTTTTTTTCTTTTTTAATATGGTGAGGGTTATTACATCACTAGGACAGTGTGAAAATTTCCAGCACCTGAGGCTTTGCTGTTAAAAATCAAATAATTTTTTTTCCCCAGAAGTTTGCCTGACAATGTCATTAAAGACACAGCTGGTGTCATAGCTCTATATGTAAACATAACAGCCAGACTCCCACTGCTTGTACTTTTCTTGTTTTGTTTCATTTCTGCGTCTTCTACTTTGTATCGCACCAGGAAAATCAACCAGTTATCCCTATCAGTATGCATATACCCCAAGGCTCAAAAAACCCAACACAAAACAAAACAGCAAAAAAACCAACTCTTGAAACGAAGGAAACAACAATGTCCAAACCACATAAGCAGATGGGTTAGATGGGCTTCATCTCACCCAGTTGCCTTAATGCAAGAAAAACATAATTGTAAGCAAAGACATTGAAGACACACACACACAAAAAAAAGTCACCTTGTCAACTGGGATGGGTGGTAATGAAAATTTGCCCATTTAGGTGTTAGATGTAGAAAGCTTAATCAAAGGGTCAAGGCACATCTTCACATAGGAGCCTGATCCAGGGCCATCATACTGTAAGTTGCAGTCCAAATCAACTATAACAGCATCCAGCTCCTCTTGACATTTTAACAATAATGACAAAATGGAAAATCAGCTTTTTACAGTTGAAACCTTTTATTCAAAAGCTCCTCTCCCAAGTATTCAAAATTATAACTTAATTTTGCTACAAGCTTGCAAGTACACCAGTAGAGCTGCCTGGAACAGAAATTCTGCTTTTTTTCCTCTAGTTTAGCCCACAGAAGACATTATTCAACAAATGGCCCTTTGGGTCAAAATAGGTCTGAAAAACATCACTATCAGAGACTACGTAAACCTAACCTTTCAGTAGAGAGAGCTGACTGCCGAGCTTCTGGGAACAGCATGGAAGACTCAGAAACATCACTCAAATCATTAATACTGGCTTTAAAAAAAAAAAAAAAAAAAAAAAAAAAAGAGTTAAGCCAATGTTGACTTCTGATAATTCCAGCCTTTATATCTAAAGTGTTGTTCTGTGAATGAAATGGATAATTCAAAATATAGGTGATTTGCCATCTTCTTGGTTCTCTGCTGTGTTGGAAAAGTTTTCCCTTAAATTAGTTAAAGTATCAGTTAGATTGACAATGTCAGAAGTTGCGACGTTGCATTCCACTGACATATATTTCATTGTCATACACAGACCATCAAAGCTAAGGCTTTAGTAATCTTTTGCAATACCTAGCAGAAGTTATAAAGACCTAAACCAAAGACTACAATGTGAGGATGTAACTGAAATAACAAATGAATCCAAAAAGCTGTCAGGAAAATTAAGAGCTTCACGTCAGCACAAAACATAATTTCTCAGCTACCTAAAAAGCAAAATAAATTGCATTAATCTCGTTAAATTTATTGCAATAGTGACACTTAAAAATTCACAGAGTATGCATAGGTGTTATCAAGTTCTACAATTGCTTAACATATTTATGTTTCATTACAAATAAAGTTTATTAGTCAGTATGCATGTCTAATGAGAAATTTGATCCCGTTTAAAAATCAACTTGAATTTAACTAAAATGTACTTTACTGCTGCGCCATTCTCACAGTTAGAAAAAAATAACATTACAGAAGTTTGTCCTCTTTGTCCACGGTTTGGACAGGACTGCAATGGGTAAAGTGATCTTGTCTTTGTCTCAGATGATTCTGAATTTGAAACCAGGAGGAAATCAGTTGGCAAAGTAAGAAACTCAAAAGCAGAGAAAGAAGTATCTTACAAAGTCTTGATCTAGAAGGACCTGGACTGGAATGTCAATCTTGACTTCAAACACAGAAGCAGAGCATCTGACTATGAAAAAATTCTGAATTTGAGCTAGTTCTAGATCAATTCGAATATTCAGAGAATGAACTCCTCAGCAGGCAGTAAACTGAAGTGTGACCTGGCTTTCTTCCAGCACTGAGGGAAGAAGAATGCAGCTTGCCAGAAGGGAGAGAGGAGAAAAGTGACCAACAACCACTTGAGGAGAGTAGCTTTTGTAACAGTACAACAGCAGTAGCGTTTTAGAGACCTGCAGAGAGAAGGCTGGAACATATAGTTCTCAGTAGTCACTTGGATAACTGTCCAGTCATATTTACCATGAGCTTTATGCATTGGTTTTCTGAGTTTGAGGAAAAACGTATGCTGGCAAGAGAGTACTGGAGGTCAGTTTTCTACCAGAACCAATTAACACAATGAATTTGTAATCTCTGTCCTCTTCCTTTCCTACTATCAACGAAAACAGAACACTGACAGGCTTTAAGCTGCTGGAAGTCTTTAACTGTGCACACTCTTTCTTCCCCTTGTCTTGTCTTCATAGGATATTTAAAATTCAACCAGTGGCTGCTATAGTAGTGCGTTTATCATACAATGTTGCCACTCAGCCAGATTTGCATATAAAGCAAAAGAGGTGGAGTAGTTTAATCACTTGTTCTGGCATGCAAGAGATTAATATTAATTACAGTCTTCCGAGTACCATTTAGCTTCTTAGCCTTCCTGATGCTGATTACTTTGTAGCACTTTTGTGCAAGGAGCTTGTTTTACATTTATTTACAGCACATGAAACCCTGGAAACATGTCTTGTGTGTTTTGAATCACAAGCCAAATGATATATGGGATGCATAAAACATAAAGTTGGAATCTGTTTACTGCTAAAATAGGCCAGTTAATATAGTCTCAGTATAGGCATATCTTATTTAAAGCCCCTGCACAGAACAATGCAAGTCTAGAATCAAGAAGCAGTTAATTAAAGTGCCGAAGTATACCAATGTAAGAGACAGAAGACTAAATATCTTAAATTAATACAAGATTTATAAGCACTTCTTTATCATTACCCTTTCAAAGCCTGAAGACACAAGGTAATGTTTGGATCTGCAAACCGGGTAGAGTATACCAATCTCTCTTCCAACGTGACTATTCTAGCAGGGACAGGGGGGGGAAATAATCAGGCAAAAACAGAACTTTCAGCTCCTCCAAAACCAGTATACAAATAATGTTCTGTCTGTTTAAGCAGACACAGCAATATAATACTAATACAGAGTGGATTCATTTCAAAGCAGTGACATTTCTACCTTTCATTTTCTAGGGAGTCAGAAACCATAACAATTATCATGACAAAAGAGAAATGAAGAGACATTCTCAGATGCTGATCTATAGCCTGTTCTATCATCAGCCAACCAGCAAAAAAAAAAAAATAATACCTCCCCACCTGCATTTGGACTCATACAGAAACACATTCTGATTGCAAAACTGAAATACATACCCGAGCACCTGGAAGCGAGTCGCTGTTAGAACATTATAGGAAAATAGCCATAGAGAACAAGCTACAGCGTTCAAGTTTAATGGTTTTAGGGAACACAGCTCAGATTTTCTTCTCTCTGAAGAAATCAACCAAATAAAGATCTTATCAAGAATAATTTAATCCAGATCAAGAAAAACCTTGTGATTTTTGCGATTATGGAAAAGATTTCTACAGGGAAATAATATTTTGGAAAGGAATAAGAAAACTAGATGAATTGGAAAAATTCATGGGAGGATTAGAAGAGAAAGGGAATAAAATTGAGAAATCAAGTTCATTTTATTCTGAGAAGTATGGCCACAAGAAGCATTCATGGGTCACAGCTGAAGGAAGCATCTTGTCCGTATCACGCAAGCTTAGCCAATACAGAATTATAATACCCAATCCCAGATAATGAAGCCTAAGAAGGCATTTTAGGAGAACAGTTTCTAGCACTAGATTAAACAATCTAGAATATGTAGCATCAAATGAGAAAACGGTTCACGCCATAAATATAACACTGAAGAAGTTTCCCTTCATACAGCTGAAATGTCAGCAGGAAAAAAAAAAGTAAAAGACAAAACAATACAATAAATGAGGTCTATACACTAAACCTAACATCTATCAACCGATGATATTGATAAGGTATACAAATCACTTTGTGAGACATTGCAGGATGCAGAACTAGTAGCTTGTGTAATCATGGAAAAAAATTCTCTATTATAGAGTGAGCATGAAGGCAGAGAAAATATTACCAAGCATCATCATTTTAGTCTAGCAAAGAGAAGATTGAAGGGATACAGGATAAGAGTCTTCAAATATCCCTTCAGCAAAATAGAAGGGGAAAATGAGATCTCTACCACTGACAAGAAGAACAGCAACAAGGTTTAAGTTGCGGCAAGAAAGGTACAAGACAGACATCAGGAAAAGCCATCTCGAAGTACACGGAGGTAAATAACAGAATATATAGCTTATAAAGTTTGTAGAATTTCTCACACTGAAGGTTTTTATGGGTAGATTCAGGCATTACTGATAGACATTTGTAGGCTCATTTGATGGCAGACTGGAGTGGGAGTTCATGTCACCTTAAAACCTCAGAACTCTATTTCTGTCTACTTCCTCAATCATTAACATCAGAATAAATAATTTTACTTTGCAAACTAAACAGATACTTGAAGCAAATAGTAACAAATTTTAAAATTCTCACTATATATATAAGTATATACAAGTTTGTAAATATATGTATATTTGGAACCTACACGGAAATAAGATGCACCCTAAGATGTCTTCTTATAGGTAATCCATGTCAACCTCACTGGTTTCCCATAAGATTCCAGATAACTTTTCTAAACTAAAGGGTATATGCTGAGGTGCAGCATTATTTTTTTTTATTATTATTATTATTAAATTATAGCACAGACTTGTCACAGGAAATTCTCTTTTTTGCTGGTCACCAATCATCAGAATCAGGAGAATAAAAATTGATGAAATAATTCATGAAATGCCAAAAAGAATACTTTAACAGACACTTTCTGAATTTTTGCATGTTCCTTTCTTCAACAATGCACATAGCAATGAAAACAAGAATACTCTTATAGCTCTAATGCAACAGAATACCTATTTGTTGAGATAGCATGTTAAAGATGCAGTGTATGAATAATTTAGAATGTTTGAAGCCATAACAATCCATTTGTTTAAATTTCTTAATCAATATAAAAGAAATAACGCAACTGCCAGCAAAACCTAGCTCAATAATGTTTAAAATAGTCTGTAGACTTCCACTGAGTACGTGAACTGCAACTGTTCCATCAGTGTGAGTTATAGCTACAAGGACAGCACTAAATTCTCTAAGGCACATCTTATTTGTCTTATATAAAAGGAGACCCAAACATCTATCTTACATGGGTATGCCAGTCTGATATGTGTCCTAACCCAGAATGTCAGTTCTGCAGTCTGTATAATCCCACCCTCACTGTGAGTTTCTCATCTCTGCAGTGTTGCCTTTAGAACTTTGGCAACGTAGAAGGTAGCAGCTACGTCAGTCTGCCCTCAGAGAATGCATCTGTCTCATGGTTAACTGAGGAATCACAGCTACACTTTGAGCAGTAGATAAGAATAAAAGGGGACGTTTCTAAAATGTGGGTTTCTTATTCTAATCACCGTCATTGAGGCTTAACAGTTGACACAACAGAGGCTTGGAAAGATATTCTTACCAAACTAACTTCTTCCCTTCTAGCCAATGCAAGGAAAACTCAAAACCATTAGGTCTACCTTTTGCCACCTTGCTTTAAATTAGTTTTCAATTATTGCATATCTCTCTCCCAGAGGACCACCAATAGTGATTATGTATGTGTATCTACACCTGTTGTATAGATTGACTCTACAAAACAGCCATCCCCCACTCTACAAGCAAGGTCAGATTTGAGTTTACAGTGTGCAATCATTGATGACTGTTGTTTAAACAATTACATTTTAATAAAACAACGTCTTGGATAACCCTTTCTCCTCTAAAACCAGCAGTATAAATATTTGTAAAACTTGGTGGTGTTCCGACCACAGCAGAAAATTGTGGGAAGACAAAGACTGAGAGGGAAACTGGCGAAGATGATTAATATAAGTTTCTGAAAGAAATAATGCTTAAAGGTTAGCTGCTGCAAGGATAAATTGCCCCTAGAGGGGACAGATTCTAGTTATGGAGAAATGAGCTATCACTTTTGGATAGCTTAGTTTATAAAAGAAACAAACTTCTGAGCCTAGAATTATTTGTAGAGAGATATTACAAGAAATATGTCCAAGCTGTTCATAATCACAAAAGAGAACAAGTAGGTGTAATGGTCAGTTATCTATCAAGAGATAACGTGGGATGAAACATATCTTTTGTTTAAATCAGCAGACTAAATGTCACACACTTGGTATATGAAGAGAATTTCAAAGATTGGAATATTTATTCTCTTAGACTTGGTAAGATTATCATATTCATTACTGATGGCAGTATATAATTTGTGGAAGTACAGTGCAGTATGTACTAGAATAATGTCAACGAGATCTGTGAAAATTACCTGAAATGCACATTTTCAAAGGCTGTTAATAATAATAATAAGATGCTCTCCTAGTCAAAGTAATCCTGGAAAAAAAAAAAAAAAAAACAAACAAAACCCAGAATAACTGAAAGCAATATGCTGTGGAACAGGCACGATGCTTTTAAGTCTGTAAAGTATACCTCACTGAAAGGTATCCTTTGCTCTTCAACATGAAACAAACCTCCCAGAGGGAGGGAGGAGATGCAGCACACTTAGCAAGGCCAAGAACCTCTCATAAACCAAAAACACTGATGGCCCTATTTTCCTTCACAGGGGAAACAAAGACCAAGGTATTGAGACACCTTCTCCAGAGTAGTGCACAGCCTCAGAGGCAAACCCTTGGCTTTTTCTCCCAGACATGTCCTAAGTGGAGTTGCAACTTGATAGTGAGATGATATCTTTGTACATGCATATATCATGCTGTTGCACAGATGCCCATGGACAGAGTGTTTGTTAAAAGAAAAAATAATAATTCATCAAGGCCTTGAGATAGGGTAATACCTACTTGGGGAATCAAGCTTCTCAAGCAGGATGGTCAGGTGCTGTCTGGACGGTGACAGGAGTCACCATTGCAGGGGTCCATCTAAATCAGGAGAGACTCTCTGAATCTTCCATCACTTCAGCCATTCTGGCTGTGTACGGTTAATATATCTGTCATCGGAGCATGAGCTAACTGGTTTACGAACAGCAGTTTCTACTAAACACCTCAGAGCAGGCAATCAGTTACTGCAGCTTTTTTTCCCTTCTCCTCTCTTCCCTTCCTCTGAGGGAGGCTGAGCTCCCATGAGAAATGAGGACAAATTTCCTCCAAGATGCTTCCCTTCTCTCCCGCTGACTGGCCGAGGCAGTCATGCACTTTGGAGGCTGAGATGGGTGAACACAGCCAGAGTTGGTGATCCTAGGCCAAGCACGTGAAAAACATTTAGAGCTTCTCACAGGAAAGTCGCACTGGGGCGCTGGACAGGTACTGAGACAACATGTCATTTTACAGCCTTGTTCAGAGGCAGCTCGGAACACTAAGGTTCTGCTGGGCAGCAATGGCACTGGAACTAACTCTGTCAGTGGCGAATTTGATGTGGGGAACCAAACTTCTTCCTGAAGTCAGCCCTTGACTTCTCGCATAGGCTTTGTCAGGGCGCAGGGCAGTGGGGCAGACACCCAGGGCCAGGAGCAGCCGGGGATCCCCAGGGCGGCGGGGCAGCTCCCATCCCAGCCCTGGCCGGGGGACGGGGCAGGCTGGGCCACCATGGCAGCCCCAGCCCTCAGCACCTCCCTGGGGCAGGCCTGGATGTCGGCCGGTGTTTAGACCTGGCTTGGCGGGGCCAGGGCCAGGCAGGGCAGGGCAAGGCTGTGGGGAGCTGGAGGCCAGGACAGACAGCCGGGGGGGCTGAAGCAGGGTGGGGGGAGGCCCCGGGGGGCCACTACGGCCCTCAGGGTCCGGGCAGCCAGAGCCGCGCACTGCTGGGCAGCATGGAAATGCTGCGCAGCTACTGTCTCTTCTGAAGCCATCCTACGAATAAATGGAGGGATTCAGCTTCTTAGTCTGTTGCCTTTTAAAGCATTTAATTTCTTAATATATTAAAAATAAAATAATGAGTAGCTGACAAGTTATTTCAGCATAATTGCCTAAGGTTACTACCGTTTTGTCTGACAAAATTAAGGAATAGTGTAATCATTGCTGAAGGGAAAAAGCAGTCAAATTGCAGAAAGCTGGTAGTAGCAAGTTAGTGCATGATAAAAATGTTAAACCTGAATTCTTTTCTAATACTCTTGCCCCAATATTCATGATGAATTTCAATACATAATATGCCGGTATCTGTTCATATGGAAATCTAAAGATTGAAAACACAATACGGTAACACAGATGTCACTGTAGAGGACTTCACTGACCTCTAAGCAATAAAAGCACAGCCTTTTACTTTAATAGACTGGCATTATTATAATTCTGTCCTGGTTAACCACAAAATGTGAGTTATTACATATTTTAACCAGGTCAACTGTGCTAGGATGAGGATTTTAAAACAACCAGAAAGAACTTCAGTAGATTACACAAACCATATTCAGGATTTCATAGGTCTGAACAGCAAAAATAATTATCGAGTCCTTTTAAAGGAGTTGTGAATGCAAAGTGTGAATGTAATGATTATATTAGAGTCAAAGAACAGAAAAAGAAATGACTATTTCTTTTTTTGATCTCCTTGAAGTAAATTTTCTTTTCCCTTTGGAGGCAAGATGACTAGATTAAGACACATCACAGATCAGACACCTTGTCAGGCAGGCAGTTTCCAACCAGTCATCTCTGCATAGCACACTCGTGCGCTGTGTTAAGAAGCAGCTGCAAATACTCATGCTAAAGGAATCACAATGACAATCTTCAGCATGTTAATATGCTTTGCTTGCTGCATTAGGAAGGCAAAAGTTCAACTCTCAGTCAGATCAAACACATTCTTGTTATTTATGTGTTCCCGGTGTCACCAGTTGGCACAGCAAACAGCGCTCTTGTAAGTAGCCTTCCCAGTGACGAGAAAATTGAAGTAACTTTTAATCTTGAATCCCACCCACACCACGGCTTATGTTAATGTTTGCTTAGATTAGCCTGCTGTGCTGCAGCACAACCTCTGTCCCCTCTGCTGCAACAGAGTACTGGGAAACACCCTTGTTAACTGATGCAGGAAGAAAGAGAAAAAATATGTTCCGATACAGAACAAACCTATACAGCACATATGATGTGCTTCTGGAAAGTTAACACCACCATGTTCTCAGACATGAGAGAATCCTTTTAGTGTGAGCGTAATAAAGCTAAGCAATAAAGCAGGATTTGGCACTTTGTTTTTCTGAATGACCTGTACTTTCTACTAAATCAACACAACTAGTGAAGGTACAGGTTACACAGCTAGATGATTAGGAGCATTGTAGCCTGGGTCCAGTAAACTCAGTGCTTTACCATAGTAAAAATCATTTCAAATCAGATGAGAAACAGTGTTCATATAGGTGGTAGTCTGAGTAGCTTTGGCACTATTGTCAATTCTGGTTGTGATGCAACTAAGTTGTCATTGTGACAATCCCCATATACCCAGCCAGGTAATCCACCATTTGCAACAGCATTTCCTTCTAGATGAGGGATGGTTTCAGTTAACTGTTGATCGTCCATTTGAACTGGATACCCTTGGGGATAATGGAGCACCTTAAAGCAGGAATACCAGAATTTTTCGACCGTAGAATTGGTGTAAAAGCTATGTTCGTGTAGCATATGTTAAGTCAACTGTTTCTGAACAGTTAAAATGTGAACATAGAGCAGAAGCAGAATTCAGTCAAATCTCATATCATAGTTGAAAAATCATGACTGTGCAGTAAAACTAGCTTGACAAAAATGTCATAAACTATACACTAAACTACCTATCTGACAAAAAAAACAATAAACCATCAATTATGCGAAGTGCTTTCTACTTCAATGTTATCTATTTCCTCTGTAATTTTACAGCCTGAAAATGCATCTTATCAACCTACAGTATTTCAATATCCTTTGTAAAGTACTAAAAGGGAAACAATGCAGTCACAAAGTGCAGTAAGTTTGAATTCATGAGCAGAAGAGTGTAGAAAGTCTCTCCTGCTGCATAACGCTACCCTTTCAGAAGCAGTCCCATATCACAGCATATTGCACATGGCCACGAAAATTCACAATGCTACACCAAGAATGGAATGTCTTTGTTGCCCATAAGATCTTTTACATGCATCCCTCACTACATACATTCTGCCCTTGGAGTGTGAATTGCAGTGAAGCAAGAAAAATCTCTGAAAAGTAGCAGATTAGAAAACTGTATGTATGGTCCTAAAATTAATATATTACCACTGTTTAGAAGGCTCATCTTCCTCCTTTCTTTCCACATTAGCAGGATCTAAACTGCTCTAATCTTCACACCCAGACTAGGTAAAGCCGTGCTGTAGATATCTCTGTCTTTCTAATTCAACCCCTCACACCTCAAATGTTTGCCGAGAATATTATCCCATGTCTTATTCCTATAATATCCTTCATTCTTGATTAGATACATGCAATATTTCAATTGCATTTTCCAGTATGCAACAGTGAGTTCTGCAGAATTATGCTGCAAAGACCAGAGCTTGAATCACATCTCTTATCTCTTTGCTTCCCTTCACATCTCCATCTTTGTCTTCAGACCCTTTTCACATCATACTTATGTTTCATTAATATCTAAAAATCTGAATTACAGTCTGAATTCCAGTATGCTCTTGAAGCCAGTCAGAAGTACGTTAATGTTTTCTTCAGTATGGCACCTTACCCTTTGAAGGAATTCCTCACCAACATCAATGAAAATGTGTTTGAAAAATTTTCCTTCACTAAGAGATCACTGTAAGTGATCCAAAAATGAAATCAAGTTATAATGAAATACTGAAAAACTGTTAGAATACTTATTATACCCAGTATACCAATAGTTTCTTCATCTCCCCACTCCTTTCTTATCTGTTGTCTCTCATCTTTTACTTCAGACAAACATAGGGACAGAAGTTCTCATGTATGCTGTAGGGAATCTAGAAAAGGACAACTATATTCACTAACACATAAGCATAATCATCAGATGCTCAGGGAACAGTTTCCTGATATGAACATGCAAGAGGGAGGTTCCAGAAATTCCTGTTTCACTAAAGCAATTAAGAAACAAAAAAATTCTAGTTCATGCTAATCACTGACCCAAAACTGGAAAGAAAAAAAGAGGGTTTGCAATTTATTTTCCTTATCATCAGGTCACACAAAGCAGACGCAAAACAGTCCTGCACAAAAATTTAAAAGTGTACTTATTATTGCACAAGGAATTTGATCACCAACAAATTTAAACAAATCAAGGGAAACACACACCCTCCCCTCCCCCAATAAAAAAAAAAAAAACACGCAACCATACAAAGCTTAGTGGTAAGATTAGATTTTTTTTTTGACATTGCAGAGGATAGTAATAATTACTGCCATGATGGAAAGGTATTTATGACTTTTATTTTTTAAAATAATTCCTCTTTGATAATAAAGCCCAACTGTCATTGAGTAACGTTGTGGTACTTTCACTAACAAAGTTGGTGTGTAACAGGCGATCATTACTACAGTGACAAGACTGAATACATATTACAATAAAAGCACAAAAATTTAATGAAATATCAAGTTTTGATAACTGTCTTCCTAAAAAGAATGTTAATGCCATTGCATCTAGAAAAAATTCTGGGAAGTCCCTAGTTTACTTCATTTGGTAGACTGAGAAATCCATCAGCACAGCATGCTAGCATCATAGAAAATTAATGTACCATATATTAAAGTGAGAGACCACAATATGTTAAAATTTAATTAAATAGCTACGTTTCTAGTAAAACCACACAAAGAACTATGTTGTATTTTGCAGTCACTGACAGGAAAATACAGTCAGACATGCATTTGAAATAAATTACAAAACAGAGCAATAAGCAACATATGTTGTCTATAAACCAGCTTTTTCTCTCTCCAGCACAAAAAAGTCAAATAGCTAGATAGGAAATCTCTTCTTTATTCAACATTTTCTACGGGTTACCTTGGAATGGTAACTCTTTGTTATGTCTGACTTCTACAGCATCTAGATCCTCTTTAGATTGTAGACAGCATTTAAGGTGTTAGAGTTCAGTGCTTTAGAGTTCAACTCAGGGACCAGATGTCTTTGTGCAACTAATCCCTAAATATATTGAGTATGAAAAAAGAATTCATTGTGAAAATATAATTTCATATCCAAAATCTTCTAGTCTATTCTGCTCTCACACAGAAAACACTGAATGTAGCAAGATTAGACTTGCGGAACTGAAAATAAAGAACTATGGAAAATGTGTTTCTTGTTTTATGCATTTAACAAATCCATTTGTGTTTTCATTCACCACACACCCTCATCATAGACGAGTATTACACCAAAATGAAACTTAAAGAGATTTTTACTCACACTTTGCTGTCAGTCACCTTCGAGCCTGGCTTGGTCTACTGCTCATCTCTTTCTTTTACTCCCTAAATGGATTATTGAAGGAAATTGTCAATTTTGTAACTCAGAAGTGTCATGCAGCAAAACTCAGATCAAATCAGGTTTCTATACCTCCAATTATCAACCACAGGCATTTTTGCAACATCGAAGCCATAAGAGTCTCAGTATTGAAACAAAATGTTATCACTGTAATCATTTGGTTCTATCTGGTCAAATTTATTCCAAAATTTTCTGATTGGAAAGAAGGAAAATTTTCTGTTATTATTTGTTCATAAGTGAAAGATTAATCCACATGGAAAACCTTTGAATTACCAATAAACTGATTAATTTTCATTAATGCAGTTTATCACTATATGTAATTGCCATGACCTCTAGTTATAAAATTAAATTCTTTCAATAATTGTCATGATGGTGCCTTAAAATGCCTATGATTTTTTTTGTTGTCTCTTAAATAATAAGAGTTAATATGCTTTCATATAACATAAAATAATCTTCCATATTCCACATGATGAGATTCCCTTTGAATTTTCATGCTTAAATACTGCAATGGTTCTCAGCTTATTCAGAGAAGTCACTGCAAAGATTTGATAACTTTGTGTCGCTCTTAGCATCAGATTCTGAGTGCAAACACTTGTGATTCCAAATTAGCCTTCCTGTAATATTCCACAAAATTTGCTATGAATTTACAAATATTTATGCAAGTATTCTAGGCAACTTTCTTATGGCTGAGGGTATTCATGGAGTACAGACAAATATGTTTACTTGAAAATGTGAAGGCATTCCCAGGGAATATTTTGCAGTGCTCATCCATCAACCACTGTCAACCATTGTCATTTTAGGAACAAAGAAGAGGATCCAAAGTCCTGCTATAAATTACCCTTCATTTCCCCCCCTCTTTCAAGCAAAGAATTTTGAAAGATTAATCCTTTCTTTAACATTGCTTGATATAACCAGAAACCCTTCAGGTTTGATTCTTGACTCTTAACTTGAAGTGCAGCATGATAACGTTGAAGGCATGACTTAAAGATATAGTACTTAAATATATGTTTTAGCAGTAAATATTCTTTGCGGGAGCATTAACTTTTATGCACGATATTTACAGAATTAAGTTCTCTCTTCAATTGCTGATGCCTCTCTTTAAATTAAATATATAGCGCTAAATCCACAGAAAATGTGAACTGACACTACTTCATTGACTTTAGTATGTCAATGTAAGTCCAGTACCCAGGTATCAGGTCAGTTGACACCTAACAATGATTACAGGGACCATGTGAAAGGTAAGGAGAATTCCTCCTTCAAATTATTATCTCATCCTAATTATGTTTGGCTCTGCTGAACAAGATCTTTTTTTTTTAACACATATTACAGGAAACTCCAGCATTTAAAAAAACAACATCGTTAGTTGAATTACATTCAGAAGTGTTTTAGTTTTGTTTTTCCTCCATAGATTTCAACTTAGGACCATTGATACAAGAAATAATAAGAAAATAAAATATATGGACATGATGATATTGAAAAAAACATTGCTACTGTGACAACGTAAGTAAGAAACTATAGTTTCACTTTCCTCCAATTAACTAATCAGTAATATTAACACATTCCTATGCAACATCTGGATTTAGAAAGAATATTTAATAAAAAAATAAAAAAGAAGATTTAAACAGTTCTAGGCACCATAGTAAAATACTGTGAATTTCTAGTGAAAAAAAAACAAACAAACAAACATTGTAAAGGGAAAAAAAAAACACCACAGAACTTGAGTGTTACCAAAATTGTTTTAATTTAGAAATGTATCTCTGCCGAGAGCCTCCTCTTTCAGAAACATACATTAGTATTTCAGTTGTTTTACCTTACTTAATTTGGTTTTTACATAAAAATACAATGTCAGAGAAGCAGAAAAGTCAAGGTTTTGTTATTTTTATTTTTAGATTCTACTCAACTTTACAAATGCAGCAACGGCTGTTATACTCTATTGAGGACTGATCTTTTGTGTTTGCACATCAGGTGTAGGGGAGATGATAAAAGGGATTGAAAATTTTAGTCACAGCAGGGTGCGTTGCTTAGCCAAAAATATATTGTGCCGCAGTAATGTAAAAAACGTCACGGAAAAATCTTTACATAACTACTCAAAAGTCCACTAGCTACTCTTTGTAATTGTCTTTATAAGGAAAGATCCTACACCTGAATAGCCTCAATTCAAAATATAAACTCCTATTTCCTGTCAGAATCTTT
This sequence comes from Vanellus vanellus, assembly GCF_965231255.1. NCBI lineage: Eukaryota > Metazoa > Chordata > Aves > Charadriiformes > Charadriidae > Vanellus > Vanellus vanellus. Next base: position 17,097,859 of record NC_138913.1, read on the forward strand.
TCCAGCTTGATTTTTATTTTTAAAGGATAAGAAGCCCCATTTTAAAATCGCAGATTGAGGCCTCTCCTGGCCTCTTTGTATTTTTCTCAAGCAAAAGGCTGTTTATCTTACTCTGTTGCAGCTGTTAGTCTTTTCATCTGTTTGCATGCTTCCTTCTTTTAATTTTAAAAATGTGTCACGTCTTTAGAACGTGTTCTAATCTGTATTACTTATTCATTTCAAAGTATCTATGCATTTCATTTCCCAGAGCAAATAAAAAAATAAAATAAACAGTACTGACAATTACAAAATGGAAATCACGAAGCATATCATAATTATCACGCGAACTTGCTGAATGTGACATTCAAAAATGAAGTTTTATATGCCAAATATTTTATAAAATTCAAATGTATGTATGGTTATTGGGAAAACATATACCTCTTGATTAAGTGTTGTAAATAAAATTATACTCAAGTAACGTCACACCTATGGGACAATTCATCCATTTACAATAACTTAGATCACATTAAACATGTAAAAGCTATAAAGATAATCACAGAGCTGTAGCTTACTTTTCTGTAGGCATGGCACAAGCTGCCTATAAACTTGCCTTTCTAGTCAATTTAATAACAGCTAAAGGTCATCGGACAGTAAAGTTCTTTGCTTGCTTGATATAAGTTACAGCCTTCTATCGCCTGGACAGTTAATGGTGCATGGAAGTGAGCAGCTGAAATATTTCATATTGACTTAAAAGAGCCATAGGTGTAGAAAAATCTCTTTAAAATTACAATTTAAATGACTTTCCATTGGTACTAACTTGATCAGAAAAGCAAGGGCACAGAAGGGTGGTAAAAAGTCTACAGAATAGGAGTCAAGTTTTATATATGTCTTGTAAATGGCTTTTACAACTTAAAAAAGCATAATAATATCCAAGTTAGAGTAACGACTTTGCCTTTCCCTTAACTATGACATTATTCTAACATACCGTTTTCTTCATAACATTTAATTTGAATAGAGTAAGTTGTTTTTGTTAGAGGTACTGAAATAACAAATACCATGGTGGATCATTTCCATATTTATCTGGTTGACTGCTCTGACACGATGAATAGCACGTAATTTCTGATTCAAACATCAAGCAACTCTAGACCTTGTGACTGAGCAAAAATTGGAAGGAATGGTTACGTGCTCACCTTGAACAAGCTAAGCATGAGTCTTCCAGGGAAGGCACAGTAAGAAAGACATCCTTGAGAGAGCAGAACTACATACGAATGATATTAAAGACTGTCATAAGATTGCCAAAAGCTACATTAATGCTAATAACAGAGCAGTAGAATGAACCAGGAACACTGCAAGCTTTTGCATTTTGCATGTGCTCCTGCGCTGCTGAAACATACCACCACTAGACTGAAAAAAAGTCCATATACTGCATAGCAGGAAATTCTACATTTAATGAAGAAATCATAAATAAAACCAGAAATAAATTGGATACCATTACTATGCCATAAATGTCTATCTTAGAACTTTAAAAATATCACACTAAACATTGTATAGCAATCCTAGACACTGATCTACTTGAATTCACAAAAGTTCTTCCTAGCATGGAGGTTCAGACAACACTGAAACAAAAGCCTTTGAATAAATGACAAGAAAAAGGCAAAAAGTAACAATCTTAAAAAAGGACCCCAAAAAACCTAACTGTCTATCTATTAATATATAGATAACTTTTCTAGTCATATTTTGAAAAATTACACAACAAAGAAGTTCAACTTTGTGCAATTTTGCTTGCCATCCACATGTTGGTAATCTCCCAAGATAAACTCCTATACAGCTTTTTTTTTCCCCCAAAGCTACTCAAAAGGGAAAATATCATCTGTTGTAACAGCAGGTGATCAAACAATTGTAACACACTAATACCAGCTTCCCTAATGTTTACTTAGTTACTGGAGATCACTAATGATACTACTTTTATCCTGGTGGCATAAGGGTAGCACAAAAATGGAAAACCTTGCTCTACATGAAAGCCAATGTTTTGAGCCGGAGAGAAAACACCATATGGAAAATTGCTTTCTTCCTCGTCACCATCAAACAATTTCTAAATGCTGTTAAAAGCTTCTTATGATTTACAGGTTATTTTTATAGATATTCATATACATGCAGGCACTCCTACATTCTTGATGCAATTACTAATCAGCTATTTATTTTAATTATTAATCACATACTTAGTTAAATTGCTAGTACACATTGCTTTTTGCAGGCACTAGCACAAAATTTGGCATAAAAATTCTACTTAACATTTACTGGAAGAATTTTCTTCACCTTATGCAAATGTGTATCTGTAACCCATTCAGTAGCTCCGTACCATGTTTTTCATCCAGGCTGCATTATCACAGATGCAGTACCCTACATTTACCCTTGTTGAATTTCATTAGGTTCCTCTCTGCCCGACTCTCCAGCCTGTCCAGGTCACGCTGTAAAGCAGCACAGCCTTCTGGCGTGTCAGCCACTCCTCCCAGTTTAGTGTCATCAGCAAACTTGCTGATGGTACACTCTATCCCTTCATCCATATCATCGATGAATATATTGAAGAGGACTGGACCCAGTACTGTCCCCTGAGGGACACCACTTGTTACTGACCTCCAACTAGACTCTGCACCACTAACCACAACCCTCTGAGCTCTATCTGTCAGCCAGTTCTCAATCCACCCCACTGTCCATTCATCTAGTCTGCCCTTCCTAAGCTTGCATGTGAGGATGATGTGGGAGACAGTGTCGAAAGCCTTGCCAAAGTCAAGGTAGACAACATCCACTGCCCTCCCCTCATCCACTCATCTAGCCACTTCATCATAGAATGCTATCAGATTAGTCAGACACGACTTCCCCTTAGTGAATCCATGTTGACTACTTCTGATAACCTTCTTTTCATCCAGGTGCTTTGAGATGATACCCAGCACAAGCTGTTCCATCATCGTTCCAAGGATGGAGGTGAGGTTGACCAGCCTGTAGTTTCCCAGGTCATCCTTCTTGCCCTTTTTGAAGACTGGAGTGACATTAGCTATCCTCCAGTCCTCAGGCACCTCGCCTGTCCTCCAGGACCTTTCAAAGATGATGGAGAGCGGCCCAGCAATGACTTCCCCCAGCTCCCTCAGCACTCGAGGGTTAAATTATCATTTAACATCAGAGCATGAAACATCCTTAATATCTGTCAAGCTTTTTTTTTTTTTTTGATGCTTCCCTCAATCATCTCTTTTGTTAAATTAGATGAGGTTACCCTGTATTTAACCTTTTATTTCACCATAGGAATTCTCTAAGTTTTCTATTGGAGATAACAGCTTGGCCTAACTTTATATCTCCCCTGAAATAACCAAAATAAAGTTTTAGGACTTGTTGTAGACATCTGAAGAAAACAGCCATGTTTTCACATTTGTTCAGATCTTATCAGCTTGCATTTTGCTGCGATGTTGGAAATGTTTTTGAAAATTTTTATCATTCAAATTCCATATCTGGAGAGATTAGAAATACACGAAGTTCAATGTCAATTTCTAGTTGGAGGTTTTATCACATGTTAAGTAGAATACAGATACAAAGAAAACAAAGCAGTCACTCTTTTTAATGGAATAGCACGAGTTAACTGCAAAGAACTAATCAAAATAGATTCTTTTTTTTCTTGAATTAGTTATGAAAACATGGTGCTATACCACAACCATACAGCAATAGTGAACCTTCACAGAGTGGAGGGAGAGAAGATTTTATGGTCACAACAAAAGCAGTGTACTCTGTCCCAGAACTAATTTTGTTCTGTTTTGTTGGGGTTTTTTTCTCCTCCTTTTTTTTTTTTTTTAAACTTTGCCATTAGAAATGACAAAATGCTTTTCATGTTTAATGCCACAATTAGAGGATATTCAGGTTAAGTACAGCATATGGCAATATACTTTTCTGGTATTTCAGATTAGTTTTATTGCCCTTTTCTATGTTTCTGTGAATCTACAATGTGTTCCAACTCAACAACAAAAAACCAATAAGCATTTCTATCCTAAATAATAGCATAACCAGGAAGCATGCAACTCTGTTTATTTAACATTAAGAAATTCTTAGAAACATTGTTTTCAATTGAGTGAATTCACTATAGTCTGCAATAGATATTTATAGTTGCTCATATTGCAGATGGTATCTTGGGATGATCTTACTGAAATTTTATATGAACAGATTTTAGGCTGAATGTTACTTCAACCTAATCTTCTGTCACTAAGTGAGAAATGCTGGACAATGTCATTAGTGCAATTAATTAAGCAGCTAATGCATTGTGCAGAGGATATTGAATTATATCGCATTGGAATTGCATAGCATGAAGTGTCATAACCAGGTCTGTTTGAAATACTTGTATCCATCATTACAACCTCATTCACTGCCACAGAGAGACAGAACTAAATCATCCAATGACCACCCAGCCACTAATTTCCTATTTCAGCCTAATTTGACCTATATATGAATATTCTTTCTCTATTTTCTCCTTGGACATGCATCCTATGTGAACACTTAACAGCACATATGGTACAATGGTTATACTGGAAAAGGCGGCTACATTTTAACACGATCTTTACCAAGAAAGTCCTATTATATCTAACTGAGAAATACAGTCTGGCAGACACCTTTCGCCAATACTTCATACTGGTTTGAAAGTAAGCAGGTTAGTTGGATATGTTTATCAAAATTATTTGAAGACAGGAGATTATTGCTCTATCCTATTGATTAAATCTGTGATACTTGCAATGTTCATTCCACACCCTTTCTGTCAATTATTGTGAACTATAAGTCAGAAATCCCAGAATTTTTAAACAGCATGAAGGTCAAACACACGCAAAGAGTTACATATCTGTTGATTGGCAGGAACCTAAGTGGTAATCACCAAAGTAAGTATTTCTGAATAGCATTCAGGAAACTGATTTAGTAATGCCATTTTAAGCTTTTACAGTTTATGCTGTACCATGAAATTGATTTCTGCCATGCATGTTACTTTCCGAGATTGCATGAGTAGCACTGGCCGTTACACTTTTCTAGTGTAACCTTCTTCCTCCCCAAATGTTGTTCCAGTAGAAGCTGACATTATCTGTGCCAAGTAGCCAGCTTCAAGTAACTTTTCAGTGTGTTTATTTCAATACTTGACTTCTAACTGTCCCACAATACACATTTGTGACCTAATTTATGGTTATATTTGAGGTTTTTGGTTTAAAATTTTCAAATTCAGTTTAGGACAGGTAAAATACTCTCAAATCATAAGAGAAAAAAGCCCTACCTTGCAGACAAATTTTACCTTTCTATTGTTTAACTACTCCATCATTTATTTCAAGTAAAACAAGATGGGTACCTACAGTTGCACGAGTGGAAAAGCAGTGCAACGACAGCTTGGCATTCTTAATTCTGCTGGTACCAAACTTTAGAGAGTAACATGTTACAACCTAGAGGTGTTCAGCTTACTGAAAGGGGCTGAGGAAAGAATTAAGTTCGGTCAATACAAAACTGATTGTTAATTATTTCCTTCCACAAATGTTTTTAGAGAACTATCTAGTTAAATTACAAACTATCTGGCAAGATTCAGGTGTCTGATTGTTTTTAGAGGTCTTCAAAGGAAAAACAACCTAACTGGATATGTAGTTCTCAGGAACACATGCAATTTTCCAGTTAACATGCTTCATGGACTCTGATTCTGTTTATACAGCAGTCACTCCCAAATTCATTAGCCATGAAATCTGCACCTGATTTAAGAAGGGGTGGTAATATTTCTGCAGTCCTGCAGACAAACATAGGGCATGTATTGTCACCATCCTAGTATGTGCTGATTTCAATATGTGCAAAGACATATCTCTTACTTTTCCCAGATTTTTCTACAAAACTGACTGACAAAGATTTTTATTTTTTTTTTACTTTTCCTGTCATATTTCAGTAATATGCAAGATTGAAAGCGATTACCTGATGTGCTGAATCTGGATTTACCCTCCTACGAGCATACTAAAATTCTAGTGACCAGTAATTTATCAACCTCCTCTTATGTTTAATATGCACATTAGCATACTGTGTATTTATGAGAAGTAGTTGTTAGAATCAGAATTACTAGCAGATTCTTAATTAAAATGTGATCTCATGATTTCTGTGGTTGCTATGGCAACTCAGGCTAAATAAAAAAATCTGTTACTACATCAGCATTCTTTGTTAATTTTAATGTAAGTGAATGATTGCATCACTACATTAACAACAACTCTGCTTACTTTATCAGTATGATTTATTTCTTTTTAAGAATGCAGCCTTAGGTGTACATTTTATGCTACTTATGCTCTGATCAGAAAAAATTAAATAAATCCAGTCACTAATGACAAATACATTCAGGCTATGTCACTGACCTCATGATATTGACTCTACTTGGGTTCTGATGATGGAAGAGTTTTAAATAGAAGATTTTAAATTGCCAAAGAATCATTATAGTTTGCATATAAATATTTTAATATTCTGAAGAACACTTTTTTGTCAAACATTTTTTTCGAATTAAGAAAGCCGCTACTTGCTCAGTAGTGCAAAAGTAGGTAAAAAAAAAAAAGCTACATTACCAACATGATTACAATATTCTACTATCTCCCTCTGCCAATTATTTGAACAGAACTAAGTATGATGGCAAGCATATTACATAAAAATTCTGGTAAAAGTTAATGGCAATTGCAATGTTTAAAAAATAGACCACATAAATGTTAGAAGATTTATGACATTTGTATGTTATCGTGCCATCCCATGTAGCTTTTGACAGTGTGTGACCATTTAACAGTCCACTTCTATAGAAGTGACTTAAAAATAGAGATGAAGCCATATAGATATCATAGAATCTGACTCCATTCTTTACCCAGTGAAAAATAAAATGGCAGCTTCTGTGAAGAGTAGCAAGATACGTGTGATATACAGTTTATTGATGGAGAAACAGCGCAGATGAAAACTGCTTCGTGATACTTAAGAAAAGTAATTAGCAGCTCACAGAAGGACAGATGAACAACGAGGATGAAGCTGCGCCACAACACCCAAAAATATAGCCCGAGCTGTTCATCGCATCCTGGCATTTGAATCCTTAGATTCAAAGAAATGTGAATCCCCCTCCACAGCTATTATAACAAAAAATACCATTAGAGAAATCGTTAGGTATAACCTAGGTTATATTTTTCTCCCAAGCTCTCATGTACTGTTAGCTCTTCTTTAGCTCTGAGGAGTCTTATGCGTTGTCCTAACATGCACACAGATATAAATAGAGCAGATTACACTGTTACCAACCACCAAAATATAGAACACAATATGCATAGGTGAGAAAATTGTTAACTCCAAACCATTGGCTGTCCTTTAAGCAACTGTTGATATGTGACAACATATTTGCCAGTAAGATAGCATCACAGTCAAATTGGTTTATCACCAATAACATTACTTATTGGTGATCACTTTATTATAGGCCTCTTAGTTCGAGTTTGCTGGTTGGTTATCACTCTTCTGCTGGCACAAAGCGGATGCAACTAGTGACCCACAAGAATTAGAAAAGTGGAAAGATCGAGCACAGGTAAATGAAAAAAATTTCCTTATAGAAATTTCTGCCTTTTTTTACAGGGGACAGTTTGGCTTGTTGCTGAATTTATTACGACCAACAGTTCTGTTTGCTAAGACAGTTACTTTTTTTTGTTTCTCTATAGATGCATAGGTATTTTTAAAACTCTTCAATACTGAAAATTCCACAGCAAGGCCACCAGGTGAAACGAATGAAAAACCCTAAGCAAACCTCCTCCAGTGCCTGAGAATTATTTAAACTAGGGTTAATTCCTCCCAGATTAACATGGTTTTGTTGCTCATTTCTTCCCACACAACGCTAATATAAACAGGAGTTTATAGGATCAAACACAGCAGGGATGCTATTAATATTCTTTACATTATGTTTTGGAATGGAGATGGTAAATAGGTGGTGCTGGGTGTGAGCTCGGTATCAGGTCACCAAGGAAACAACAAAGTGACTATTTAAAATTTGCACTTATTTGCAACCAGAATTTTGTCTTACTCAAACACTTTCAAGATAGGCTTGTGTAGTAAATTAACACTTATCACCACACAAAGGTTATTCAGTATAATTTCTGATTAAACATTTACGTCACTTGAATATTAAGCAAATCTTTAAGTATTTGCTCTGAGCTTCAAATTGAGTTATTTTGCAGCAAGCAAATCTGCAAAAATTTCTTTGAGAAAAACACAAGTGCGGTAGAAATTACAAGCAAAGAATAAAATGTATTGCTCCATCTTTTTTAAGGATAAATAGAAACTAATTAAATTGCAGGGGGACTATGATTTTGGAAAATGTATAATATATTTTGTCAGTGTCATGATTCGAAAATTTATTCAAGCTCACACAGAGAGAGTCAGAATGCAGAACTTAGTTAAATACAGCTATGTTTCCTCAAGTCAGGAACATAAATAGTATAGCGTCCCATTTTTGCTAACATTTTTCATCTGCAAGCTGTGATCAGGTGAGCTTAGAAATACCTGCCGGAGTTATTCACTTCCTGTCAAAAATTATAGGAAATATTATTATGCACAACGCTTTTTAATTTTTATACATACAGGTCATTTGCTTACTTGTTTTTGGGACAACTAGAGGTTGATAGCAGTTTGCCCTTCATATGAACTGATCTGATGCTTACCAACAGGAATCTGACTGCAGGCAGTATGGGGGTGAGGGGAAGCTGAAGCTTTTCATCCTTTCCAGAATTAAGTAATCAAATTAAGTAATCAAGGAGCGTATCAAATCTCAGTATTTGAGACTTCAACAAGAAAGACTACATTTCCTTCAAGAATGTAGGTGAACTAAAGTTGTCAGCATATCACAGACTATACTACTTTTCAATTCATGTAAAGCAATTACCATTTAAAATATCCCTTATAGGTATTAAGCACACACATTATGGTATGTTTACTCACACTGAATGGTGCTTTACTCTACAAACTGACCAATTTCAATGGAATATTTTCCAGAGCAGTAGCAAAACTTTGCTCCTGACAAATAGACAAAAGCTCAACAAGGCTTCTCATTCTAAATATATTTTAAATTCTCACCCAGAGGTGACTTCAACAATGTCACTATAAGAATGTTGTTCGGTCTCATTAAAAAAAATGAAAGGGAAGAAAACCAATAATCTCATCATACTTCCTTTAGTCACCGATTTTCAGAAGCTATTAACAGGTCTCCAGTCTTACTTTTTCAGTCTTTATCAGAAAGAGGCTACAAGTATTCAAGGAAGAGAGTCCTATTCATTTAAAGCTAAGTTTGAATATACTTAGGCATTGAATAAACCGTACAAAAGAAACTAGGTTGGATGTTGGTTTGTTTTTTTTTTTTAACTCAAGGAATATGGTTCTTACACTAAGTTGTGAGTAGCACTTGTTAGACGGATATGAGAACACATTTATGATCAGGCCATGCAGGCAGACAGAGCATGGCATTTTGGCATGGTAGAGGGCAGCAGGTGTCCTCTGAAAGATACTGAATTATGTTTGAGCTGGAGACAAATGGACTTTTCAAACCAGCGTATAGCCGATTTGTCAGAAAATATAAAGAAATCCTTATAATTTTCACCGTGTCTGATATGTAGATAAATAGCTATGTCAGCATTTTAAAGTCACAGGAATCCTTCTAAAACGTTTATTTATTTCTTAGTAGTTTCAGAAACATTTTCTAAACCCTAAGCCCCATTTTTCAGTGCTGATCTCAAAACACGAACAAGGAACCAACCTAACAGTACTGAAAACACTACTGAGTGCATGCAAATAATAACAGAATATAAATATTAAATGAAAGTGATGCATGAATACTATAGCTGCATAAAAGTAAAAGGGGAGAAACTTAATGCTTAACACTCTCATAAGTTTTACGATGCTGGGAAACACTACTTATGCAACCGGCCTAAAAGTTTGGCCCATTCTCTTTTCCCTCCTTTCACCTGCATGTGAAAATATCTGCACGAACCTGCGCTCAGTGCGAGAAAAACACCGCCTTATGGCAGAGCCCTGTGCCAGCAGCTACTCATTAATAAAAAGTTGCATAGAAATTAGGTAAGTGGATGTTTTTCATTGCATCCACTTTGTATTTTATTGAGGGGGTGGAGGGGCAGTAAATACAGAAAAGTTTATTTCCTATACAAATCCCCCTAAAGTGTTAAGTGTGCTATGTGTGTTACCACAGCCCTGCTCCCTTGCCCATCCCACCACAGGCATAATTCACTCTCAGCTTGCTTTGAGTTTAGAGTTCAAACTGAGGGACAACGAGGAATTTCAGTTAGAGGTTTATTTCTCTACAAAGTGGTTTAACTTCTGTTGTTTAATTGAGGGTGTAGAAGAGATGTTATCAAAGTCAGTAAAGAGCAGAACAGAACTGAAGAGAGCCTCCCTGGAGAGAGGGGCAGAGACCCACCGTGCCTTAGCCCCATCTCCACGGCCTGTGCCAATTCAGCCTTCAGGACTAAGGAATGGAATTCCTTCTATTCCAATTAATTTCATTCCAGTTTAGAAGATGATAAGGATAATAAGGAGTGCTAATGATTAATCAATTAACCTACAAATGCTTCTCTAACTGGTAAAGCTCTGAGAAGTATAGTGACCAAACAGCCTTCTATAGAGAACAGAAGAACAAACTACAAAGAGGATCATGATGAAAATCTGAAACCACTGGGAAAGGGAAGTCTTTTGTACTCTTGTTCACGTGAGGGCAGTGGAAGTTTCTTAAACAGAGAGCAAAAAGGTGTAATACAGTCCAAACTTGCAAAATTGTTTCATTAGACTGCAATAGGATTGCCTCTTACAGGTTGGCAAATAGTTTCACTTGGACTAGTGACAAATAACAAGAGCCTTGTTCCTGATCAAAGAATACTTTATAGCTTTCATCCACCCAGTGCTGAAGGTATACTTAGTTATATGATTCTATTTCTGGCTAGGGACTAGAAACCAGGACTCCCTACTCCAAGAGAGTATAACCAGAGAAGCTAAGGCAAAGTCATGCTCTTTTTTTCTGAGATGAACAAAATGCAGAAAAATGCTTTATTATGTCAAGGTTTGGAAAGCAACATTTTCTCACCAAACATTTTTACAAAGAAAATCCACATGAAAAAAGGGACAACAAAGGAACAGCTTTTGTTTCAGCTGCTGAGATGCATGCTGGTGGGGGTTTTTACTCTCTCTGTAAAGGTTTCTGAAGTACACCTTTCACACCAAACAAAATGTAGCCTAGGAAAACTCATATCCTATGATCCTTACATAAACAAAATTCACTGAACTCGAAAGGAATTAAAAAGAATACAGATGAAAATGCACCAAGATTAAGAGGACATGGGAAAAGGAAGATAATGGATTTGACAAGCTAATAGTCTTCCCAGAAACCTATGCAGCTACTCCTAACACTCTTTTGTGGTTGCTCTTTTTTCTGAATCTTTTTCAGCAAAATATATTTCAAACTAGATACGCCATATGATTTTCTTTTATAAACTCAGTGGGGTCCAGTTCTGTAAAGGCCGTCACATACCCAGTTCACCATGATAATTATGTTGACAGCAATAGTTCCTTCAACATTTAAGCCTGTTTTAAAAGGAGCAGTAATACTAACAAATAAATTCTGCAAATCTTTATACAATTCTCAAGCTATTTCGGTCTGTGTGTCTATGCAGAGGTGGTGTACCCCTGAAGCAGGTTTGCAAACTGTAGGACAGTGCATTTCACAGGAGAAGAAATAAGCAAAGAATTTGTTCAGTGCCGCAGGCAGTGGCACTGTAGGCTTGGCTGGTGATGCAAAATTACATTTTTGCTGCTATTATCTCATGCTTGCTGGAATGCTTATGATTCTGCTTGCTTCTATATTAATTGAGAAATTTCATGGCTATCTTGAAATATCCTATAAGGGGCATTAACCCAGCTTTGTGCTGCTTCTTCCTTTTGCTTCTGGCAATAGATGGCAGTAATCAGAAGACCTTTAAACTGATACCCAAGTAGGAACGTCGCAACAACTGTGCGGCAGAATTCCACCCTCTCTGCTCACAGCCCACCTTGTTCCACTAAAGGCCACCAGAATATATCATTTGCTTTGCAGAAGATTCCTAAAACGAATAAAAGCTTTTGCGATCATTACTGCACTCTCCGAAGTGAATAACCAAGAACTTTGGAAAATGCAAACTCAGATTTATATTTCATGGCTCATTATAATCCAATACAGTTTGCAGAAAAACAACGCAAAACTTATGCTTATTTATATTCTGGGCTGACCGGGCACTCCCAGTTTCGCCTGTTGCAGTTATTTCACTCTGCAGGTAAGAATTAAGGATTCACTGCAACAGAAAGAGCATGGGAAGCTCTGTGATCCTATAGTGCGGTGCCTCAGGCATTCACCTGTGGTTGGAAGGGGGCTGCAGACCTTTCTCCAATGACCTCGGGAACAGCTGCGAGTCTGGTTCTTTCACGATAAATAAATACAGCAATGCTAAGAATGTGCAGTATTTCCTCTGTAACAGTAAGATTCATAAATCCACAGTTCCTACCTGACCCCCATGCTTGAATTTTGCTATACTATGTCAATTTATAGATGGTAATTAGCTATATATAACCTAAAATTCTCTTAAGGGGAAAAAAAAAAGTCAAACAATACAATCATACAGAGCTGCTGAAATTTATCAGCTGCTAGATGCTTTTAAATATTCTCCTATTTCCATATAACCCTGAAATGGAAGACAAACAAAATTAATAATTCATTTTAGAATGACATCAGCTTCTTGTAAAATGCAAATTTCCTTCTGCCTAAACCCACTGACTCCTGGGGACTGCTATGCACCACTAATGCTGCTGGATTAACGTCAATTCCTTACTTCTTCCTGATTCTGTCTTGACTTTTTTTCCCTTTGTCCTGTAACTGTACCTGCCTGTCAAAGTGCTGTGCTGCAGCTTTCTAACACCATCTCCTGCTTGTTTGACTTACGCCGTTCTCTTCTTTTATACTTTGTCATAAATCTTTGCAAAGAACAGTGCTCTAGGCACCCTTGCTGCAGCGTAGGAAGCATTTTCTGACCAAATTTGCCGCCTTCTTTGTAATCTAAGTTATGACCTGGGAAAAACAATGAAGGATAAAGGGGCCATTGAGCAAAACGCTAATAAGACAAGTATTTGCTTAAATAATTCCAGTATTTATGTCAGATAGCCAAGATGAATAAAATGAACAAAGCCTAAATTATCATAATCTGTATGTGTTGCGGCTTAGATGGGACAACTGTCAACCCTTCACCCCAAATCAGAAAAGATTATTTAAAGCAGACACGACTTCCCACGGGAACCAAAAATTATAAAAGCAGGAAATAAACTCCATTCCCTCATAGGCCACATCTTCTTTGAAAAGACAGAAGGAACGCCTAGGGAAGTGCAGCCACAGTTTGAGACCTAGAAATCTCTGGACATTTCCCCCTTCCGTTCCATCATCATGGTGTGAGTTAGGAGAGGACCGACAACAATGAAATAATTTCTGGATTACTTTTGGTTTTAATTTACTTGATATTCTGCAACGTAATTATCCTATCTCCAGTGCACGCTCTCATAATTCTTCTTTTTGTTTCTCTCTTTTAATACAATTAATTCCAGGGTCACATTGCAGTGCATGTGCTGAAAACACCAGGGTGTTTCTAAAACGCAGTGCAATGCCAGGTAGATGTGCTGGAGCTATCTCATCACCCAAGGGCAGCAAAATGCTTTATTCTGGCTAATTATAAATGTACAGAAGCAAGCTATAATGTTCATAGTCCTACATAATACATCATTATTCCACGCAGGATACACCATTTTGAATGCAGTGTGAGTATTCAACGCATGAGGCCATTGTGTCACATAGACATTCTTTTTCATCTACTTTATGGATTTTCAGTGTTTCTTTATGGATGAAATAATAGAAATATGTTAACTTCACCAAACATTTTCCTGCATCTTCCAGAGAAGTGTTTGGTGTAATTCTGCAGTTCAAGAGAGAGCAGCAGATGCGGTGAAACCACGGGGATAATCCAGAATGGCTTTCCATAGGTTTGGACTGCAAAGTTAGATACAGTTCATGCTAGTGTGTTAGTAATATTCCTCATTAAGTAGCCAGCCAGTTTACGAAAGCACTACAAAGGTGTATTTGGTGTAGAGCATTCTATTATTTAAACATTTGTGATTATCTAGGAAGAAGCTACTGCTATTAGCTACAAAAATGGATAGCTTGCTACAGAGGATTGTACAGGCAGTGAACAGTAGAAATTATACATAAAATTTCAAATAAAAAGAATAGATACCATCACTTTAAAATACAAAAGAAATATTTCAGTAACGAACTGTGTCACTTTCATTTGACAGATGTTCATTCTGGGATCTGATATTGCACACGTCTTCCTGTGAGTGGAGTCCAAACTGCTTTCTCACCTTCAGGACACTGTTTTAAATAAGCTTAATTACTACCTGCATTCACTAGTTTTCTGCAGGGTATGTGCACTCTGCAGTTGGTTTCGGAATACTGAGCCTTTGGCAAAGAGCAAGCATAAAATTATCTTTGATGTCTTGCCCCTTGAAAGTATTTCTAGATACCTGAAGCAGACAACTGACAGCTTTATCAAAAGCTGGGAATTTGCCATCATTTCAGCATCAGAATTTCTGAGTCTGTCCCTACAATGCATGCCCTTTCTGATGGGTAGATAAAAAATGGCATCACAGAAATTAAGCCAGGCACTCATTTCTTTTGAAGGTATATTCTTTAATATCTGTCAATATATTAAATGTGTCAAGAGTGTTAGAGGACATCTTTGAGAAAGCTACCAACATGTGCTTTACATGCACTGCTTGCTTTCCTTTCAAGTCTGTCATCATCGAAAGGCAGTATTTTTGCATTCTTTGCTTGCTAGAATAGCAGCAGGAATGCGTTCCTCAAATTTAACCACGAACACACTCATAGGCAGAGTATCAACCCCCGCTCCCTACTGAGCAGTGCAAAGGTAACTTGGAAGGTCTACACTGTGAAGTGTCAACAGTTCAGTGACTACCCCAGGGCTACTCCACCAAGTTCACTGCGTGGGCAGAGTCTACAGCTATAAAACCTTACCCACAGTCATGCTGACAGGGCTTGTTAGCTCAGACACAGCAGCGCACCACAGCAAGTATTCAGCATCGGCACCCAGCTGGCTTACCCTGAGGTCCACCGAGGCTGCCCCTGAATCGCTTTCCCAGCTAACTGGAACCAGGTCAATACCCCATTGGGTTTCTTCGCATCCACCCTGCAGACATTCATGTGAGGCACCTCTGGATTTCCGCAATCCTGCGTAGCCTATCCATCAGGCTGGTTTCTGGTTGTCTAGTATCAGTTAGAGCATCCAGCAGATGCTGTGAACTACACCTTTAATAATGATACCAAGCAGTTTCTCACATCAGCTCGTGATCCCTGGAGAACAGTTTGAATCTCAATTATTATCAAAAGCTCATTTTACTTAGATATAATCTTTTGTAAATGTCTATAAAGAGGAAAGTATGTTCAGAACACAAACATTTAATCACACGTGCATCCGGAGTGTCAAAAAAACATGGTAAAGCACTACAGAACTTTTACAGCCATTTACTGCCCAGGTCATCAGAAAAAAAGCAGACCGAGAGTCACAGTCATTTACCACATTCTCTCACTCAGCAAAATTTTTTAGGATGAAGTGCAAGTACTGAAAATGCTTAGTGTTTATCTATCAAGTAATGTCATTGTAAATATTAGAATTTATTGCACTTATTAAATCGTCGAAAGCATCTATTCTGTTGGCATTTAGAATTGGATACAGGCTGAGGCATGAAAAAAAATTACCTATGGCAGCACTTATCTAAGTGCCACTTCTTAAAGCCCGTGCTGCGTCAACTGTCACATTGCTCTCCCACAGGAACAACTTTATTTAATTTTTTAAAGTACAATATATATATATATATATACACACACTACTTCAGCTAGGAAGATTTAATGTAACTACAAATGAAGGTTAGGGTCAAAATAAAATTCAGCTCCCGAAGTATTTCTTCAGTTTTTAATACTGCTCCAATAACTATTGCTGGACTTTAAGGAGAAAAAAAAAAAAAGGGAGTCCTTTTTCAATGTGACAAAGCGCCCCAACAATCAGCTTGCCATAAGGACATTGACAGGGATTTCACAGTGAATTGTCCAATTCTGAGCTGATATTAGCCAAGATTTTTTGGAATTTGGAAGAACGTTATAAGCTGACAGTGCAAAGTTTAAGACTCTGGGAACATCTTACATGTAATTATAAATGACAGAAGGAAATTGCAGTGTACCCTCTCCCTACTGAAAAAGCAGGGACGTGACAAACATGCATCTGAGTTATTGGTATTCTGCTCATTATACGGTTGATTTCTGCAAATAAAAATGGCTAAGACGTTAATCAGAAGATAGATAATTACATGAATAATGAGAAAGTCTATGACATCTTCAAAAAGAATAAAAGTGGAATGACCTTTCCTACATCAGGATGGGAACCTAGGTAAAAAAAGACTCTACTGTTTTCAGCGATATTACTCTAGTTGTGCTGTTCGTTGACTGAGATTGCAAAAGTAGCTATTACAATACCATATGTAACAGCAGTGATTCATTTACTCTCATATTCCCTGGCAGCCAGTATTTCCTAAGTTTGGTAGGAAACTTTTCTAGTGTCAGAGGGTAACAGACTACTTTCTGCTCTGCTATAGCACTGTAATAACTGTTCAGCTAGCCAGTTAAACCAGCACAACGCTGAACCAGCAGTGTGCCCAGGTGGCCAAGGCGGCCAACAGCATCCTGACCTGTATCAGGAATAGTGTGGTGAGCAGGACTAGAGAAGTGATTGTCCCCCTGTACTCGGCACTGGTGAGGCCCCACCTCGAGTACTGTGTACAGTTTTGGGCCCCTCACTACAAGAAAGACATTGAGGTGCTGGAGTGTGTCCAGAGAAGGACAATGAAGCTGGTGAAGGGTGTAGAGCACAAGTCTTATGAGAAGCAGCTGAGGGAACTGAGGCTGTTTAGCCTGGAGAAAAGGAGGCTGAGGGGAGACCTTATCGCCCCCTACAGCTGCCTGAAAGTAGCGTTGGTGCCTGTCGGTCTCTTCTCCCAAGTAAGAAGTGATAGGGCAAAAGGAAATTGCCTCAAGTTGCCCCAAGGGAGGTTTAGATCGGATATTAGGAAAAAATTCTTCACCAAAAGGCTTGTGAAGCACTGGAACAGGCTGCTCAGACAAGTGGTTGAGTCACCATCCCTGGAGGTATTTAAAAGACATGTAGACGTGGCACTTAGGGACATGTTTAGTGGTGTATTTGGCAGTGTTAGTTTAAGGGTTGGACTCAATGATCTGAAAGGTCTTTCCCAACCTAAATTATTCTATGATTCTATGAAGCACTGCTACAGCACTGCTCTTGATTTTTCCCAAACAAGTAAGAGCAGAAAGTAGCTGCACTATACTGAGTGATACAAATAAGAAAAAAACTCACATCTCTGGATCTGGGTTACACAACAGCATTACATGTCTAAGAACACAGCCTCAAGAAAAAAAGCACGCTCAAAGCTAGCACAGAAGAACAAGATAGTGAAAGGTACAAAGGCAGAGCAATTCAGGTGACCTGAGCTATCCAAAGGAGTGAGATCTCCCTGGCTCTGCATTCTACAGCCAAGAAAAACAAATACAACATAATCAAGGTTTTATGGAAAACATCATTCTGTTGTAGCTGACAACTCACCAATAACAGAAAAAAGGAAATTTATTGTTTGGGTGTTTATTTTAAAAATAGGACTGCATGTAAAAAGCGAGTTTCCTAAGCAAAAGCACGCTTGCTCACAGGCAGCCGGGAGGAATACGTGCTCCCCACTAGCTCCTATTCTTCGTTCTCTGTTTATGCCAGAGACGAATCAAAAATATCCAGGGCTTCTCTCCCTCCCTAATTCCTGCAAAGTCATCTCCTGCCTATCTTCTCAGGTTCTCCTCCAAAGCCCAGAGTCATTTGACTGTTCCAAATCAGGAACAGTATTTTTAATTTTGCCATAGAACACCAAGGTTGACATTTAGAGACAACATATGTAAATGTAGCAGTTACCCAATTTGAAGCTCATGTAAAGCTTAATTGTCTATTATTTGAAGTTTACATAATGTTAACTGCTTCATATATATTTGGAGGATTTTCTTAAAAAGCGTTTCCTCCCGAAATGGGTGATTTTTTGAGATTACAGAACAGATTGTTTTGCATATTCCAAGACAGACTGATCTGTATGGTTTTGACTTGGACATGGGCAGCCCTGTTTGAAATACAAATTATCATCCTGATTCTCAAGACAAATTATACTGACACTGGCAAGAAAAGAAGCCAAGTTTCTCTATAGCAATCGTAGTGCTGACCCACAAGTAACACTTGGAGCCCTTTTGCATGTTTTCAGGTTTATTAGATAGCTGTTGTCAACAGTGCGATCCCCAGTCTTGCTCACCCGTTGTCCCATACGTACAATAGCAACCGTGGATCCATTACAGTTCAGCTGAATCTCCTAGATTTGCAGATCCACTATTTACTTCCCATTTTATAATTTATATTGCCACACACAGACCACATGGAAATGAAACACGTGCTTGTTCCAAGCTCTGTCTCAGAAATTTTGCATTTCAGTGTTGGAAACCAACTTTAAAGGTTATATCATAACAACACACCCGTACTATAAGGCCCTCAAGGGCTTGGCAATCAGAACAAAATTGACAATAAATAGTAATAACAGTCAGAAAGAAGATAAGTGTAACGAGCCATTTTTTCTGAGAACTTATGGGTGCTACCTAACTTAAAGACACCACCCTTTGATCTCCTTGTCTTCTGTGAACCGGATCTCTATCGAAATGAAAAAAGCCTGTCTGTTGCCGAATGGTAAAGGACAGATTAAACAACCAATTGCCTAACCTGCCTAATGCTATCTAGCAATGCTGTATAACTGAAAGCAAACACTTTGTTCTCCCCAAGGATACATCAAAATTTCAAGGCCAGAAAGACTGGATCTATTGCTGTTCAAGGCTGCTGCATAAACTTCAGATTCAAATGGGTTCCGCACTGCTGCAACCCCTCTGTATGCCTCCTTTCGTCTTTCAGCATAACTAGCGCTTTCTGCTTCTCAACAACAATGCAGCTGAGGTCCTAAGCCCGGCACACACTTTATCTCACTAAGTTGCATTATTTATCATGTCCTTTAGGCACTAAGGAGCCACATTAACTAACTAGGTAGATTCTACACAAGCCCTTGTGAGGCCTTCCTTAAAAGAGCCATGGGGACAACCCACCTGTCATTTGTATCTTCTCACTTATGGTGTTTTACAAAAGCAGACGCGTAAGGCTTGAATCCCTCATTAGTGTGGAGCAAGAATAAAAGCATCAAAACCAATGAACTATATTTAAAAATCACAGTAAGGACAGGATCTGTATTTGTAAGATGCTGATGATCCAGAACTTCTAAGTGAATAAATGGATGTATCATCATCCACGGAAAAAATGCAGACAGATCCTAAAAGCTGCAGTGCAACAGATTTTACATTGTGCTTTCACTGTAATACAGGTACTCGGACAGTTCATATATTCTAAAATATTATTTCTATAGTCTAGTATTGAAATAATATGTTTGGACATAATTAACTTTACTGATATACACTTTTTAAATTTTACTTCTTTTTTTAATATCTTTGGAAACAATGACCCAAACTACAGCTTACCTTATTAATAATCTTGGACTGAAAAAATGAGATTGCCAAATTTACAGTACAAATTTAAATATGAACAACTTCATAGTTTTAGATTCAAAACACCTTTGAAAAGCGGAGTACTTAGTTTAGGTGCCTTATTACAAACTCAGAGCCTTACACAGAGCGTGATCACAAACGTCCTTCATGTCCCCAAATTCCTTGCAAGTCAGTCAGGAAATTTTAGACTCATTTCTGGAAGTACCACCTACCAATTAAATATTGATGTACAGGCTTGGCGGTTTATTGTAAAATCCTTCTGACTCCAATAGCACAGATCTCAAATGACTTTAATAATTCATATGATCATACATTCTATTTTGTACTCATTTATTCCTGGCATTTTAAAAGGACAATCTTTATCTTGCTCAATTACAGAAAACGTGAAAATACAAACAGACACCCAGAAACAAATCACCATGACAGCACAAGCTGCCCTACGTTCACTGCCACTGAATTCCCACTTCTCATCGAGGGCCATCAACAATTTAACATCTGTTAAACCAGTGCAGTTTAACATCTTTGTCAGCAACATGGATGGTGGGATTGTGTGCACCCTCAGTGAGTTTACAGACAACGTCAAGCTGTGGGGAGTGGTCGACATGCTGGAGGGAAGGGATGCCATCCAGAGGGATCTAGACAGGCTTGAGAGGTGGGCCCGTGTGAGCCTCATGAAGTCCAACACGGCCAAGTGCAAGGTCCTTCACGTGGGTCAGAGCAATCCCAAGCACAAATACAGGCTGGGCAGAGAATGGGTTGAGAGCAGCCCTGAGGTGAAGGACACGGAGATGTGGGTTAATGAGAAGCTCAACGTGACCTGGCAATGTGCACTCACAGCCCAGAAAGCCAAACGCATCCTGGGCTGCATCAAAAGAAGCGTGGCCAGCAGGTTGAGGGAGGTGATTCTGCCCTGCTCCTCTGCTCCTGTGGGACCCCACCTGGAGTACTGCATCCAGCTCTGGGGCCCCCAAGATAAGAAGGACATGGACCTGTTGGAGCGAGCCCAGAGGAGGGCCACAAAGACGATCAGAGGGCTGGAGCACCTCTCCTATGAAGACAGGCTGAGAGAGCTGGGGTTGTTCAGCCTCGAGAAGACAAGGCTCAGGGAATACCTTAGAGCAGCCTTGCAGTACTTAAAGGAGGCCTACAGGAAAGATGGAGAGGGACTCTTTATCAGGGACTGTAGCGATAAGACAAGGGATAATGGTTTTAAACTGCAAGAGGGTAGATTTAGCTTAGCTATTAGGAAGAAATTCTTTACTCTGAGGGTGGTGAGACACTGGAACAGGTTGCCCAGACAAGTTCTGGAAGCTCCATCCCTGGAAGTGTTTAAGGTCAGGTTGGATGGGGCTTTGAGCAACCTGGTCTAGTGGGAGGTGCCCCTGCCTATGGCAGGGGGGTTGGAACTAGGTGATCTTTAAGCTCCCTTCCAACTCTATTATATGATTCTATGAATTCATTTAAATACAAATTATGTGAACATCTGAACCAAGAAAAACACGATACTCTTTTGGGAAAAGCCTGTGATGACAGACAAGATCTTATGATCACTAAATTGAGACTTTAATGAGTCAAAAAGGAAGCATATTTGAAATTTGAGAACTTTCATGGATATTCCTACAAATTTTTCAAACAGTAAGAGGCCCTGTTCTCAACAGCTCAGATGGCACAGAAAGAGTGGTGGTTTCTCCGTTTTGCCGCAGTGATTCAAAGAGCTAGAACACAGGACCATGTCTTTAAAAAACTATTAGAGAGGCTGTATCTCTTCTCATTGTATTCACATTTTTAGTGCAATTTTAGGCCTTGGATATCACATGCAGAAATTATATTTAAGTAAAAATAATATGAAGGTAAATTCTAGAAGTGCTAGAAAATAAAACTTTTCTGAGGTGTATCTGGAAAAATGAATTATTTTAACAAAGTTACATTTTTTTGTTGTAAATTACCAGAAATACATTTGGATAAAAATCCACATAACCTGAAATTAATTTGCAACTTGACATAAATTGTCTCTACAATTCTCCAACTTCTGAAAAAGTTAAACAATTTTACCTCAGAACTCATCTCTTAAAGAGCAAGCTGACCTTTAAAGAAATTAATGTTTACCAAAATATAGATGTTGCAAAATACACCTTTTGAACATAGTGATATTGCTATTTCCTCTCTCCAACAAAAATATTTCAGGACCTGTAACACTGAAGCAGACTTTGTATAATACTGGACTGAAGGGTTTTTAATTTTTTTTTTTTTTGTAGGAATAACTCTACATTCCTGCAGCAAGTACCTCTGTCCTCCTCCTGCCTCAATGAAGGTAAAACCTTTTCTACTACACAGAGAAATTTCACGTAAAGTAAAAAGGTTGTGGATTACTTCTTTTCTGAGCAGGTACATAACAGGATCTCTAACAGTGTGCCTTTTCCTTTCCTCTGAGAGACAGAAAAAAGTAATGTAATAGATAATTTTACAGAAGTCATTATAAGCTTGAACAATTTTGAAAATAAGACATGAGGAGTGACTTCTCCAGTGAACTGAAGCTGACAGAACAATTCTGTTAAATGTGATTGGGAACAAAACTATTGTTGAATATATGCTGTTGATACTATGATAATATCCAGGGCTTGGGAGAAAGTCAGCAGCATATTTTACTTCCAGTTCTATACTATTGTATAGAACTATTATAAATCATTCACACAGGCGTCCAAAAAGGGGTACATGTTCTCATAAACCGTCCAGACACAGATATTATGCACTGAATATGCAGGACTATACTGCCTTGCTCATAAATTATTTCTCATGATAAGCATATTCCTATCTGCTCAAGAGTGAAGTCACTTTGTGTGCTTTTTCTCCACCAAAAACAATACCAGGGCTCTGCCAAAGCATATCCAGTTCCACTATTTGCTTTCTATAGGGTCTTCTTCAGAGCTGTCATTAACATATCAAAGCCACCTGAAGCCAATTAGTTATGTAAATTATGCTTCAAAAATAAACTAACACCACAGCTACATCCAGCTTTCATAATGTTACAGGTCAAAAAGTTATGTTGTCTCCAACTCTGGTCTTCATCTTAGCATAGCCAGTTTCTCTCTTCACTAGATAGTTACATAATTAAGGAATTACTCAAGTTTCTCTGAAAGATTTAATTATCTGCAGCAAACAGGATGCTCTGCATCCTGGCCTCCTCTGTATATGTTCTATCTTAATTTTTTTCTTTTCTTAATCCTATTATCATAATAGCCACACCTCTATTGCTCTTGTGCTACGTAAAAGAGGTTGCTACCCCATTATTTTAAATATTTAACCTGAAAGGGGAACTTAGACATTCAGTATGCCATTAAACACTTATTTGTCCTGTTTCTTTACATGACATAGCCTACTAATAATTTGTTCTTTTATGTACTATAACCAAACAGTTACTGAGAAAGTCATCTTTAGTGGCATGACTGATGTCCACAGGGAAAAAGAAATTTGAGCTTTCTATTCTATTAAATATCCACTAATGCAACAATCTCTTCTCTAAAATTTAGCTGTGTTTATAGAAAGTGACAATTAAACAAATGCTTAAGTGTTTCAGTAAGTCAGAACAATACTGTGTCACCGATGCACACTCATTTTTTCTTCACTTTGTTTCCTAAGCATTGTACATACAAGGTCACTGTGCTGAACCTTCTCATGGCAAGCAAATGCACTGAAACCAATTGGAGTATTCACAAGTGAGATGAGTACAAGTTCGCCCAAAGACGTTCTGGTAGAGAAAAACTTGATAAATTTTAATTCTGGAGTTCCTTCTGAGCTCTAGAAGTCAACGCCCTTACAAAATCACAAGCTGAGTTTAAAAAATGTTGAGCACCTCCCTGGAAGCTAACTAGAATCAGATTCAGTCATTAATGGAAAGTTCTAGTAGCATATCAACTGTTTCTTTTGTTGTTTGCTTTGTACTTTGCATCCAGAATGCTGTGTCAAAGCCCTTGAGGCAAAGCTTTTTCATTAAATTACATATAAATTGAAAACGATAAATGTAATAGAGGATTTAGGCAGCAATGGTTTTTTTTATGGGCAACATGTTTCCCATGCCTGCCTGATTTGATAAAAAATAGTCGCTACTGAGTGTATCTGATAGCAAGTGGCATAGATGATAGTACCTAAGGCTTTCTTTAAAAAAAATACAAAAACCTTATTAGAAATAATATTGGTCATGAAATAGTTTTCTATTCAAAATTCTAAAATATGATCCATCAATAACGAGCAAATATATCTGACTTGAACACTGAAGTTTAATTCATCGTTTGTGGTGAGAAATAAAGATGTTTGGAATACAGAATGGGATATTCTCAGGGAAAAAAAAAAAACCCAAACATTCTTCTCACCGTCACTTATAGTCACAAGAACTAGAAGCATACTAAATTTTGGAAAAGCAATTATTGGTGTCAACATAATTCACAGTATTGTAAGTGGTTTGACTAATTATCAATTTATTTCCACTAGAATAGCTTCCAACTCTAGGCTGTACATCTGCTTCCGGGACCTGATGCAGTGCCAACAGAAGCTTAAGGAAAGGTCCAAATTGATTTAGAGGAGTTTTGTATCAAGAGCTTATCTTCCATTTCAGCAGAGAAATATAACTACCCATGGCATCTTTCACATAGTTCCCTTCATCTAGGAATTCACTTCCCTGATAGCATGGATATGCATTGAAAGCAATTTCTCACAAAGCTAACTACACACTTCCCTTTTTCGTCCTCTACACATATGTCTATAGTTGGCAAAATGGACAACGATGCTTCAAACAAAGTGGATTTAAACATGTGCTGTAACTCTCGTTTATACCAAGGCCTCTTACACTATCAAGGTGAAGAGGGTCATTACACTGAGATCAGATTACACTGAAACAAAGCCACATGCCTCTGCCCTCAAAACACAAAGGAATTAAGTGTTCCAGAATTCTAGACTCTTGCATCAATTCCTTCTGTTTCAGAATAAATCTCCTTTAAATATTCTGTTTGATGTCAAAGGGCTGGAACAAACAGACCATAGTTAAACTAATATTTTCATTGATCTCAATGGGGCTGCTTCTACTCAGTGTTATATCCATAAACAGACAGAGAATTTTGAAATACCTGACTTTCATTAGTTGGTTATGATTGGCATAGGTTCAAATAAAACCAGAATTAGGCCCAGGGAGTCAAGAAAAACCAAAATTTTAGATGAAAGGAATTTTGATGTGACTAAGACTGCTAGCTTAAACGCCTTCAGATGTGGTCTTCCTCAACTGAAATCTACGAATAACATTGCCAAGAGCAGAAGTTTCAGATCTGGTTCTCTTCCATTCATTTAGCAAATTTCAGGTTAGAAATTGCCTTCTACTCAATCGATGGAAAAAACAACACTTGCACAAACAAGCAGCAGCAGTTTTTCTGTTCTCTAATCACACATGCTACGTCTCTGAAATCTGTATTTCTGAGTAGCCCTTTCTTTGCTTGCTACCTCACCTCCCCAGGCACGAGCTGTAGGGAGGCGTGAGGATGCTCCCCAGCCCGCACACTTTGCACGGGAAGAGATCCTGTCCCTGCACCTGTGGTACTCTCTACCCCTGCCAGTACCGCGATTCCAAAGCGGTCCAGCCCTGTCGAGATAGGCTCCACAATGTTTTACAACATTACCTTCTTAATGTAGCAAGTTCATACACTTCATACACAATTTGCATCACTAGTTTATGGTGGCAGATGAAAACAAATGTCAGCACCTTAACAGCTTGCTCCAAATTCACGTTTAGCATTCAGACCTAGTTAGGAAAGTAGCCGATTACCAGCCTTGCAGTGATGCAGAAAGCCTTCCTCCAGGGCTGATAGTTCAGCCCGGTGGAAATGACTGAGCCGGTCTTTATTTAGAACCTGCTGGAGCCTGGCTGTGCGAAATGATAAGCCAGTTCTAACCAAATGAGTACTTACTGCTCCTGTTCCAGCTGTAAGCGAGCATCAGTTGCAGAAGCGTAGCATGCAAAAAATGTAAAATCAAAAGGGTGTCATTGCTCTAGTACTAGCAAAAGAACTGTTGCTGTTATTCCAGCAGACTGCTGCCTTTAAGAGAATTAAACGCTGACAACTTTGTTTGCTCCCTATTTAAGATGATTGAAGTCAGATTATATTACAACCTCTTCTACCTCCAACTCCCTGTGTGGTGTGACTCCCATCCAAAAATAAATCTTGAAAACATAATTGATTATACAGGACAATGCTAGCTTTCATTTTCAGTTAGGAGCTGAGGTGGCAGACTGGGCAATGCTGATGAATACTAAACAGCCTGCTGCGACTGACTTTACACAACTATCACGCCAACCCTGTAACATACTTAAGCACATAAAAAGTAGAAAGTACAAAGTCCAAAATACAAAAATTTAAATTATATGGAGATGAGCACTGTATACTGGGAGAAAAAAATTGACCCATTAACGTCTATTATTTCAAGATTCAACCCTCCTCTAAAAGCTAGTTTCCTTTGCATTTTTTATCTTATTGACAACAGCATTACTCTAAGAGAAAAAAAACGACAACAAACTATTTAATCATGTTTTAGACATACTTCCCTAGTAGATAATGTTTTACGTACAGGTAAGCCTTCTTAAAATCTCATTATCAATTGTGAAATATTTCTCTGACATGTCTTGTGAGTGACACCTACATGGAAATATCAAAAATTTTACTCTTTCACAGATAAATTCTCACTACTGTAAATAGAGGCTTTCAATATGTTTAGTAGTCTATATGGAAAAGCTTGAGGTTATCAGCTGCCCAGATTACCTGACCAGAATCAAGTTATGTGTAATAATTTTATGACAGTTCAGTGAAGCAGATTCTACTCATTTTGCAATGAAATGCTGAAACATCTGGTGGGATAAATTCAGCTAACACACAGGTAACAATTTAGTATTCCCATTTGATGCTAAGTTTCCTTATTTTGATTTATTTTTTCCCCCCAAGGGGAAGAATAGGCTAAACTTTCAAAAAAATAAATGAAAATCCCAAGCAACTTTTTTCAAGGAATCTATAAACGACCTTGTCGATATGCTTTAATTCAACAAGTTGAAAACACATCCCTTTTTTTTTTCTCCAGTTATATGATGGGACGGTCAAACTGACAATGAAAAATAGTCATCCAATGTGTTTCAGCAGTGCTTCATGGAAAAAATATCAAAATAAACACGATCCCTCAAACCAGTTCAATTTCATCCAGTTAGCACTCTCTGATGGAAAACATTTCTCTCTAGTTTGAAAACCCCTTCAGGGAATACTTTTTGTCAAGTATAGTCAGAAATAATAAGAACCAGCTGTAACAGTGAGAAGTCCTTTTAAAACTACCAAATACCCTCACCTGAACTCTTGGTTAAAGCATCTAAGGCCAAATATACCCTTAACAGACTGTTCTTCCCTATAGAATTGTTTAAGCATATGTGTGAAATGAATAAAACGATATTTAGGAAAAGGAAAAGTAGATTGCAGGAATGGCTACAGCCTTTTCTAACTGAGTGCAGTCACAGCTGCAAGGAGCAATGTGGCATCCCCCTCCCCAAACTAACAAAATGTGTCAGGAGAAGGCACTGGAGAGTAATGCAAAATATACTGGTTTTCATCCAACTCTGGCTAAAATAAAACTTTTTTATTTTAGTTTTAAGCAAAAAAAAAAAAAATCTCTTTTTTTTTTTTATTTTGGGTCAGATCAAGATTAAAGTTGCATTCCCTAAATCAGTCAGAGGTTTCACTTTCATCTATAGAGTATACAAAGATGGAGCTCCTAGGCGTTTGGTTCCTAATGCTCCTGGTGGTCTCTGCGTTTGGCCCAGCAAAGGAACAGCGAGCGGGGCTTGACTCTTTTTTTTGTAGTCAAGTAATAAGCAGAAATGGCAGCTACATTTAAGCTACTGGGAACCTACCCAAGTTTCTGGGTGGGCTTACGCTTCTCATGAGAAAATCCAGTCTTAATTGGTTAAATGCTTGCTTGAGTAGACATTTAAAAACTGCTGCGACGGTGTTTGACCTAAGCTAGCAGAGCAGCACCAACACCATTCATTAAGGCTGTGTTATCAAGGATGGTCGCCCTACTGCAGACCCTTCACAGCTGCATGAACCAGTCAACTCATTCTGAATTTGTGTTTAGTTCAAGTAACTCCCCCCACCCTATGCCATTTTAGGTTGCTGAATAGGAATAAAGCAAAGGTTCCCAGTTAGTTTACCAAGTTTACCAAGACTTTACTCTGTAAAAGAGAGCACTTTGCCTTCTAGAGCTGCTACCCTTGCTGAAGTCTGGCCAGAGCTCATGGAGACGGAAGACCTATATGGAAACGTATTCCCCGATGAATGGGAGCAAAGAGCTCCTTCTTTCCAAATGCTGGTGCTACAAGACTGAAGGTCATCTGAGACAGATCTCATAATGGGGAAAATAAAGAAACTGGTAGGAGGACACTGGTTATAGGAAAAAATGGATATTTGAAGAGAACTCACGCAAAGGAATATATAGATGGAAATACTGGCCTAATTTCAATTTATTCCTATAGTAATGTGTTTCTCCGGTGTCCTAGAGAAGGATTAATTAGAACTATAAGCGGTGAAAGTTAGCAGGGTTTTGCAGTACTGATCTAGTCCTCAACACAGTCAAACCTCTTTGAGAGTTAGCTGCTGTATTATGGCTTGTGAATGCTATTTTTCCTAACCATGTATTCTTCGGCAGAGCAGCCAAGAGTGATTACTCATTTACGCAGACGATAAAAAAAGTGGCAGTATAACTCTCTGGGTTTGTCCCTGCTGGGCAGAAGTCACAAGCCCGTAACCCGAAGGCTAACGAAGGAAGGGCATCCTAGGTCATTCAAGACACTCAACTTTAGCTAGTTCTTGAAAAGAATAGAAATAGAACAACAGGATTTTGTATCTCAGAAAGGACTAACGTAAACATGTTAGAATAGCAGAGGTGAGCGATTCTTCTTATATACTTGAATTCCATAAAAACTAAGCGGGGGGGGGGTTGTTTGTTTTTAAGAGAACTTCATTCCTTGACACACTCGAATCCCTCTCCAGGCTGCCAAGTAAGGTCAATGCTTATCAATGCATATATAAAACACTCTAGAGACTATCCTAGCCTCTAATGATGACACCTAATAATTACACCTGATATCACACAAGTTGTCATTTCTCATGTTCGCCTTTAAATGTCTCATTGGCACTACTTAAAACATGATCAATGTTTATTATTTCTTTCTCATTTTTCTCTGCCGCGCATTGCAAAAAAAGCGAGAAAGAAAATATTTTGGTGGAAATCCTTACTAACTCTATGGATAGCAAGAGTCCGTCCTTAAACTTACAATTTTACTGCAACAATGTCAACTTCCGCCTTCACCTCCCACTGGTAAATTCTGCATAAGAATTCTAGTCACGGCTCTCTCAGAGATAGAATCACCCATCAAAAGAGGGGTTTTCCATCTGCTTTCTTCTATAGCTCAGTTGTTCTAGTCAAAGAATTTCTTATTATTACTATCTAGAAGAAATAACATTTCATCCATATTTTGAAAGTAGTTAAACGTTATGTTCACAAAGTGAATGTCAGCACGATCAATTACTTCCATGAAGTTTCCCAGATGTGTTCCATGAAAAAAGAGAAAACATCTGAAACTAGGCATTTGCCTATTAATTATCTCTCTTCTGTGATTATTTCCTTTTATGATAGCTATGTATTATTTTTCTTGATCACCTTTCAAAGAGATATGATAATTTCCAGCAATCCAGAAAAAAATATTTTTAGGAAAAGTGAAGGTAATCATAAAAAGACAAGTAAATAATGCATTTCAGTTTAAAACTATTATTTCACTTTAAGACAGTGTCTGCATATAAGGAAGTAGGGCAGAACAAAATCAAATATTAATATTGCAAAAATGGATCAGTCCATGATAATGAACAGAGCATTGACAATATCTTATCATTGTCCCTGAAATCATCTGTGTTCGGGTAAACCTTCACGAACCTATACTGAATCAACAAGATACTTAAGATTACTATGAACTGAGATGTGAGACCACCAGAGGCTCTCCTCCATTGGCAGCTAAAACCATAGAGAAATTGCTGACCTCTAAATCTATAATAGGATTCAAGAACTGCCTCAAAAAAGCAAATTAAGCCCATTTTATGTCCCTTATTTTTTTTATGTTTGTGTTAAATGCACGCAACTTTAGAAAAAGGTATATTCACAGTATTGTCAGCATAATAAGCATTCTCTCCATTATTAAAACATTCTTCCTGGCATTGGTGACGGCTCTGTGGGAAGAACTCCCTCATTTTTTTCAATTGATTTTAATGATTCACAAAAATAGTGATGATGGGAGATATATAGTAGGTTGAGATACAGAAACCTGTTTTCCTTTTCTTGAGCTTTATACAGTCTATGTCGCATGAATTACCTACTTTCAAAAGAGAGCAGGAGAAAATGAAACAGACGGAGAATAAGACCATTGGAGGTTTGATTAAGCTCAGTTGGAAATACTGTGTGCTTCTATGTCCTGTCTGCATGAAATAAGCTTTAAAAGAAAAATACCATCCTTCCCCATCCCCACCTCACATGAAAATGATTCTCTATTGAGCTAAGTCTAATATATTTTACTTTGAGGCATGAAGTACTTCCTTAAAGACAATGGAAATAAAGCTTTTATTTTATGACAGGGAAGGTTAAATTGAAGCACTCTTTTTTTTATTTGACATTTACAAATAGCAGAAGTCATACAGTAATAAAATAATAATGAAATTATAAATAGGTTACTCTTCATTTGAATTGCAAAGATGTGCTTTTATGCTTTCCTCAGAGCTCACACATGTTGGTGTATAATGACCTACTGAAAACAACCCCTTAGTGAGAGCTAAAATGAAAAGTTCATGGGGCAATATACTGTCCAATAAAAATTTCACCTTTTCAGCCTATGTAATTTTACAGTAATATGTACAACTTCAGTTTTACAGTGCCTTTTATACAGATATCTCAACCTGCTTAACCAGTGTTAATTAATTCATCTTCATGACCCCTGAGGGATTAAACAACTTGGCCAAATTTAAAGAGAATAGATGGCACAGTGAGCAATAAACTAAATATACTGAACCTTCAAACCTAACTATTAAAGTAGTGGGGAGAAATCTAAAGCAGACGAGAGAAGGAAAACCATTTCTTTAAATGTATTTAATATTTAGCTCCCACTCCTGTTTATATCAGTATATGCCAAAACACGTTTCCTCATAGCTCAGCCTGACGAATTGCTTTGTGACATTTCAGAAGTGGTAGAGAATCATCTACCCATGGTGACTGTCGTTCTCACGTATGTGAGAAACATTCTCACACAGTGTTTAATATTCCATACACAGAATGTGGGATAGATTTTCTATTTTGGCCAAATAAGAGCTGGGGGGGGGGGGGGGGGGGGGGGGGGGGAAAAGAGTACTGTCTTGGATGTCTTGGATCACAGAGAAACTGTCCTATTACAAAAAAGCAATTCATGCGATCTTAGACATTTGCTTTTCGCTTAACTAGTTCTCACAAAAAAATCAAACTTCCATACATTGCAAGTCAAAACAACTGACCTGCAGGCAAATAAAGACATTTATTTAAATGCCTAACATTGATGTAGATGTTCAAATTAAAGCTTGATTTTGAAAGCTTTTTTTCTTTGCTTTTGAAATATTCTAATTAGTACCGTATTTTGGACTTCGCTATGAATAATATGATCACGGAAGTATTATGATTTGCATCATTTAAACACTACAGAAAACCTCTTATGAAAACATAGCCATGTTTTCACTTCAAATAACAGGTATTCTAAGTAACGAAATAAATAAACCCTGTAATTTACATCAGAAGAATTTGTAGTTTCTTGGTTTTAAGATAACAGAATATATTCAAATGCTTGATTCTTTTACAGAAGAAAAACACGAAAGATGACTATATGGTCAGAGCTCTGGGATAGCATGAGCTATTGGATATGGTGCCTTCAATTTTAAAATAATGACTTAGTTTTCTTTTGTAAGCTGCACGAATTCACAACTCACCTGATGCCAGAGTAAAGCAATTAAAAACGTCAGAAAAATATGCAATGAATTTCAGAGAGTACAGTTAGTTAGAATAGGCTTAACTGAAAAGTAAAAGTACTGAAAATAGGTTCTTTTCTACAGCAAACCAGGAAAGGTTTTTAAGTATTTGCATAAATGTCTTCCAAACCAGCATCCACTTCTGTAACTTGTCCGTGCCATCAGAGTTATACCAAGTCATTTGCAAACTAATTCTTTATCTCCCTTCTCTAGCTGGGATATCTGAATGGTGTTTTTCATCTGCCTTAGAGTACCAAGGAAGAAACAGAGCAGTGGAGAGAGCTCGCTGATTTCGGTGTTTAACACCGAATGTCCCAAACACAGCTAATGTCCTAAACCAGAGCGCTCGTTGGTTGAGCTCCCTTCCTGTGAAGTGGGAGTAACAAATGCTCCTTTCTCCCAAATGGAAAGTCTGTCTTGTCTGTCTAGACTGAGCTCTGCAGAAGAGGGGTGTCTCTTCTCCTAAGTCACTTAGCGCACTGCAGCTTTTTTGCCAGTATACTTTGTACTTTCCAGTCATTCCTGAGTCTCCTTCCAATACACAAACTCCACCAGCAAGTACTGGCTTTCCTGTGAGGAGGTTTGGCTGGCCCATCCACCTGGTGGCAGTCATGCTTCTTCACAATCCTGAGTTAATTAAAATACCTTTAAAAAAAATAACAACAGTAAAAGCGCTCCTCCACTACAGCCCTGTATTTTGCTCTAACATTGCTGGAATCTTTACTTCTACTACTAATATAATGAAATATGCGTCTCCCTTATTCCCTGGGGGCAGAAAGCTTCCTCAATGTTGAAAATAAACGTGTCTTTTTCATAAGAAGGTGCCTGTGAAACACTCTTTCCATCTATAGCTGTACTCGGTAAATTCGTACTGTACTCCTGTTCCCTTAATCCTACATCAATATTGCAACTGCACTGAAAAAATCTATCTCCTATTTTTATAGTTTGGCATGTACGTCCAATATTTTTATCTAGCATGTTGCTTTTACTAGATGTTAAAACTCTGTCACTTGAGTAGACCAATAGCTTCTGAATAAATCAAGAGGTTTCAATTTATAAGTACAAGCTTGCCTCACCAATCCACAGTATCACTACAGATTTGACCTTCAAACCTGCTTCACAAAAAGATGTCCAGTGAGAGAATAGCAGTGGTCAGAGAAGGTTTGAGATTTACCGGCTAAATTTTATTATCCTTTTTTGAACATTTTCAGCTATTATTTTCCTCTTAAACCATTTCAGTTCTCCAAGTTTTCCGATTCCTGTCCCTGAATTTCTTTCTAACGTCCTCCTGTACACATTGGCCACAACCTTCAGAACTTCCAAGATTTCTGAAGGTGTCTCTAGCAC
The DNA here is from genome assembly GCF_965231255.1 of Vanellus vanellus. Taxonomy (NCBI): domain Eukaryota; kingdom Metazoa; phylum Chordata; class Aves; order Charadriiformes; family Charadriidae; genus Vanellus; species Vanellus vanellus. Next base: position 17,131,120 of record NC_138913.1, read on the forward strand.
ATTTTCTTTCATCATAGATGAAAGTTGACATTTTTTTAGTCCTTTCAGATTTCAATGTCATATTTCTTCCCTACCCTGATATTCCTCCAGACTTCCTAATTACTTGCTCCATGCAGTAAATGTCAGAACTGCAGATCGCAGCCCTGAGGACAGATTGACCCAAATATGGGGACATTCACTGACAAGCCCAAGGTCAATGGCTAACATAAAATCGTTGTTATATACGTGCACACCATGGCTACCTGAGCAGGACAAAATCCGACAAACGGAAAGACAGAGAGACGTGTCCTGTTCAGCTGCAAACGCAGATGCAGAGTTACAACAGTGGTACGGCTACAGCCACCGGCTGAGCTCTCATTCCCCAACCTTCTGTGTGAGCTTAGAGCAGAAATGCATAAGAATAAGGACAGACAGTGTTCCCTTCACTAAGGCCAAGGTGACCCTGTTGTTATACACTGTGTTTCAGTGAAGAACTTGGACTATTTCTAAAACCTCTTCAACTGAGTTTCCGTATTGTATATTGAACATCTGTTACGGACTACGCAGAGACTGGTAGCTCTTAACCTCCTTCAAGTTACGCGTCCTTGGGTAGGTTAGCGAAGGGGCTGGAAAGAAGAATTCTGTAAATACTCTAGGAGAACATGCCACTTCCGTACTTAGAGGATAGCCGTACCTCAGATGGCCGCCTGTCCCGGCAAGCAGGCTGCCAGCAGCATTGCGGGGCTCCCTCTCTCAAGAAGTAACTTTGCAGGGACTTGTCACTTCTCGCTGTCTAAGAAAAATCTGCCTATTATTATGAACACAGAGGTGCTTAGTTGGGTGACAGGGAGACAGATAGTAAAAAGATTCTTTTGAATGGAAAACGTCACACTGCAGAGCGCTGTAGGTCTCTTATTTCCTCCTTTTTCCTTAAACAATAAAATGACAACCGTTCTGGCCCCATAAGTCTGCAAGTGCACACACTTCGATAGGCTTCGATTATGAGTAGATAAAATCGATCCATACGATATGAACGTGTCTAGTCCATAGCAGAGATCACATTGGGGAAACAAATGCTTTGCTTAAGAGCTTATATTTAAAGCTGCTTTTTAATAAATAAGAATGAAAATAGAAGAAGGAAGAGAACCATAATGAATAAATTAAAGCTAAATAAACACCAAACCAATTCTAGATCATCTGCTTTTTCATCCACTTTTCCGGCTGCAACATCCTCTCCTGGCTGATACACGTTAAGGCTGTAGAAACGTGCCGTCATGCACTGCAGCATTTGTAAAGTACACTTTCCATTTACAACCTTACTAAGAATCATTATGTTATTCATTGTCATTTATTTATTATTATTATTCTTTACCTGTGAGTCTATCCTTTCTTCAGCCACTTGGTAGCTGTGAAACCTATTCTGGAGTCACACACAACATTAACCCAGATTTGTGGCTCCTTTCTGCCACTCGCACCTGCATTAAACTATCCAGTTCAGGGGTTTTAATCTTTCCCGTGGAACAAAACCAACCACACAAAAAAGACTTATTTAGTCCTGGCATGAGAAATCGCTTGCTTTCTTTAAATAAAAATCTGCCACTGTTCACTGAAATGAAATATTTCAAGCTTTTACTATACTAAAAAAGTTATTGATTTTTCCAGTTTTTTTCTACCGTGAGAGCTCTTGTAAGCAATAGAGACTGTTACATCATTCTGGCTTAGTAGTCAGGATCTTTTGCAGAAGATTTCCAAGCTGCTGGCTGTTTTTGTAAACACTGCTTTTAAAAGCACTCAAATTTCTTTTATCTATTTACATCTCCAATGGCAACTTTATTCAACAGTGGAATGCAGGTATCACACACCTGCTACGCCTAATCTGGATGGTATTATCCATCTGGGATCTGCCCTTTTTTTGCCACTGCACAGAACTCAAGACTGAAAGGCTGTAGGCATGACTAAGAGAGGAGAACTGGGGTTACACACCTTGTCCCACATGAAGACAAATATCAGGAAGAACATTAAATTATGTATGCATTACAGAAACAGATTTTTTTTAACTCTGCAAAGGCTTCAAGTCCTCACTCTCAGCAGTTATCCCCTGGTCATATTCAGGAGTAACTGTCAGACTTACTCAGATTCTCTGGTCCTCCAAAAAAGTGAATTCTTTTCTCTAGTTCTATGTCTCTCTCAGCTAATTTTCAGAGAGAGAAACTCCGAAACAGAACTAGGAGAGATCTAGAAGAGCTCTGCCCTACTGAATTTTTGTGGAGTTGGTAAAAGATATCCCCATCTATCTGCAACTTCACTTAATCTCTGCTTTTGTTAGCGCACATGTGAATATAAAACATGGTCTTAGCTAGTAAGGTCTGAGGTGAGGATACAACCTGTCCTAATTCAGACCAAAATTTATTTTTCTCTTTAGTTATTTATCTATTTGATTATCCTGAATTTTACTTTCTGCATTCTGTTCTTCAGCTTTGTTTATCAATTCTGTTGTTAGGTGAGACATCATTCAAAGAATATGAAAAAATAATCTGACTCATTCTGAAAACAGAAATATACTCATTATCAAAATGGGGGGGGGAGGGGGAGTTCAAAATTATTTTCCATAAACTGCTACAAGTTCATCCAATTTGAGGCTGGAAAGCTGGGATTACTGATATGGCCTGCTACCGTCTTATGCCCAGCTCCCAGTGAAGTTGTAAGGTGATTTTGGAGAAGAATGAGGTACAATGCACTTACGTTTCTATGGCTTTTATTTACAATTAATCCTGCACAAGTCCATGTTTGTTCATTTGTAAAGCAAATAAAATTTTGTTCTTCTTTGGCTCATGTATATTACTTCTAGCCAATATGGAGGAAAATGAAAGGCTGTGACTATTCCTTTCTATTCCACAGACAATGAAAGATATTGTGGTGATACCAGAACATGTCTCATCTGAATGCTATATTTTATCTAAGCATTTGATTGTGACATTGCAATTAGTATGGGAAAACCGAATGCTACTTTCCCCAAAACTTCAGACGATAGCGCTTGGAGCATAACTTTGTTAGGAGCCAGGGAGTATTCCATGCAAAAATCAGTCTTTTATCTAATCAAAATGATACATACAAAGCAAGAAATTCCAAATGAAAACAATTACATATTATTATGTATTCCCCACAGGATATGGTCACTTCTTACCACCCTGTTACAGTCTTACGAGAGACACACATTTGTACTGCTACCCTCGTCCACACAGCCCATGTCCAAAGGATAATTCAAGTACAGTGCACACCCACACAGCACAGTGCTATCCAAACAGCCTTGGCATTTTGACCACCATCTGGCCCAATCTGGCTTTAACAGAGATTAATTCTAGGTCACCCAATTCCTTTACCATTCTTTTGACAGATTTCCAGTATCAGTGCAAGTCCAGCATGAAAAACCACACTTCAGATTATAGAATTTACAAGAACAAGCTTTTTACAAGAGAAATTATTTTTTTTTTTCCTCCCACAGTAATTACAGCATGAAAGTCACTGAGATCTAATAATCTTCTCAATTCAAGTAATGTGATGGGCACATACCTCTCGTTGTGCTTTCCATCATGGTTATCTGTACCCATGGGCAGAGGAAATCTGACAAACCTGAGGTCCAGAAAAAGGAAGAATTTTTTAAATGCAATGCTGATCCAAAGAACAGAGCAAATCTAGATAAAAAGAGATCTCTGAAGGATTATTTCTAAAAGCGGGATGGAAGAAAGAGACCTCCAAAGAGTTTTCAATGGGAAAGGGAACAGAACTATCCCAATAGCAAAAACGGGACAGCAACACTACTGCAGTGTGACTCTGCGACTTACTAAGGACTTGCCATCCACAAGGGAATTAATCTCAGAGCCGTTGCTCAGAGATTTTGCACTTCCCTGACAAGGCTGAAACTGAGCAGGATCAACACTGTAGCAAAAATTGCACCACCACTGTCAATATCTGACTTTCTACCCTGCTCCTCTCCTATAGATGTTTCCGATGGCTTTTCAAAATATGCAGCAGAAACGTCCATCACTGAGCAATGAGTAAGTACCAAGCTCAGAAAGTGCCCTAAGCAAACAGCCAAGAGTTTTCAGAAATATCCTTTTTGAGTTCTCTGCAACTCCTGTCCCAGCAGAATTGCACAGTATCCTGCAATTGCAGTGCCCGATTGCCAGAAACTGCTGGATAGGGAAACAAGGCACTGCGATTGCAGGGGACTCTCTAATTCCACCAGTATAGAGGACAGTAGGTGCAGATTCGGGGCATTCAGTGATTAAAAACCGATGGCTAGTTTTCCACGTGCACCAACAACCGCATTAGGTGCTCCCTTACTTACTTACATACTTCGATATACACTCAGCCATTGAGATACCCTCGGAAAACAGACTTTACTAGACCAAAGGCACTCGCACGCATATTCATATAAAGAGTGACTCAACCTAGCAATGAAATAGCCTAGAAAGTGCAACTCATGATTTTGACATTGATAATTTTATCCGTAATCTGGAATATTATACATAATCGTTAACCATAATAAACTGTATTAAAATTGTTCTTATGAAATGACCACCTGTGTTTCACCTAAGCAATTACCAGCTTGCCTACACTGAAGACTTTTCTGGAACTGCTAAGACTGACCAGTGCACACCAAGAGGCTTTACAGTTTGAATTTCAACTTTCATATCCATAATGGACTGTCGTGTATCACCTCAAAACAGGTCAGCCTTTTCATTGAAGTATTTTCCTCTCACAGTGCACCTCAAGTTTTAAAATCAAGTATTTCACCCTACAATTCAGTTATTGGATTCCATAAAAAGAATAGAAAGATAATCTCCTGGTATTCTTTAAACTAACAAGAACTAATCCCACTTTTTCCGCTGCAGCACTATAGTGAAGGCATGTGTTCTAAAACCAGTTCAAACAGAACTAAATTTACCTAGATTTTTAAGTAACTTAGATAAATTTACTTAAATCTTTTCCCGAGATTCCTACTGGTACCAAATACATCGCTGTATGAAAACCAAATTGACTTGTTCTTTCTGGTACTTATTTATATAAAGAATATCTCTTCTCTTCCTCCTGCCGGTCTCCTTTTCCAAAGAAAACAACTGATTTCTTACCATGAGGACAATCTATTCTGCTGGGAAAATTTGCAAAGAGATAACATACGGGTGCTTTGAACACCTTGAAGACAAAAGGATGCATTGCAGATCTCTCTCCAGGAATGTAAACTCCTTATCAATGCCCAACTTGCTACCAAGGGGGGCTTTCACAGGCCCTACAAAGACTCCAATCTCCTTACTGACAACAGATGGCAATATTTTCCTCTCTTTAGAAGACATAGGTAACAACACTGTAAATAATTGAGACAGAATTCAGATTTTACAGCCTTCTATTCTCTGACGGTTCATACAGCAGTAAATTGTAAACTAGGCCTCATAGCTTAGACGTGAGATACCAGTTCATGGGACAGAACTGTATCCGTATTGGTGATAACGTGTTTGTCATCCACCGCTTGATAAGAACTCCTTAGCCATTTTTAATATTTGCAAATTACATTGTGCTGTTTGAACTAAATAGCATCCACAATTACTCAGCGCAGCCATAGGTTTCATAGCTGGGTTCCTAACCTGGAATTCATTTTCAGTGATTACACAAACCTTTCATCTCCCCTTTTCCTTTAATGCCATTCATGCAAGTGAAGCTCAAATTCCCCAAGACCTGAAAGCAAGGGGAAAAAAAAAAAAAAAAAAAAAAGAATCGCAAACAAGACAGATACTCTCTTTAGGATTTGCATAAGCACCCCAATACAACCAACAGGTTACTAAAACAGGAAGACATTTGGGAAATAGAAATTAGAAAAGGTTCCTGACTTCCTGAAGGTAAAATCAAGCAAAATCTTGCCTGCTCAGTAGCCAGACAGCGAATAAACCTGGAGAAGCAGTCCTCGGTACTTTGTAATCCCAACAAGGAGAAATTCACAGTTAACGGTCTATACCAAATATCCTGGCTAAAACAACACATTTAAGTCTAGGTTTTCTTCAAGTTGACCTATTTGATCATACTCACCAATCAAAAATTATATTAATGAAGAATTTTTTAAGGTTTATGAAATGGAGTTCTACTTTTATAATGTTATGTATGCCACAATATGCAGCTTAATGAATTCACTGTCCTGGATAGTGTAATAAAAATATTTAAATACAATGAATACTTTCCTGTTTCACTGATACTTCATTTATATAATTAATAACTTATTTTTCTTTTTTTTTAAACAATGGAATAAATGCAGGTAAATGTAAATGTCATAGGCTGTTAAAATTTTGTCTCTGAATTATTGGAAAGTGTAATTTAGTAATCAGGATAAAGGACCGCTTGTCATAACGTGGCATGAAACAGACATAACCTGTTTCAAATCCTCTTAGAGGCACAAAAATCTCACTTTAACTGGGGATGAGGAAGAAACCACAACCATTTAAAAAGGACAGAAATGTTACCAAATTAAGTTAACCCCAGTTAACTGCACACAGTGGAGCCCAAAAGGTTTTGATGTTTTACAGGTTAAAGTATTATTGCATGATTTATTATATGTAGAGACAAAAATACGTAAGGGATAACAATGATAAAAAGCTTGTAGAGTAAATTCTGGGTTCCTGTACTATCTCCAGTGGTCCTTAATCCACCAAAAGCATTTTTCCATTTGAGCTGCTAATCTAGTGAAATACAGGGGAGGGAAAAGTTGCATCCTCCGTAAGAATTATTTTTCATTCACTTTGCTGCATTGAAAATGTGGCCTGCTTTCTGACGTTTGTTGTTGTGGTGCACGAAAGTAGTTTCTGTACTTGGATCTCACGCTAACAAATTACAGATTGCTGTTGACATTTCCTTTCATTTCCTTATTCTGCATTTAGATGAGCTTGTATTTTTATTTTTTTTTAAGATAAATATACATGTCAATATATCATAATTAAAGGGCTTCTTTGACATGTCTTATTAGTTTGCTTCATCTAAAATAATAACGATAACTGCTGAAATAAATGCATCCAATACACAAGTAACTCATTTGGCAGAACTCACTCATTTCAGAGTCTGTCTATTACTATTCTCTTTTAAATGTTAATTTTATCCAAAGCAATATCAGCTTTATCACTGGACTTCAAAGATTACTTAAAATTTGGCAACTTTTTTGTAGGCAGAACTCCAACATTTAGCACTAACATGTTCAGACTGCATCAGCAGCAGGCGATGGGCCTTGCCGAAAGCTCTGGACCTGACATCACAATTCAGATATTTCAAAACTTATTATCGTTCTAAAAACGAAAATAATTTATCATTTTCCTATGATTTAACAATAGCAGTTGCAAAGGAAAAGTTTCAGGGGGTTTTGGTTTTAATTACCTTTGGTATCTCTGATAGCCAGTTTTCAGATTCTATTAATCTTTTTGATGACTTGTAATTGCACGCTTAGTCTGTATGATCACAAATTCCTTGTCAAATGCATTGGCTTTGCACAGGTTTGCATTTCCTTCAGCAGCCTTTATGAAAAGTTTACAGGCTTACCATTTCACAGATTTAACTCAGTCACCCAACAAGGGACTTTGAAAAGACATCCATATTTGCATACCGCTGTTCACTGAGCCCCATTCTTGTTTTAAAGCTCAGCAGTGCAATTTATATACTAGGAGTAGTAACTTGAAGCCTGTTGATATTTCCTTGTGGCATCCGGACTGGTTTGTGTGTTATTTCAACAATTCTCATGAGGTAAACAATCAGGCTGAGGTGATATTTCAACTCAAAGTCTTCAAAAGCAATACAGGGACCTAAAGAAAGTAACCTCAGAAGTCTGATAAATAACATTTTTCACCAAGGTACTAAAAGTACGGGTTTGGGACTATAAAAGCAGACTTAAAATGAAGTTCAAATGCAGTAACAAACAAGGTAGGGAAGGAACTGAATAAAGAATTCTACACTTTTATTAACTATATCCAATGCCAAAGTACACAACTTCATTCTGCTTGTCCTAAATTACTCCCGATGTTTCCTTGCACGTTGTTTTTTTGAGACAAACTGTTGGGTAACATTTAAGTTGCTAAAGTGCTCTCAGTCCAAAACAAGCTACCTGCTTTTCCCTGCTGCTAAAAAGGTTTCTGTATCATCAGATAGAGTGGAAGAGTCTTCAGTAAATGCTATTAATGAACTTTTTGACATGACTGAGAACCCACTGCTAATAAAGCATTTCGGCTGTTGATGACGGAAGGTATTCTTTAAAGACATTATCAGTTTTTAAATGCTCTAAGAAAATTATCCTATGTCCTTCTTTATTTGAAAGAAGATTGAAAAATAACCAAATTAATGTTATCAGACTTCTATATTCAGCTACAAATAAAATAATTCTAGTTCTGAATAAGACAAGGATGTAAGTGTCAGATACAAGAGTAAGACATTTATGTATGTATCAAAGATTTACTAGCTGCTGCTAGACAAATTTTCAATTCTGTTACTCTTCTTTCAAATTCCACCAAATAGCCAGTTTTACTGGTATCTGAAATGTGTGTTTATTAAAGCAGGTCTGTTGCTGAGTAAAACTATAAACATGTCCACCGATTGCTAGATGCGTTCGTGCTAGACAGGTATTACTACTTATTCTTTTTTATCCTTATGTTATTGAGTATACCCTTTGACAGGTTTAATTAACTCTGTAGAGAGGGCAAGATTGTAACTTGGAAGATATAAAAATTTATGGTATTTTATCAAAGTGCAAAGAAAACCTAATTGTATTTAAATGAGATCTGGCAGAGCAACCTACTATTCCCCCCAACTTATTTTTACTTTGAACTGTTAGCAGACAGTCTTAAAGGGTTAACTTCTACATTGATGCTGATTCACAAAACACAACAATGCAAGTTTTCCGTGTAGAAATGGATGCATCAAACCCTGTCACAATTTATTTATATATATTTTTTTTACATATCTCAAAATCTGATGGTCGCAGGATATAATACAAACTTTTGTAATAGAATCCCAAACACACACAGTCCTACCAGAAACTAAAAATAATGTTGAATGGGAAACTATTTTCCCATGTTGAAAAACATCATTACATATTAAAAAAATCTCCTGCCTCTGCGTTAACATAAAACTTCCAAAGATACTTCCAAATTCTACACAGGAAAAGATCTACTCTGGGCTTAAAACACCAGAAGTTTAATGCCCGAAATGAAATCCCTGTGCTGCCATTACCCGATATCTGAAACAAGAGGGTTAACACGCACGCCTTTGGTTTTCCAGATATGAATAATTCCCATTGGAGTTGCTTTGCCACATATAGATAGGTAAGAAAAGGAACATGTGCAGAATCAACGTTTGCCATATCTCCTGTGAACGCTGGCTATGGAGTGAGGCTTTCTGATGGATGGTAATCTAATTCACCCAATGGGAAAGGACAACAGACTGTATCCATGAGCCTGATGGCTGGCAAGTTACAATAAGATGTGTACTGACAGATTTTGCAGCACCAGACACCACTTCTCAACACAAGTTTAATGAAGAAAGATGTCACCCTGAATTAAACCACAAGCCCGTTATGGAAATGAGACCAATACAAAAAGTTCTCACAACTGGTATGCTACCGAGGAAAGCTCGTGTTTCACTAATGAATGTTTTCCTGGCAAAATATCTGTTTCATCAGAATAGTTTCTGATCAGTTCCAGTTTGGGTACCTTGACATTCTAGATGAAAAAAACAAACAAACAAACAAACAGTTCTTTGCATCAAGTGCCATTTTTCATTATACATAACTCCCTTCAGCATATAGGGCTAAAGGAGAAGACAGTGCAACTTTTTGAGTCTCGCAGCAGGTGAACCACGAGGTAGAGGCTTTGGCATGTTTTTTCATAGTAGCCAAGGCAGCCTGACCACTCTCACCGTCAGAAGGGGAAGATCAATACTTCAAAAAGATCCTTCTGCTTACAGGGTCAGTAAGACTACTTCTCTGAAACAGCTTCTTCAGTAATTCCCCATTTCTCAAGAATTTTACCATTAAATTTATGAACTACGTAACAGATTCTGTTTAAAATTAATTTTAGAACAACCCTCAGATGATAATATGTGGGTGATGGGGTAACCCTGCCTTATCTCAGTTGAATAATTTATATATGTATTTTGCCACAAGAAGCGACGTTATTAGTCTGAAATAATAAACAAGTCCTGAGTTCATTCTGTATTGAAAACTGCGTACACAATCATCACAGCTAGATACCTTCCCAAAAAAATAAAAATAAGTTGATTACTTTCACTTTCGTGTTTTGTTTTATATACTTTCTTATTTTAATTTCCCTTTCAAAATTAAAAGACCAAATATGTGGCTAGATGGCAAACTGAACATCTGATTTAAAATTCACTATCTGATGCCACATTAAAACGTATCAGCCCTGTAAAAAAAGTCAATACCAACTCTTGTGTACCTAGCCACCGTGAAAAATATAGAAAGAATTGCTCAACAAAATTCCCACTAGGCTTTGCCTGAGTAACAGCAAATGTCCGTATTCATAATATGACTTGGAACAGGAGAATAAACGGACAGTGAGTTTGAATTTTATGCCTGCATTTGAAACCATCATCTGCTTATATGATATAATTTTTAAAAATATCAGTATAAACGCAATCCCCAGTGTGGACAGATGTTACTGATTTAACTTGGATTCAGTAAACGGATGTGTTTAGCCAAAACGCACACAAACATTAGTTTAAATTAGTCTATCCTTCAGTATTTTAGAAAAAAACTATTTTTGAAAATAATTTCAATGTACATAAGAACATAACTAGGTTCTACTCCTAAACTGTTACATTTCATGTCTATAAAGCTGGTAGTGAGAAGACCCCATTCCACCTACCACTTTTAAAATAAAAATTTAAATAATACCTTATTAAGGAATAAATTTGAACCAGAAATTCACATTGAGAAAAATGAGCAAAGCCAAACCCACAGCACTGAGAAACACCGAATCCAAATTTCACCTTTCCCTTTCACCTGTAGTACTACGTTGCAGGGGAGCAGAATAAGATTTGCCAAACAATAAACATTATTCAGTATTTGAATAAATATGGAAATCATACCATCAGAACTTAAAACAACAAAGGCATAATAAGAGTAGTATAGTGAAATTATATTTTCCTTCTTAAATGTACTAGAGAGAAAAGTATTTCGCTATGAGACAGATGATTCTCCTGATATTTTAATAAATAAGGCACTTTCCCCCTTTTCTGCCATAAATATCACAACATAAGCATAATGTACAAGTCTTAATTTCAACACACTTCATCTTCTAGGAACAACAACAACAAAAAGAAATCACACTATACTTCCTCCTCATTAAGAAAGGATCTATATGCCTGAAAGTTTTCTGAGAATCAGTCCGGGGATTTAGATTTCACAGTTACACAACAGTCATTGTGCCTTTCACCAAATAAGACTACAACAGAAACCAAGATAACTCACTACTTATATTTCTTCAAAACACACACAGCTGTGAATAGGTAGAACTACATTAAAGCAAAAATAACCAACCAGACCCAAGATAGCCATATAAGAAAAACTTAGTTGAAAAGTTCGCTCTCATGTGAACAAAAAGCTTTTTGGGTTAGTTGTTATTCAAATGTAAGCACCTCTTGTTGTGTTGCCACAGATTCTGAATGAGGAAATTGGTAGACTGCATTTAAAGTGAACTTTCAGCTATTCCGACGACTTCACACCTGAACAGTCAAGTGCAAAAGCCTCTGGCTTGAAGCGCCAGTAACCAAAAGACCTGGCCAGTTAAAGGATTATCACGCAAACCTCAACATTTCATCTGACCACCAGCCTTTGGAAAAGGACATGTTTCACTTTGCTGGGGTTGTGTGTAAAAGAGCAGCATCTACATAAAGAGCAGCTGAAATCTCGCTTAGCGCTATGACATGACAACATGCTGTTTCCTACTGAACTGATTATAAACATAGTAGGAAAGATACTGTTCTCTTTGAAGTCTCCATAGCTGTGCTACCATCCACTATATGCTACCAACCAGTATCACCAGCGTGTGGCTTCAAAAGCCTGCTAGCTTGTTTGAACTCCGTTGTGGCCCTTCTGTTTTCTTTTGGGTGGCTTTCAAAAGCTCCCTTTTCCTTTAGGCAAGTACTTACATTTGCTAATGAGACTAACGCAGAAAATGCTTTTTCTTGTTTCCAATATAGGCAGTAACTGAGCGAATCCCACCAGGTAAGGAAAGCTCATGGATGATGGACCAGTGAAACACAGGGGTTTATACAACGGTCTTATGGATCTTGTGCACATGGAATATTTCAGGTTGGCTTATCGTAAACTTTGGAATATATTCCAAAGCATAGCTATGATCCCAACATTGAATGTGCAAAGATTTCCCTTCTGCTCATTTACACTGATGCTCTATAATATACCCAATGGCAAGAGAAGGGTAAAGGCAGTTCTGTGTCTGTGACTGCTTCTGCAGCAAAGTCATCGACGGGTACATTCTTCCTGATCCTTTTGAAACAGGCCACTGTGCCTCTCAAGATCTTAAAAACCAAAGATAAATAAACAAACCAGCAAGCTGATACCCTGAGAAGATATCAAAGAAAAATATTTCTCCAATGTTTTGATGTATGTTTCAATCTAAGCATGAAGATGTTTCCACGAAACTCAAAATCATCTGAAACTTTTTATTCCCAAAAGTGGAGCTCAAAATCATGAGAAAACAGAAGTGATAACAGATGTTGGCATTTTAGCTTTCAGCCCTGGCCAAATCTATATAAACAGGAATGTGTAAATAGGAATGGCAGAAGACTTAACTGTCTCTGGTGCTCGCATGGCTCAGGCGGCGTTAGGCAGCAGCCAGAGCTCTTCAAGCCAAATCCTTTGAGGGCAAAGGTCTGTGTTGCTGCTGCTGTGTCCATCAAGCCCCTCAACAAATGGGAAAAAGGCTACAGATTGGTTTGGTGGAGACATGGCCTCAGGCCTTCGTTTTCTGGGCCCACATTAACAGTCTCAGCACATTGCAGATGTCATTGAAATTTAATTAGCAGGGATATCAAATGTCCAGCCTGTTTTTTATATTTTAAGAGCTCAGGCAATAATGTCAAAAACCCAGAGAAGTGAAATTAGACACAAAATCCTTTTAGGTCAATGAAATCACCCAAAATTAAATCTTGCACTTAGACTAGATTTTAACAGATATGTTAATTCATTCAATCTGCAGCTTAACCAAGTCACATTAAAAATAATTTTCACAAGTAACAGATTTTTTTTTTCCCTTTAAAGAAATTATATACACCCCATTTAAAATGAAAGGGATATGACAGGGCTTTATAGAATGAATTAATGTCACATCTTGAGGGAAAGGTGAAACGAGGCAGCATTTTAAACCAGGAATAAAAAAATACAAATGAGTCTATTCCAGATACTCAGTATTTGAGATGTTGTTCTATGGATCATATAGCACATATATGCAAATAAAATTTCCCAATATACATCTAAAAAGAGAGTTTGATAGTCAAGGGGTGGACAACATCAAGCTATTTTCAGCAAGTACATTTAAGAGAATTTGGGCAAGGTGCACATCCTTTTATTGCACTGCTATAAGCACTTATGTTATCTACATCACAGGATATTGCAAGACGTCTTGCAGTTCTCAAAACTGTTAAATATTTATGAACAAATAATTCAGGCAGGAATAGTTTTCTAACTCATTGTCCTGGTTTCGCCTGGGGTAGAGTTAATTTTCTTCCTAGTAACTGGTATAGTGCTGTGTTTTAGATTTAGGATGAGGATAATGTTGATAACACGCTGATGTTTTAGATGTTGCTGAGCAGTGCTTATGCCAAGTCAAGGAGTTTGCAGCTTCTTACGCCGCCCCGCCAGTGATGAGGCTGGGGCTGCACAAGAAGCTGGGAGGGGACACAGCTAGGACAGCTGACCCCAACTGGCCAAAGGGATATTTTCCATGACGTAGGATGTCATGCTCAGCATATAAAGCTGGGGGGAGTTGGCCAGGACGTGGCATCCACTGCTCAGGGACCAGCTGGGCATTGGTCTGTGGGTGGCGAGCAATTCCGCTGTGCATCACTTGTTTTGTGTATTCTTTTATCATTATTACTATTTGCCCTTCCTCTTCTGTCCTGTTAAACTGTCTTTATCTCACCCTACGAGTTTTACCTTTTTTCCAATTCTCTCCTCCATCCCGCTGGGTGGAGAGTGAGCACACGGCTGTGTGGTGTTTAGCTGCCCGCTGCGTTACCACACCACTCTCTTAGATCACGGGCTGCTCAAAGTCTTCCCTTTAATTCCGAGATCTTTGTTGGTATATGCATTATTTTGAGAGCTTTTCCCTGATAAGGCACTACAAGTCCTCCACTGACTCTTCATATGGCCAAATGGCTGAGTTAGCGGAGAAAAGCTGCTCTGCAGACAGAGCGCTGAACTGGGATGTTTGCAGCTGACTTGAAACTATGTTGTTCAACAGTCTCTGCAAGAGTCAAAGTGCTTCACTCATACACGCTTTGCTTTATGGTAAAGTCACACCTTTTAATGATGCGCTCCATATACAGCAACTACGCAGAATTAGCAGGAATATTGCCATAGTCATAATACTCTAAGTATACATACCTTATTAAGGCAAAGTTTGGGGGCAGAGGTTATATCTTCATTAGGTTAATAGACATCATGCAGGGGGAAAAAAAACAACCACCTTTTAGGCACAAAAACTTTTCTGAAACACAATCAATAATCTTCTAAACTAAACATAACCTGTAAGATACGGGGATGAATTTACCAGTTGTGGTACCCGAGAGAAAAGCCAGTTGATATCTGGGGGAAGAGTAGAAGGAGGAATTACTTAATACCAGTGTTAGCTGAGCTACAAACAGTAAATAATGATCTCCAAACCAATGCGTTGAGCGGGGGCAGCTCTTCTGAATGGGAAATTACCACAGTGTTAGAGGAGAGAATTCTGACGCTTTCACCGATTTCTGGCCCAAGCTCAAGGAACAAAAATACAGCATCCTTCTGCAGCCTGGAACCATATTTAGGCAAGCTTGATATGTAGACATTATTATTCTCCCTCTTTTATCCAATAGCTGAAAGTGCACACCCGTGAGAACGGAGACATGGGGCCCACGCTCTCGTGCAATGGGCCCGTGTGGTCAGCACAGGACGTACGCAGTCCTGGCTGTACCTAACCAGTCCTTTCGGTGAAGCATCAGAATTGAGGTTTTCAAAACCAACAAGCAGCTGAACGTGCTTCCTGAAGGTGGAAGTTTTGGATCTAGGCAATAACAGACTTCTTGTTACCATCTCACTAGGGTGTTCTCTTTTCCTTTTAACATTACAGCACAGATATTGTAGATTCTTAAACCGCTGTGGTAAAAAAACATCCTGAAACTTCATCCCATGGGCTGTCTTTCAATATAACTTTGTGCTGAAACTAACTCTCCACAATTCCAAGGTTACAAAACCTCGTTACTGAAGGCTAGGCATCACTTTTATTGCCCTCATGAAGAAAGAAAAATTCAATTCAGATGACCTAGAACAAGACAGTTATTCAGAGCTTCCCCATAAATTTCCTTCTAGGATATCATACGCAGTACTAGCTTCTGACAACATAGTAGAAATGAGAGTTAAGAAATGGCAGAAAATCGGCACATTTGATTTTACAGCACACAGACATAAAAACTGAACTATAATTACTCCAAACTGCTTTTTTTTTTTTTTTTTTTTAGCTTTTTTCTTTCACAGACAAATATTTTGAAGCTATACCTAACATGCCTAAACAATACATTACTGTTTGTTTGGAGCTGTTGGAGAGAGTTATGCTTGTTTTTCCAAAGACCCTGGAGATCTTCCATATTCAGCTCACCTCTAATTTTCTGCTTTTGCAGGTCTATGGAGGCATTACCAGAGGGAAATAATAATGGAAATTAGAAACCAAGCAAACTCTGTTAAAAACAAAATTAAAGACCTCCGAGAAATTACAGACTTCAAATTTGATTTATTTTTTTTTTTTTAAATTGACAGCCCAGTGAAACTCAGAGAAAGATAAACACATTATGTTCAACTTCTGGGTACGTGCCTTACAGTGACAGGAAAATATCCTTATTTCAAGAAAATGCACTTTAGGAAAAAGGAATAAGAAACTGAATTTAAGGATGGCCAAGATTAAAACACTTTCAAAGGCTTTGACATCAAACAGTTTATTATCATCTGCTTTCTGAATGCATCTGTCTAGATTTCTAGTCTAGCAGAAATAGAGAGATTCTGAACTTCTCATGGGAACAGTCAGGCCTTAATGAGAAATGCATTTGTGAAAGTTAAGCTCTTGCCTAAAAAGAGGAGGGGGGGGCGTGAGGGAAGATAATGATCTTGCGAGATGATTGAAAAAAATTCTCCTACAAAGGGTGTGCTTTCCAAGCACAAAAGCACAAAGGAAACAGCTTCTGCTATGAATCAGTTCATAAAAAAAAAAAAAACAACAAAGGAGGTCTGGTCCTAAACAACTTTCTGTCCAAGTTTAAGAGAAACCAAATGAAAAAGGCAAAGACAAAAACTGGTTAGTGACAAGAAGCAACCTTATTGGCACACTTCAGCATTTAACTCTGTCAAAATTTTAGTCGGAACAGTAAAACCATGTAGTTTTACAGTAATATCTGAAAGAAGTTAATGATGTATTTTGTCACGTTAATATTCCAACAGTCTGAGGAAACATGTCAAGAGGAAAACCATGTGTATGTATTTGAGAGTTTTAACAAGGAATGAGGCCTAATACCCCAGGCTCACTGGAAATGAGGGCTGATATTCCAGAAGCAACTAAGAGTGCATGTGGTTACACTGGGGAGAAACAGCTTGTTTGGGAGGAAATACTTCCATGGAGAAGGGCTAACAGGGACTGTCTGGAACGAGCCAGGAGAAGGATGTCTGTAGCTGAAAGGGGCACTGAAAGTGAACACAAGGAAAGCACTTAGTGTTTGTCACATCCAAGGGACGGACGCAGTAGATGGATTTCAGTTATAACATATGGAAAGAAGGGGGAGGGTGTTGGAGATGACATGTGTGTAAGGCCTGAATATTGCAAGCCAGAGAAGAAGGAGGATTACATACATAATATGGTCTAAATGGCCAACAGAAGGCAGTGTTTTCTTAACAACTGAAAGAGAAAATCATGAAAATCTGAAGGTAAAGAATAAGAACTCTGGTTGGTTATACTGAATGCAAACATTGATTGCATTCAGACAGATGAAGATAAACTTGTAAGAGTGGGGTCTGCCAACAACTCAGGTAAGGATGGTAGCTGATCTTGAGCTTTGAGATGAATCTACCAGAGATTACATGTAAAAAGTCAGAAAACCAGTAAAATCTGCATGAATGAAGCTTTGTAAGCAGTTTTTCTCTTTAGAGATTTTGGTGAAAACAAGACAGAGGAGCTGACTTCGCTGTCTCCAAACAACAATTGTAATGGGCACATTGGATGAGCTTAGTAATAAGAGAAGATGAATTCTGAGTACTCGCATGGGCCACAAGGTTTTACTGCCCAGCATTCTCATTGCTCTATGGGTGGCAAAAAAAAAAAAAAAAAAAAAAAAAGCAGAGAGCTTCAGAAGAATGGTAAGGGAAGGAAAGTCAGGGGCACGAGAGAGATCTGGGGATGAATTAAGTGAAGGTCACTGGCGTACGGGTGAGGATAAGATCAGACACAGTGTACGGAAGAAACTTCTAGATCCAGTGCCAAGAGATGAAAAGGCAGAGTTGTGAGGGGGGAAGGGAAGGCAAGCCAAGGGCTGGGGTAAGTCAGATCATTTATAGTCAGTTTTCACAGAAAGAGCATGTGAAAAAAGAGAAGTGGAAAAAAGGTACGATTAGAATTCAAAGGCAATGAGAAAGAATTGTCTGATCTGCTTGAAAGAAAAGTGAGCTGTAAGGCAAAGACAGAGGACTACATTGTTTTCTACAATAGAGGTTGGTGGGTTCGATCTGGTAAGTCAGACTTTGTTTCAATTATCTGGTAGTAGTTTTTAATCTCAAATAATTATCATTGCTTTGCGGTATTCTCTGCATGTCCCCTGGATGAAAAGATATAACAATGAATAGGAGAAAATTTTAAGATTTGTCTATTCAATAGTTCTAATTTAGACAGGAAGTTTTAATTTTGGCTTTTCTCTAAGAAAAAATAGCTTCTCTTCTATCTGTATTTTATTTAGTCTTACACAAGCTATTTAACATATATTAAACATAACTAATTCAAATATGCGTCATGCCAAGATGCCACACCATTACAGAGTTAATGCATGAACAGTATCTTCACCACTTGACTATACCTCCCGCCCAGCTCAGCAGCAATTCACAGATTACCCTGTTTTCGAAAAAAGGTATGTTTTTAAGAGAAAAATGAAGCAAGGAAGGGATCAAATACAGTGCAATACCCACCACATAACACCAAGACGTTTTCAAGCAATTAGCAGTAACAACTAAAATACACCAAAACCACTCACCCTAAGATAGGCTCAGCCATTCTAGCAAATACCCCCGGCCTCCTTCCTCCCTTTCTTATGTGTGGTTGTTTCCAAGCCCCAAGCTGACTAATGCACTTCAAATTCTTTATTTCCACCTATTTATTGAACTGCACAGAGAAAGTATCGCTTATGTCAGAAGGTCCTTAACCTCCAAAATGATGCCACATCATACTCTTTTGGAGAACTCTCATTGCCCTGGACAACTGGTGCCCCCTTCTCTTACACTTACACAGAAATGTCAACTTTCTGTCTCAACCAGAAAAGGAATTTTCTATACCATAGGTCATACCTTAACTAGGGACTCCCTATGCCAGCCCCCAATTGCCAGCCAAAATTGCCCACGTGCGCCACTGCTCAGGGCAGCCCCAATGCAGGTTGCTGAAGAATGGTTGCCCAGCCAGGTCGGAGCCTGGTGCGGCTGCACGCACTGCCCCTGCTCTGAAACAAATGTGCAAAACCTACCCCGCTCTAGGAAAACAAGCAAAGGGCAGCGGTATGGTGAATTACAACAGAATACTCCACAGAGGCATTTTCTGCTGAAGAAGAAGATACGAACTAGCACGTAGATGGTTTTGCTAAAAGTTTAAATAAAACCTTTTTTTGGGGAGGATATATCCACAGGTATAAAGTTCTTTCTGTTTTTATTTAGCTGTTCCATTACTGAACATATGTCAAACTGTTTATTTGTTTTTCTAAGGGAAGTACAACCACTTTGACCAACTGATTGAACAAGATTATGTTAGGAGTCTGCTTATCCTTTAGGAGAGAATTGTGTTGCAGTGCATATAACGTTAATTTCATGCACATTATCACAAGTTTCTATAACAAGCAGTTCTTCAACCATTTCTCCTTCGTATTAACTTATTTTACCCATTTTCATCTATGGATGCTTTGGAATTTTTGATTCCTCTTAAGATTAATTTTCCAATTTAAGCAAGAAATAAGTCTTTTGGGTTACAGCAGAAGTTTTTATTTAACCATGGGTGAATTTATATTTTCCTTCACAATATACAGCTCATGTAACAAATTAAATTAGTTTGCTGTTTATTAAACTGCATTTTAAACTCTATTTGTAAAAATTACTCTGTTGTTACATTACCTTCCTCTTTACTAAAGCTAGGCAAAAATAGTGCTTGAATATTAATATATATCAGAAGTATAAACACCAATAAATCACAATGGAAAAGAAAGGAATACCTCTGAAAAATATATCTGGAATTCTGTATCCTTTAGCAAGAGTTACAAAAACAGTGGAACAACGTCCTGTTACAGCGTGTGTTCTTCGTGACACCTATGAATCTAACCTGTCAAGCAAGAGAAAAATCTAGAAAAACATTATCAGCTTGGTGGTTTTTGTTTTGTTTTGGTTGTTTGTTGGTTGTTTGTTGTTTTTTTTGTTTTGTTTTTGTTTGTTTTTTTTTTTTTTAAATCAGTAACTACATTTCTTTCACCCTTTTCTTTTAAACAGCAAACTCAAAACATACACTAAATGAAATGTCCAGTAAACATTTCAGGGTGGGGTTTTGGGGGTGGGTTTGTTTGGTATTGTCCTGGTTTGGCCTCAGCCAGCAACAAAGAACCACGCAGCCGCTCGCTCGACTCCCACAGCCGTGGGAAAAATCAGCAGAAAAGGGCAAAACTCGTGGGTTGAAATATTATAATTTAACAGAACAGACAAAGGGAAGAAGAAAGAAAAACAATAATACCGGTCAAGGAATATAAGAACGCGATTACAGTACCGCCGCGCAGCTCACCTACCGGACCCGCCCCCGAGTGGCGACTGCCCCCCTCTCCCCGGCTAGCTCCTCTTATAGCCGGGCATGGGTCACGTGGGATGGAATACCTGCCTCCCCTGCCGGCTCCTTGGGGAAATTAACCCCATCCTTGCCGGAACCAGGACAGGTATTTTGTTTTGTTGTTGTTGTTTTTTTTTTTTACCCAGGACAATTTCAGTGACATCAGTAAAATTATGGAGGTTTGTTTGTACAGGTAGAACTTAGAAATCGCAGGTTAGCACAGGCTGGAGGGGCCTTGGGAGGTCTCTAGTTGTAACAGCAGTGTGGGATTTCATCTCTAATGCCTATGAGATGAAGAGGAGAAATTCCATCAAAGACAAAAAAGGATTTGTCCACTTAAAACTTCCTGAATATAATCAAGTTGCTGTAATTAGGGCTAAGAACAATTTAATTGGTTACAAATATCAAATAACTCAACCTCATCTTTCCATATGATAGGACACGAAAATATGGATGATACAAAGCCAGCAGAACAGATCAGTAGCGATGCTGGAAAACCAAGCATCTCAAGACAGAAATGGATAGAATATTTTTACGGTTTCTATAAAATGCCATGTAGCTTCTCACATAGGGAGAAAAGTAGCCTGGGGTGGGGCAAATCTAGGAGGTTTTACTTCATTAATCATTCAGCACTTGAATCCAGATTTTCAAAGGTCCCTTCTAACCCAAACCATTCATGATTCTATGAAAACCAAATTAGTTAAATTCAAAGCAATTGCAAAAATCCCACTCAAGCGTTAGAGAGTGGGGTTACTCACTAGATCAAAAGTGGTATTTAAAGCAGTCCTTCGGAGGAAGGGGTCAACCTACATGTTCCTGAAAAATTATAGAAAATACACACTGGTCCCTACTGCAGTGGAGTGACATCAGGTTTGTGTGTGTGTGTGTGTGTGTATTTTGGGGAAGCAGCCCTTGTTCAACTAAATTTAGTACCTCTTTCCTGTGAGCTACTTGTTATAAACGAAAAAGCAATCCCTGGAAACCATCTCACTCTTTTGCTTTGTCCCAAACTTAAAAATCTTTATATAATTCATATTAAAGACTGAACACTGATATTCCTTATTTATAGTCCCTGATGGCTGTTTGATCAGTGCTTTTCTCCCTCTAGGAGATCAAACTAATTCAGCCTTACTGATGTACAGGGCATGGTGTGTAATTGCCAAGAAATGCATTACCGTGAACAGCTTTTCAAATTATTGCCACTGGTAGTTTTAACTATTATTAGAACTCCTGCTTCTGAAATGTACCCGTACATGGGAAAAGGAAAGCTCTGCTTTGTACCAATAATCTTGGATTCTCTCTCTTCCAGTTTTCAACTTGTAGGATTAATATTTCAGACACAGATTTTTCCCCAATGAGATTCACTTGATTTACACTACTTACACATCTTTCAGGTATGTGTAACTATCAGAATTTAAGTGTTGCAGCAGCTAAAAGTTCTGGAAGAAAAACAATGTAATTAATGTTACTGTCAAGGGCTAAGGGATGTCAAAATGAACCCACATTACTTCTTATCCTGCTTTTTGCATTACTGTGGCACAGACAGGTATCTATAATACTCTTTATATGGGCATTTGAACCACACATGCTATATCATACTGAATGCTCCTAAATCCCCTTTTGGTCTAAAGGGCCCAAGTCCACTGCTAACAGCAAGAAGGTTCACTGTAGAGTTCTCTCTATAGAGAGACCACACTGGCCAATAGTACAGGGTGCCTCATCCCACAGCCCACTTGGGGATTAAACTGGAAAGAAATCATGAAGTCTAGTATAAACATTGATAAAAAGAAATACTTTGTCAAGGAAGTTTCCCTAGTGCGCAAAGTTATCCATATTCTTCATTTGGTTTTTGGGCAGCAGCGCACACGTGTGTCACATACCTCCCCTCAGACCTGCGAGACCTCCTGATCCCTTCACCGGCAGCCAACATCTGCCAATTTCCCACCAGAAGGAAGAAGCGAATGGCTGACCTCTGCGAGATGGCTACAGGGCTTCACAAGGTGACAACATCCTACATCTTTATTTTTTATTGCATCAGCTGACTGGAAGGATCTTATCTCAAGCATTTAAAATGGCATAAAAGGTCAAAGACAGGCAAATGTCAAAAATAAAACGTGCTGAAGTGGTGTCAGCAATATATCAGTGAGGAACTCGATGAAAGCTCCTGGATTAACTGAATTATTTTTTAAATTTTAGGAATACTATTTCTTTAGAAAAAAAAAAAATCTGATTCATTCATTATTCATTTGATATTTTTTAAATATCTATATCAAAAAGATTTAACTTCCATCATGTTTTAAGTTAAAAAAATATTTTTGTTTTATGAATTACTTGAAAAAGACTGCAGATGTTTACTGAATCCCACTTGAATCTCACCACGGAAGACAAACGTTTTCATCTCTCCTGTTCAATATCTCACAAGAAAGAAAAAATAACCAGTATTTTTTCAATGCTTGTGTGTATGAACAGAATTTAAAAGAAATGTTTCATTGCCACACAAAAAAACCCTGATAAGTATTATCCTGAATATAAAGCAAACAAACATTTTATATGTTGAAGGAGGTAAAAGCAGTGAGTGCTACAGATGAAGGAATTTAGAAATTTTGTTTATGCATTATTTATCGCAACACCACAAAAATGGAAAAGGCTTTGTTTTCTTGTAGATATTTTGTACTGCTTTGCTTTTGCACAAATTATTTTTAAGTGATGACACCATGAATTGGAAAGCACTAATAAAAACAATTCCATCAGAAAAAAACCCATGCAACAGTACTGACACTTGAAACATTTAAAAACGGAACAAATAAAACTTTCTGTTTAAGAAGGAAAAGCATTCAGAATAAAGAATCCATAGATATTACATGCATCCTTATTTTCCTTTTTTCTGTGCCTTTTCTTTCTGTAATGTTTCATAGTTTCAACTCTGCTCTAGACTCGTATCTTTTTTTGAAAACTCTCCAACATGGTTGTACCTACACCATCTTTATTTGACATATCTATTTAAAGACGTGTAAAAATAAACAAAGTTCTCATTAGAGAGAAAACTCAGATCATAGTTGATCCTCTTGCATTTGATAGCAAGGGGTTCGGGTTTTTAACTAATTTGGAAGGATTCTTGCATCTGGGCTTTTCAGTTTCTTTCAGTACAAACCGAACATTCTCAGCTGTGCACATCCCAAAACATTTCCTGGAAAAACGCAGACAAACAAGGTTTCCTAGCTGGTTCTGACAAGGCCAAATGTCCTAAGGACCTGCGGTTAGGCACAGATGTGCAGTGAAATGAAGCTTCCCTTCATTAACCATTTTATTCTGTGTATCTATAAACTTTCAAATAACTTCTAACAATGAATGTTATAGGACACTTAAATAGTATAAAAAAAAATCAGGGGCTAAAAGGATGATGTCATTTGAAAGGCATATGACTGAGAAACAGTGTCATCTTCAGACGACTCCGTGTCCCATTTAATCACGTATAACCATGCTCTGGCAAAAAACTTCAAAGTGTCTATTCTGCCGGTGGAGGGAAAAGCTATTTTGTTTCGTCGTTTATTTATACTTTTAGATGGGGAGCTAGAATTATTTTTCTGTAAGCATCTGCAGAGGAAACAAACTTGATAACATAACTGTTCTTGCCATCTGTACGTACTTTACACATTGTCATATAGAGTCACTTCGATAGGAAAACAAACACAAAATTGCCGTGTTCTGCGTGTTATGCAAAATGTTCTGCTTCTCGGTACAGTTCACTAGTGCCCTCATCTACACTGAAGGAAAGATGTTAATCTAACTTTGACAGAAGTGTCTGCAAGAGGTAGGAAGGATTATCTCTGAAGCTTAATAGCAGCAGCAGTTTAGGACATATTTAGGCCTTCTCACTTGCACGAGGCAAACTTTAGGAGTGCACGGAGCCATCTGCTTCGGCACAGAATGGCCTTTAAAAAGCAAACTTCCCGTCAAATGCTGCTTGACTCATCCTCGGAAGCTTTTTTGATGGGAAACCAGTTTACCCCACCTGAGGTTATTGCCTTCTATTCCTGTCAGAGAAGCGCTTTCACTGTTTTCTCCCAGCTTCGCATGCAACCACATCGGCAGCAGGAGCCTTGGGTAGTTTGTTACCTTTCGCTACCTTTGCCTGAAATCTGCATCTTCCCTTTCCGCTGCAAGCGGTCTAAGGGCTATCTCACCTTGATTCGCACCCTGCAAAGAGATCAAAATCATAAACTCAAGCACACAGTTGAGTCTCAATGGTTATATCTATTTTAGCAGACTCGGGAACAGCCTGGGTGCATTCCAGGGCCAAATCCTTTCTGTAACAGCGAAAGCTCTATAACACAAGACTTCTTTTTTCCCCTCTCTCTCCGCACTTGCAAGCGGGCACTGACACCACACTAAGGTCTCCTTGGAGAGAAGGCTCAGGCTGGGCAGCAGCCCGCGGGCTTTTCCCAGGAGGGTTTCAGTCTGAACAAGCAGAGTACAGCACTCCGGGGCAGACCCGCCTGCCCTTCAGCTCAGCTGTAACCACCGCTATCAATGACAGCGCATCCCAGAATGCCTGTACTGTCTCACTGCTTTGGGGATACAGAATTCCTATGGGGAAGAAAAAAAAAACAACAGCAGCAAAACACCTGAAGTTTTACAGAAATCTTTAACAAAACATTTTTTGAGAAAAAGTGAACCTCATCTCAAGCAAAGGATATGTCTTATCACTCCCTGCTATGATTGTACAACTGTCAATCAAGTCAGATGAAGCTTTACAACGTAATAGCTATACTATATAATTGTTTGATAACAGGCTGGGAATCTTCTGGACTAAGAGCAAAATGCAAAAAAAAAACCCCAACCTTTCACAGCATCATAAAGTAGACATTAGAGTAGAAATTATGCAATTGAGATTATTCTTACCCAACAGCACAGTTTTTGTCATTTCCTTCTCTCTTGAGGTTAAATAGGGGAGCATGACAGGTATTGTATAAGGCACTTAAAATTAACAACCTGTGCATAACATGTATGCTGAAGAACAAATAAATTATCAATAGATTTGAATAATGAAGAGGAATCACTTCCACTCCACACCCCCTTCACTCCAGAAAGAACTGGCTTCTTTAACAATATACATTCCACCTCCCAGCAGCTTGCTTAAAGAAAAAGTATCTTAGTAAGTATATCAAGTTGATAAAGAAGATATCGTGAGAAATCCTGTGATGTGAAAATGCAATCACACGGTCCTTTCAAATGGTGCAAGGAAGAACTTCTAAAAGAGACATTTGGAAGCTTTGGTTCATGCAGGAAAATTGCTGGTGTGTGTATTAGCATCATTTTAAGCCAGGAGTATTCCTAATTGCAGCACTACCCTGAGAACAGCACTGCTTTGGTTATGGCCAGATGGGGGAAGGAAACGTAAGAGTCTTTGGAAGGGACACGCTGGATAATCGTTCTGTGGGGATTGTACCCAGCTGATGCAAAACAGAAGAAATGGGAACAACAGGAAGAGGTAACGTTTGCCCCGTTGTGCTTAATACAGAAATTCAGGCGGTTTTATATAACGAACTTCCTTGCAGTCCTACCTGCGCCAGCCAGCCTCCTCTCCTCTGCGGCAGAGGTCATCAAAAGGTGTCAAGGCAGCAGTAGCCATGAGAATTTGGGACCTCTTTACAGAGTTAGAGTTGCTTGTTTGAACACCAGCCATGCTCGTGGGGTTTCTGATTTTCCCCACGTGTGCAGAGAGTGAGGAAACAAGTCGGTTGCACAGATCGCTGGGCTCCGGCGCAACACAGAGAGCGCGGGGAGGCTGCTTGGGCTAAGGAAGGGCAAACCAAAGACTAAGCACAGTCTGCTCGTACAGAGACAGAGAGGGTTCATGGCGCCTGGCCACTCGGGGGAAAAACATAGTTAGTTTGAAAGTTCACCTCACCTATACTGAAAATCCGAAGAAGTATGTAAAAGCAGACAATTAGGTAATGAGAAAATGGCCCTTGTACCGAGTATATTGGTGCAGAGCGGGGCACTTCTGCCTTGGTGAATGGAAAAGGGAAGTGGAACTGTTATTGGCCATTTGGTTTTAGAATATCAGCAGAATATTCAGTAAAGGAATTAAGTAATCCAACAATTCAGCATTGCAGCACGCGTTAGAAATTGTTGGGTTTGGAGATTGCCACAAAGACTGTCAAATTTCTCAAGACAATCATGGCGCTTCTACAAACTGAAAGCACAGCCTCACAAGGGGAAATGTTTGTGAGGAAAATGCTGCACAGGTATACCCAGGAAAGATGGGGAAATGGACAGTCCCAGATTCCAGAACACAAAGTCTATGCCCTAAGGCTTCTGCTAGACAGTGCAAATTCATGGATTTTGGGGGTTGAAAATATAGAATCCACAGATAACATTCTACTATTTTAATCTGCAGGACAATAAAGTGAAGCATTAGCATTTCTATGTGAACAGGAAGGGTAAAACTTCAAACAGAATCTTTTTAAGAGCAGAATTATCAGACTTCTGAAACACAAAATCTCAGCCTATCTAAAAACAGAGGTGATACCTTCTTTACTTGGGAATTTTTACACTGAAAGTGACTCACATCCTAAAGAGTACGTGACAGCCCTCTGTGCGCTGAAATAAAAAACTCAGAAGTACCAGAAAATGTATTATATGCAGGCTGGGCCAGAAAAGAAAAAGATAATTCACTGTTGGACACTACAACTCACCTCAACGTCAGCAACAAAAAAAAGCATCACTACGTTTTTAAAGTTTACTATCAACCCAAGACCACACAAGGCTCAGCATCCTGTGTCTACAGGAGATAACAGAAAATAAATGATTAGCGTTTAATAGAGAGATAGTTTTCAATGCAGTAAAGTACTGCTGGGGTATTAGCTCATTACTTGCATCTACCACATGAGCTGAGGGACAGGCACTCTTGCATGGTGTAACCAGGGGATGAGACTTCGGGGAAAAAAAACACAACAGCCTTGTACTTCAGTCTCTCTCTTGTGTCTGAGATAACTCATGTTTTGATGCACTTGGTTGATCTAATGCAAAGTAACTCGAGAAACACAAACCATGTGGCTTGGGAGGTTGAAAGTGTGTAAGGAAGGAGAAATGAATTCTTCAAAAGTTCAGCTGAAACTAAACTGTCACAAATGATGCACCTCTTATCTATTAAACATGTCACTATTAATGTCAAAACAATTCAAAGATACACTCAAACACTGAAAATGTAACATCCTTTAAACAAAAATTCATGCTTTGATGAATTTAATACATTTATCATACAGAAGTGTGTTATATACATAAATGCATTTTTGCTTGGAAAATTAACTTACTACACTTTTTTAGTATGAGATATGGATAATATGTTCCTATGTTGTGGAACTTGTTACTGAATGCCAGACGCCTTTCCTTCTAGATGTCTTCCCCCAGCAGAAGAGAACTCAAGCTACATTCATACTGCAAATCAGACGTTAGTTGTATTGTTTCTCAAAAATAATTTAAACCTCACACTAAACAAAGACACATTCACCAAAATACACTTAAAGCCTAGATGTGCAGTTTTCATTTCAAAGAAAGGGTATAAGAGATAATTAGTGACAGCAGGAATGGTTGCAAAGAACATCCTCAGTTATAGCTACAGATATGTCTTGACACTAATTCTACTGAAAACTCTTTGCCCATGATGCCTCCTAACCATCAAAGCAGTGACACATTTCTCCTGTTTTGGCAACAACTGACCTGAGGAGTAGTGTTAAGATGATGCTGAAATAGCTGTGAAAGCGGGGTCAACACGGTTATATCTTCTACTGTGATGTTTAGGATACATGGAACAAGAGGAAATACAAATAGCCTCCTGGAATCAATCTGAAGCCCAGAAACGAGAGCACCACTGGTAGCGATGCAGAGTTTGTGTGGGGAATTCATATACAAAACTTTAAATAGGCAAAACCTTAACCCTCCTGATAAAGACTAAAGGAAAACTATGAATCCACAAGACTGCAATAAAACAGTTATGTATTTAATTCTTTTTTGTAAAAAAAAAAAAAAAAAAAAACACAATAAACCCCTCTTAATTTCAAAAGGTTGTAATTATTTTACTAGGTTGAATCACAGCTCAGATGTATCGCTGTCATTAACCTCATTGTTGTCTTTTCAATAAATTATCACTGGGTGTTCCTTACAGCCCTTTTAATGTAACATAAAAGAAAATGATCTATCAACTTTAAAGGCTTATGAATCCGGATCTTAACACACAGATGAGTGAAGCAGCCCTCAGGGGTTACAGCTAGCTGTTGAGCAGAATGAAATGGAAGCAAAGACGTTTTCATTGCAACACAGAGAGGAGCACAGTGTACAGTCACCTAATGGCTATGGTCATTGCCATCAGGCAAGACCCGACTCACCCTGGGCTGCACAGGGAGGAGCAGGCTGTGGACCGCAGGAGAATCTGAGTTTTTAATGGCAATAGACATATTCCCCAAGTGCCAGATTCCTGGTATACCCGTGTCCTAACCATCTCACCCATCTGCAGTCTCACTCTTCATCAACCTAGACCTGCTGCTAAACAGTACCTCTTGCACCAAGCCCTGCCTCCTCAGAATCACAGAATGGTCTAGGTTGGAAGAGACCTTTAAGATCATCACGTCCAACTGTCAACATAACACTGCCAAAAACACCACTAAACCATGTCCCTAAGCACCACGTCTACCCATCTTTTAAGCACCTCCAGGGATGGTGACTCCACCACTTCCCTGGGCAGCCTATTCCAATGTTTGATAACGGTTTCGTGAAGAAATTTTTTCTAATATCCATCCTAAACTTCCCCTGGCTCAACTTGAGGTCATTTCCTTTAGTACTATCACTCGTTACTTGGGACAAGAGACTGACCCCCACCTTCCTACACTCTCCTTTTGGGTAGTTGTAGAGAGTGATAAGGTCTCCTCTGAGCCTTCTTTTCTCCAGGCTAAACAACCCCAGGTCCTTCAGCTGCTTCTCGTAAGGCTTATGCTGTAGACCCCTCACACCAGTTTCGTTGTCCTTCTCTGGACTCGCTCCAGCACCTCAATGTCTTTCTTGTAGTGAGGGGCCCAAAAATGAGCACGGTATTTGAGGTGGGGACTCGCCAGTGCAGAATAGAGGGGGACAATCACTGCCCTAGTCCTGCTCAATTCTCTAGATTCTCCTTGAAAGCATCCTCAGCGATTCCCCTGAGAGTTTCAGTCACCAGTAACATAGAGAAGTCCTATAAAACAGGCTTTGACATCTCCATGGAAGCAGCTGGATATGAGGAGAGTTGTTACTCACAGAAGATCACCATTCTTCTAAATCCCATGGGACCTCATGCTCATCAGTCTTTCAACAGTGGGCAGGCTTTGCTAGGGTGGGGAGAGGGCTGTAACAAACAGCAGAAGGCCACTGCATACAGTGGATGCACAGATTTAAGGTTCTCATAACCCTCTCTGCTAAAATTCCCAATAGTGCCCAACATCATCATCTTAAGTTTCACAGTTTTGGAAGCTGCTACTCAAAGCAGATTTAGATACTTGCTGATGATGGCAGGCAACTAGGGGAGAGAAAAAACCCAAAGTTTGCCCTGCTGTTACTTAAGGTATTTGCTTAGAGGTTTTGTGACAATCTGATTGTTGTAATCTTGCTCATATCACTGCTTTTTCTGGTAAATGCAGCTACACCAGACACCCTGTAGCTAAAATTAAAATTTGAAAAAAGTCCCCCACCCATTTTAAGGCCACTTAGCCACAGGGAAGGGAAAAAAAAAAAGGAAGAATGACCTTACCTCGGGCCGTGGGGGAGAAAATCAATATTTTAAGACAGGATGAAAAAGGATTCATATTTTAATTAGTCTCCTTAGATCTGTCTAATGATAAACCGGTTTCTGAATGATTGGAAGATTCTGCTCTTCTATTCCCTATATTCTAAGATCTCCCTTCTAATGTATTCACTTTTATTTTCAGTTTTATTTTGAGGCTGTACACCTATCCAGTTTGATAAGCTATATCTTTTTTAAATCTGTTTTTCCCTTTATCCAAAAAGAGTTGCAAGACAAAACCCAAGAATCAGCGTAAGCGTGCAGACCTGCTGAATTCTGGCATACAGAAGAGGATAAGTACAAAGCAATAAAAAAAAAAAAAAACCTCAACTTTTAAGGTAGATGTTAAGTCCCCCCTTAATCTAAAATTTTTTTCCAAATCTGGAACTCTTATTGCAAACTCTGCAGTAAAACTTCATGCCCATCAAAATGGGCAGAGAATTTGTTTTGCCGCACTCAGTACAAAATATTCACCAGATCAGAGTGGCAGAGGTGGGATTTGGGCTCTGACCTCCTGAGGTTTTCCAAATAAAGCAGCCTTGGGTCTACCATATGGTTTTCACCAGGGAGGTGCACCAAGGAAATGCAGTCTTTTGGAAGAAATAGAGATGTAAGTTTCAAGCTATAATTAAATAGTCCACAGGACTTCTAATGAAACTGGACTCATTAGTGCTGCAGCCAACCAAAGCAATTAAACTCTTTTAATATTCTGGTAGCTATAGGACTGATTACAGTATTCTGTTTTCTTCCATTTTTTGCAATTTCACTTTTAACAATTATAGCAGCTGCGGTAACCCAACCCAGAAGAAACAGGGTTTTGTTGTTAGCTAATCAATCCTAGTTCGTATTGCATAGAGCTTTTAATTATGCAAGATATTTTAATTCTTCACAAGGACAAACACTAAAAAAGAAAAGATAAAAGAAATAAATTATTTCTGGAACATAAAACTGACAGACTCTAGGTGGCAAAAAGGAATAGCAATAAAAATGAGGAATATTTTGAAATTGGTTTTTAGAAAGATAATTTTTGATCCCACAATAAATGAAAACAAGAAAAGAATGTCTAACACTGATTTAATTTCTTTTTGGCAGTAGACTAAAAAAAGTCTGCTTATTTTCTTTTATGAAGAATAAAGGTGTACTAGTGCATGTTAAACAGGGAAAAAAAAAAAACAACCAACCAAAACAGAAACTTTAAGGTAAAATTGTAACTATTATTTGCACTGTGACAGTGCACAGAAGCCTGTAATGATGTCCCTTCAGGTTCTGCCCAGCAGATAGTAACAGCCATCATCAAGAGTTTATAATCTAAAGAGGGAGGGATCGTATTCATTGTTGTGACTTTACAAAATAACAGTCAATAAACAAAGATATTAAAGCTAATACTCTCAAAGATAAGTAGGCGCTTAATTCCCGTTGAATAAATTAAAACTGTTAGCTTAAGACTACATATGGTACATCTCTGACATGACTTGTCAAGCTTGAAGAGGAAAAGAATTAAGATCTTCTCACTGCATGCTTCTCTTTTCCATCTATCATTCCAGAGCCAGAAGAATTTAAAGATAGAAATACTCAGACTCTTTTGCACAAAGTATCTTTAAAACATAATATTTTTACAAAAGAATCTTTTATAAAATGTGTGTTTATATTATTGCACTGGACACTTTGCTATATTCAGCGATTTTAAGCAGAAAAACTAAAAAAAAACCCCAAACCCAGAGTATGAAACTCCAGGAAAAATGTTAATTGTTAGTTCGTTGTTAACAGTGTAACTTCTTATCAAATAGCAAGATATACAAAGACCATGTTTTTAAGAGACACAAGGAAGAGGTGCCCTACATTAAAGATAAGAGTGTGACAATTGAGTTTGCAAAGTAGAAACGATGTTGTTGTGACATTTTCATGCATCTGTTTACACAATGCATTGGCATTTAATATACCCTGTGCAAGTTAGAATTATATTTTAAATTCAGATGCAAAGGAGAACGAGGAGTATACGGTACTAAGAAAAAAAAAGATTTGAAAACGCCCAGAGATGCATATATAACTAGGCTAATTATATATCTTATATTAAGATGTAGTATTGTTTGTTCCCTTCTTGATGCTTCTGTGTACACAGATGCACAGATAGCTGGATGCCTCATTACATATCTTGTCATCAAACTGAAGATGTTCACGGCAATTAAATAAGCCAGGCACCAGCTATGGGCAGAAAACAAAAGCTCAGCAGCTGAGCCTGGCATTCACATGATTAAGCAACCTGGAATATTCAAAGACTTATGCAAAACACAAATTATTATCTTTAAGAGAAACAGTATCCTTTTGAGACGCCTTTTCTCCCTACTATCAAATGAAAAGATTATTTGAAGACTCAGACCATCCTTCCTTTATCCCATTCATACAGAGAATGAGATAAAGACGAAAAAGACTGAGACCAAAATCTGACAAATTTTGCAAGATATGAAAAGAACTACTTAAACAATATTTCTTTTATTATTTACCCAGCTGGCAGGGATCTCAGTGAATTTGTTCACCTGCCAGGGCACTGAAGCACCCCTGGAGATGCAAGGGCACGCCTGAGGCAACACAACCTGAGCATCTTCTGAATCAGGGAGGGGAAAAAAACATGTCTCGCTTGACTGGAGATGTATCTCTGTGGTATATCACCATCATGCAGGGGTGCCCACTGTAGGGCTGCACCGGAGGATGGCAGTATGGCTATGTCATTGCCAATGCCCAGGATTAATTACTGCTCCTCCAGCACTGCACCACTGCAGCTGCGCCGCACCCTTCATCCAGACTGGTCTCTCCTCCACCTCTTGCACCCGCGTTCGAGTGGTGCAAGCTCCCAGCACTGGCACACCTGAAAATCCCTAGACTGTGACAGTGGACTTTTTTTGGCTGTAAAATGGGATATTATCACCCTCCCCTATAGGGCTTGGCCATGCTGATACCCTGTGTGTGTATGAGAAAGTGGGATTTACAAACACCGGAGCAAGTTGTTACCTGGCCCCTTAACTACGCTAACAGTATCTTCTCTCTTAGCATTAACAAACAAGTTTTTATGTTTTTCTCTGTCACGGTATTAATATTATTTGCTAGTTTTAACAAAGAATTAACAGTCCCTTCGTTGAACATAAGCTTAGTGCACACTTTACATCTCTGAAAATAACAGCAGTATTTGGAGAATTTTTAAAAAAGGAAAACCGTCTTTTTTAATAAAGGGGAAAAGCTTCAGTATTTTTACCATGCTTCTGCAATATTCATTTTTCATTCTAAAATTTAAAATTATAATGTATTATTCAATATTTTCATCGTTAGAACTGCATAGAACAGACAGGTTTCCTGAAGCCAACAGAGAGGCTCCATTTCAAGTGTTTTGCTGAACATGTCGGTTATAGCTTTATGTAAATTAATTAGCAGGACAGATATCCTTTCTAGGTTTGGCCACACGTGCGTTTTGACTGAATTACTTTTTAGAGGTAACAAGAGAAAACATATCATGTGAGGTATAAGGCCTTTCTGAATAGCTTATACATATCAGAACTGAAGTGTTTGCCGATCCAGATACAGACAGGCAAGTTTGTTCATGCAAAAACACTTGCATTTTAAAGACTTCTTTTTAAAGGGTCCTGACAATACGTTACTATTTCGTAAGTGAAGAGTGTGAATACTGAGCATTTAAAGCAATAAGCGTGGTACTATAATGTGCCTGAATCTGAACTGAGCGTACAGGGATGATTCAAACAATCAGCCCTGCTGTTGTGCAGTAGAATTCCTCTGAAACTCCTGGTGCCTACAAACCACCACAAATCCCTTATGAAAAATATATAAACCTGCCAAACTTATACTTTATAATCTAAATAATGCTCAGAATAGGGCTCAAATAGTAATCCCCAACAAAATAGACAGCTGCGTACTTGTCTAAATAAGATACCCTGGAATGCCTTTGAGTAATTAAAAACCAGTGGGTTACCAGTGAATACACATGACAAGCAAGAAAATCCAGATCACAAACGGCACCCTTAATGAAGACTCAACAAAATGGTAATGGCATCTAAACTGTTTTTGTCCCTCAGCTTAGAAATGAGGTATTACTGAGCGAGAGCGTAGGTACAAATATTACTGCCATCTTTGTTGCTCTGGGTAAGTAAAACACTTCTGTTCCTGGTCTATAAATCCTTTTAAAAAAGCTAAACAAGAAAACCAAAACCAACCAAATAAATCACGGCAGCAACCATGCCATAGATTAGAAAGAATACCAATAATAAACCCCAACCGATCTCCGAGAAATCAAAAGCCAGAAAGGAGCAGAAGGTGGTGCACCTGCTCAGGGACCGGCAGCCTGCGATCGCAGGCAGTGCCCGGAGAAGTACAGAATTCACAACCCAGAGGAAAGCTGAGGCTGAAAAGCACTTCTGCACTCTTCCAAAATCAAAGCTGCTCTGCAAGCTGTTCGTTTTTAGGAAGCTTTAAGGGCTTAGTCCCATTTATAGGTACCGCGGCACGGCAGTCGGTACGGTACAGAGCTGCTCACCAGCCTCGTACCAATGGCCAAACTCGCTTCCTGCACTTTCTTGCCCATCTTCCCCCACCGAGGCTTGCTTGAATCTAAAACTGTGTGATATTACCTACAACCACCTATCTCTGACCTAGCACTAACACCGCGCTGAGAAATTTTGCTGGACATCCCAGAACATACGTCTGTAGCATAGGTAAAAATCTCATTTTTCAGCCTACTCCGACCTTGACCCTGGATCATTTCTTCAGGTTGAACACTTTTCATGTTTTAGTGTAAAACCAGGGACAGCAGTGTTCATTCATCAGTCATGCAACATAATTATAAACTTAGGATAAAGATATACAATACACATTTTTTTATTATATCTAATTAACACAGGGTAGTCTGAAAAGGCAGAGAAAAGGCAGCGGTTTTCTCTACACTGCTACTTTTCCTGTAAAAATAAGCACTAAGAGAATTTATATCACATTATCTAGACATTTTAGATAAGTCTTCCTTATTGTGAAAGGTAAGAGATCAACTCACCGTTCCTTAAGATAGGCAGAGAGCTACAATAAAAATAGGAGAAAGGGTAAGTGGAAACATATAATTAAGTTCTCAGAGAGTTCTGATTGATAAAAATTACATTAGAAAAATTTCTTCATGCAATATTAAGCTGCTACTGTACACTGAATTGTCAGCTGCGGCAGATAAAACCGTGGCCAAGAGAAAATAATTCTATTACAAAAATGACTTATTACTAAGGTGTTAACTCAAACAGATCCAACACTGAACTGCGGTCTGTCATCTGATACCATGTTTTTCCAGCTGTTGGATTATGAACTTTGAATAATAGCTTGACGGCATGGTATGATGTGCCTGGATTTGCTACTGCTGTTTGACTTCTCATTTTGAACGTGCAACTATACTGAATCTAATCATAAAAATCAAGATGACATCTTGAAACCAAAGAAAGTTTCATTCCTCTCTTCCTATCTAATGCCAATAATACAACTTAGTAACTAAAATCTAGCTTTTACCAGCTTCTAAGTATAAGCATAATAATTAACTAATTGCTTTGATCGAATCTCAGAAACAGTGTCAAAAGAAGTTTAGCATGGACCTTGTTGTAGGTAAAAGAAGAATATTCTGATGACAGCTTCAACTTTGGCATCTAAAACCAGACAAATGTACGCCTAGACCATGACACAATATGGATTCCAGGAAGGCAAATACCGCAGCAGCAAAACAGATCAATTATCTCCTCAAAGAACTTCATCAGCAAAAGCCTCTGTGCCCCCGGGAGCGCTTGGCCCCCTTTGCCACCACGTCACTCTTGACACGGAGCCACTGTGCTGCAGAACAGTCCTTACACATGTATTTGCAAAACCAATAAATAAATACAAACAGCGCTGTGAACTCCTGATTTAAGAAGATGCATTAAGTTTTGCAGGATGAGGCACCGAGCATAGGAAGTGATTGTACACAAACCATCTAATACCAATAAAAAGCCTTCGGTTCTCAGTGCCGTGGAAACGTAAGTGATCTTCCTGAGCAAACGGACTGCTATGGACAAGAGTTACAACAGCTCTTATAGACGCGGGTCCCACTTCTTGTCAGGAACATTGAAGACTGATAGTAATCACATTTGCAGTCCGTGATACTGAAAATAGTTTGCATTTAAATTATGGATTTGGTAGATTAAACTACTTTTAGATGATAAAAATTTTAAGGACTACAGTAACAAGAGTTTATGATAAATTAATTATCTGTATTTTATTTCCATTAACATGATAACTAACTGACATAAAGTTACTTTATTGTAGAACTCTCCATACATAAATGCTTTATTTTAGGTTAAGACCTAGATGCTTAGAGAGATTTGGGTCTGTTAATAACTTGAGCCAGCATATGAGCAAAGTTTTACTCTACAATTACCAAGCGACTTAAAGCTATTTTTTTTCTTATTATAGCCTGAAATTTCCTACCTACCATTTCTTTTCCTGTTGCCCTAAATTCTGATAATTTTAATTTCTCTTCAGTTTTAATTAAGCCACCCTAAGGCTTATAAACTCTGTAAGTTTTTACATTTCATTTTTTTAATGATTAAAACCGCTTCAATTCATTTCAAAGGCCTGATGTTTAAACAGGGAACGTTTTCATAAATCCTCAGCTCTGCTTGTAATAAGGAATGTATTCGTGGAATGAACTCTTCATTGCACCACTCTTTCAATTGCTTGGATCAAAGTCAATTCCTGTGCGTTCACAGCTTGCAAAGTGCTGTAATGCAAGGCATACTTGTATTAATATAAGCATATTAACCTTTCTGGAAGCCAAAATAAAACTGTGGACCTGATCTGGTATCTTCACACAGTGAATGAATGCCAAGTTAAAATAGAAAGCTTCTTTAACCGTACATCATATCAGTAAATATTGCATAAGAGGACTTGGAAATCTTATAAAACTGTTTTAGGAAAAAAAACCTTCAGGTGGTAAACGGAAACTTCCAGCATTAAAAAGGGAAGTAAGAAAAGTGACTTATTGCCTGAGATCCTTAAAGAATAAACTTAGAAAAGTTTTACTGTCTTTTCATACTTCTGACTAAAGTCTTTGTTTGCCATTCACGGCAAAATGGTTGCTTTAGAATCTCCACTTTTCACCTCTTACTACCTTCTTTCTTCACTCTGACATCCCTAAACAGGCACCAAAGCCTGAAAAAAGGGAAGTACAAAAGGAAGACAAGAAATACATAAAAAAATATTGTAAACCACAACGTCCATTGTCTCTACATTAATAAGAAGCTATTTCAGAATCTGAAGAGCAGCTCTCAAATGCTTACTTTTTGAAAAAAAAAAAAAAAGTATAAGAAGACTCTATATAACCCTGAAATCTTTGCATTGGAGGCGTTGCACCATACAAATGTGGCCACACTGGTTTTGGATGTAACCAGACAAATCTATATGGGTTCACTGTCATCTGCCAATTTGGCACCAGGATCTACACATACCTCTCTGTTTTTTGCGTAGCCATACTAGAAGAATTAAGAAAAGTCTTAGAAAAATATCTTGCAGGATAAGTTGATAGTTCTTCAGTATTTCAGGAATTCTTTATAGAAGTAGCAGCCGCTTGCACAGGAAACCTCACCGTTATCAAACACGCTGTAATACTGACAACAGCTTTCAAGCAGGAGATGTAATCTTGACACACTCTCTTTAGCTGGCTTCCTCTCTTCACGTACCCTATTAATTCCAAAGTGTTGGCAGACCCAAATGCCAAGCAGACTACAAGAGATGGCAAACACAAAAGTAGACAGAAATGACCTTGCCATCAGTGAGAAATAGGAAGAAAACCAACCTAACCTTAAATAACACGGCTGACCAGGCAGAATCTGGGACAGTTACATGGTATCCCAGGTCCCGCTCCCTCAGCCGCCAAACAATTTTCATTTACTAATTTCATACTTAGAGCTAATGTGTGGTGAAGAGGATCACAACCTCAACAGCACATGGGTTGAGCGACACTCCTGAATCAGGCCTCAGATACTCTTAGTTAAGGTCTGTACAACGTTTGTGACCAGCACATACATCGCGTGGCACACCAACGGCCCCAGTATTGCTTCTGGTTTTAATTTGCACGCAATAGCATTTCTGAAATATTTTCCCAAAGGTTTTGTAAATAAAAAATAAACAGGGTTCTTAGTATTCCCATCTTTTGACAAGATTAGAAATACTTTAACAACTTTTCCATATGCCAAATCCAAAAATTCATAGGAAAGCAAGGAAACAAATAATAGGTAAGAAATATACAGAAAAAGAACATGGCTGATGTTCTGGAGGGAATTTAAAAGTTCTGTTTCTCTCACTACGCATTGTCAAAATTTCCTCCCCCAGCTGATTCATTCAATGAGGTCACCTTATGAAATAAAATACATTATAAAGTTTAGGATCATAAGAACCAAGGGAAAAGTTTTGGTGCCTGAAAGTGTTGCACAACAGAGCAAGCTCTCAGTCCCCTGGGCATTAATCCCACACCTGGCCACCTTTAGGAAATACCAAAAGAACCTCTTGCTTTGGAAAAGCTTCTACACCAAAAAACCAAGCCGCTTTCTGTCCTGTACACCTAAGACCAGAAAGAAAGGGATATCACATGGCCTTAAATACCAAGTATATAACTCTCCCCTATGGAAAACTTTTACCATGAGACAGCGGAGCGTAGCAATTGCACAGAATCTGCCCTGACTTTGCCTTGTTCCTTGCACTCAG
Organism: Vanellus vanellus; assembly: GCF_965231255.1. Lineage (NCBI taxonomy): Eukaryota > Metazoa > Chordata > Aves > Charadriiformes > Charadriidae > Vanellus > Vanellus vanellus. The sequence continues at coordinate 17,170,033 of NC_138913.1, forward strand.
TCTCAGCATTTACTCTCCTTCGCTCACCCGTGGGCATATAACCTGCCCTGGCATCTCACTGTAGATGACCGAGATGCTCAGACAAAAAGACAAAGCAAGACAGTTTCTTTCCTCCTCTTCCCCTCCACCACACCACCACACTCCCAGCAACAGCTTTCTACAAAGAAAAAAGTAAAAAGAGGAAAAGCATATATCTTGGTGACATGAGTGATTTATACCCCCAAGGAGGGATAAAATGATCCATGACTAGAAGTCGGTGTCTTTATTAGACATGATGATTCCCAGTCATGGTGCTTTTTAGTTATGTGCATAATTAATGTTAGCTTGTGAAAGCTGCCAATGACGCTCATCACCAGTGGATGTTCTTATAATATATGTGTGGATTTGAATGCATGATGAACTTTTCCCGTCTTTTGGGATTCAAACCAGAAGTTTGTGAATAATGCAAGACTGAAAACCAAAAATAACAAAGAAACTGCTATTTGCTCAGTGAGCAGTAGAGACAGGAGTGGAGAATACAAAGTAAAGTAACCAAACGAGGCCCAGACTTCCCTGTAAAAAACAGAATTGTGTAAAGATCTGCCTGTTTTTTACTTAGAAAATATCTGCAAATGAGAAATTCCAATCTGCTTTACTGACAGCTTTGGAAGCAGCAAATTCTTTGTTTACCCACTCATCAAAATAGAGAGAGGCAACACTGGAAGTCTTCACTGCAGAGCTTTACCTGAAACTCTGGCTTCAAGAGAGCATCCCTACTGCTGGGATAGAAGTCAGTCTGTGGACTGCACTTACCTTCTTTTCCGAGTTCAGTGTGACACGTATTTGACTTTTGGTGGTCTGGTTTGGATCTAAACAGCTGTCAATTAGCTGATCCCATCTTATGCCCACACTTCAACACCGTATATATAAATCTGGTTATGTATGTTATCCCGTTTATCATCAGGTGGTAAACAATGTTGGTAACTTCAGAGGATGTGTGTTCATGCATTGTTTGAAGACCAAAGGGTTGTATACTCAATTACCAGTTGCAACAGATAAATATTAATACACCACCCAGTTTGTTATATTACTGCAGCAGCATTAAACTGTTTTAATTACTTCCTGAATCACATTGCTATATTCTAGAACAGGCGCTTTGCCTTTTGCCTTCCTCTCAAAAAACACTTCCAACATGCAAAGTGGCCTTTTCCTGGCTACTTCAGCTTCTACTGATTTTTTTGTTATTACAAGTACCACACAAAAGCAAGCGATACTAATACTTCAAGAGGAGAAATGCTGTCAATGGTTATGTTTCCAAATAGTATTTCTTTTCATTCTGCATAGCCCATTGCCTTTTGGATTTATCAAAATATTTACTTATGGGAATGGCTTTACTCAGTGCCTTGTGGATCACCAATTACACATTAAAGAACAAGGTCATAAAATATTGATAAAATCATTAACTACAGTTTTCTCCATTTACCATGGCTAAAAGCACACGCTGCTGCAATCTTAATTTCATTCCTAAGGAAATAAGTTATTGCAAGAACAGCATTTAATTGCTAGAACACTTCAAAAATGAAAGAAAAAAAAGAGTACCTTTCCCCAGTTTCAACTTGCTGTTCATGTAATTTGCCTCACCAGTATACTCTGGTGATCGGTATTAAATGTCCAAGACCCAGAGTTTTGTAGGCATGCTGTATTCCTGAAATAACACAGACCACAACTGGAGTTGCAGCTCCCCAGACCTCTCAGTAATTAGCCTCTTACCAGATTAGAAAGCACCGTGTTGAATTTTTCTCTTGATGTTCTTGAAGGTTATCCCTCTATTCATCACATCAGACTAACAATTACAAGGATGTTGCCATGACACTAGATATGAAATACTAATTTGGTTCTTTAGACAAAGGTCAGAATTTGTTTTCAGAAAGTTACTCCACTACCTTTTCTTTCTGGATAAGATGGTTTCTCCTATTTCTAGTGACCAATCTAAATCTCCAATATGCGTGTAACATCACCAAACGGAACCGCACAGATGACAGAAAGAAGGTGGCAAAAGCAGGATGTAATGCCCTTTCTCCCCATGCAAAACCGGTACGAGTTATTGCTGGCAGAAGATCACTGTTTGTCCTGGGTGCCAAGAGCTGCAGTGTTGGCTGGTGGGGGGGCAGATTTTGCGGGGTCTGGAATGGAGATCTGGGCCATTTCCCAGAGAAATTAAGGATGAAATTCTTTCTCACACAGAGGAGCTGTCACTTCAGAAGAGAAGCCAGTGGATTTGGGAGCAGAGCTGGCCGCATCTCTGTTGATAGTGGTTTTGACAGCATTATGGGATACCATTTTTCCATACATACAAGAAGTGTTCCCCAGTTCATAAAAAACAAAACAAAAAAAAAAAAAAAACCAAACACCAAAAACCAACACAAACCCAGTTTCCGATATACAGATAAAAACAGTAATGTTAACTAATTTGACAAAATTTGGAGTAAAATCCAAGAGAATCCATAGGAAATGTTTAGTGCAAAGAAGTGTCTTTCCCCTGCCTCAGCAGTGCCAGAGGGGAAATGCAGTTGCAGAAGGACCACGGACCCTCTCCCACCGCAGACATCCCCAGAGCCCACGAGCGAGCCCAGGCAGGAAGCACTGGACATCCACACGCTTCAGATGAAATACGCCATGCAGCCTGGTGAAAGCTTGCAGGAGTTATCTATGCAAGCATAATCTTTTCTTCCTGGATAATTTATTACTTAGGTTGTTTTCCAACCTCATTTTAAATCTGGTCCGAGACTATCAGCATAACTGAGGAGCAGATACTTCGTTCCCCCTGTTGTACTGAAGTTGTTTTTCTCAGTTGGTTTTCAGAGCTCCTACTGAGTTGTTAATGAGCTGTCAATTATTTGTGCAAATTGAGGGGGGGCGGGGAAGTGGCTGCACTCAAAAAGAAACCTATTCCCTCAAATCTTGTGAAATACAACGCTACTTTCAAGGATTCTCCTTACTTACGAACCTTCGTCAATATTGGTAAAAAAGTTACTTTATATAAGACAGCTGACCATTTAAAATGGGACCACTGTAGTAAAGAAAAAAAACCAAACAAACAAATAGCAAAATGCTTTATTAAATACAGAGACCTAATTCATCCGATACATTCATAGCCATATTTTGAAGGGGAAGAATGAAAAGTCACTCTTCAGCTGGAGAGAGCACCCTACCCTGATGGCAGTTCCGCATCACTACTGATGGCAACCTGCTTGCTGAGTTTGGTTTTCACAAAAAATACTTATTTTATCTTTTTATTCTCAAAAGGAGCATCCTATTTCAGCCTCTTGACCCCATATGTAAAGCGTCCGATTTCTCAGTTGTTGCTCAGCCACACAAACAGCTGTTTGAGCTGGTGGAACAAATTGTTGGTGGCAAAGGTAAAAAGGAGAATGGTGGAGGAACCTGAGAATCTGCTAAAAGAGCTGGAAGTGAAATTTGCTTCATCAGTGTTGGAAACACCATGTCTTCTCCTCTGTGTCTCCCTGCCGCTTTATCCTCTGCCACTCGTTTCCAGCCCACAGTTATGTGAATACTAATTGTGTGTGGGTACATTCTGAGAGCCTGGAAACCTCTGATGTGAAAAATGGGAACAATAATCATTTTCTAACCATCTTTTTTCATCTCGATCGCCAGTTGCACTTACAAGACAAAATTAGTAATTTTAATCACAGTGACACAACTTTTAAATCATCCTCTCTGAGGAAAAAAAAATGAAGACGTTCTAAGTTTTAATTATGCAAAGGGTTACTCTTAAGAAGATACAGCAGGATATTTCATATGCTTAAGTTTAATCACATGCATAAGTCATTACAGACTCAGAGACTGGTATTTTTGCTGGAAGTCCCTACACTTTCCTGGTAAGGGAGGACTGCTTGCCTTTGACAGTCCTCTCAGCTCTCATGTTCTGAGAAACCTGGATGCACACCGAGCAGACACAAGTATCCAAAAAGCTGCATTGATCTAGAGCAAAACGTTAGGGCTTTCCTTGCAAGAGGGAAGATGAGGTGAGTTTCACCAGGTGCTCGCTCCACCAGAGGGTACAAATCAAGGGTGGAACAGAGGTTGGGGTGAAAAGGCTAGAAATCCCTGAACGTTATAAAAATTTAAACTGCTGGGTTTTTTTCCTCGTCCTCCTTCAGGAATCAGTACTGACTGAAAACCTCCTATTTTTGATACAAACTTTATAAGAATTTCTAAAAATTATTGATAGGATTTTGCTAATCTTTTAATGCTAAAAATAAGCACCATTGACAATATAGGCAGTGAATATGGTCACCTACATGGCCACAGAGAGCAGGGAAGGTTTTCTTTTTATTCTGACCCCACAGAAGGTAAAAGGGCTATCCAGGTCTGCTCCGCTGAAGCGGAGAGACAGGCAAGAGACTGCATAGCATCATTTTATCTACACATCTTTGCACCCAGCTACACGCACGTGTGCTACAGGGAAACGTATAAGCAACACCCAACACCATCTGTTTGACTGGAGCACAGACCCTCGCACCAGATGTCAGTCTGAATTTAAGTCAGCTAGAGGTAGCGAACAGAAGTTGATGCCACGAGCTGTTCAGGCTCTACATCAGTCTCATCATAATGCCCTCTTATGAAAGCTCCAGCTCTCCTGCTACTAATTTGTGCCCTTGCTAAGCAGAGCAGAGGCCGAGGCCGGAGGATTAACTGCATAGCCATCCCTGCCTTGCGCGGTGATCCAGGTCAGCGTTGGAGAAGCCTACCCGCCTGAACAACTCCTACACATTTCGTCTAGTCTAAAACCCAAAGACTTTCGGTTTCCAGTTCGACCTCTCTTTCTATTACCTTTCACAAATAGCTTCACTTAAGGAGGAGACATAAAAGGAACACTGTCTTTTTATTTCAGGAAGATTTATTTCACTGACATCTGCTGAAATAATCTGTTTAGGAATACACAGACCCTCCAGAGGCGTGATTAAAGCTTTCGGGATGCTGGAGTGAGGCCAACTGCAACTCTATGCCTATGGTCTGCTATTAAAATACATAAATAAATACAACCAGCAAACAAACCAAACCAACCCTTCCCCCAAAACCCCAGCAAACTAAGAAGCGTAAGGAGCAGTGGATCTTCCACTGAGTTGGAAGTACAATGGTCTTAATTCATATAAACAGTGAAACTTAGAAGTGCAAACATAACATTGTCACAGGACCTGTAATGAGTGCAATGGATGAAGAAGCTGACGGATCAACTATATTTTGTTATTGTTATTAAATCAATACAGAAGTTATTACTATGTTATCTGTATCACAGTCGGACCCAGAGGTCTCAGGTGACATAACTGGAGGCAAAGTAACTTGCCTATGGCAAACAGATGATGAACAGAATTAAAATCCAGGTCTCCAGAGTCTCAGACCAGATCCTTATAATCACTGTTTTTTTTTCTGATACCATCTGTGATGCTTAAGAAGCCACTTTCACTGGGAAAAACATTACAACAACTGAAGGTAATCTATTGTAAATTGTTTTGGGGGATTGCAGCTTTTTCCTAGATTTGGTAAATTTTCCTGAAACTGAACTTCGATATTTAGGGGGAAAACGGCACTATCCCTTTGTGTTATAGAAACATCACCTGGCACTTAAAAGAAACAATAGACACTAACAGCACTGTCTCAGAAATCTGCACATCTAAACTAACTACCCATCAACTAAGTTTCCTATCTAAGAAAAAAAAAAATGTTATACCCCAGAGGGTTTTAAATAATGGGCTGCACAAAGACAAATTTGAAATTAAAATACATGAGGAAACTTGCTTGTAAAAAGAATGCCACGCATCTGATGGAAACACAAAAAATAAACCCACACAACCATTTTTGCAATCTGAAAATTAACAGTGATGAAAAAATTGCTGCATTGTTAGTTACATTTTAAATGAGTTTCCTAATTATATTTTCCGTGATGAAATGAGCATAGATGCTCATTTAAGCAGACTTAAGACACAAAACTATTCCCCAAAGGATTTGTTTCTTTTTTCCTTTGAAAAAGCCTTAACTCAAATAAACCACCACTCCTATTTTTCCTCATTCAGCAAAATGTCTGTCAGAAACCTTTTGTCATATAGACCACGAACTAAATACATTATAGGAACCAAGGTGTTGAGAGTTTACGCAGCATCCTCCAGAACACTCAGAATAAAATTAAATGCTCAATTCCTAGTATTAACAGTAATCTAAATGTTCAGCTGTAGCACTTACATAGCGCTTTATTTCTCAAAACAACTAACGTGATGGTATCTCAGGATCTATTAACACTGAAAAGTATTTTTTTGATCCCAAGATAGATAAGGTCTGAATACTGATATGTTCTGTTGCATAGACTTTCCACAGCCATAACATTGACAGGGATGGGCTAAAATTAAAGCAGGATAAAAACACAGCTATTAAAACCAAAATATTTAAAACAAAGGGAAGCAAATGTTCTCCTTGTATGTCATCTTGCATTTAGGAGTAAAGTCCTGGCCTCACTGAAGCCAGGATCTCCTCCAAGGTATTAACAAATGCATCTGCATATTAATTCTCTACTAGCAAGAATCACAATATGGAAATCAGGAGTAAAGATATATAAATGTAACTCATAAGAGTTGGCACCTTTCCATCAACTTGACTGGATGCCCGTGAGAAAAATTCCACTGTCAGTTATCATAGTGTGAGAGGAAGAAAAATTCTGCTAAGTATTATTCTGAGTATGCAGCAGTGTATAACCAGGAACGGAGCCCAAAATACTATTTCCTCAAACATGCCTCATTATGAAAAGGTTTCTTTCCTACTACATGAATGCCTCAGTTCACCGAGGTATTGCTAGGTGAATTACGCTGCACACGCAGAACTGAGCTTGATGACTTCCTGTGGAAAAAGAATTCAGAGTAAATTTCAGGGGGAAGTTGATTGAATTCCCAGTGTGCTTCTAATGCTATTTAAGAAAAACACACACACTGGCTAATTGCATGACCTCTAAAAGGAAGTGCATGCCTACAACTCCAGCATGGACAAATCAAATAGGCAAGGGAAAGGACAAATGCCATGAAGACAGATTTTTTAAATGTTAAGTGTTATGAGCCTTCTTTTGTACTGCAAATAAACTTTATTGTGCTACTACGCTGCAAACAGCTATGACTGCTTTTATTTGGTGAGTAATGGACAGAATTAAACAAAGCAGCTGGTATAGCAGATTTGACCTTTGAAAACCAAACTCTGCATTTTTCCTCCGACAGTTTATGTTACTTTATTTCTGTAGCCTTTGGAAAGAAGCAAACTCAGGACACAATCAGTTGTACAGCTCACTGGCACAATCCAGTGTCACTCTGCGTTTGTTTAGGAAGCCTCTGTTCCCCTGTAGACCCTTCTGTGGACCAAGATTTAATCTCGCCGCCCTTATGGTGGCATCTCAACTTTCACACACCCACATGGCAGCAAAGTGTCAGAAACCACATACAGGATATGCATTTGTGGAATTGTGCTTAAAAAAAAAAAAAAAAAAAAAATATCAGTACAAAGCCACAAATTCCTATCTAAAGTTAAACAGAGATCCCTGCTACATGGTACTCAACATGATCTCATTAGATTAATACTAAAGATTTAACATCTATTCATACAAAACCTATTTCCTGTCTGTGTGGCACAGTATTTTAATTTTAAATCACATTATGCCCGTTAGAGTTGGGGAAAAAAGTCCTCCGACTGCCAGTTCTCCCAGTGCTAAGGGATGCTCAGGAATACTGATGCCAGCACCCCTCTGTATCCTCCGCAAAGATGAGGAGCGTGAGCAGCACTGAGCCAGCCCAAGGCTCTCGATCGGTATAGGCCAAAGCATGGGGCCGGGGCTGCATCGCGCCAGCCAGACTCTGGGAACGAAGGAAACGACGCCATCCTGGTTTAGTTAACCACAAAGCAGCCCAAGAGCTTTGGGTTCTGCGGTGTGCAGGGAAGAGCAAGAGACACAGTGGCTGTACAGAGAAAACCTCCCTCAGCTATAGCCATCTCCCTCCTACCCACAGGTCCCCTTCAACAGCAGCACAGAAGTTCGAAAGTTGGATCCCCGGAGTCGGGGCATAGGCAAGACGTCGGAGTACGCGTGTTTTGCTGCCCCGAGCAGCCTGCCATTCTGGGCAACTGCTGCCTTTGTTAGCCCTGATTGCAGAAATCCCATAAGCCCTTTGAATCAGAATGGGATCCCTTCTTCTTCGCTGCAAAAACTGCCAGCTCTTACATTTGTCATAAAAGCAGCTCCCTAAACTGAGAACTTCCTTTACATGCCAACCAGCAGGTGAACCTCATGCCCAAGCAAAGACAGAGTCTACAGCAGAGTAGTATTTTAAAATATGTGGAAACAATTTTCTTACTATTGCCTTTATCATTTATGACAGGAAGATCTTTAATATATGGGTAAATTTCCATTTGGAGAAATCAATAGTCTTAAATAATAACTAAGATCTCAGGTCTTTCAATCACAATGCAAAATAACCTACCATTAACTTTACAAATGAGAACCAAGTTAAAAGGCTTCTAGCAAATTACCAGTGAATCACCAGAATTTGCTTCAGGCAGAGATATTATTCCTAAATTGTTGCCAGTGATATATAGCTTTAGCATTTTTTATTGCTAATTCTCACTGGGTTTTCATACTCTTCTTCTAATGGATCATTGCAGGAGCCAGATAATTTGTATTGCTGCCAATAACTGTTTCAAGGTAAGGCTGTCTAGGTGGACCAAGAAGAATGCACAGCAAGAAAGAGCCTTTGAAAAGAACTCCAAATTAAAGTATTGTTATGAAAAAATAGGAATCACTTAACAGAATAGAAAGCTACATCCTTAAGTATCTGCTTCAAAAAATCAAGGCCATCACAAATAAAATAGTACTTTAATAATATACTGTTATGGGCTTCCTTTCTTGTTTTTCAAAATTTTGTTCACTTTATTGTATGTCATAAGAAACATACTGGGTCAAGCTGTATTTGGAAGTATTGCAAAGAGGGACACAGGCATCCAGAAGAATTAAATTGTAATACTATGGAAAATAAAACAAAGAATTACATACACACTGAGATTTCTCATGCTGCTCCAAACTTTGATCATATATAACCCACCTTAAACCTTTATAAAGCTGATCAGTTATACAACGGCTAGTGATACCAATAATTTATGGATCAATAAAGAAACAATTAAAAAAAAAAAACTAATAAAAGCTCAAGTTAAGAAGTATTGGTTATAAGTGGTAGTCGATCTTTAGTATGACATGTTCATTCTTTCACATTTTTCTTTGACTACACCATGTTTTATTCCTGCCAACAAACCTTCTCAATCTATTCTTGGAGGACAACTGAGTAACATTCAAGAGTGTCAGCGTTAACACAGCCTATTCGACAGAAGCAAAGGGCACTGGAGAGGATCCTCCAGGGAACTAAGCTCTCATGCAAAACCAGAGCATGAGCAGACAGTCTCTAATACCCTCCGTGCACACATTCCTGTAACTAACACGCATGTTACATGAAAGGACCCCAAAACCATTTCTTTGCAGAGCACCCACAGGCATATATTCAAGTACTGAAAGCCTCTTGCCCCATCCTTGAGGTTTGTTTTCAGATCTTCCTGCTGAATTCAGCTACATTTGTACACAGGTAGTGTAATCTCTTTACAGAAGGCAGACAGTCCGTATTCTTATGTCTGTTCCTATAAACTGTTGGTAATTGTTTTGATTGCACCTTTAATATCTTCTAATTTTTTAAGTTCACAAGTTTGGAGACATTCTCTAGAGACATACACAAGTATTTTGACCTTACCTTGTGTTCAGTGAGCAGCAATAGCATCATCTACATTAAGAGTTAACTTGCAGTATCAATTGTGCATGTACGACAAAATGACTGTCACCTCGCCTGTCCTCTGACTGGTTTCGGGCATCTGAAGACACTTAGCCAACAGGGAGCACAAGGGACTGCACTTATGTCACAGTCAGGCTGTATGAATCTGGCCCGTTGTACACACGCGTATAAACCAGCATGCTGAAATGCAGCTGCCAACAATTCACAACTCTTTCCCGAAAGGTGACACCTTTACAATGTGTTTTTGAGCTCACTGGCTAGTGGTTCAGGCAGATTTAAACACTTTCACTTTTTCTGGTGTCTGGCATGCTTCCGTGGAGCATGGTGACAGGATGCCTTCTTGTCCTGCAGTGATATGCCCAGGGAAGAGACTGCATGCAAGGAATAGGCCCAGCAGACACCTCTGCTACCGTCTTCCAGGGTACAGAGCTGCACTGGCTGAGGACACGAATAGCTAAAATGGGAGGAAAACAGAACTCTGTCGGGGATGGCCGACTTGTGACTTGAGAGCAATGATTCTTATCTCCTTTCTGTAAACGAGGTTTCTAAACACTGGGAATATCAGACTCCAGTTTTCTCTGCCCACACACCAGAAAAGCAGCTGAACCCCCCAAAGCAGAACATGACGTGGTAGAGAGATGCATCCTCCAGCATCCAGCTCCATTTAGCTCCGCTACTTTTAATAACAGGTCTGTTGATGATACCTTTATTTTATATAACTCAGCCCACCAGCCCAGTGGGTATATTGTGCTGCTAAACACTAATTTTCCTTAGTATGTAGAATTTCCATGAACATAGAGTTTTCTCAGTACTCCTGGCTGTGATTTCTTTCTCAAATTCTGTTTCTAGGGGAAAACTCCCCTTTCCACCAAACTGCAGAGCTCTGCTCAATACGTCACTCAGTCCCTGTGCAGAACAACAGGAATAGCTATTCCACATGAAAATACAGAACAACCAGTCAAGATCCCCAGCCCGACCAGAGAAGAGCAGGGAGCTTGCTCTGCTATTTTAAATGTGAAGGCAAACAAGAGTGAATGAGCATTTGAATCCCAGCTTTGGACCTGATCAAGCACTACAGTTTGCTCTTGGAAACAATGACCTGCGTTTCACAGGGACTTCCTCAGAACCCACTACATTCACCCAGACAGAAACAAAATCTGCCTCTTAATGAAGTGGCATCTCTTGAAGAGGTATGATTAACGAGCTTGACTTAAAAATGTGTTGTCATTACAAGTGTTGCCACTAGCTTTACGCATATGTTAAATAAAGACATGGCAGGTAGGCACAAAAATAATTAGCAAAAAGGCTGTTATACAACAACAAAAAAAAGAAATATAGGATACCCGAGCAAAAAAGCGAAGGGGGTTGGTTTGAAACTATCTTTGAGGATATGACCAGCTTATTCGTAGCTGTTTTCAAAAGGTCCACCCTTTGTCTAAGTACTACTTACTTTCCCCAGTATCAGCTCCACAGCAAGAGCCAAACTTAGATGAATTATTTAATAAAAGTGCAGGCTTTCCACTTTGTTTTGCGAAGAAAAGTCAACATGACTTTTTTCTTCCTTAAGTTTACTCATTCTTAAATTCCTTCTTAATTTTAATTATGCCAAAATTAATCTTATTTTCCCTCAAGTAATATTCTTTATAAAGGTAGCAGAACCCCTAGCTTGAGAATCTAGCCACGTTTTCACTTTTTGACAAAAATTAACCAACTTAAGAGACACTATTTTTGAAAATACTAGAATATGAAAATAAATCCTCAAAATTATTAAAACTTTTTCAACCCTGAAAATTTTATATATGATTTAAATTATTAGACAAACATTCAAAGGCATCACTATGAATTTATTTATGGGTATATAGCTGAAAATAATAACTTGGGTTTAATTCTATCTTGATTCAGTTTGCTGACAATTCACTATGTAAAAGATGTATTTCTATTCACCTATTCCTTAAAATCCAAGAACAGTTTCCCCACTAAGAAATTCTATTTAGTCTGCACTTAACTACAGAAAAGTATGTTGCATCCATTTTTATGTCCTAAAAAACTAAGCTATAAAAAAATAAAGAGATAGACGAATCAATACTCCACTCAAGTGATACATAAATCTGAGTATTGCCAAATACTGGAAGCCTATATTTATAAATGACTTACCTCAATAGCAAGATATAAATGATAAGGTGTAAACAGCTGTAATGGAGTGTTCAGAATATCTTTGTGAGGAAAAGCTTAAAAAATTGGACCAAGGAACAAAAATAACTAAACAATTCAGCTCATTGCTTCAGTTAACAAACCTCCTCTTAGGGAAGATTTGTTATCTTGATCCATTTAGTAATAAAAGCGTAAGATATATGAAACTTAGCTCAGACAGTAAGTGATGAAGACTATTCAAGTTTTACTATATGCAGTTCTGTCATAAATAACTGTAAAATTTGCCTATTGGTATATATTTGTTTTTTTTCTTAACTACTGGATTTTAATCTAATTATTTCAAACTGTCTCAGGAAAAACTAAAAGCAACAATACAGAACTGAAGTTCCAGCCACTTTACCTGCACTAATACATGCAAATGTTATCATCTGGGAGGCTTCTAATTAGCACCTCAATAAACCCTCAGATTCCAAGCATCCAACTGGTTGGGGTTTACTGAATGCTAAAGGAATCCACAGCTGAGGTTATTTTCACTTGAGCTGCAGGTATGTCAACAGCAACTACCATCAGCGACATTGCAGGGGACGGGGGGGGACAGAAATCAGCATGTCTTAAGTATGTCGTGGCTATTCTGGAGACAATTAATTGATGTTAAGAATTAAATATATTGATGGAGGGACTATTTATCAGATGATCAACTCAAAGGAAGATGTGTTGCTAAAAAGCAGTGCAAACTGGCTGCCACCATCTCAAGCATCTTTTCACTTGATTTATGAAACCATGCAAACGAGTCATAGTCTTGGCAGAGCTTCTTTCTCCAGCTGTACGCATTCTAGAAATTGCCCACCCACAATTATATGCAGAAACACTGCAAAGTGATAGTGGCAATCCTCCTCTTTCTCGCACGTTCCCTTTACCCTGTTCACATGGACTCCCGATACCAGCACCTATTTTTTCCTTCCTCACTACCTCAATGCTTTACCACAAAAGAGACCTTTCTCCACATGTCCTGTTCTCTAGCGATGAGGGCATGTCCTCGACCTTCTCTTACCAGAGGTTAGAGAAGAACAGGAGAGGGGAAGGAGGAGGAGAGATTCATGATAAAAGCACAAGCAAATCCATAAATGGTGACTGCCTTTTTCTGAAAAATATTGCAGAACATAAACTTAACAACTGGCCTTTGAATTTAGGCATGTCCCAAAAGTGTACGAAGAAAAAAAAATGTCTTAACAATATAGGGGCCTGAGCGCCCTCTGAGGAGCTAACCTTGAAAGAAATGTCTACATTGGTAATTAATACATACCAACAAGCCGATTGACTTACTGCCAACACACCAGAAATTTCAGGTTGATTGCAGCCAGAGAAGGAAAATCTGGCAGTGAAAACTGCAGAAAGCAAAATTGTGCTAACCGAACCGTAACACCAGTGTCACAGCCGGCACTGCAGGCGTTCTGCAAAACCTGCACCTGAAGAGGTGGCTGGGCAGCTGAGGAACAGGCACACATGTGGAGACTGTTTAGATTAAGGAGGGGGGGGAAAAAAAAAAAAAAAAAAGGAGTTATGAATTAGGGAAAAGTTAAGAAGGGAAGAGAAAAAAACAAGACTGATTTTTTTTTTTTTTTCTGTTCAGCATCCAGAAAATGAAGCAAGGCCAAAACCACCCTATTTTGCCAATCTCTAGAAAAGTTAGAAGGAAAAGCAATTCAAAGTCAACCCACTATTCCAGATTCCTCAGAAAGTGCAACTTTTAATTTTGACAACCCCTTACTCCATTTCCAGCCCCTGATGCCAGGGTAACTATCTATTCCCGTGTAGGGGTAGCAACACTCACAGACCAACTTCTGCAGTGAAATGAGACGGCATGGTTGTTGTCTCCACAATGGCACTGATAGCCAATTCACTGAAGTTTATAAAGCACTTTGGCTTCTTTAAATGGAAAATACTGTATTCTAGATCCTTATCTAATCTCTGGCAATGAGATACGGACACTCAGTAGCAAGCCCAGCTTTTATTCAAGCCTTACTGTTTTCTGCCTCCTAGCTGCTCTTCACTTGGTGCCAGGTAACCCACGATGGACTAAATCCACTGCTGCCCTTTTCATGATCTGCAAGAATATTTTAAAAGCAGTTTTAAAATTCCAGCTGTTTTCTTATATTCTATTTCATTTCTTGGACTCTATTCCACTTTCCACATGAAATGTATATCAGCAACTTAAGCGAAGCACCTCTTGTTATATACTGCTTTTTCATCACTGTATTTTGGAAAACTTTAATGTCAAGTTTCCATCTAAGTGCACTGCATTTCATCATACCACTATATAAGTGGTATTATCTTAGTTTTAAATTTAAATTTAATTAATAGAAAATGTCAATATGACACAGATCCCTTCTTTCTACTGCTGAATGAAGTATAGCTCAGAGAAATGTCATTAGAGTGATTCACCTGGGTTCTTGGTAGGTGTTTTGCAGCATCACCTTTTTTTTCTTTTTAACATACACCTTGCTTTGTTCTATAATGCCAAAGTAGTATCATAAAAAGAAAAAAATATTTCATCTAGTCCTATTGCATTCCCAGATTTTGATAAGGTTATAATTTACTTAAAATGTAATAACTGGAGATTTTTAGACAAATATTCAGCTGTGTCTTGAACATAACTGAACAAAATGATCTCTAAGTAGGTTCTGATATCTGGAGGATCCAGAATTATTACATTTCAGTATTGCATGTTGAAGGGAGACCTTCATTTTGTAAAAGCTCAGAAAAATAGGGATAAGATTTAATGACCAAACTACAGATAATGGAAATAATTTCTCTAAATTTATGCAGTTATTCTTACTTCATTAACCAGAGATAATGTTCAGAAGAACATCAAAATATCAGTAAGAACAGAAAGACTCGTCTTCCTGCATGCAGGATTATCCTGGTTTGAGGTAAAACAGGACCAATTTTGTTCAGCAACTTTGCGTCTTAGCTGGGCCTCTTCTAACTACTGAAGTTAACAGCATATTGTGCAGACAATGTTCACTCTCCGAGTGGTAAGACCAATTGTTTATAGCTGATGCCCAGGCGTGGTATGCAGAGAGGCTCCTGCTTATACTTATTGCTATAACCCCCAAGGCCAACCGACTTGGGTATTTGCCCTGTTGGAGGGTCGGAAGCGGAAAAGCATAGTGGGGTCCCACCTGCGGGGAGGAGCGGACAGGACAGGTGACCCAAAACTGACCAACAGGGTATTCCATCCCATCTGCCTCACGCTCAGTATAAAAGCTGAGGGATCAAAGGGTCAGCGCTCTTCCTTCAATGGCCGACATCTGAGGAGGACTCTGTCTGCCTGTGATCCTGATCCTGAATGCAGATCTGGAATCCCGTTCCCATCCATCACCGAGTCCAGCCTGGGACTGCTCCAGTGCCAGCCGGTGACATGATTGTCATCTCGGGAGCTTGATACGGTTTTGTATATATTTCATTATTTCTTTTTATTTTACTATTAATATTTCATTAAAGTAGTTTAGTTCCTTCTAAACTCATACGTCTCTTTTTCCCTCCTCTGCCTCTCTTTTAAGAGGGGTAGAGGGGAGCATCTGTCTGTCCCAGTTGGGGTCCCCCAGGTCCCCAGTAGCTGATTTGGCCTAAACCACAACAAGGATCAAAATTGTTTTCACCAAGCAGCACAGCAGATACACAAGGCAAAGTAAAGGTCCCTCAGGTAGGGCCCAACAGACTGCTGATGTTTGTCTTTAACTTCACTTGCCAGCATCCACTGGACTTGAACTTCAAGCAACAGTGTTCAAAAGCTGATAAAGGAAAAGCAACCTAAAACATCAACCCAGGAGTTAGTATGTGAATTAACAACTGTAATGTTTTAAAAATGTAAGGTTTCACCTTGCGGCAACCTGCTTGAGTCATCTTGACTGGTTGCATCGAGCAGGAAATGGTAATGAAACACATCTGTCCTAATACAGTGGGGGTATAAGGTATACATAAATTAAATATCTGCAAAATTGGTTGACATGGTTAGATTAGCAATAGATAAATTAGATGAATATAAAAGCGATAGGTCATAGGATGAGATCCAAGTACGCACCCTTGAACATCACTCATCCAACATTTTTTTTTTTTTTGTCACAAGCAACATATTTAATACATTATCACTGTTTCAGTTTTAAAAATATAGAACTTCTACTTGTGAAGGCTGTATTAGGTGTAAAGAGTCAGCTAGTTATGCACCCTAAGTGTAAAGGGCGGAAACCCGGCCTCGCTGAAATCGGGATCTTCTTTCATTGGCTTCAGTGAGGTAAAGTTACTTTCTCCAATGAAGGGATCAAGCAAAGAAGCATTTCAAACTAGATTAAGAACTACCTTTTACTAGTAACATTTTAAGTCACAGTGATGCTTGAACACAGTAAGCTTCCAGGATTACATACTTAAAATATTAAAACTCTTTGTCATTAGTTCTCTTCTACCTTTTGTTGATAAAAGATGGTTCCTATCAGAATTTTGCATGTAAAGTTTCCTTTATTTGCATGTATATTCTCATGCATAAATTCACCAATATATTTTAAGCAAAGACAACTCAAAAAACTGACACTGTGATACCAATGAAAATTCCTCACTTATAAAATAATTGTATAGAATATTCTTAATACACTCATGATTTAATTACCTTGTTAAACTTCACTCAACACTCACTTCTGTGATGAGCTATTGTATTTTACATTATTCCCCCTGCTTAAATCAATAATAACTTTTTTTTGTTTTCTGCTTCAAAACCATAAATGGAAGATTATTAGTAACGCGCTACATTTGATTTCTAAGATAGGGTTATTGTATTAGTTGTGAGGTTTGTTACCGCATTTTTTAATAAAACTACATGGTACTGAATGCTCAAAAACATGTGGCTCTCTTCTGTAAAATATAGCCATAGATTTAATCACGGGCATAGTTTTGTATTTTTTGAAGGTAGTATGCAAATACATTTTCCTGAACTTCAAATGTTGTTTTAAAAATGTATGTTGTATGTGTGCCCAAAGAAAAGATACTTCAATACAGAACAAGTTCAGTACCAAGCACGTGCACGCTTTTTGCTAAGTTGGAATGAGAATGAGAAATCCCAAACTGTGAATATAAATCAGTCAACTTCACTATATACATTGAATCTACTTTTTTTTTTCTCTCCTGCTTCCGTTACACTGTACTTTAATAGGTTTTTGCATGTCAGAACATTCGCATTTTAAAATGAAAATTCAGCTGAAATTGTTCCTCTCAGCAGAGCTGTATTTTCAGCCACTGCCAACCTTACCAATGGGAACCAGAATCTGCTCTTGTATGAAAAACATTTTCCTTAACAGTAGTAAAGCTGATAAATATTGCCACATAATGAAAAATGTAAATTACAACTGGTGTCTGCACTAGAAGATCAAATGCTTTTCTCTTTATTTCCTTTAAGAACTCTGAAGTAAGGAGTTTTTCTTATCAATGCACACACGATCCAGCTTCTGTTATTGTCATAATGCTTAAACCCTCTACGATTGCAGAAAAAGGTGACTAAATCAGTCTGATCACAAGCAAATACTTGCATTTCAGATGTCATCTATAGTATGCGTCATTCAATATCAGCTCTATCGAGCAGATAAAAGGGGCCTGATTTTTACCTTTTTTTTTTTTAACCAATGGGTGCAACAGCTATTATGTTTGTACCTGTGGCAAGTATCCCATTTTGATTTTGAAATATTTCCTCTCTACACTCATCTTTGCTTTTGCAGCACGAATTACAAGCTCAAAATAGTTTACCGTACTGGAAAGTTAAAGAACAGTTCAGAAATTACCTCCCTAAGAAGGGTAAAGCAGAGTGGTATTCAATAGCAATGCTTAGTGCTGATTTTATGTCTCCAGCATAAAAACTGAGTTAGGAAAGGAAAATAAAATTCTGGAAAGGCACATCTTGTAGATTTTGTTCTACCCTATCCATAAGAAATAGAGCTTTACTTGCCAAAGAATCTTGAGCACATCAGAATAATCATTAAATTAAATTTTTCATTTTTTTCAGATGCAATAACTTGCAAACACGAAAACCTTTCCTGGAGAGACATTTTACAAGTATTACGAGGAACGCTGCTTATTTCTGCACCACCACCCCTCAGTACATACCCATCAGTACTTCATTATTGCTATTTGTAGAACAACAAAAGGACAGAGAGTGATTTTATATCAGCAATTTGTTTACTTCCTTGATAAAAAAAAGCAAAGTCTAGGAAAATCAGTACAATTCCAATAAAAAGCAGGGCAGGAAATAACCAGAGAGCACTGCCTTGATACGCCCACTGTATCTACAACATGACAGCAATACCCTAATGACAATCCAGGTAAAAAAAAAAAAAAAAAAAAAAAAAAAAAATCACAAATCCTGCATACATCAAGTCTCCAAGGCATATCCATTCTGATCTGGCAGCAGCCAGGACTCTGATAATACCTTTGTGCTCCACTACGGCCTTGAAATCTCAGAAAAATGAGGCTGCCACTGTGCACATGGGGAACCATTCTCCAAAACCAAACGTCCCCATCCAAAATGTGACTGTCACGAAAGAAATCCAACTCAATAACCAAGGAGTAGATAGGATATAAGTAACAGTAACATGTTAGCGGAACAGATAGGTCATTTCCACTGAGACAATTTACTTAACAGTGCCACTGAACTAATAGCTGTTTCCAAATCACGGGGAATTTCAGATGAGGGAAGGGAAATATTTGAATGGATTTTACTGAAAATGGGACCAGAGATGGAAGAGGACAGTAGTAGAGTGCAATTCACTCACAGGATGCTTAGCACTGCTCTGAAAAACAAGTGGGGAAATTGCACCTATAGAACAATATTTCAAAGTAAAAGTGGACAGTTGGACACTGTGGATTACATCAGCCATAGGCTGTGAGCTTCACTTGATGTACATTTGAAGTACCATCAGTTCCAAATGTATGAAAAGTGAAAATTACTATACATCACTCAAAGATTAATATTTTTCTTCTTATGAGAGCCTTCATTTTCAAAACATGTGGGAATCCTTGCAGCTATTATGAAGCCTATTATAACAAACACGTTAAACCTTGCATCCACAAGTTATACTCTTGTGCAATGTAAATAAGTGCAGCTATCTCAGAAGTTCCTAGACTGAAAAACAATCCTGCTGTAAATATGCTTGATACCAACTAATTATATATTCCCTGCTACAGCTTTTAAGTCACTATAGAATAGATCATACTTCATAGCAACAAAGATGATGTCCTTTGGGACTGACTTTCCATTGAAAAGCGCTTTCATTTATTTATAGCTACACTTTATACTGCAAATGACACTGGGAACGCAGATAAGCTGTTTGGAAGAATTGCTCTCTCCTTCTATTTAATTAGCTGCTATAGTTAACTGATTAAAATCTTCTTGCAAAAATAAAAGGCTCCAACAAGTTTGCCTTATAACAAGGAATTGAAATGCATTCTGTTCTAGGAGCTAGCGAGAAAATAATGAGTACAGCAAAGATTCCTTTTTCAGTTTCTGAATGCCTTTTATGCCAAAAGAAATAAAGCAAGCTTTACAAGATTAAAAGAGCTTTCCAAGAAAGCTTTTTGTGTATTGAAAGATATATGGGTTGTTCCTGAAATGTGTTGAGCAGGCTCTCAGTGTAGGGCTGAAGAAGTGCAAAATGGCTTTGTCTGCTCAGTCCTGGGGTTGCTCTGTGGAGCTTATGCTTTAGAACAAAGCGGGTTCAAAAGCTTAGAAAATAACATGTTCTGTACAGAAGTATAATTGTGATTATTTTTAAAGCAACTAGTCCTATCTGCAATAGCCGCAACTGCAAGGCAAGTTTAGCTCAGGATCCTCAGAGAAAACATCTCTGTTTTGTCTTAAGAGAACTTTCAAATACAAAGAAAACTTCACCATTCTCTCAACCTATGACCTAAAGCCTGAACATTGGAGAAAAAAAACAGGTTAAAATTAAAAGCCTATTACAAACATTTCATGCGTTTCCTTTGGTGACTTTTATATTAAGTGGAAGACACTGGCTTCAGTAACATTTTTTACTTAGTACCCAGAGAAAGTATTTTTAAATGTTTGCACTGGTACTCACTCTTTCTCTGGCATGAATTTTTTATTTTCCTTTCTTTGGATCATCAGTATTTGAATATTCCTTACAGAACTGGGACTTTCCTGCTGTGTAACCTCAGACAGCTCCATACGAAACTGCAAATCTAGCAACAAAAGGCCGTATCTGAAATGGAAAATAAAAAATGAAACTCATTGGCTACAACAAATCTAGGCAAAACTTAAAACAGCACTACATCCACCTTGGTTTTCCAAGAATAACTGGTGCCTTTTGAGACTCCAAGTCCACATTTCAACATCATTTTTCTAAGGCAGTAGCTCACTGTTGCTCTTCCAGGCTTCATATATTTTGAAACCTCTCAAAGACTCATCAGTCAACTGGAAGAATCGGCAACATTAGCATTGATATCAAGCTAGTACTTTTCACTAAGTCTTTTTATTCATACAAAAGGTTTCCCCAAAACCACACTGAACAGCAGACTCAGATGATGAGCTAATTAATCAAGTAGGAATTTTACGTGTATCTCTTATCACTGATCACTCAGGTGACAGGCAGGGACCTGGGGCAGTGGCTCATGCTCTCAGCTTCAACATTTGTCTGCAGCATTTATGAAGCCACGTGTCTTCTGAAACTGTTACTAAACTTGCATCAAAAGAAAATGCCAGTGAGGGCTAGAAAGTTATTTTCCAAGGTTTTCTTTACTAAGCTATTCAACTTCCATATCCACTGGTAAGTATAGGGGTTGATTTTGTGCTTTGACTATAAACACCTTCCCTATATACAACACACAAATGTCTCATCAAAAGGTTGGCATTAACAGCACTTTATTTACTAATTAGTTCAGCAGTTTATTACACTGAAATTTAAATGTACTAATCAAATGTTTATTTTGTAATCATGTTACATTAATGCTAATTAGTGATGTATTTATCGCTTCATGGATTACATTTAAATTTAAATGCTCCAGTTGAAAGTTTAACATTAAATTGCACCTACCTACTTAAACAGTCTCTAATGTATTGGCTAATTTTAAACACCATTACATTAAACACCAGTATTTCTTTGTATTGTAAGGATGCATTTTTTTTTTTATAAACATCACCTAAATAACTCAGTCATTGTTATTCTGCGGAATAACATGATTACAAGCGTATATGTATGAATCAAGCATCTTTTAAATAGTTGTTGGTTTTTTTTTTTCTTTTTCTAGTATGACGTTGAGAAGCCATTTTAGAAAAACATTTTATTCCAGACCATTGGGATGTAACAAATCACTACAAACTTACAAGGAAAATTTCAATAAAGTTTAACCTAATTCCCAAGTGATTATACCTGAGATTTAATTATTAACCATTAACCAACTGCTCTTGTTGTTTGTAGGGCAAGGAAGACATAGCCTATACCAGAAGACAATGACAAATAAAGCACCCCATATAACACAGAAAGTTGCTACAAGTTGACCATGAGCCAGCAATGTGCCCTTGTGGCCAAGAAGGCCAATAGTTTCCTGGGGTGCATTAAAAAGACCATGGACATCAGGTTGAGGGATGTTATCCTCCCCCTCTACCCTGGTGAGGCCACATCTGGAGTACTGTGTCCAGTTCTGGGCTCCCCTATTCAAGACAGGGAACTACTGGAGAGAGTCCATCAGAGGGCTACAAAAATGATCAAGGGACTGGAGCGCCTCTGTTACGAGGGAAGGCTGAGAGACCTGGGTCTGTTTAGTCTGGGGAAGAGAAGACTGAGAGGGGATCTCATCAATGCTTATCCATATCTAAAGGGCGGCTGGCAAGAGGATGGGGCCAGACTCTTTTCAGTGGTGCCCGGCAACAGGTAAAGGGGCAATGGGCACAAACTGGAACACAGCAAATTCCTTCTGAACATGAGGAAAAACTTCCTTACTTTGAGGGTGACAGAGCACTGGAACAGGCCGCCCAGAGAGGCTGTGGAGTCTCCTCTGGAGATACTCAAAACCCACCTGGATTTGTTCCTGTCCAGCCCGCTCGCTCTAGGTGAACCTGCTTTGGAGGGGGGTTGGACTAGATGATCTCTGAAGGTCCCTTCCAACCCCCACCATTCTGCGATTCTGTGAAACTACCACACACCACCTAGTCCTTACTGAACTGCACCTGTTTGCACCCACGTTTTTACATGTCTATAGTTCTGAGGGTGATTTAAGCAGTTTTAAGAAATCACAGGTGGAACAATAGAGAGAAAACAACAGTAAAAGCAAACATTCTTCAGCGGAATAACCAGTGCATGACAACTTGACTATACATAGGAAAAAAATCTAAAATACTTCACGTTTCCAACTATTAATATATTTTGTTGTTATCAACTCCCATAAAGTCCTGTTCAGGCTGGAACAACCTCATGATCAGAGTTTACAGGCAGTACAGAGGCAAATGAAGCTTAAGATGCGGATTCATCATCTTCATGAGGCTGTTTATAAATGACAGAGTTCAGACATAACTGGCAGGGAAAAGGTGTGAACATTCAGTTGCATTAACTTCCCAAAGACTGAGGCAGAGCTCATCTCTCCAAAGACGTGCGAGATGTTTACAGGGAAAACAGAAAGCTTAGAACTTCAAAATCTGGATGATTTATTTCATGACCTATCTGTCCTTTGCTTAGATGACAGCTTGAGTCACAAGGTTTGACTTTTGTTTCTTTAATAACTGGCAAAGCCTTATATTCATATACCCAATTTCAAGGGGGTTTTGGTTTTCTTTGTTATAGATTATCATCTTCACTTACAGAATTGTCAGGAAGCATATCCCGAATGCAATTGATGTTATTGCCTTGTTCAAACTTTTTGGTTTTTAGAAAACAGCAATAAAGGAAAGATAATGCGAAATTCTTCTTCCTCTAATAACTTGTTCAAGTACTGTATCAAAAAGAAATAAAGTCCTGTTGCTTTCATAAAAAAACCCAGCTGTCATCTTGACACTTGCTGCTCTGCCTTTTCACTCGGTTATTCCAACCTCATTTAATCTTAACTGAGCCTTTTAAAAGCTCTTTTACTTTTTCTTGATGCTACTGAAAAACTTTGCATTTATATCATGCCTAAAATGGTCCATCCAAGGTAACGTGTTTGCCAGTGGCAGAGTCTGGAAGAGAGCTCAGATACTCAGAATCTCATTCCTCTGTTCTTGTCCAGAAATGACTCCCAGAAGGTCACATTAAAGGAACCCAATGTTCACAGGTCTGAATATTTGTGCAGATGTATTCAAAATACAGGTTTTTAGTTATTACTATTATAAAATTCAAATTTAATTAACGAAACATTAATGATACTGGGACCTATAGCCCACAGTCCTAATAACCTAATATTTAGAAGGGTAGTGCATTTATAGCAGAAGATATTAGGAGTAAATCCATAATGCTTGTGGCAGTGCATTTACTGAAGGAAGTGAGTGACAAGGAAGAACATTTCCAGAAAGAGAAAATATGAGAATTTAAGAGATAGAACTGAGAAGACAAAGTGCAAATTGTAAAATAAACAAATAAATAAAAAATAAAGACTTAATTATAAAAAAAAGAATGGCTCAGAGGGCTCACAGTATCACAGCAGCAGTTCCAGTGATCAGAAGACAATTGGTAAACGCACCGATGTTTATTATTCTCAACTTCTATGTTGCCCTGACAGTGCTACAAGTTTGGAGTTGAGTAGCCAGTGGACGTAGGAATATCAAGACTTCATTAATGCACCAAAAGATGTTGCAGCGGAAGGGTAAGAAATTTGCACTTTCAGATATATTTGGGGATTTCTTATTACTACCCGCCTAAGTGGTTTGTTAAAAGAAGTGCTATTTCAACCACCAGTTTCCCAGGAGAAACACAGGATCAGCGCAGGCCACGCTGACCTGACCCAGCATACACGCCAGATGCCCTCACGCTGCTCAGCCCGCCCCAGCCGGCCTCGGAGCGCCCGTTCCGACGGAGGCTGTGGTTCACCCCCCAGCTTTGAGACATGCCCCCACCCTTCAAGACAACAAAAAACCAGACTTCCCACAGCCTCGCCATGGATCAGGCATTAAGACAATTGACAAAACTCTTTCCTTCAAATCCCTAGGTGTGGAAGAGCCTGCTAGCCAGCGGCGATGCCCGGGCAGCTGGGAGGAAAGCGGCAGGACGCAGCGCGCGCCGGGGTCTGCTCTCATTTCAGGAACTGACAGCACCAAATGGCAGAAAGGAAATAATTAGCTCCAGTGCATGCTCTGATTTCGCGAGCTACTCTTTCTTACCGCTCTTGTGGAAACTGTGTCAGAGCTAATTAATGTCATCTTTGACAAGATGGCCCTTCTTAATGAACTTGCTTCCCCCCCAAATAAACCATGCCACTTACATTCTGAATGCAGCATCACATACAGGCCCTATCAACTTTTGCCAGAAATATTGCTGCAAGTCTTGTATGTTGTTGCAATGCTTATTTTTTCCATCCGACATTTATTTAAGCTACTAACATAGGGCTTTTCTTTGTCTGACAACTGATTAAAAAAAGACTTAACCACCTCTTTTCTTTAGAGCTTTTTTCTGTACATCACATTCTAATATTTTCTCATTTTAAACACAAGCAAAAGCCATTTCTGTTCAAATGGGCATTTTCTTTCTTTTGCAGGATTAATATACATTTCAGTATTTATAAGAAATTACTAAACCTTAAATAAGTCTTCTTTGGATCATCAAAGCTATTTTTCATTTTCTTTCATAACTAACCTTTTTTAGAATTGAATGAAAATACTTTTAAAAAAAAAAAAACAAACAAAAAAGTAGGTCGGATTTTCATTTCAGAGGGAAAGATGTAGCAGTACATTTTTACCTGCTAATTTACTAAATCCTACACGAGTAATAATATATGAAGAGGTCAATCCCCACTAGTACTGTATTTTAATTATATACAGTTATCTCCCAAATTAAATTTTGCCTGCCAGCTGATTATCATAATTTAAGTTCTTCAAACGATCACAATTATTTTGAACATACTGTCTTTCACATGTCTCTCATTCCACGTCAATTTTCTTACAAGTGACTCCAAGGACAAAAAAAAAGCCCCACTAATAAAACACAAAGAAAAATACTTCTTGCTTCATGATTCAGTAAACCATGAATAAAAATGAGTTTTGCTCACTGGAGCTGAGAATACACTGTACTGAAGAAACCTCAAATCTTGCTAGAATATGGTCTCGTTTCTTCACTACACGAAAGACATTATGCATCTCATCCATCCCTAACAGCAAAGCAAATCCACCAGCAGCTGAGCACAGCACAGTGCCCAAGCACCGGCGGTCCCCTGGACTTGGCCACCCCTTGTGTGATGAGCAGGTGCTCAGGTGGAAAGCACAGGGCAGAGGATGGCGGTACAGGCACCACTGGTCACAGAGCTCTGATGGAGAGCGTACAATGTGCGACCGCTCAACCTAGGACACACAGCCTAGGGCTCTCCTGGAGAAGGCGGATACACACATGGAGGGATCAGCCTAATCACCAAGGAGACCACAGGGTCTTCTCTGCTCCCCGGACTCACCACTTGATACACTGCTGCTTTTAGCCCACGTCCCGGCTTTCTGCACATCCCCTCTTCCAACAGCAGCTGTCACAAACTGCTTGAGGTAGGTGGTCGCACACAAATTTCAACACTCAGGGTGTACAACTCAGGTACTGAGTCAGTCATTATTCACTCCTTTATTATACTACTGATCGCTCGTTTTTTTCCTTTGTTTTATCAGCTTTTCATTTAATAGCCACGGACTACATAGAAATACCATGAAATCACAGGGTAGTGTGTGGCAGAACTGAATGCAGCACACACACGAAAAATATTTTTTTCACCTATCGCTTCTTTGTTTGTATTCAATCCTCTTCACCTGAATTTCTTTCAGCATCATAAAGCTGCAGCAACACCGACAATGGAGGTCAGTTTAATTTCAGACTTGCAATTTTTATGCAGAGGTAACTGGAGAGAAAGTGCACAGAGGAACGTTCACCGTTCATCGTCTACATGTACAGGACAACCCCCTCATTGCTCAAATGAAACAAGGCATTTAAATCTGTGAAGTCAATAGTTGCAATCCGCTAGGAGATTAGATTCTTTGCTATATGTGTATATTTATCATGAGGGCCCCAGGCATCATGGCAACATAACTAGCATGAAATTGCAAATGCCTCCCCTGCAACATAACTAGTATGAAACTGAAGAAGGTAGAAAAGAAAAGTAGTTCTGGCTGTTGAGGTTATGACATGTTGGACGTTGGAAGCATTTACCCACTTCCTATAACAGGGAGGCTATTCTGAGCCAAACTGCATAAATATGATGGAAATTAAACCCTAGGAAAATCTAAAAAAAGTAAGTTTTTTCTTTTTGCCTCATTAATAACTAAAATTTAAAGCAAACAGTTATCCAGTGCTCTGATTTGAGTTCATAAGCAGAACCTTTTGCACTGTGAAGGTTCCTGGCTGCACCGCGTGTGGGGCTGTTTGTATTCCAGTCTCTTCAGTTGAAATCATTATGTACAAGATTTGCTATTGTGGGCTGCCTCCGTATCCCAGATGGCCTCTCTGAAATATCGGTCCACCTCCTGATTCCACCTCCCTACAAGATGTTTTAGAAGAAGGTTTGTAGACTATATCAGGCAATGTCTCCAGATAGTTACCCAGTGCTATTGGAAGCTCCGAAGTCGCAGCCCATCCAGCCACAGAGCTGCAGTCAGAGCGCGCCAGAGGATAAACGGGGCTCTGCAGGCAAAAAGGTGATTTAGGAAGTCTGCTGAAAAACTTCAGCTGAAATTTATGTGCTGTTAGAGAACACAGTTTGAAGCTCACAAAACCTGTGGTCCCAAAACCTCAGGCCAGAAGAAAGTAGATGTTGGCTCACTGCAAGTGTTTTGCTCAGCTGGAGCTCTGGCAAGAGCTTACTTTCTTTGCAGCCTGAACATATCAGAGAAAACAAACTGAGTCTCGGGTAAAAATCAAGACTGAGATCTACCTTCTATATCAAGCCCATGACACCGCAGAATTCTGTTTGACTACTACAGGGCTCACTCATCTCTGTTCAGATAGGCCCAGAATACACCGTATAAAAAATTTACCTTAAAAAAAAAAAAAAAATATATATATATATTCTTGTGTCCAAAGAGAATCCAAAAGATTCTTAATAGCTTTCAACTCTCAAACACGAAAAATACAGGTTTTTTACAACCTGCCAAGCTCATAGGCAAACTACAGCACATCATTCCACTCCAGCTGCATCCCAGTAGCCCAAGTCAGCTCAGTCACTGTCACAGAGGGAATCTCAAAGATCTCTCTCCTGCTTTAGGTTCATTTTCAGCTGTTGAAACAGAGGCTCTCACTATTGCTGTCAGAATTATCATCTGAGTTTGCAGAAGCATTTGTCCACTTTCACTGTTCATATTAGTCTAAGTTCTTCCAAGGCAAGATGACCTTCAGTAAAGACAGGCAGCACTTTGATAGAACGGAAAAATTACGAAGAAAAGCCACAATTCTTGGTAATAAAACATATTAAAAAATAAAAAAGAAAAAGCATTAGAAAAGAAAATGAAAGCCAAACCTGACCCATGGCGTCTGTGAAAAAATGCTGTGCTATTATTTTCTAATAAAAAATATTTTGTGGTCAAACAGAATTTTGTGAAATATTCCCTTTTAATGCACTGTTAATAATTGCTTCCATATACTAAACCAGTGCAGGAGGCTGTTTTTTCAAGGACTGAGAAGAGAAAGGCCAGAAGATGGGAGAGTGTATTAAACTCTCTTACTCAGTGCCTCTTTCCATCATCTAGAACTTCTACACAGCCACCCATTCTACCACTCCTCGTGTATTCCTAACATGGTCATAACAAGCAGCACATTGAGACAAAGCTGCTCTGAAGCCTTCAGTGGCACTGTCATGTCACAGGGATGCCTTCTTCTGTGAGCTGAGTTGTGCGTGTGCTCAGAGCCTCTCCAGCTGTGGAGCCCCCCTGGGAGATTTAACAGACCCATTGTTGTTTCAACAGTAAAAACAACAAACTAAGGAGGTTAAATTTAAAACAAATAATAATTGTCAGATTTCATCTGTGGGAAAAGGAGGAAAGAACTACGAAAGCCAGATATTAATAGAACTTTCACCCTATTGAAAGGGCTTAAAAGTAAGGAAGAAGAGTGTAATTCAAGAATTGCTTTTACTACATACTCCTTTATTCTAGCAAGAAAGACTGATGGGAGTGCCCATCTGGTCTTAATTTCATTCTCAGAAGAATGTCATCGTCCATTTAAATGGAGAAAAAATTTCCTGTCAAATGCTTATCAGGGCCTTCTAGGAGAGTTATGGCACAGCTGTTGCTGTGCAGAAAGACTCCCTTTTCCTTTCTTTGCTATCTCAATCTCTTTTGTCATCGCTAAAACATGTGATACACACAGAATAATCAACCCCAACCGTTTCACAGAGCAAGTAACGTTACTGACCACCTACACTCAAACTCAATATAATATTTAGGCATTTGAAGAATCAATCAGAATTCTGCAATGACTTCACATAAACAGGCATTTTGTACAAATAAGCATCAGTTCTAACAAGCTGCTTATTCGAATATCTTTGGCTACCCAGAAGCCAGTGGAAACTTCACAAAGTTTTTGTTAGAAAACTCATTCCACATGTCACTTGGGAAACGCAAGTTCTAAATTTATTTTCCCCAAAAGGCTATATTCCATGCTCACTGAAGCAGCACAATTTCTGCCACAGTATTTAGGGTTGGGAGAAATGAGATTTCAAAGGCTTATTAATTGCTAAAAATATGTTTCCAAAGGGAAACAAATGCAACACAATGCAACAACGTCATTCCAAGTTTGCAGACAGCCTGGAATAGTAGCTTTGATATAGCTGAAATGTAGTCATACAAGTGTCAATTAATTATTTCCCTAGTGATCAAACTGCCAGCCTTTGCATCTGTTGTAAATCCCAGCTAATTCCCAGACTTAACATGGGACCAAAACCCCTAGCTGTCTTTTGGCCCAAATGACAGGTTTTTCTTGAGAGACCGTTCAATATTTTTCCTCTTTAGATTCTACTGCACTCCAAGATCAAAACTAAACAAATAAAGGTGTAAACCAATCAAGTGTAAAACGAAAATAGGTTCAACAGGGGTACTGTTTTATTTAGTATTTTCGTGTTTAAATTACTACTAAACTTCCAATTTTATCTACTGCAAACAGCTACATTATCTATAAGTTAGATCCCAGGGGAACTGTAAAACCCATGGTAGTTCGTTGCAAGGATTTAGTCAAGATAATTGTGTAGGGTGCAAGAACCTGGGTTCCATCTTCAGTTTGTGATATGTGCGCTTCTCTTCCCTTCTAATTCAGGACTTCCCTCGGGAGGAAATTTCCTCCCTTTTTTCCAAAGTAATCCTCCTGAAACCTTCAACAAAAAGCGTGTCCTTGAATTAAATACTCATTCAGCATCACTCAGAATTTTCCTCCAGAATACTACATACAAAATCATATTTCCCTTATTTATTCATCCATGACTAGGGCTTCTCTGCCAAAGCCCCAGTAATTGCTAAAAATTTTCAATCCGGTTTTTATTTAATGGAAGCTGAACGTAATCTGTTCTGGTGTGACCCAAAGTGACTGCAGCTTTAATCAGACTTATCATCTTTATTAAAGTGATTTAATAATCACTTTATTGATTTAATTCATATTAGGTAGCATCTGAAGTTGGCAGTTAAACCTTTTCAAACACCACCCTTTTAATTCCAGGAATAGCACTGGCTTTTGGCTAAAAAAGCTCCACTTTATGTACACATATGCAGGTTCTGAATCTTTACTCACAATGGTCTGCATTTTTCCTCGTGTGGCGAACACAATCACGGTTATCCATAAGAGTGGGGAAAAGGGGTTGGTAACAGAAAGGAGGTTTTGTGCTGCAGAAATGCACAGATGAAAACACACGTTAAAGACAGCAGCTAGCCTGGATTCTTCCCACCCAGAAAGCAAATGCGACAGTCATCATGCTCGGGCTACCAAGCTCCTAGACATGAATTAAAGATTTACACACCTGTGATTCGGAATCCTACTGATGAACAAATTAAGGCTTTATGCCTATCAACTTGTGTAGAGTTAACAACGTTTGAACTATTCTCACGCTGCTTTGGACTTCTGATGTAGTCAAGCCATGGTAAGGGTGCTTAGATCCCCCAAAGATGTGGGCATTTTGGTTTGTTGTTGGTTTTTGTTTTGTTTTGGGGTTTTTTTTTGTGTGTGTGTGGTTTGGGTTTGGGTTTTTTTTGGTTGGTTAGTTGTTGGTTTGGGTTTTTTTTTTTTTTTTTTTGTTTGGTTTTTTTTTTTTTACACTTAGCTGCATGTTTATGCAGAAAAGCCACGCCATGCATGTCACAATATACAAAGATTTACATCTTACAGCCCTTGGACCAGGGAAAACTACCAAGGATCAGATAGAGCCTCAGAATTCTCTGTTCCTGGATACTGAATTGTGTCCATCATTTCTACATGACAGCTCTTTTCACAGCTTGTAAGGATCAGTGGGACACTATCACCCTTGACATTCACAATATTTACTAAAACTTATTTAAAAATTTGGCTAAAATATTTAGTGATTACTGTTCTCTGCGAAGAGTATGTAATCCCTCCAGTCATTTTTGTGTGCTTTTAGGCAAACAGTGCACGAGTAAAATAAGTACCATGGTCTCAATTTCAATTGAGCTGTCGTAAATTAAAAAAAAAAATAGGACAGCAAACAAAAAGTCAGATCTTATCACCTCATTTATACTTACAATATAAATGTAACTACACTGATTTGAAATGGAAGAAGCATCCTAGCTGCAAATACCTCACTTTATATTAATTAGTGAATTATTTCCACAGTAAGACAGGTGTGAAAGTAGATGTCAGGTGTCCTCTGCTCATCTTTTTTCAATGAATGATTGACAAGAATGATTCTGGTTCAACCAAAACAATTTATACTGCCTGAAGGAATTATTTCAGTAATAGTTCTTTATCTATCCTCTTCCACTGCAAAATACTAATGTTTTTTATGACTATTAAATCTGTAAAACATTAACACCTTATCATTTGTCTAAGGTGACTAAACTCAAGCACCAATTTACAGGTAGGTACTATGTTCCAGGTAGCCTCCTTACGGGGAAACACACAAAGAAGAAAAATAAAAACTATATTTTGCGGGGGCGAATAATTTGAAATTTTCTTATTGAGAAGTCTGCATGTCTCCAAGTACTGCCAAACCCAAATTTGCCAGTATTTCAAAGAATGGTTACAAAAAGGTTGTAGAATGGGGAGCATGTAAATCAATTCCACTTTGGTTTAGCAAGGGAGACCTTGCCCTCATCAGGATCTACTCTGCATTTCTGACTCTGCTGTAAACTCTGGAAGCAACACGCATCTAGCGGTAGAATAAGAGATTGCAGGACCAGTCCCCTCTTGGCAGAAGCGCCCTTCAACAACAAGATTTTACAGAGCCTGAGACCCTGGGCAGGTACCCACCTCAGCGTCACAGGAGGTGTGTGGTGGTGTCTCCCGTCTGCAGGTTGGACATCCCGATACAAGAGCCTTCCACTCCCACATCCCTTACGCTAATATTCTTGAACTTTATCCTACAAGACTAATAAAGTCATAAATTGCTATTGTGGGGACCGTTACATGAACCCAAATATCTATTTGTGGAGACAAACATAACAATAAACCTAAGAACAACAAAAAAGCTAGATTACGTAGCATTGTTTCTGTTTATGGGCAGAAATGCCAGAAACAATAGCACTTGCTTTTATTTACAGTTGGTTCAAGATTAATAAAATGTGGATTTTATGGACCTGGAGAGAGCTTATTTTTAGGAAAATAATCATATAGATAAAATGTATTTTCCGCTGTACCTCAGTAAATCTGCAGGCTTTAACCCACTTCAGTGGAACTGCTGTGGAATAACAGCAGCATAATTAATATGGTAGTTTAACCGGGGAGTTTGCTTGAATTATAGATCAAGTTCCAGTTTTATACATACAGCATTTTTCCACGCTGTCATTCACAGGTTGTGAAAGAGAAATGAAAGATGAGATCAGCTAACAGAGCATCTCCTAATATATGTAGATATCCTCCGTCAGTAACAATGAAATTTTTTTCCAAGGAAGACTGTCCTTATCTCCTTTTAACTCTAACATAACCGTTTCATCCACTTTTAGTATGTGTTCATTGGTTTGTCTTGAGTGCGTTCAAGTATCATTCAAATAATCCTGTAATTTATTAAGACAACAGGAAATTAACTGGGTAAAGTCATCCATGTTCACTCTACTGTTTAATCCATAAAGTGCTCTCCAAGACACAGGTGAGAATTAAAAGGAAAATACATCTTCCTAAATCTTGATTTATAAGATAGAACAATTGAAAAATACATTGGGTATGAGAAGTAGTAAACGATAACAGGCAGTACAAGAAACAGAGTTATGGTATAAGAAACAGAAATAAAAATTCAAGTAATTGAATGCATAATTACAGAAGTATAAGCCAGGTAATATTCAGCAACCAAAAAACAAAAATCCAGTTTTAGGCATATACTTGCTAACCCGTTATTCGATGAATACTTCTGTGAAACAAACAAGGCAAGTCAAAAAGCACCTTTAATCTGCAGGTCTCCAAAAAGATTCCTCAGGGTCAGATTCTGATTTCATGCAGTGCGTGTAGTTATATGGGGCAAATAGAGTTCTACTGCTGAATTTAGGGAAATAGACAAACATTTCCCACACCAGTTTTTGCTGCCTCAAAAGACGCGTAGGTGATGACGGCCTAGTTAGGGCACCGTCTTCTTCCCTTCTTTCCCAAGCCCTGGCAATAAAGCAGTAGTAGGTACTGGCCTAGGCTGACGGGCTGCAACTGTGCACACTCAACAAGGTAGGAAGAGGGCTTAATTAACGCATAAGCTGACACAAGCAGCAAGATAATATTATCAAGTCTTTTGTATCTCATCCTCTGAGATGAGGCACTCGCTAACAACTGAATAGGCTTTATGCACACACACACATTTCACGAGCACGTTTTGGTTTGGTTCCTCCCCCTCCCCGAAGCTACGCACATTCATTCCCAGGTTCTCTCTAGAAGTCGGTGATCTATCACAAATCTAACAGTATTTGAAATTAAATCCAGGACAGACAGACCAGTCCTGCTGTGGATCCTACTTGCAATTTGCCAATGTGAAGGAGCCATCCAGGGTCCGACACACCTTCCAAATGCAAACAATAAAGCCACAGTAGTATGGGAACTGTTGCAGCCCTGAAAAGCAGAGCTATCAGCGAGAATAAAACAAGCCAGAAGAGAAACAGAGGTCTTTAAACCAAAACTGAGGATTTTTTTTTTCAGACCAAATGATTATAAACATGTACATGCTGCCCTCAAACAGGTAGTAACTGCCCAAATTTTTCAATCATTCTATTATAACTCCACCATAACATCTATTTCCTTACACAGCTGTGTAAACTCCATCACCTTGAATGCACAGTGTATAATTAATCCAACAACCATAGACTCCATTTTTTCTGCTTATCTTGTTTGTAGGAAGCCTGACTTTTATTTGCTGATCCACAAAGAGTCCCAAGGGAATGTCTTACCATGCACCAGATCCCTTTCTCATAAGTTTGTCATAATGTCATGACTAAGCTTACGTAAACCAATGCCAATAAAAATAAAATAAAATAAAAAAAAACACCTCGCCAACTCCCAAAGCCTTGTGGAGTTCAGAGAACCAAATTTCAATTTCCCACAAGATGTAGCAGTACACAACATACTCAATCTTAGAATAACTTCACAAGATTAACTGGCTGTTCCACAAGGACCCAAGCGGCCGATCATAGACAGGACTCGTTCCTACTCAGTTTGGAAATCCTGTTGCAGGTTCAACTCGCCCCCGAGTGAGGAACTGTAGCGCCCAATCCACCCGTCAGGTCAACGCTTTCCTTTCTTAGGAGTGCACAGAGAATTTTGCACATAATAAACCATATTTAAAGCTGGAACCCACAATAGATTAGATCATTACAGCTAGAAAAGTAATTTCTGTTTGATGATGAACAGAAGTCTTCTGCTAATAATTTTCTATTCATTTTTGAGTGAATGTGTTTATAAATACAATTTTCCAGTATATTGCTTTAACACCGGTTTTGGTTACAATATACTTATTTATAACTGACTTTTGTAACAGGGAAGTAAAACGATACAGATCGTGTTAAACTTCTCTCTCATGGGGCTTTTCTATTAGATTTAGCAATAATCAGGGAAAATAATTGTGACGATTTTCTGAACGCATCTCATTTATTAAACAGTATATTCTATATACCAATATTGTTTCACAAGACTTTTACTGTGTTACGTCACATAAAATGTGTTGTAAGACTTATAACAAAAAGCAGTATAACAAACCATGAAAATTAATTACATCACGTCCAACAAAATTCAAATATCTCCGATTGAACCATGCAGAGACGATCAGCTACAAGAGAGAAAATCCATTTGTGGGTATTCTTCCTCAACGGGAGCGTGTTTGCAGAGGAAAATAATTTCAGTATATAGGTGCATTTTACATGCACATCACTCAACCCAAAGAGTTCTTAATATTAAGCTGAGCGGAAAACAAGAATTATTTTTGTGAAAGCTTTTGAAGATTTCATTCAACCTCAGGAACTCCCAGGTGGAACAACATGTGGAAAAACGACAGAAGACAGAAAAGGCAGTCTAAGGGCCCAAATGCAAATCCCAGGTCTAAGCTACATGAGAAGGGAAGTGAACTTCCATGTCCTACAGTAGGAGAAGGTCACTGTAATAATTAAAGTACTTGCTCTGCAGAAGTGCCTCTCTCTTGAGGAACTTTACTAATCTTTTTAATTTCCCAAGAGAAGTGCCCATCTAGGAAAAAAAAAAACAAACAAAACACCTTTCAACAGCAGATGAAAACTTTGTAAAGACAGCTCTTATCATCTCTGATTTCTATATTTGTATGCCAGAGGCATCAGTCATCCTTTTAATATTATTAGGTCTCTGCAGAGCTAAAAGAGCGTTTACAATATCACACTTCACTGAACAATTGACACGTGTATTGGGTTTCTGGCTCTCAGTTCATAAGCTTGACAAGCAAGAAGCAGCAACAAAAATCAAATTGAGGTTTCAGGACACATCAGGCGTTCCAAAGATACTTGGACATTTAATTACATACTACCACCCACTTATGTTCCTCATAGATTGCTTTAGATTCACCCAGACAGTTAGGAATAATGTTTCTTTTGTCATTGAACAAGTGACAACCTACAACCTAATAACCAGGCGGTATCTATGCCATATCTTCTCCCTCTCCCCCACTCTCTCAGACAGCCCATGCCTGGATGCCAGGCTGCAAGCTTGAATTAAGGATCCTGATTTACCAGAAAAAGATTTTTCTACAGTAACCAGCCTACAGAAACTAGCACAGTGCCTCTCCCTAACTATTTCCTCTCTTTTTTTTTTTTTTTACCTCAGTCTTCCTTTTCCCTGTCACCTAAAACCTTACAAAACCTACTTAAAACAGAAGTGTATAGGAGAAAAAGGATTAAAAACCACCCCAAAAACAACCCACCAAAGTAAAGACCTCATCAAACCCACTGCATATGTTAGTTGTGTTAGTTGGAAAACCTGAAGTGTTCTCAGTTTTACTGAGCTGGACGTCTGCATGAAGCTTCTGCAGCTGATGGATTAGACAAATTTGGGAGAAATATTGTTCTCTCAACAATTATTTTTAAGTTTCACTTACGTAGCTGACAAAACTGGTGGATACTAATACTTTTCAAATTAGAAGGCATTTCAAACAAGAGAAGTGACTCAAGCCACGTGATTAGGAACAAGCACTAAGCATTACTCCAAAAATTCCTGGATAAAAACTTATGCTATTAAATAGATGAATGGGAAAATTTTCAAACCTATTTAAAATGAAACACCAAAACACTACTTTTATGGCCCAATGGAAACAAAATTATATAAAAGACTTATGTTTATTGTAATTTTTTACTTTCTTGTGTACAGCTTTATAAATGTACTTCTTGCTTATCTCAGAAACAAAGTAACAGAACTGTTCCTATTCAGGTAATTTACTGCTGTTACCTTACATCTATCAAGCTAAAAAACTAAGAATTTTTTAAAAATCTTTTTATTACATTTGCAGTTAGTTTACTATTGCTATATACATCTCACAGGCCTTGGAAATAGTGTCCTTCAATCAGTCACGTACACGTAAAAGCTACTGTAAAGTGAATTGACTTATTTTCTATTTCTTAGTATCTTTTCAAACACTTTATTGGTTTGCAAGTATATGAAACTTTAAAAAAAAGATTGTACTACAATCTATTAGTACTATGTTGTAACTGCTGTGCTCTAAGACTGATGAGTTCCAGTATCACAGGAAAGATTATTTTTCCTTTCAAGATACAATCACATTATAAAATAAAGGGCAAAAGTACATATTCCATGGCCTTTGTTTTTCTTCTCCCACATATATTAAGAAATTCCTGTGGCCTAACATTTAAAGTAGGGAAGATTTTTCCCAGTGGGGGAGGCAGCCGGTGTGCAGTAACAATTTATCTATTTACTCCATGGTTTGGATTATTTTTTTTTTTTAAAAAAAACACTAAAAGCACTTGAAATAATACCCATCTTCCGTCTTAATTTTCTGGTTATAGATGTGGTTTAGTATCTCTTTATGTTCCTGCTTTTAAGGCATTTATATTTTTAAAAGTAATCACAGGCAGCACAGTTCGCCTGATCTTATGTCACTAATGGAACATAATGGTTCTTTTTCGCAATTTAAAGTTAGCTCCTCCTTTGTTTTTCTTTTTTCTTTTTTTTTTTTTTTAATCTAATGCTTTGTGGGGCTGATAACTGCAAACAAGAAACCACCCGCAGGATGAGAACAGACCTTGAGCATGAACAAGTATCAGATAATCTCTGCTTACCCATTACTCCACAGCTCACAGCTCCCATAAACTTCTAATTAATATCTAGAACAGCACAAGAAAAAGATACGAAATGAAACATTCATGTCTTTATGCAGCCCCGCCAATTTCTATGATGCTTCCAACCTTTTCAAGGAAAACTGCTTCTCAGTCCACTGTCATTAGGTGGTGGCATTACGCCTCAAGGTACATAAAGGAGAAGTTTTATATTGCAGCAGAACTTGGAAAACCCATTGCATTATCACTACCCATTAGCCTTGAACTTAAACCATTTTTAGCCGGAAGCGTGAGCCATAAATAGGCCAGTACTGTCAATATTAAGCTTACTGCCAGGAGTGGGAGAAAAATCATAAAAGACAGCAGACTGCCTTCTCAAAGTAGTTACTTTTCTACTGCTTCTAGAAGCATCCCTTCATGAATTTCTTGATTAGGTATACAGATAAGAGCAAAAGTAGCAGGGCAGAGAAGAGGCAGCTGGCTACCCTGTATGGACAACAGCACAGCAAAAGGTTCGGAGATTGCTGGTCGATGGCTAATGCAGCCCAGGACAAAAGAGGAGCCAAAGCCCTGAGAAATGCTCAAATCAGAAGGGAAGGAGAGAACCGATTTTTCAGTATGGACAAATGGGGATTCTCTTCCTCGAAGCAAGGAAAGAAATACAAGCTACCAGGAATTTTCATCAGGGGGAATAGATGAGCAAATTAAATCTCTTCATGGAAAATGTTTGTGCTGCCCCTCTGGACCCAGTGAAGAGGATTTCAGGTCCGTGCCTTAGCGAAGCGCAGCTGTTAGCCTGGGGCAGTACAGCAGCAGGAGAGAAAGCAGACTTACAAGCAGGACTATCTTAACTTATTAAAGGTGCAAGGTTAATACTGACAACATGCTTGGGGGCTAAGACACGTTAGCAATCAGCATCACATCTAACTCCAGTAGATAAACTTTAGTTATAAGCTGAAATTAGAGAAAAAAAAAAAAAAAAGAAATCGACATTCAATGAAAACCTGAAAGGAATCAAGAAAGCAGTATTTCAGCATACAGGTTTTTGCTATTATCATCTCATTTCATTCATGCTTATGTACCCCTTTGAAAAGCACTGAAATACTCAAGAAAATATTAAGATATTTGTGTTGTTTGTGGAAATGCTCTAAACATCTAAAGTTTTAGTAATTTAGGTCTGAACACAGTGAATGGAGACAAGCCTTCACATAACACACAACTGTAATTTGCATTCCTCGAAATGTTTGGTGGTGGGGCTAGTGTTCACTTACAAGAAAGACAGAGACAATAATGTGAGATGAAAGAGGAAAGAAAATAATTTGCATGCAATTCTATCTTTTTTTTTGCTCTCATCATTTCAGGCACAAATATCATTAATACTTTTAACGTTCTTTCAGCAGCAGAAATATTTTCCTAAATAAAATAAGGCAAACTTTGAAAGAAACCTGAAGACAACAGGAAGGAACATTTTTCGGCAAGAGCCTGGCAGCAGCCGCATTGGTGGCAGCTTGGTGGCACAGGGGGCCGGGTCACACCAATGTCCAACACCCACCTCCCTTCCCGTAACAGCAGCACCTCCACCACCGCAGAAAGCAGCCCAATACCTGTGCAAACACCAAGACCCTGAAGTAATATCAAACAGGCAGAGGGCAGGAACCAAAAGCCACAAAGGTACACACTCTGGAGAAGCGCAGAGAAGGACGCCGCAGCATGGCTTTTGCAGCTTATGTTATAGCTGAAGTCAAGTTCAAAGAGAAAACGGGGACGAAAAAGCCTGCTGGCATTGTGGCGGTGCAATATTTGATCAGACCCCAACCACACGGTTAAAAGGCAAGGGCTGGTTTAGCAAGATACACATATAACACAAAAAAGTGTTCCTGAATCTCTAGGAAGTTGCACAAAATGCAAAGCCTCACACAACAATGCCCATGGCAGAGGATTTGTCCCGACACAGACCTCTGAAATCTTAGCAGATCAATATACAGAATGAGGTAAAAGCTGTTTGGCTCAGCAAGCCAAACAAACAGTAATAATCTCATAAGACATTGATCTCCACAAAATGTACTTATTTTCAAGTGCCCATCACTGTAGTTTTTAAGGGAAACTTTGGGGCTTTATGCTTGGCGTCTCTATTATTGCATGGAATACACACTATTCCATGATAGCATGATTGGAACCACAAAACTTCTCCAGTAAACCACTTGCCTTGGCTGCAACAAATACCAAGAGTAATTATTTCAGCTCTGAGCATTGCAGTATTCTGTACGTGACCATAGGGTGAGGAGCAGATGAAGCATGGCCCCACACATGCTGCCCATGACAGGACTGGGACTCGCCACCACAGTATCAACTTGGTTCTCAAAAATAAGTTGGAGAAAGAAGGGCCTGAAAATTCCTCTGATCCCTTTTTAGTTACAGGAACTCTGTTTTAAGAGCTATATATAGGTGATCAAAACCAGCTTGAGAGGAAACAGAACTCATCCAGCAGCTACACTCAGAGGTTTTTTCTTCACAATGTCTATGTTGTTCAGATACATAAAGAACCAGAAATATATACATATATATGTAAAATTATAACAACCCAGAAAACAATATGAGTTTAATTTTGGCTTTTTTTTTTTTTTTTTTAGGCAAAATTTGGTAGAACACGTTCTTGGTAAAAAGGGAACCACTCAT
This sequence comes from Vanellus vanellus, assembly GCF_965231255.1. Classification (NCBI taxonomy): domain Eukaryota; kingdom Metazoa; phylum Chordata; class Aves; order Charadriiformes; family Charadriidae; genus Vanellus; species Vanellus vanellus. The sequence goes on from NC_138913.1 coordinate 17,209,795, forward strand.
GCAAGTAAAATGGCACACACAAAAAAGCTATATAAAATACTCAATGATAGCACTCAATGAGAATTTCCACAATTTTTCAGCACCATATTTCCTGTTAGCCAGTTGGAGAAAAAAAAAAAAAAAAAGCACAATTGTATTACTTATAAATATCAGTGTGGGTAGATAAAGTCTTTTCCTGATTATACATCACTGCCTGTGTACGGGTCATGAAGCTTTGACTGGAAAATATGTAAAACCTTTCCCTGTGAATGCAGCGTACTTCTACTCTTCTCAATGTTCCAAGCAATTTTCTGCTTGTTGATCAACTTTCCAGTTTAATAAATACCAGAAAATGTGGATGATTACATGGATCTTGACAGGTACGTGCCTTCTGTTAAGACAGCTTTCTTCACAAAGACTTCAATGATCTACAATATTGCACACAATTCATTACAGCACTAAAAATTTCAGTAAAGCACAGGTAGAAAAACATTTTTTCTGGAAGAAATCTATTGTAGAGCCTCTAAAATATCAAACTTCCTCCCTTCCATGCAAGAAAAAAAGGAATGAAAAGAAAGAACAGACAACTGTAATCCTAAACTTCCTCTCATCACCATTAAAAATAATTGTTGGAGGCAGAGAGAGGGGTACTTTTTTCTTGCCATTTTAAATACTTCGACCATGAAAAAGCTATACTAAATTGAACACCACTGCCACAGAAATGAAATTCTCACTGGGTACACGAAGCAGAGAAAAAAATCATGAACAGTTGCATAAAATGTCTGAGTGCAGCAAATACACAGGGCACAAAATTTGTAAGTAGGGCGGAGGAGACGCAAGAGGCACTGCTTGCTGACTGCCACACTCAGAATCCACACTGTAGTTTTCTCCCCACGTCCGTGCCGGCAGGACCACAGCTCTAGGAGCATGACTACCCAGGAGCATCGACATGCTCCCATGCATAAGTCCTGCAGGTTAGTCCCATTTGAGGAACATCAGAGCCAACAAAACAGGAGGACGTAGTTCTGAACCCATCCAGCAGGAGACAGTAAGCATATTTGGTAAGCATATTCCTTTTACATTACAGCTTAAGACTAAAGACAGATATGCCAAAAGGGGCCCAAGACCTTTCACTGCTTTGCAGCAATCTTCTGGTTTTGTCTTGTTTAATAATCCTTCGGAAACAGTTCTGAGACCCTTGACAAACCAATCCAAGCATGCAAAGCAGACATATGATGACCAGATGGCCCATACACTCATACTGCAACATCCATATGCTTCAAGTGTATTTTCAGATTGCTGCTGAAGAGTTGTGCTTTAGAGTTGCAGAGACCCTAGTTGGCAAGAAGAAGCTTTACAGATGTTGGAAAAAAGCCTTTCACTATAGAAGGATGTCACTAAGCACACATTGTATTGAGGAATTAAGCTGATTTGCTGCATATCTCTGAGGTAGCAAAAACATTTTCATTTTCTCTGATGTCCTACTGATAATACTACTTTCTTTTTTTGAACTTTTATTAGCAGAAAAAGACTGAGTTGAAACAGTATTCTTATGATTGGATTCTTCTGGTTGACAATACTGGACACAGACTTGATAATATCGAAGAATACTAATAAGATAAATGCCTATTGGTTTTGCTAATCCATTTATCTCTAGATTAAAAGCTGACTGCATTGAAGAAAACGACTTCAAACTACTATTGAGGCTTTCAACTTTCCACAAATCATTAAAAACTTTTGAGCTGCAGAAAAATAGCATATTCTATTGAGTCCTGAACGTTATACAGGGTTGTCAATAATGTAATAATTGCAGTAACAGTATTTAAAAAGATGTTATATATTTCATAGAATCAAAACTTCACCTTAACAAAAGTTTTAAAACCGTTTGCATTTTTATTTCAGATAAGCTTTCCTGAACTCAGAGATCACAAGACTGATAACAGATGAAACATGAGGTACTGGTATTCCGGAGGCCAAGGTTTGCAAGGAAAGTAAGCCAACTGAGGGAGGTAGGAAAAAAGTAACTTCCTTTAGTTTTCCCTGTATTACGAATGATAAAGCCATGTTCCTTGGATTGGCAGTGTTTATCCCCTGTGATCTTATTCACTAATTTCTCATAGACCATGATGAACATTACTGCATAATGGCTTACCCGGAGTCCCTTTAACAAAACACTAGAAATGATAGAAACACATTTCGAGTGAATTTATGATCCCATTCCCACCAACAGAAATTTTTGTTATGAAAGCTATAAGTATGACAAGGTGAGATACATTTAAACCATTCCCTATGATTTTATCCATTTTGTTGCAAACTAGGAAAATTAATTAGTTTACTGAACCAGTGTGGATGTGCCTAGCTCTGTTTGTAGTCGATGAAGAAAACCAGGCATTTTTAGAACATTATGTAGCCGATCACATGGAGACATCTCCTCTAGGGTGATGCTAATTGAATCCTAATTTTCACTGATTTTTTAGACTAGATCTCCAGCAAGTCCAAAGGGAACATAACATGACTAACTCATCAACTCATCCACTGATCACATCTTATTTATTTACAAAATCATGTGGTTTAAACTAAAACATTTCCATTTTAGCAAGCTGGAAATGCAAAAGTAGAAACACATGCCCAAGGGTCTTGGAGAGTAAAAATCCTTGAAAAATCCTATATATTAAAGCGGTACATTTATAAACATGTAAATATTTGTCAGATAGGTCAATAGTTCGAAATAAAGAAGATAAGGCAGTAGTGTTCCAGTTTGCTACTTACAAATCTGAGTCGCTTGTCTACCCGTGGTGGGCCTATCATGAATACAAGAGCATTAAAAAGAAACAAACAAAATATTTATTTAAGCCTTATAGAGAGGGAAATACCGTGGCACTGACCAAGAAAGGCTCAGGAAAGACTTGGACAGTGCAGCTTTTGCCTTCAGTGACACGAAAGGAACTTGATTGTGGGATAGATCATAGAATCATAGAACTGTTATGGCTGGAAAAGACCTTTAAGATCATCAAAAGTCCAACCATTATCTAACTCTATCCTAAGGCATAGCAAATCCCCTCCTCCTTTTCTGAAGTAGAATGTGCTTGGACAGGCGTCTGGTCTCTAGAAGACTTTCACCTTTCCCCTTGTCATTGCACTTCCTCTGGACATGCACCATCTTCACTAACTCTTAAGTTTCATAAGTTGGCAAGTCAAGCTACAAAATTTAATCATTCCTGAAAGCTGTCTATGCAGGGCTTGAGGAACAGTGAATCAGGCTGACACTGGCTGCAGCTACTTTTGATGGTATGGAAATTATGATGTGTAAGGACTTTTCAGTACACAACTTTTATACAAACCATAGCATTGATATATATTAATAAACAGACTCAATCTGGATCTCTTCCATTAATGTGCAATGATTTCTATTTGCACTCTGCAGTATATTTCCATAGCATTCAAATAACACAGCAGATGTTAGTGTCTGTAAATCCCCGCTTGTGACTATTCTACTGCTTAATGCTCCAGTTTTCTATATCTAAAAATACCATATATTGAAAATTATGTTTATATTTACATTTAATAGCTTTATTCCTTTCTGAGATAACCAAAATATTAAGATATGTGGTGTGCATTTACAATGAGTACTTTTAGTCCTTTTTAAATAAAAGGAAAGCTATTATATAATGTTATAGAACTACGCATAATGAAAATTATCTATAACATTAAAACTAATGTTAGTAAGACATCATTCTGAAAGGCAAAGGAATGAAGTATATTTATCATCCAATAGACAAAGAATAGACTAGTTGGTTTTAAGTACAAATTTTCAGAAGTGACATGATTTATGACTTCATACTTCTTCAGTTTAAGTATTCTGAAATCATGCCATTTCCAGAAAGGAAAATGATCAAAGAAAGCATCAAAAACTATCCATCCCAAAGTCAAAGCACTCCGGGTCACTTCTATTTCTCACATATAAATAGGAATTCTAAGGATTTAACTATTCAATTATACCGCTCCACTAGCATCTAACATAGTACTTCATATACAAAAACGAAATTGCAAACATTGTCACGTAAAACGTTCAAAATCAGTGTTGAATTCAGTCCTAACCTGCTTCTTAATCAAGAGTATATAACCCCCTACAGAATAGAGTATATATGACCCCCTATAGAGTAACAGGGTTTTGCACAGGTTTCTAACTTGAATAACATAACCTGCAACTGAATTTCCCTCCCCACCCCAGCTCCATCACACTGGCAACTCACAGTCATACTTGGATTAATTTACACTTGAAACTATTTCTTCCCCAAAAAGGGTAGAGAGACTAATGTGGAGTATCTTTGGTTTGATCCTCAAGTGCATTATTCTGTTTGTACTATGGAATTTAACCTTTTTTTTTTTTTTTGTCAAGGACTCTTGGAAAAAAAAAATTAAAAAAAAATCCACCCTCAATGTCATTCCACACTTTCTGCCCAGCAATTCAGTCCATCTCCTCTGTCGATAATGCCACCTAACTTTGAATCTTTAGTAAATTTCAACAGAATACCACACTTTTTGTGCCAAAGCTATTACTGAAAACATTAAACAATATTGGTTCCAAGACTGATGCTCAGGAACTCTATTAAATAGTCTTTCAATACATTTTGCTTCCTCGTTTCAACATGATTTATTCTGAGTCAGGTTTATCACTCCATTTTATGCTTATTTTCTGGAAAGCGTACAGAAATATAAAATAATTCAATTCAACACCCTGGCTCGAAAAGCACTTGCTTGTGTGTGTAGCCTACAGTTGATTTACTAAATGACAATAAAATGGATAAAACAGCCTTACTGTGCTAAAAGTTACTGCCAATATATGACATTGTTAAATTAAAAATTAATTGCCTGAAGAAACATACAGAAATGCATACATGCGTACTTCAGAATTTTTATTTAGTGTTGCTTAATAATTTATGGCTTGAGTAAGAACATGCCTCTTTCAGCATAAAAATGCTAATTGCATTAAAGAAGAAACAACCCCTGAAGCACAGAAGCGAGCATTACAACTTGTTAGGCAAAAATTAATACTCAGCACCGTAAGTCATTTTTATTAACTTACTCTACAGTTGTAATGGCCGCAAAATTACAAATAATAATGAACTATTCTCCGAGACTTAAGATAAATGATCAAATTAATTCTTAGTTTAGTAAAATATTTTGTTACTTTAGTCTGACTGACAAACAGAGACTGAAACCCAAAATGAGAAAATACCACCATTTTCCAGTAATTTTTTGCAGCACTTTTACAACTTCTGCTTTGCGTACCACCCACTGTTGTGCTTCCAGTACAGATACCAGCGAGCAGTGACCGTTACGGCACAAAACCAATGAAATTATCTTTTTTTTCCCCTCTACAGCTGAAGAGATGTCAGCTCCAGCAGAATATTTCCTTGGGTTTGAGAGCACTGGAATTCATTTTTTAAACTCAGATACGTTTATGTGACAATTTCCTTTACAAGTTTTGTGGAATTTTCATGTTCCCTTTTTTTAAATAAAGCCACTTGACAAGAGTTTGCACAAAAATTATGAAAGACACTCTGCATTTCCGGCAAAGCATTTCAATCAAAAAATGGCACCTTTGTGTCTCAGTAGCAAGAAGTACGTGATGTCCCACTTTAAAAAAAAAAAAAAAAAGCCAGCAACTACCATCTTGCAGTAGAAGTCTTACCTTCCTCTGTGCCTAACATATACATGTTAACATCTTATTTTAACTCTTGACTTTTGTGACCACAGTGAAAGATGTAGTGTGTGTGCAATATGAGCATATATAAAATAAGCGTACAGAGCTTGTGTCGTGTCAACGGAATCGCATTATGTTCGGGAGTCTGATCCTCTGGTAGGACTACGTGAAAGCCTCGCACCAAAACTGCACTTTACTGAGAGCATCTCAAGGTAAAAGAGTTGTTTTCACTACAGAGAATGCAGAGAATCATGTTGTCGGGGTGCCACTGGGACAGAACAAAGGATGCAGCTCAGAGAGGAAAAGAGGTAAAAGGTGGAAAAATACCTCAAGAGCAATTACACAGAAGATCCAACTGGCTCAAAACGCCATTCAAGGAACAAAATTGCTTGAGGCCACAGGTATCTTCTGGGGGAAATATTAGTAGAGCTTTTCTCCTTCCTTATTCTCTATATTTGCTGCTGTGGGGGATGAAATGCCAAGAGAGGACACCAGTTTGATGCGGAACATACATTTTTATGGCAAGAAGGCTCCAAACAACAGCTCAGCAAACAAAGATTTAGAGAGCAAAGCTGCAGCTTTGGGGATATGTATCGTCATCTCGTGGCTTCTCATCACCGAGTTCTCCGTGGTTCTACTGTAAAGCAACGGCAGAGCTCCCTGTAGAGCACTCCCAGCTCTGCGGGTACCCCCAGGTTAAGACCAGTCCAGTAGGTCCCGGGATGATTTTGGCAGGGATGGATACCTGCATGCCAACTGCCTGCTTTCACTGTTAGGGCAGACCGCAGTGCTCTGAAATACCTTGCCTGACCGAGATTACAGTTACAAGGTACCATGTACAAGTAAGTAGATAACCAGGCAGCATATTCCATAGCAACATATTTCAGTTTTCAAACAGAAAAAATGTGTCTTGGGAAGGAGTGCATCTGACTATTCTCAGGAAGAGTTGCTCTTTACAGGTAGATTTTCATTTTTAAAAGGGCAACATTTTGTCAAAACTTGTGATGAAATATCACAATTACAAAGGTTAATTTTGCCAAAGGATATGAACAATTTAAAACTTGTTTTGATTACTTGGTCGGTATAGAGATTTTAATTCCCATCAGAACACAGTATGGTAGAGAATGTTGACCAAATGAACTCTCTCCTTGTTTGTGTCTCACCTAATTAAGCATTATAATTATAAACAGCTTCGGGCTGTCATAATTAGACTCCTGTTGATTTTACTATTGTTGTATCACACACGGCTCTCTGCTCACTGTCCGGTCACGCAGAGACTGCACAGTCTGTCTTCTAAAACTCCTGACAACTGGGTAGCAGCGGAAGTCTTCAAAACCAGCAAACTCGGCACATTTAAAACTCATTTCTAAGCAGCCTTATTTTAAAAGGAGGACTAAACTTAGCACTCATCCTCCTTTCCTTCAGAGCAGAACTTATACACAACCAAGACATTCTTCTTCAAATGTTTGTGGCATTTCGATTAAAAGCAGCTCTAAGCAATTGCTTCCTGATCAAATGTCATCCTTGTTATGGAATTAGTGAAATATTTATCAAGATGAATTTTAAATTATTTGCATGCATGTCCTCTCTAATTGCATTTGCATATGCATCGCTCTAATTAGCCCAGTGGCTTTAATATGAATCAGAAACTAATTCTGTGCACATTCTCAGGTTTAACTTTTAAAAAGTGCCATGACGGTTATGAAATGACACAGTCATTTTGATCTCCACAGCTCGTTTCAGCAGGGCTGTGTTATCTCTGCAGTGACACGGTGACTAACGCAGAGAGGAGTCAATTAAAACTGTTCATGAACCACTGAAAGGTAAAGACCAAGCTAGGATGGGTGAGTGGCCATTACAACACAGCCACGACTTGAAATTTGTTGTAAAGGGGTTGAGATTGGATTATTCTTCCCTCACACACTTTCTGAAGGGCAATTCACTGCCTTTTCCTTTACCTTTGTATCTACTTGGAGCCTGTTCCCATTGACTTTCCTGGGTTCTGCCAGGCATTTGGAGTTTATACATGCAATCCCTCCATCTCCTTTCTCTTGCTGTATCACTGTGTGTCAATGACCATTTTTCAGCCTTTCTATTTCTTTGCTCACTTTCATCGGCAGACAAGTTTGGGGGGAAGAACAAACAAAAAAAACCACAAACACACAGCAGGGTTTAAGAAATGAGGTGGTCTGCAATTATTCCCATTGCAGTAATTCCCAAACATATGCCAGCAAACAAGTTGGGACTGCACCGACACACTTCTTCCTTTTGCGTGACGTGATCACGCTGTGAGGAAAGCGGTAAATACACATGGTTTCCTAGTAGTCTTTACTCTGGTATGATTTCATGTGTATTGGGAGAATTCCCAGCAGAGAAGATGAGGCACAGTACTGTAGAGGAACAATAAAAAGCAAGAAAATAACACCCTACCTTTCCTCTAATACAACGGAATACTACAGAAATACTTTGACGATGTCTGAGCATGGATTGCTTTGAACACAGTCAGTTCTGAAGTTTACAGAAGGAAGTCCTTTGGGAGAAGACTTAATAAATGCAGTTAGTCCAAAGTATGTTCAAAAAAAAAAAAAAAAAAAAACAGAAACTGATTTTGTTGTTCTCCCCCCCCCCGACATCTTTTTTCTTCTCTCACCGTCCATGTTTCCCAGTATCATTTACTGGTATCAACAGGGAACATTCCTATTCTAAACTTTAGACCCTTTCCCAGTGCATGGCACATATTGGAAAGGCAGTGTACATTTCTGCTGCTCTAAATATGTAACATCATTTAAAAGAGTGCGGAAATTGTTTTGGTTTTACTTTTGGTACGTAATATACTTAGCACTTTCCTAATATCTTGACCAAACTTTACTTCTCTTCTTTACCCTTTAGAGCACAGAATTCTCAAACAAATGAAAAAAATTTCAGCCCCCCCAAAATCCCTTGAAATGCAATAGTGTTTCAGAGAAAAACTAAACTGCAGAAAAGCATATACCCATCAACCCACAGAGGCAATCAGCGTCCAGTCACATTTTGCATTTGTAAACCAAAAAATCCCTGCCTCATTTCTTTACATCTAACCTGGCCAAAGGGGTGGCTTGCAAGGATTGTCTATGAGCAAGGCAAGAAGAGAACACATCTCAAGAGAAACAGTGATTTTACCACATGATGTGAAAGGGAGGTTCACATAACCTGTAACTGATCAGAACTATTAATAAAAATATATATGTGCACAGAGCACGTGTAAAATACACTATGGTGACACACAATATAAACCTCCTATAGGTATGGGTTAGAATGACAGCATTATTCCTAAGTGCCTGTATAACATTTATATAACCACAGCACCAAGACTTCTACACATATTACATATTTTATAGGAAAATGATTTTTCAGAAGTTTGGGGTTTTACTATGTCGCTTGGAATTTTTTTAGTCCTATTTTTCATATACCTTTGCCTGTAAAATAGGTTCCTGCAGCACTATGATTCTTGGGGAATACATTTTGCAGAAGAAAAAAAAGAAAAAAATTCATAGGTAATAAAACTTTAGAACCTTTTAAAAGTTACCTGATATAGCTTTACTTTCTGTAACAATATTATTACAGTTTTAACCTCTACTCTCACGTAACCAGCCTGGGGTAGAAATAAGTAGGATTTTGTGAGCTATTTGCTACAAATCCTAGTCACATATTGGCCACTTCTTCACCACTGGCATAAACCAAAAGGGTTTTGTTCTTCTTTCACTCAGTACTTATTGAGGTAAAAACTTAACTTCATCCCCCTCTCTGCCATATCTACAGCTATTTGGGATGGAAGTAAGTTATGAATGGAAGTTGGCACCTGGCCTCCTCCTAAAAACTCAGCTCGTTCTGATGCTGTCATTAGTGTTTGACTGAAGATCATCTGGCCCAAAGTTCATAACAAAATAATATAGGAAATGGAGGCAAAGGTGAGAAGAAACTATGTCCTCAAACTTTGTTTCGCTTTAAAAGCAACAGGGATGGGTCAGAGTGTGGGTGAGGTTTGACAATTCTGCATCACGGGGCTCGAAGCAGCACGGGTACTCCCGTTCCCTCAACAACCCAGCAGACACAAAGCGCCGTAATTCTCAAGCAAGAACCAGGCAACTTCAGAATGACTGAGCCTATATTGGATGCAGTAACAAGACCAGGAAATAATGTCGATTTCACGGTTTTGTGCTGTACTGTCAAGATTCTGGCCTCAGACATAGACACATACGATTGGGAAGAAGGAAGTACGAGATGCCCATAAAAGTACGCGTTGCCTGAAGTCAACACTCAGGGATGCAATTGTACTACCGTACTAAATGGCAAAAATGGATTAAAGTTATAGGGTGTGTAGGCTGAGTATCAAAGATACAGGAGCAAAAATTTGGTTATAAATACTATAGTGGCAACAGGGTGAGAAAAATTACTTGTCTAATTTGGGGGAATCTCACGTACTTCTAAGCACACCACAGAACCATATGACTCAGAGTTAAAATATATACATAAATACATACATATAAATACAAACATACGTCCATACAAGTGATGCCTTACCACAGTTTCTCTTGAAAGGAACTCATACTTTCTCAACTCTCATGAGTTCAGACAATTTATGCAATAATTTCATGCAGTGGGATCCCCAAAGTAGAGCTACAGATAGGTGCGGGGAGGAATCCTTCTTACAGTGCCCTAACATACTTTGTGAGTCCCACCATTACAAACGGGCAGATTTGGCTGGCTTCCCTGCGCAGCCAGCTTCATGAAAAGACAGAAACCTGCACCATGACGTTGACACCATCGCCTTAAAAAACAACATGGTCATAATGGCTGTGTGCCTGCAGTAGAGTATTGCTTATGTTAATATTTTATATTTACTGACTCTGTGATTTGCACCAAGGAGCGTGTTCTCGGTATTGCTTCGATTTGGTAGAACGAAAAAGAACCATTCTATGGGGAGTATTCAGTGTTTGTTTTACAACAAGGAATGGGCGGAATCAGCTGTTGTACTTACTGCTTAACACTCCAGACGCTTCAGCTGCGAGTGGATAGGAATAAGACCTCACTGTCACTCAGCAGGGAATCCCAGAAGCACCAGAGCTCCCCAGCAGCTGGCAGTTTCAGAGCAAATGGATCAGATCGTAGCGTAATTGAACACCAAGGCAGTAAAAAGCCAAAATGGTTTAGATGAGACTCTTAATTTCAAGATCACAAATCTCGCTTGTAAATATTGAATTGAAAGCGCAGTAAAGTGGAATTTCTAAACTTTGATTAAGAAAAGTAGTTACGCAAATTCACTTAAAAGAAATCAGCCAAGGGTGCTTCGATGCAAAAATGTCATGCGGTGCCTGAATTACAGATCACAGGGAGCTGGGCTGGAAGCATCGCTGTACGCCTGCAAGGTGAAGTTTCAGAATAAACTGAAGAAAATGGCTCTTCACAGAGCCCATAGCTAAGCTGTGGAACTCTTGCTCTGGAGTGCTAGACACGGCAAAAGAGGAGACTGACACATTCATGGGTTAAAAAACAATTGCAAGGCATTACTAAACTTAAAGAGATCACCTTTGGCTCAGGAAATCTCTCGGCAGTAAATTGGTTACTGAAAGACTATTACAGTAAAGCATCACTAAAGATATGGTCTGTTCCTGCACCTTCCCCTGTATATACACGCTTCAAGCCACACAGTACTTTGATCTCGGCCTGTAAAGATTTTATGTTCTCATGAAAATAATACAATCACATTATAGATCTTATAGGTGAAAAATTTCAGCCAGCAAACAGTAAATTCTAACTTAAAATATTTTCTAGAGGTAAGAATGTTGCAAGGGGACATGTGAAGCAGAAATCTCTTTCTAAAATTGATGTCGAAATTGAAATCATAATAAAAGCATTATTTGATATGCAAAATTATTTGCATATCAGCTTGGGATCAGTAGAGTCATAGTACTCATGAAAAATGCACCTATACAGTATGTCGATTGCCCAGTAGAAACTTGAAATAATTCAAGGTACTGAAAAAGTTAGACATTCTGTTGAATAACCTTTGCACATTTGGCTGCAACTGCCAATATCAGATTGATTCGTGGTGTTTTCTAGGCATTATTTGGGGACATAACTGTATGTCAAGTATGTATATGCACAACATTGAAAGAACCTTTCCGCGTACAGTCATATAACAAGTCCAATTGCTTTCTTCAGGGTTTTTATTTGTTTGTTGCTATTCAATGAGATCAAGCTCAGACATCAAAACTTAGAGCTCTGATGGCAGTGTTTTATCAACAAATACAACAAAAATATATGTGTCAAAGTAGTAACTTTACACACTCTTTTATAATGAATATTTCTAGAGTTTTTCATCGTGTGCTTCTTGGTGGTTACACTGACGAGACACTGGTGGGTATCTAGCACGTTTCAAAAAATTTAGCATTTTCTTGCTTCCATAGGAACAAGCTATGCAATAATACTACATCAATGAAATAGTGTGGCAAGGTCCAATTATTTTAAATAAAAAAGACTGCAGTAATTTCCATACTGTATGTTTAAAATCACTTTATCCACATAACACAGAAGGCTTAGAAAAACTTGTGCCTTGGCTTTGCATTCTGTTACTTTTCACACACACAAAAAGTTGTATGGTTACTGTCTTGGTAGAAGTCAAGGAAGAATTCTGGCTGAGGCCAATTTTTCCATTGTTTACACTTCATACGGGTTTTACTATTATAAGGAATTTCTTGCCTTTTCTTCTGAAATTATTTGTTTGCTTTTCTGAAAACCTGCAAATCATTATGTACTTCAACAGGAAAAATTGAAATAATATTATGTAACACAGTAAAATAAAATGTAAACAGATGCATTTTAATATTATACAACGCAGTATTCTATGGCTCATTAAACTATATTCATTACTAAGCTGGATCCATGGAAACAATTTTGTAGCTTTAACAATGTACCAGATGTCAGATGTTTGCTCTGTCAGATGCTTCTATTCTTTAGCCGCTAGGAATTTACAGACAAGCTTGCCTCAATAACCACATGAATCTGGCCACATCTATCAAATTTGCTTGTATATGTTAGAATTAAATTCTGAAATAGTAGTCTGGCCCCATTTCATTTTATACAGAAGTTTTGCTAGTTAAAGGATCCAAGTGAGAAATATTGAGAGGGGGGAGGGGGAATCAATTCTGGTCCAATGAATACAGAATTTTTCTAGTTCTTCTCTCTACCTACAACAAACCTTGTCACCTTGAATGAAAAAGTTTCATTTGGAAAACATCCACCTGAAATGTTCTGCCAGTTTTTAAATATTTCTCCCTTGCACATCCCCTTTTTTACCCCTCCATATTTGGGGTGGGGGGGAAGACAAAACAAAAAAGCAGACGTTTATCTTTGAGTTATAGCAACCAGAATTGACTTTTGCAACCCAAGCGACTAAGTGACAGTAACTGCATCCATTGCAGACCGTAAGGTTGGTAGTTCCTTAGTTTCATTACAGCTGCTGAAAGATGTCTGTGTTAATGCAGTTGAGTAGGATCCTTCCCGAGCTGACAGACCTTCAAGGTCCACTAGAAGCTCATCTCTGGGACAAAGGCACTGCTGCTTAGGTCCTCAGAGAGGTCTGCGCCACCCAGAAGTCTCAGTCACACGATCTCGCTTTGAGAGAAGCATGAAACATTGCTGCCTCCTGCATCATGAAGGAGCAGCAACCTCCACCAGCCCATCTCTGCAGTGGAAATACTCAAAAGACACCGTTCCAGAGGATCTCTCACCTTGGAGTAAAGATTGGTTTATGTTCGCTATTACTCACATCCAAGTTCCTGCTGTAGTACTAAATGGCCACATGCTGCTAAGGAACCCGATAGTCACTTCAGCAGTCTCAATGCTGGATTCAAAGAGCTATTTAAACTATCTATACAAACAATTGACCACAGAGAGTCCTATTCTGTTATTTATGGCAACTCTAATGATTTTAGACTATTTCTAGTCTCCACTGAACAGAGTCATGAAGAGCTCCTACATTCTCAATCTTAATAAAAGCACTGGAGCTGATAACTTAGAACCTAAACAACTTAGTTTAGCTGCCGGATCTAATATTAGTCCCCATTTTCCACTTATAAATTTTTGGCCTCATGGCCAACTTTTAATCCAGCACCCTAAAATCTCCTGGCTTCACACACTGAAAAGGGTAACCAGCAGCCTACAATGATGTTACCCTGAATCCAAAGTAAGCCTGTTTCACTTCTACTTGAATTTTCTTCTTTCCAGGGTAAAATGTCGTGTAGCTTTATGGGATGTTTTATCAGTACAATACGGTTTCAGGACTATCCCACCATTTATGTTGTCTTTTAGCTAGTTTCAAAGGGATGAATGTATGCCAAGAAACTAACATCAAATCACAGCTGCAAAACATCCCAGGCTACCAAAAGCATCTTGAAATAATATTCTAAAAGTCAAAGCAAAACACTCAGTTGTGCATGAGTAAATTTAGCAGCTATCCAAACACGTGCACACCTATTACTCTGCCTTTATTCTCAGTTCAGCATGAGCTTACTTTAGCTTAAATCATTATTTCAAGAAGAAAACGAGAGGGCTTGTTTGGTTTTTTTTAGGTATATACAGATAATTTCAACATCTGCACTTCTTATGAGACCTTTTAATTAAACTAATCCCAAAGATTTCATAACTTCCCTCTTGATCATCATGGCAAGGCATCCTTCCTAGCTTCTAGCAGCCACAGTACTTGGCAGCGTTCTCAACACTGACCACTGGAAAATATTATCTCTACCTGTATACCTGCAAGAGCAGTTCCCAGAGCAGTCAGTACAGCTCAGCGAAGGCAGCTACTGACAGTCCCAGATGCCAAATGTAAGGACCACTGCAATAGCAAGGATGGAGTTATCTTCTCAGCCAGTTACCTTGAAATCAACTTTACCTCAAGCCAGACTAAAATAAGTGCATTTATTTACAAATATGCAAACCAGACATGAGAAAGGTGACTAAAAAAAAAAAAAAAAACCATGCATAACCTCATAAATTGAATCTCTTGGATCTCTTTTTCTTCCCATACATAACCACAAGGGTCTTATAAACTGCAGGCAGCTCTGCAACTCTGCCTTCACACTGCATTTAAAAAAAGAGGATCTGAATCTGGGAAACTTTGTTTCCTGTGGATCTCTAAACCAGGTCAAAAGACCTGACCTTTCCAGAGAGGTACAACCACTTTCCCATTAATGGTTGATCTTTAATCTGGTGACACATTTTAAACTGTCTGATGTATAAGTTAATAGTTGCCTCCTCCCACTTCAGGGTGTCTTTTGTATACAGCTTATTGAAGTGGCCATCTGCCTATTTAGACTCAGATTGTTGTTCTAGTGTTTAGATAATTAGTAGCAAATCATTCATAAAAGCATAAAATAAATGTGTTCCATACGACAAGAAAATAGTCAGACATCAGTGTTAAATACTTCATTCACTGGACCTTGTGCATTGAACCTTGTGTTTCATTTAAAAATATAAATTTTACATTACATGAAAAGCAAAAAAAAAAAATATCCGTTTTTAGGTACATTCTACTCTAGCTTCTGTGTGGGAACAAAATGGACACAGCTCTTGATTCTGAAGAGTAGCAATGAACCATTCACGTCCAGGAAAACACGCCAACTCATACCATTACCATCACACATCTCTACTGTTCTAAACTTATATAAAGGAAACAATAACCAAAAAAAAAAATGTCACAGTAAGTATCTTGTTGAATGATTTTCTTATTATCTTGCAATGCCTCTTTTCCCATGCCTGATTCCGATTTTTGGGGGGCAGAAAATAGCTCTGAAATGGTGTCTTCCTAAATGCCACTGCTAGGCTCACCACTTAACAGTTGGACTCGGGCCAAATTTCATTTAAAAAACAAAAATCTACTTATCAGAGATTTCTCTGCTATGTAGCTGTGTGGAGATCAGAGGAAGGGAGTCCTCCCAAAGCATCACAATATTGAGAAAAGGCAGTTTTCTCTTGAAGCAGCTTCATGCTAATGCCAGAAAAATCTCCTCTGATCTTGCAGCAACTGCATCTGTGCAAACAGAAAAACTGAAATACTTTCACAGTTCAGGTGTGACTATCTGCATTCAGTGCCACACTTACTGATCTTTTTATGAAGCATATCTACTTGGTTTAAAATAAGTCGTAATAAAAACTTTTTTCAATCCCCCAATATTTTCATTGTGCTATCTCTTGGCAGAATATTGGATCAAGCAAGTATATAGGCAATTCAGGGGTAATAACATTAACAGATGTGTTGCTCTCTGCTCTCTTTTCAGAAACTGTTCAATGTTCTTTATCGATCCAACAGTTGGTGATTACAGTGGTAAAAAGCTGTCAAACGATTGTTTGTTCATATTATTGATTACAGAGATGAAGTGCCCCACACAGAAAGGATATTTACCAGCTGAGCATTCAGAATACTAAACTTTCCAGGTTAGTTTCTATTATATGTTATCCATCATTAGAGTATCTGATTTATTGGTTTGTATTACTATCTTCTACTTCTTTCTTCATTCCTAATCTAACCAGACTGCCTGTTTCTATAGTTACTGATCTGATTTTCTCCTTTACAAAGAACAAAAGAAAGAAAATCTACACTTTTTTTGGAGTGAAGAGGGGCTACCCGTTCTCAGAGACAGAAGGCAGCAGCTTCTTGTAGAAGAGCAGTGGGCAGGCCATGGCTCTCGGGCAGCGCACAGCTCCCATCCCAGGGCTACAAGACAAGGCCAATAAAGGGCTGTGTCTGCACGGAAGCCAGGAGGTAATCCAAAAGTTTAGTAGGAAAGGCTGCTTGGTGCCACGTCACTTGGCCCAGTGCCCCAACCCAATCCTCTAGAACTTACGTGTGTACTTACTGCCCGTGCACGAATGTGACCTTAAGGTAATTTCACTTTCAGTGAGATTTCTCAGAGGCATATACCTTCCTAATATAGAGAGGTACCTCCTAAAATTAACTCCTCGGATTCCTTTAAAGTTTTAAATGCTAAAAATTCAAATAAGAAAGTCTTAGCTCACTCTCAACCCTTATCCTCATGCACTTGCCAATTCTTCCCTGAAAGTGAAATAAAGCATCAGGTGTTAAGAGTATTTCTCAGACTTCATCTGAAAAAGACTTGCACATTTTCATCAGTGTATATTTTGCAGTGACTGAATGAGTTTTTTAGGCAGAGGATGCCCCAGATCCATTACAATTTTCTGTGACCTATATCAAAAAAGCTTTATCCAGTAATTCCTGTGTCAAACTTAATGAAGTTGGAGCTAATCCAGAGCAAATCTCTAGAAGAAAAACCCTTCTTAAGTGATGGAGAATCCGTCATCGTTTTTTAGCCCCTCACCTCTTATGCTTTCCTCAAACCATGAGCAGATGCAAAAAAAACCCAACAACAACAAAAAAAACACACACACACAACAGAAGAAACCCTAACAAAAAAAAAAAAAAAACAACACCAAAACCGATCATAAATCCTAGAAGCATAAACACAACATTTAGACAGGCAGGTGATATTATATCAGCATGCTAAATATTATACAGCACAAGAGAACTACATCCTTAGCAGTTATACCCTTTTTGTCAGTAATCAATGTTTTAGAAATATTTCATTTTATAGACAAAGAACCTTCAGACACGATGTGAAACAGTTTTCCCATAGTTACCCATATAGAAACAATATGAATAAAATACTAGTTCCTTGAGTCCCACTATAAAGACTCCATATATTTATTTGTGCCTGAAAAAGTTGTTCTCTGGGTACACCCCTGCTCAGTAATCTCAGGTTCCAGAGTGGTAAACGCCTTTCCAGAGTACTGAGGAGAGCAAACAGCAGCCCCACAAAAGGGCCTGTCAGTGTTGTCTGGAGTACTCCAATGTAGTACTCATTTGTGCCTTTTATTAAAATAACAGTTTTGAGTAATGCTCTAACTTTTTTGCAACAACAGGTTAAATAAAGACCATTGATTTAAGCAATTTGTCTTATTTTACTGTTCTTTAAGTAGTTTTGCCTTGTTCAATATACTGTTTTATTATTAAACGCTGCTGCCTTAATGTTCGCTTCTGCAGTTCCACATGATTCCAACAACATTACATCAGACTAAAAAATGCTCTAACTGAAGAGGTAAAGTGATGCAAGCCTTCAACGGTAGTGAAGTCAAAGTCTTTACTGGAAAACTTACAACAAACCTGTATTGCAACTCAGATAAAATGTATTGAAAATAGCATGTGACAAGTATTCCGTATGAAAACTTGATCAAATAGAAAATTTTCAAAATAGTTTTTAAAGATTTTAATTGCATGCTTTCACATAAATTGTTGCACTAAAGAAATAAGGAGAATATCTGTTAACAATACCAATGTCACAAACTCTGTACTGTTGGATGTGGAAGAAACAAAGGAACGGGGCTCCAGAACCCTATTTCTGACACTACCCTTTTTGCTTGCTGAAGTTTATGCTTTAGGCGTTATCTACCGAAGGGATATAATTGCTGTTCAGTTTGCCCCCAGACAGCAGCACAGAAGAGTCCAACATCTATGAACATCTGGCAGAAGATGGCAAGAGAGCAGAACAACACAGAGCTGAAGATGACTTCTGAATAGCTGCAGCAAACCAGACTGATGTGTACGGTGAAAGAAAAAAAGAAAAAAAAAACAACCCACATGTGAGTTTATCTTGCAGCCAGGTAAACAGAATTTACCTTCAACACTGGTCAGAGGACAGGGACGTGTAGCTCTGCAATGTAGTGCTGAAACCCAAATTCATTCACAATGTAAATACTGATACGAACATTTTGTACATTTGTTGTGCATATCACCCCCTTTCACTTGCACTGAGACTGCAGTCTTTAAAATAGCTGAAGGAACTGGGGCTGTTTAGTCTGGAGAAAAGGAGGCTGAGGGGAGACCTTATCACCCTCTACAACTACCTGATGGGAGGTTGTAGCAATGTGGGAGTCTGTCTCTTTTCCCAAGTAAGAAGTGACAGGATGAGAGAAAACAGCCTCAAGTTGTGCCAGAGGAGGTTTAGATCGGATATCAGGAAACATTTCTTCACCAAAAGGATTGTCCAGCATTGGAACAGGCTGCCCAGGGAAGCGGTTGAGTAGCTGTCCCTGGAGGTATTTAAAAGATGCGTAGATGTAGTGCTGAGGGACATGGTTTAGTGGTGGACTTGGCAGTGTTAGGTTAATGGTTGGACTCAATGATCTTAAGGGTCTTTTTCAACCTAAAAGGTTCTACGATTCTCAAATACACAAGAGTACTTCTAGTCTGTCTCAGAGTGAAGGCCAACAGCCTGCCTCAAAATCATCTTCAGCATTTCATTAGTGAAACTATTTAACCCTACTCTAAAGTGATATAAAAGTGGTCACGAAATCAGTTTCCAGGCCTCAGCAAAGAGGCAGACAGGAATAGTTGCCTAAGCAACTTTCCTAGGAGTCTGCAACTGATCTGGAGCTCTGGCACACCCCCTCTGCAGATTCTCAGCAAGGACTCCAAGCGTGGCCAGAGCAGAGAGACTCATCCCAAAGAGATTAACTTATCTTCTGTATAGAAGCATTTCGCTTGGGGATGATTAAGGTGATGAGTCTCAAATGCTCAGTATTCTGCATTCTCATGGGTCTTTGGGTTTTCCAAGGCAAAATACCTGTGATTTCATCAAATAAATTCTGCCATCACCGCATTTCACTAAGGTACTAAATACTATACTTAAAACCCTAAGAACCGTTACTCCTACCACTTAATGAATGCTCTCAGTTTCTGTTTGGAGCACTCAGAACATAAGAGCCTTGATTTAACTAGATTTTTAGACCTCTGTATGTTTTTCATTCAAGATCATTTTTATAGTCTAGCAGAAATTAGACAAAAAGAAACATTACCTAAGCGGTCATCAAAGTAAGGAACTTACATTCAAAGGTTCTAGTTGGTTGAAATAATGCAAGACTTTCAAGCATGGATTTCTGATAAAACAAAAAATTGTTCCAGTTGCACGTTGCCTTTGAAATTGTACTTGCTGTTAATAGATTAACATGTAGTTTCTGTGACCCTGAGTGAAATGTAATTTTCATAATTCACAAATGATGAAAGCCTTATAAACCACTAGAGAGGAGAAAACTAATTTGCATCCTATTGTGACTTAATGTCATTTAATATTCCATACATTTCTGGCAGAGATGCATCAAACAGTTTGTAAATAATGCTGATATGTCAGCACTGTAACATGCCCCAGGGGGAACCATATTACTTCTTCACTGATCAGTGATCAATAATATTAAACATATCAAGACAACCGTGAAAATAGAAGCTGACAAACTGCATTTTTCCAAACACTATGGCCCAGCTCTGACCTTTGTTATTTAGTTAGCCCAGCAGTCTATCACCACTCCAAAAGCATCCATGCACACAGTTTAACTTTGAGTGAAGGATCACGCCCAATATAGCCTGAATGCCTGCTTTGCATGCAGAATCCTAATCTAAATTTCTTAAAGAGTTACAGTTTTGAACGGCACCCAAGAGGCAGGTATCACACAGTTCACATTTGTGCTTCCCCCGTTAGTCTTTTTGATGAGTCCCTTTCTTATATTTAGCCACCGAAAAAGGGATAGATCCTGAATTAAAATTCTGATGCATTGATAAGGCCAACAATACACCCAACAGTAGCTTAGGAACATGCTCTCTCCAGAGGAAAAGCCACACTCAGGCAAGGCACAGGTATGAGACGTGCATCGTAGAAGGGATGCAAAGACAAGAGCAACAGTTTTCATTTTAGTTAGATGAGAGGAAAAAAAGTTTGTAAGAATTTGCCACCAATTAATTGAGTTTGAGTTATTCTGATTCATGGGGATCAGAGAAATTAGGAGTACCTGACTACTCCAAGTTGAGTCATCATGACCCCATGATGAACAGGTATAATATTTCTCCGGACACTCAGCAACATTCTGTAATTCACTGGGGTGAGAATGGGGCACCAAGTTCATGTGGACTCTTGGACAATAAAAAATGCAAAGGACATATATTGATTCTTTTTGAAGGAATTAAAAAAAAAAAAAAATCCCAACTTGATGTATAGCACGCAGGAAAATGACGTTTTCATACCAGTCTGCCTGGGCACAAAATGCAGCATGCACCCCACTAGGCATCCTGACCTCATCCACTGGAACCTTATATGTAACTCAAATCAAACCCCTAACTTCATGAGTGCTGAGTGTGTTTCATTCTGCTTTTGAACTGTAACATTAAAATGCATTAGTTTAATATCCTGGGGAAAGCAAAAACAATACAAAATCATACCTAAAATGTAAATGTTGCATTTGGGAAGCTTAAAACTACTTAAATTTCAAATTCCATAGGATCAAAGCGACCTCATCAAAACTTCCTGTCTAACCGTTTGCTTGGCTGTGAAGTGACAGAACAGAAGGAGGCTGCTTATTTTTGTGACACTCTACTACTTGCTGGCCAGTCCATCTTTTCAGTGGGCTCCAGGAATGACTGGAGGGAAGATGGAACTCCTGGTACCGCCAGTGGTGCCATGCTGAACACAGCCCCAAGTGGCTGGCTCACCTTCTTGTGCTATCCACAACCCAGAGCTGGTTAGCAACAACTCTTCACAGAAATTCAACCTTATTAGTTCCCAAGTCACTCTTGGCTTATCTGAGCCACATTTTCTCCAAAAGCTCACACAACATGGGGATAAATGCAGAATGCAAAACACAGCCTCTTGTTTGCAAACATTAGCTAACACTATTCCTCAATATGTAGAAGGATGTTTCAAAGCATAATAGAAGAAATAAGAATAGCTACACATTAGCCACAAACCTTATCCTAGTGACTCTCTCTACTGTGTAAACAGTCTATCCAGACCTTCAGAGATGCTTCTCCTCCTACAGTATTTATCTGATTACACCTAATTAATTTTAATATCATGACATTTACTGAAATAATGCTATGCTACATTATTTCTAAGGCAAGCTGTTTGCTCATTAGTCCACATATCCCCTAAAGGAAAAAATACTTAAACCATACAACCAAATTACATCAGCTTTCTGAAACAAATCAGATGTGCGCATGCACTGCAGATAAAGCATCTGTTAAAAAAATAAAGTTGAAAAATAAGTGTTACATACACTTTGTTTTCATCTGAGGGGATTAGAAATGGATTGCTAAACATCCATGAGACACATGAATGGTGAATGGCGAATGGCTGGAAGTAGGGGAGCAGAGAAAAGTGCCAACTTAAGCTGTCCTTTGTTCTTTTCCATTTACCCAGACCACCTGGTACACGTAAAAAGAGTCATGAATGTTTGATTTTTTTCTGATTTAAACAAAAGTATCTGTTATATTTCTTTGAAGGCTGCTTATTCATTTGGTGTTCTTACAATAGAAAAGCTAACAAAAACTTTGCATTAGTTCAAACTCATGCTGAACAAGGTTCTAACCAATATTATAATTTGCAGGACTGAAAACTGACAAGGTTTCCTCATGGTAACTTTTAATTTTCTAACTCAGCTCTCATCTAGCATGAAACAATATTTCTTGTTCCTTGTAGTATCGGCTGCAGGTATGTTTGCATTTTTAGAAATGTTTTAGTTGATCTAGGTTTGATAAAATAATACTTGCCTTGTTTAATTTTGCTTCATAACTGCATTTCCCAGTTAAAACACTGCAGACTCTTTCATTCACTTGTCCAGATGTACTTTGAAATCCTTTCTATATTTCTGCCTTAGACCCACTAATCTGAGATGAAAGATTACGGAACACTAATTGACATAGAAATGCAGGTAACGTTGCCTTTGTCAAAGGCAGAATTAAGACTTCACTAATGAGATTAAGTAGAGGAATAACATGTCAGAAAGGTATGGAAAAAAGAAGATAATTACATTTGAGAAAATCCACGAGCAGCATGAAGAATCAAAGAAAAATGTAGAGTCAACCTGAGTAGACAACTGTCAGAATCACCAGAAACAGTTCAGGATTTATTTGAATAGAATTAAAAAAACATTCCCACATCTTACATATGGAATGAATGCCATATAGGGATACTAAGCATACTGATACTAGCTTTTGGACTTCTGAAAAAGTAAAGGGAAGCAAAAACTAACCCTACAGATCCTACTTTATATCAACAGTTTCATAGATGTCATTCTAGCATTTGCAATCGGAATTCTTCCTTGATGGCTGTAAAGCAACTTCAAGATAAAAGACTAGTACAGCAGGCTAAAAACCTTTTCATTCCAAGGCTTTGTTTTAATTTCTAGCACTGCTGATTAGGTCGAGAATTGCAGCACTGGTGAGCAAGTTTCGAGGTTTCAAAGCCCCAGGCAGCCAGAGAGAGATCAGTTGTCTCTGCTGCTAAAATCAGTGAATTAGAAAATATAATAGCTGGGTATATAAATAGTTGGGTGCCATTAGTCTCCACCAGCAGCTGCTAGACAATAAGTTCACAGGGATCTGCATGGATTTTTGGACATCTGCAGTATTGAAGCATCTCTCTACCACCTGCAGGGGATATAAACCCTGAAGAATAGATCCCAGGCAGGTGGAATTACACATTGCATTAGTTGGCAGTGAAAAGCTGGTTCAGAAAGTGTTATTCTGTCAGGGATTTGAGATTTGTAACACTAAATAACGTACAGCAGATATAATTAGAGTATGGGCAGTCTTGAATTGGTGTAATCTCCTGCTACTTTATGTGTCAGCCCATCTGGGTGAACCTCAGGCCCCTATTTAAGTGCTTCTACATTTAAATCTCCAGTTCAGTTAATCATAAGGACGGTGATTCATTTTGCCACTGATAAAAAAAGGACTCAGTGAGAAAAAGCAAGCCCTTTTTTCTCCGCATGGCGTGAGCTCTTCAGAAGTTCAAGTATTCCATTTAATACTAATACTCGATATACACATTTATCACTAGGATGGGAAAATTTCTGTCGCCTCTTTCTAAACATTAAGAACTATCTACTGAATAGGGCTTTGCCAGAGAGAAATATAAAATAATCCCCTGCATACCTCTCACAGCTCCCTGGGTGCAGGCACAGAAGCAAGCAGTGCTGGTATATCCATCACCACTGGAAAAACTCTGATATTAAGGGCACATGGATGTGTGAAATAAGGAGAGTACTGATGCTGGTTACACCTGTATACCAGAAGATCTTTAAGCGATGCTGGTTCGAGCTACTTACCGGGCCTGCAGAATAAAGTCTATAGAATAGAGGAAACTATGCTTCTCTGAAACACAATACCCTTCCACTCTGGCAGTCGCAATAGCACACCACTAGCCCTGGCAAGGTTAGGATCTGTTCACAACAGCACTGAACAGAAAACTCCATGCTCATGTAAAAAATATTGGGATTTCAAAATGTATTTCAGAACAAACCCAGGATCTCTTCCCTCTGTCGGTACAGTTCCAGCCAGCAGGGTCACTCTCCTCACCTAAAGAAACGGTAATTTATCTGCCATTCACCCTCATGTCAACCAAGTGCCCCAGGCACCAAGCGGCTACCACATGGCCGTTAGCATCACTGAATTTTATTATGGAAGTTTTATTTAACATCTGAGAGAACAACAGTTCTCTATAACTATGATGTTTGAATAAATAAGATATTTAGAGGTCTTCTTTCTGAAATACATGTCCTTGTTATTCTTTGATACAAATGTTCTTGTGCTATAACACCGGTAAAAGCCTAGGACCTTGACCTGTTGTATGACATTATGTCTGGACTCAATTTCTTCAATTTTATTTTTTTTTTTTAAATTTAGCTGAACACATCTATTAACTAAAAATCTTTATTGCTTCTCTATAAGTAGCCACGCTTATTTTTTAATAAATAACTTTAATATACTTTGTAGTAGAACAATGTAGGTTGCTGCCCAATTAATAACATTTAATTTCAGAGAAAACCTAGCAAATCCTAGTTCTAAAACTAGACGGACTCTTCATCACCGCAAACGTCACCCCTGAATGACACAGGGTGAAAGTATAACCAGGAATTTACCCCGCATCTTGAAAAGGTGGATAGAAAGGGGAGAGAGCAGTGATTAGCTAATAGAAACATTACATAAATATATCAGATTTTTAATCTCTTTCTCATCTCGCCACAATACAAACAAGGCTGTTTAAGGTTAATATACCACCAGGAATAATTTTACTTGCTGTTGCATTCCTTCCCCACAAAGTTACTACAAGAGCAGTAACATACACCAAAAATAATCTTAAATATCTACTCAATATTAAGAAATATAATAGTATCATTCTTTTTCTTTATACACCTGATCACTACACAGAAGTCCACAGTACATCAAATGTCTGATTTTAGCTGCCACTGAAAAAAATTTCAAAATCTTCCATTTAATTCAGCACATAGAACATGTAGCCTTAGTAAGCCTTTTTTGAGTAAATGACTAATATGAAGATGAAGTATGTCATTTTTACAAGTAAATGGTGAGGAAAACTATCTTATTAGTAAGTGACTTCACACGTGACATCCGTATCTAACATCAAAGCCGCACAAGTCCAGAGTGATGGTACTGAGGCAAATGAATTGTTGATGTAATTCCACTGGAACTACCAGGGAGAAGTGCTTAAACCTCAGTATTTCATGAGCATGTATTTTGTTCTTTCCCCCTCATTTTTCATAGTCAAAATATTTTTAGTTACTTTTTCAGAATTCTTCACACAGAAAAAGTACATTTAAAAATATAAGAATGTAGTCCACAGCTAGTCATCATCATATTATGGGTTTGAGATTTCTGTATGCGTGGAAGTATCCAAAAGCCTTGATATCAAGGTGAATGCATGAGCAATTCCAAGCCCTTTTTGGATTAGAGATCTGTAAGAAATTAAAAATAATGATGAGACAGCAGTGAAATTAAATGATTTTTTGGCACAAGCCTTTATCATAAGGGATAATGAGGATATTTCTATTCCAAGGGCACTTCTTATAAGAATTCACAGTGTGGCCTTAACAGAGATTGAACACTTTACGAAGGAAATAATAGAGCAACCTGAGAAATGCAAGCGCAATGAATCGCCACCATATGGTTCTTGTTCCAATGTTCTGGAAGAAATGAACTATGGAGTAGTAGAGTTCCTGAACAGTAACTTAATGAACTTTAAAGTAGCAGCACTTCTTCAGTTTAGAGGCCCTCTTATTTTACCTGAACGTTCCACTGGAGCCAAGACACATCTCAAAATACAGAGCCAGGGGGATAACCTTAGTCTGAAGAAGCTACTTGAGAGTCTAATTAAGCATTAAATAGTGTAATTATATTCTAATTGGTTCAAATTAGAGCAACTTGTGCAAGAAACAATAACGCCTTTGCAACCAATTAGGCGTATTCGAGTAGTTAAGAACAGTAGAGAGATGTGACCGTGACCGAACAGCTCAACAGGAAGCATGTCTCTCATCACCCACCCTGCAGACCAGCAAAAGTACCTGCAGATCCACCAAGAAAAATCCCACAGGTTTGTCAGTGAGGTTTTTTTTTTTTTCCAGAAAGTGACAGCTAACTGATCTCAAGCAATGAGAAGAGCAAATGACATTTCTATTTAGTTAATTTGCATATTCAAATTATTTTAACATCCATTTTAATTATTCCCCACCCATTCAGGTGCAAATTTATCTTGCTTTGCACAGCAAGCCTTAACCTTGGCAGAAGCGGCATGTGTGGTCAGCAAACACACCTGCCACTGCTATGGGCTGCAGGAAGAATATCCAAATTCAGTGCATCAATGTGTCAGCAGCAACCAGTGGATTTTCCTGTAGATAATGGAAAATCTCCTCCAGACCTCTTACTGCATCCATTTATCCCTTTTCTCTATTTCTTAAGGTACAAAGTTTCAGCTCACCCTTACTCTGCATCTGCATATCTTATTGCATAGATTAATTTTTCTTTTAACTCCCTGACAATAGCCTATTTCCTTCAGAGAAACTCAGATATTCACAGCTCACCCAGCTCCCACTGCATACCGCTGCTCTTTTTTTTTTTTTTCTTTAAAGTGCAGTTAACTTATGCTGTTGATATACTCCATAATTCCATAGACATCATGTGTCACAATACGAGCTTATCAGTAAAAGACTTTAGTCACAGGAGAAATCTCACAGAAACCTCTTCCTTAAATGTTTATTCTGCTACATTAAACTATGAGAAGGGTGGGAGTGGGGGAGCATGACTTCGCAGCCAAAAAATTCATAAGAAATTGATTGATTGTAGTCTTCCAAAGGAAGTGTGAAACCGGTAATTCAGCCTTTGCTTTCAATGGCAATTTGAATTAACTTATGAAGCTGGTCAGGTACGTCTGCAACGCTGACGGGAATACCCTTCCAATTCCAGACCGGGGCTAGTTGAAACCCTTCTGATAAAACAATCTGTGTTCAGGTCTTCCTCAACAGTAATTGGCAAGGTGTTTAATATCTCCTGGAGGATGGATAAATGAGTTATCATTCTTCTTCTTTCCCAAAAAGATTTCAAAGATGATACTTCGATCTTGACACTGGAATTGCATTTTTTAAACATCTCAAAGTTGCAGGGTATAGAAAAAAAAAAGTGTTCTGACCTACTTAATTAGTGTATTTCTAGGACTAGCGGAATTATAAAGGATGGAATTAATCTAAGGGAGACAGATCTGCTGCTGCTTGTTTTCATTGAAGTCCCAGGAAAAAAAAAAAAAGATCTTATTACCACTTTATGAAAAGTGTACCAAAATACCAGAAGATAGGAAAAGGAGACACTATTTAAGAAGCACTTGAAAAGTTAAAGTGAAGAGAAAGTGAAAAAAAAACAAAGAGATATGAAATAGTACAGGTTTTCCTTACAGCAGTTGTAAAAGGCTAGAAAAGGTGCATGATTCAGTCTGCATAAAGCAAAAGTATTTAAATCAATGAAGAGGTCTTAAACATTGTTATTAAAAGTCTTTGTACTTGCACAGGTTCAGTTACAAAAATGTTTGCAATGAAAGGTTATTAAACTGCTTGAGAGCAATTCTGCAGTGCTTTTAATAATGCTCTTTGGAAGCTTCAAATGGCACTAAATCTGCAGTGGAAAAACATCTCTGCTAATTTGGACCTACATGTTTTTAATATTCTTTTACCCATTTTGTCTGAGCATAACTCATATTAAACTGAAAGGCATAAGCCTAATTTACTACACTGCTAGAGACTGAAGAGAAGTAAGAGCTTTTACTTCCAAAGGTCTGCTTTGTGTATAGCAACTAACAAGCTTGTATCGATTGACTTCTGGTGTATTGGAGTATCTTTCCTGATCTTGAAAGACTGTTTAAAATGCACGTGTGCCTATCTCTGCCAGCAGCAGAATATAATGAAGTAAAAGGGGAAATAAACATTTGTAATACTAAAAGATAAAAAGAATAAGACCACTACAACAGTCTGCAAGAATTACCTGACTTGACTTGCACCTTTTGTACAATTCATAGATACAAGTCATACCTGGAGTACTGTCTAGAATTCCCATTACTTCAGAGGCAGAATTGTCTTTATGAGGGAAATGAGAAAATAGCAGATATTCTTGAAGGACTAGCGAGATTACTCGGGATAAAATTACAATTCCAAGACAGAAATTCTAGCCCTACTGCAACCAAATAGTAAACTCCTACTGCTTTCATTAATTTAACATAAAAATACCGCCAGTCCAAAAGCACAAAGAACAGCAGCAGCAGCAGCGTGGCACCCCCTTGTCAGAAAGCAGCCAGCCTCTCTGCAAAAGCAGCCATTAGGGAGAAATATTCGGCGTATAAACACATTGCCTTTCATTGCAGTTTTGCATTGAAGGTTATACAACGTTAATTCAAACGTAACATTAAAATCCTCTCCAAAGAGCAAAACAATCACTCAGCTGTGTCTATAGCCAACAGCAGCAAAGGGAAAGATTGGTATGTTGTAAGTGTTCCGAGAAATTTTTCCTGTTACTGAGCATTTGAACTGTTATACTTCATTCTGGAAACAGAATGGCTATTTAAAACAGAAAACATCTTCAAGTTTAGAACTAATTTCCCAAATAAACGAAGTAACCAAATTTCTGCCTAAATCTAAGACTACACGTAGCCCTGTTATAAAACCACTTTTCCTGAACTCCGCTACAATCCACCCCACAGAAACCACTGCATCAAAACAAAGAGCTGGAATTAAACTGTCAAAGTGGCCGGGTCCCGAGGGCTGCCAGGGAGCACAGTACTATCCCAAGGGCAGGACTCGCACGGCAGTCCTTCTGCCACCTGTGACCCTTTCCCACCCGAGGCACAAAGAGCACCGCCATACCCCACAGCCTACAGAGAGCTGGAGTCTGCACAGCCCTCCCGCTCCAAGCGGCGGCTCACCAGCGGTTGATTGTGTACTTCAAAATCCAGTCCAGTAGTTCTCTTTCCTTAAGGAGGAAGAGAAGAGGAACGCATGGTGAGCAGAAGAGCATAATTTCTTCAGCCATCATTTCTTCTGCCAGATAGGGCCCACTGTGCCTGTTTCCCCACCCCCCGAAAGTGCAGGGCACGGGAAAGCAGCAATGCCTGGCCACCTTCTCTTTCTCATAATCATTGGGGAGCAAGATGAAAAGGAAAATTCGACTGTATTCCTTGAGCTCTTCAATTTAGCTCCCTTGCATGCTTCTGTGTAGTACCACTGAGCATCTGACTTTCACTAGAAATTAATATTGTAACTAGAAGCTGAAGTATTGTAGTATGAAAGCAGAAATAACACATTTAACAAAGACTCCATGTAATGAATGCTATTTAATGACATCCATCCACAACTTCTGTAATATCTTGTTTAGAGATTTTTGACAGGGCATGAAAGAAAAAATTCACAATAGCTCCTGCAGTCGGAAGAAATAACAGATTGCTCTGGAGATAACACAGTACCCGCTTAAAAACGGCACAGCTGCTGCCGGGACCTCTGAACTGCCTCCTAATACTGACTGCTCCAGTGGTCTGTACTGTTCCAACCTAAAACACAGATGCGTTCCTTGTTTATTGTTCACCTTCCATTGACAGAATGACTGGCTTTTTTCTGTTTTGTTTTAGGATGTTCCCCCCCCCCTTCAATGGTGAAACAGCATAAATCATTGTCCCAAAAGAGTCATTGTGCCCCCTAAATGGCCAACAATAAGGAAGCTTTAACTGGAAGACAGACCCACATTAAAAATCACCCCTGTGAACCTCAGTTGAGAGCTTAGTAGCCTTTTTATTATTAACATTATTCATGAAAGCAATTAATTTACTGAAACAAATACTCATGGAGTTTATAAAAATATACCCTTTTAATTTTCAAAATATTTCCTAAAAAGTTGTAACATTATTGGTGGTTTTCAGCTCAAACTTTACCAACGGAAATTTTAAATGTTTTAGGTTTAGTCTATTTTGAAACATAAGGTATATTGCAATAAAAGTAACAGTAAAAAAGAACAAATTTTAAGATGTTTTGACAGAGTTCATTAATCTTTTCCAATTTTCTTATTTAAAATTGAGAGAGGTTTTGTTTGTTTGTTTGCTTTATACTTAAGGCTCCCCACTGGCAAGAGAAGTTCTGCCTAAGAGTGAAAGTGCAGAGGATCAAAGAAATCAAAGAAAATTTGCCACTAATTTAAACTTCAAATTTCAAATGATTGACTGTAATCCATAATAAAGTTTAAGAATTTGACCTAAATTAAAATTCCCTACAAAAAAATAGACCTGCCAGGAACACAAAGGGTTGCAAACAGAGTAATTTAATATCATTTGGGGATCATATCCCAGTTGTGATATTTTTTGCAATTTAATGTAATATACCAAGCAATGTGACCTATATAAAATTAACTAATCATCTTAGTTATTAAAATGAATAATTACAGATGTTAAACCAGTGGCCCTTAGCACTCATAAAGAAATAACTGGTTTTTTCAACCCTGACTGATATTTAAAGAGTATCAACATTTATTATATTAGGTTTCTGTTTATTATTTTCCTTCCACAGAAAAGAAGTTGATGAAACAAGGCAGAAATAGGCATCTGAACACCAAACTGGGGGCACTGACAGAGCAGCTGCAGGCACGTCTTTCCACAGAAAGTGACCTTCAAAAATTATGAAAAAAGATCATCATCAGCTGCTGGCTTTATAAGTAGTGACAAAAAAGCAGACAGCAGTAGGTGACCAGGAAGGATCGTGTCAATTAGGGTGAGAAGTACTGCACAGATGGGTTAGGAAAAGTGCGTACACGTCAAAATCTGTGACGCTGTCAGAACAATGTGTTTATTTAAAGTGTGAGTACGCGGCTTCGGAGCAAACTTTTAACGTGTAACACTGTGAAATGCTCTCTCTGGCCCAGATCCTCAACAGCCTGCCTACTGGTGCCAGCCTGCTTCTGTTGTTAAATGGGATCTGGCACTGGGGAACAACACTAAGGAAAACAGTGGCAATTGAGAGCCACCACTGGTGGGAGCGCCCACATGACAGAGACTGACCATGATTTCGAATTCAGTAACCAAAAGGGGAAGATCAAGGTCAGAGCAGGTACAGAGAGATGAAAAATAAAAATAATCTATAATGAAAAGGGAAACTCGGCTGTAAATAAGGAGTACCTATAGTCTCAGGAAATAATTCATTGCAATGAAAACTAATTGTCTGAGGAAGCAAGGCTGCACGTGGGCGCGCTCTCGGTGGGACCAGCATGAAGTCTCTGACTGGGCCTCAGGAGATTAAGGCTAATCAAACCCACTGCTTTTCATCAAAACCAACTTGCTTTACCCTTCCCCCTTTGGGCAGAATATGCTGCTCAAAGAACTGCTGAACGTAAAGTATTCCAACAACTTTAAAAAGCAGAGTAGAGTGAAAGAGAGCAGGGCCAAACTTTAAGGACACAGATATTTGGGATGCAATGACAGCGATTAGTATGATTTCCTGATCATCCCCGACCCTCAGACAGATGTGTCATGACATAGCAGAAGGAATTAACACTTCTGAATTCAGACAACATGAAACCCAGAGTGATATATATTTCTAGAGAACAAGATTGAGGTTTGAAAGCAGCATTATGAAAGTTTATAGAAAATAGTTAAGCAAGATTTGTGAAGCATTAGAAAAGCTTTTTTAGCAGATAAAATACAATCCTTCTGTGAGGTAAACTTACTTAATGTGCAATATAGGGATTTATGCCATGCACTGTTATAAGAAAATTCACTTTTCATTTTGAGAAAGTCTACTAGTGCTTTTCTTGATCTGTCTTCTACTATCCAAACCCCCCCCTTTTTTTTTAATACATTGTTTGAAATATCCCCACAAAAAATTATGATTTGTGCAACTGAAATAATCATGCACAGCTGCAATCTGAGCATTAAGTTCCTTATAGCTTGGCCTTAAATTTCTTTTTAAACATGAAATAGAGCGTGATCAGCATTTCCAAACTTGGGAGCCAAACTGTCAGTATTGATATAAATGACAGGATTTTTGGAGGCCCGAGAACCCAGCTCTTTGATTGGTTTCACCCGGCCCAGTACAGGTCTTGCACTCAGAGAAGCACGTTTACTGTGCTGTATTTATCTGGTGGATACGTGTTCACTGAATATTAGACAGAGTCTGAACTACTGAGGTTTTTTGATGGCAGACTCCCACTGGATCTTCCATACGTGGACTGAAGAAATCTTAAAGCCACAATTATCTTCTACCAGTGATCATTAGCAAAACATGGTTTAGATTTTTAGAGGAGTCTAAGGTAGTTTGGCAGCAAAACTGCACCAAAATCCAACAAGAATTACTCAGCTTGATTGCTAATGATCCTAAGAATATGATTTTTAATCAAATTCATGATCAAATATAAATGAAACATTTGAATTTTTAGCTTAAGAGCAAAACCAAAACCATACTTTGCTATTCAATCGGAAAAAAAAAAAAAAACAACAAAACAAAACCAAAAAACAAAACCATACCAAACTGATTTTATCCCTTCTGTTTATAACAAAGGATCAAGGAATTAACATGAATGGAAAAAAGAAAGATCATTATCATGGCCAGATAGAAGCTAATGCTGTCCAAAGGCTGCTTGACATTTGACAAAAAAATTGAGAAAAAGCCTGGTCTCAGATTCATGGGTCAATTCCAATCAGTCACAACTCCTTTTTATGGCTTTAAAAAAAGTTCTCTGTAACGATGGACAAAACCACTACAGGCTCATTATTTTTACTGCAGTAGAGAATGGATATTAAAATTTATGAGTAAAATAAAATTGTCCCCAGGCCATAGATCTTGCACGTAATAGGTACTCATTCACTGGGTTCTTCTTATATTGATGAATGCAGAAAGTACAGGTTAGGCTAAATTACAAGCATATAAATACAGTGCGATGGTTCAGATGGCATATAAAATATAGCATTCTACTCAAAATTATGTTTTATTACTAGCACAGTTTTACATTTCTTTATGTTCTTTGGGGTTTTCTTTGGGGGCGGTCTTTATTGTTGTGCCATGTTTAAAATATCAGCAGATGGTACTTGCAGTTGGACCAGTGCTGTTAACGCTTTTTAGAAGAAAATTATTTTAAAAGAAAATTATTTCCCATCATTCTCTGTTTGTATTCATGGTCATTATTTGTTTTTGACACCAGAGCATTTTTAATGCAATTCCAGTTATTCTTGACCCATCCAAATAATACATTCTACTTTATAAAGAAAGTCACTCAGGACTAAATTGTATTGCACAACTCAAAGATTTAGACTGCTATAATTGAGCTTCTGACTTCTTTCTCAAAGTCAGTCTTCATTCACATAGCGAGTAGTTTAGGAGATCAGGCAAAACTCTGTACGCACCAAGGAAGGTAAAAAATTAATTCCTCTCCAAAAAAATTTAAGTAGTTAATTCCTTTCAGTTTCTTTTCTAACCTTCCTCTTCATACTGGTATGTACAACTCCTTTACAAGTCCTGTCACATGCTTCGTTACAAGAAAGATTTTAACAACGAAAGTTAACTACCCTGTATTTTTTTTAATTGGGTATGTGTCAATTGTGTTAAGTTTTAGTCTTAAATACACTCGTAGGCAAATAAAGCTGCTGCACAACCACTTGCCAGCTATTAGTTTTATGAAGATGCATAATTAAGATGCCCATTTCTACCTTGAAGTTTTTAAGACTGACAACATTAGGGCAGGAATTCACATGTCCTTCAACCGCATGACTCATTTTAGCTCTATGTTGGAAGCTTTTTCTCTCCCCTCCAAATAATTGTTCACTTTTCTTCCAAGTGGCTGGAGAATTTATGAACATTCTAGCCCATAAAAGAAACAGTATTTGTCACCACTCATAAGCTTGGAAAACAAAACATACAAAGGCTGATAGGTTACCATAGAAGTCTATTTATGAAGAATATGTTACCATAAATGATAAAGCCTGGGAGCCATCTTAACTGAAGACAAATTACATAAATTAGTGATATGTGAATAGAAATATATTAATTTTGACTAGAAATATATTAATTTCAACATCAATGGACAAAATTGACAATCATAGTAATCCCTGCAAAAAAGCTTACAACTCCTTAAACATTTCTGTTGGCTTTAAAAATCGAAGCAGAATCAACACTATTATAATCATATGTGCATGCCTGGCAGCATCTCAGTCCATTTGTTTCTGCAAGTTTTGGGGTTTTCTTCAGTTTAGTTTTGTTTGGGCCTGGGGTGGGGTGGGGGGCACTTCCTTTGTTAGCTTGGGTTTTGTTTGTTGGTTTTTTTAATAAAAAAAGAGAACATAAACAATCTTAAATCAAAAGATCCTGGGGGCAAATCTTCAGAATCTGCTTCCTCCATCACCACCACAACCAGTCCGGCTATGCCCGTGCAGCAAAAGGAGCCATTAAACACTATTCTCCGCAGAACAATAGAAATCAAGTGGCTCAACCCCAGCTGTGCTCTGGAGGCAAAGCAGCTACATACATTCTTAGATGGAGTGGAAGACTTCAGTACGGCCCTTTGTACTTTTTAGATAAAAGTGCATTTATCATTAAGTACATAGAACTCTAGGGCTCTACGAGAGGTATGCTTTTTGTTTAAAAGCCCGTATTGCCTCACTGCCACCATATGAAAGGAATGGGAGGGTGTGGAATCAGACAAAAATTACAGACTGCATCTTCTCTATTTGACTGTATGTCTGTCTGCCTTTGTTCTCTGCCCTCTGTCACATTTCTTCTGAGTGCCTTTATTTTTACTATCTGGGCAAGTATTTTTCTTTTTTTAAAAATTCACAGCTGAACTGTCTCTATTATTTTTATCTTGCCTTTCTTCACCTCCTCTTTGGTTATCTTTTCACTTTATTCTACTTCTTCCAACCTGCCAAAGGGAAGAGGCAACTACAAAGAAAAAGAGTAAAGAACAAAGAATACTAGTAATGCTTTGGCAAGGAGATACAAAAAATTTTCAGTAAATATAAACCCAGAAGTTTTGACATAATCGCATTGCAATATAAAACCAAAAAAAAAAGCAGCTATAAGCGCTAGTCCAGATACTGGATTGATTGGTTGTTTTTTCTATACTATTCCTCCCTGCTGTAAACTCAGTCTACTGTCTTTTAACCCACCACTGGTAGTCATTATGTTTCTCATTAAAACTTTTTTCAGATAGAAAATCTAAATTATAAAAGAAGACATCTACAAGCCTTTGAGATAAACTGCAAACCAGCTATACCAAGGACACAACTCTGTTGTATGACCAACCTTAGGTTTAAAGGACTTTGAAGAAATAGCTAGTGTTTAGAGATCACTGGACAGTTATACAGCATCTTAAGAGATCATCTGGCCCATCTCAAAACACATCAGACAGTGAAACATTTGACATATGCTTTTCTATCTTGTTCCTTAAACCATGCATGAAGGATACCCTGCACCTTCCTGTCCGTACAGCAATGATTATCCCTGTAGAAAGAAAATTCCCTTCATGTCTGGCCCGAGTAGTCCAAACTATGCTTCCGAAAACACAAGTGGCCCAACCAACCCTTTTAAAGTACAACTTAGGCCAGTCCTGAGGCCAAAAGCTTCACAATCGTAGCGCCAGTTGCTACAGCCTGCCAAGAGGTACATGGATCCTCACCAGGCCTAAACTTCTTGTTGCTGAAATCGAACATCATGGATTACTGTCCCAGCCTCAACACTGAAGAGTTATGAAGGTTTTTGAAGTGTTTTTCACTGAGAGTTGGGGTGCAGGCTGTGTTCTTTTCTTTTTGTGGATTTTGGGTTGGGGGTGAGAGGGAAGTGAGAGATGTTTGTTGTTCTGTTTTGCTTTCTTTTTAGAATACCAGAGACTTGTCACGTGTCTCCCTTAACCTTCTTTGTTAGGTTAAATTTTTTCAGCAAATTTTCAGACCCGAGATTGTTCCTGCATCTGTCCTGCTGTCTTTGATCCATGTTTTTCTTGAAGTGTGGTGCCAAAATGAGTAGTCCTGCAGCTGAAAGCCTCACCAACACTCAGATGAAGGAATTACCTTTGCTCATGTCACAGTTATCGCTCCTATTTATACATATATCCAAGAACAACACCTGTTTGATTTTCCATGATTCTAACGTGCATCCACACTTTACCATTAGGAAGTTACTTCTCCCTGTCCCAAGACACCTTACAGGGATAAGTGAATAAAAATTTAAAAACAAAGGGGGGGGGGGGGGGAAGAGAGACCCAGATCAAATATTGCTTTTCTTTTCAATAAACTTATCATCCATTGCAGACCCACTCATACGTTATGAATATCCAGATAAACAGAAAGCTTTTACTCTGCAAATTAAGAGGAATAAATAGGCTTAAGGCACACTGGTGTACTCAAATGCTAAGCACTGCTTTTGGCAGTCCAAACCTTTCATCTTTTTTAAAGAGCTAAGACTTACAAGCTGAGTAATTGAATGGAAGTTAGTAGATTTTTAAATGTTATGCTTCAACTGTAGTCCTGGGGAAGGCGCATCTGCCAGAAACTCACAAATTCAAAGAGGGAAAAGCCTTGGAAAAATGACTTGGCTTCAACTTTACACAAGTGGTCCTGTACACAGGCCTAACTCTGCAATCTCAAGGACACTACTAGTAATTTCCATCAGTTGCAAATATTCCCCTTTTCTTATAAATAAAAGGTAGATCGATACATGCTTTGAAATCATACCTTGAGAAGACGATGCTACAAAATAAGATAACTTCTGTTTCATCGTCTTATGTGCAGAGGGGAAAACAAATCTCTCTTTCATTATTATGGTCAATGGTACTTAATGCAGCCTCCTCAGTATTTAAGACGGCGTGCTGCTTTCTTTCAGGCATAATAAAAATATTTAAGACTTTCTTTTGTTTCATCCCACTTTCCTTGACACTATATAGAGATTGATGGATACTGTTGTTTCCATACCTTATCTCTGAGGAAGCATGACCTTCAAGGCAGTTATGAAATGGAAGTCAAGAACTCTTCCATCTTCATTAGTTTTATATTAAACCTAATCTGTTGTGGTTTTGCTTGGTGGTTGGGCTTTTTTAAATTGTAGCTGACTGTCTCAATACAGCCATTAAGAGGGTTTATTTCCATTACCTTTTTAACATGGACTTGTTCTTTCATATAAGCAAATAAACAGAGATCATTCCTCATTGCTCAGAGCAAACAGAGACATTTCACATTTCCTGAGCGAGGGCACAGCTGGTGCATCACTCGCCAGCCATCGCAGACAGCAATGCTGTAGTAAATTGGCAATAAATTATTCACCAAGCACCATGTAAAAGAAAGTTTAGATATCTTTCTGTGAAATGCTATTAACTTAATACCCAAGGAACCAGGCATATGGAGTCAAACCTACTCAACATAGCTCTGTGTACGTGTCCAACAGAATTACCTAGAAAACAATTGCATTTCAACAAGCAAACCCCTGAGGTACCCTAAAACCAAAAGTAGGTGTGTTTCAGACACTGGTCTATGTAGGAAAGTAGTTACATACGCAAAGACACATTAATAACACGAGCAACCGTCTAATAGCAAAACTAGTCTCTTAAATTTGTAGTCTTCACCACAGTTGCAGATTACAAACTCTATGTATGGCTATTCAAAGTGAGATCCTCCAATTTTATATAAAAATAAAAATTACTCCTCTCCTTTTACTACTGCAATACTAAAGCACTGTGAACTAGCTTTTTTCCTCTCTTCTGCAGCATAAGAAAAAAATATAATCTTTCAGTCACATATCAACATCATAAGACAACTTTCAAAATCTTTAGTAAAATTTTACTGATCTCACAAAAAGCAGTCAATTGTTAAAATAGCTTTGAAGTATTTTCTAATCTACAAACCTATATACAAGTATATCTTGCCTGCAACTGCTACAGCAATAACCACAACATTAGGATAGCATATAACATGATGTGAAAAATATTGCATTTCAGAGCATAACTTTAACAACACAGTTTCTACTTGCATCAGGCTATTTGAATTTTTCTACAGACAGTTTTTCCTCATTTATCATTCCTTCATTCCACAGAGCATGAAGCCAGAAGGAGAGGTATCTCACTCTCTCATCCTGATAGTCTTCCATTCCTCTCAACCTTCTTTCATAAACAGGAGATACGAGGGCACCTCTCAGCCCAAATTTCACACGAAACAAGGAGATGTAAGAAGGCAGCTTTGTGCAGCCAGTTTAATCTGGAGGGGAATATCTATTCAGTCTGTTATTCCTTGGCTATCTGAATAACAGCAAGGAATGGCAGCATATTCACAAGGCCTTGGTTGCTTTCCCTTACCATGAAAGACAAGGGCTCCTTTTCTGAAAAACCACCTTTGAAATGACTTGTAGATGCAGTAATTTAGGGCAGGAAAAAAACACCAAGGCGAAGCTATGAACAGGCATTTTGTAATTTCCATTTTTGCTTTGAGATAGATTCCTTTTTTATCTAGTGTGAAAGACAGAAAACAGAGCTCATCGTGACAGTGCGCAGCTAGCTCTGGCTAAGAGCATCACAATGACTTTGCCCCACCATCGGCAGGGCAGAGACAATACTGCTTATTAAGGCGGGTGAGATTCATTGCTATAACCAAAGCAGCAACATCCCCTACTCATAAATCCACAGGTAATCTTACATTGTTATAGCTGCAGTGCCTGTGCTTCCTTCTTGTCACTTATAAAAATAGTTTTTATTACAGTCTATTCTGGGTGAAGGTCAAGCGAGAGAGACAGGATTGGAAACTTAAGTCTTTTAAAAGGAGACAGCACATAATGCAAATTCCTTTAATACAAGTTTTTCTGCCTGTAGTATAAGCCTTGACCTAGAAAACCCCTGCATCTTTGGCTTTCCAGGTTTTGAAATAATTCACTCTACATGCAAGAATTTACCAAAGACCTTCCTGACCTCAGCCCCACAAACATTTGTTCCAGTAAATGGAGTAAGTTCTCTCTTACGGAGTACTTTACACTAGGGCTTGCACTCTCATCACCAGACTTCGTTTATTAAAGAATTGAAGAATGACTTGACAGGCTATGAAAGACAAAGCCTTTATCTATTGCAGCTCTATTGTTTAGCTTTCTAATTTACAGATTGCAGTGGTAGAAAAGGTAATTCTATTCAAACACAGAGAAAGGTGTTAAATTGTCTGAAAAAAAAAAAATTAAGCATTCTACAGAGAAATGGAAATAAGAGGCTGCTTGTCTTCTGAAATGGTACCTGCTTATGGAATAGCCACAGAGGAACATTAAGTGAATCAGTATAACCCATAAATTTTTCTGAAAGAGTGGGGGCAGGCAGGGTCATAATTATTATCCCTGGTGCGTTGCTAATATATGAAAAACAGCAAAAAAAAAAAAATGTTGATTGATTGCTATGTATTTCTGGCAGCTGTAGCTTTTGAAGCATGAAATACATTAGCATTGTATCCTAATGTCTTTGATAATTGTTCAGAGTTGATGCTTGTCTTCTGAACAAGGCATATTATTTATTCACAAAGAAGTCACTGGCTGTAAAAATTAAACATCTAGAAAATAAGTTGACCTCTATTTTTTTCCACAAAATGACATTTCTTTGAAGGACAAAAGAAGAAATAACTTACACTATTAGTAATTGATACAGGTCTAGTTTAATGTGCATTGTCCAAATACCTTTGCCCTTTACAGTTTATTAACTGTAACAAGCTCCTGGGTGAATTTATTGCATCATTACACAGCTACTATAGGAATATTTCTGGTAGAAAAAACTACAGTGAAACATCAACTCTGTTTAAAAGAACATTTTTGAAATACAATGCCTGGTTTGTAAGAGTCATTAAGAGAGTTTCTTCAGACCACATCAGGAAAAGTCTTCATATTCCTGTGTGCCATAAAGGTTCTCAAACACCATAGTTTTAAGAGTATGCTTATACATGTATGTTTTAGTATTTTTTACTTTCTCACACCTTTCGCCATGTATAACTGAAGAAAGCAAACCAAATGATCTTATTCTTGCCCGATGATTTAATTTTTGTTTCCTCCTAAGGGCAGAGATGATGTCGGATGCAAGGTGCCTAATACAAGTGGCATTATACAGATTTAATTATTCAGAGCTGAACTGACTGCTCTTTTCAAAAAAATTCTGCAAGTATCTCAAAAGAAGGAAAAAGAACTCTAAGGAAAGCACAACAGAGCCAGGTAAACAGTAAGAGTGGGTACCGCAGTCCTCTTTATACTACAAGCAATAAAGATGTCCACAAATAGCAGTAATTACAGCTCCTACAACTCAGTGAGGTTAACTGCAGCGGCATTACTTTCCAATCAGCGCAAACACACCCAGTGTACAAAGACTGTATTTTACATTGATGAGGATCCTGCTTTTTCTTCTACTAAGGTTCGTAATATGAATAAATACAAGATTAATGTAACATAACTTCCGGAATGCACATCAATACAGATTCAATACAAGTGCAAAACTAGCAACACCTCTGTCAAGTTGCAGACCTTATTGGCGTCTGCCCACTTAAAGCACACGTCTGCCCTTGCGTTATTACTGGCTAATATTTGTATTCACACCATAGTTAATCCAGGCCATTGTTCCTGACCTCTTCCCTGCCAAAATACAGAACTATTTGACCTGAAATCAATGGTACTTTTACCTCAACTGCCTAGCTCAGGTAATGCCTCTAGTTTGGACTGCTAGCCAGTTCTGTCTGCAAGAAGGTAAAATACTTGTAGACTCTCTCATTATCTGCCCATAATTCTCCTACCATTGCTAGGAGCATGGATGACTTCTCCTGCAATTTATGGTGAGAAAATCTGCGTGGCTCAGCTTTTTTCCAGAAGAAAACCAAAACCGAAACAAAAGCCTATGCAAGGCATTCGCACAAATCCCAGCCAGGCAGAAAAAGGAAAACTGGTGATAGCACTGTTAAAAAGGGCACAGCTTCACAGTATGCTTACCAATACAGAGACCCTGTTAACACTCAGATCTGGAAAACCATCATCACAGCAAAGACATATCCATGAGGATACAAAAAAAAAAAAAAAAAAATACAACTGTTCGCTGAAGTAACAAGGCAGAGGCTCCGGCTACCACCAAGTCAAGAAACTAACACTCTACAAGCTCATGTTTAAGGGCTCTTAAGGGGCAATGCCAAAGCCAGATGTCTCAGTTGTGTCTCTTTAGTTCTTGCTCTGCAATCAGCAAAGATTTATTTCTAGCTTATGGGGTCTATCGTGCTAGCATAATAAAGCACAACAGTACTCGGATGTATACAACTGAACTCGCATACATCCACCTTAGCACCCGTTTATGGCAGTGCTGAGTAAGAAAGACCCTGGGGTGGGATCCAGAGTGTGGTTCAAATTCATTAATTCATATTCATATATTTTAACCTTGCTGGCACATTCTGAATCTTGTTTAAACATCAGAAATTGTCTGTGGGGCTAGACAGATGTATACAAAAGAGACAGGAAAGCGTTAAGGCAAAACAGGCTTATTTCAGAGAAAGAAACGTGCATTTTTTCTTGTAGCACTGATGCAGCTTCGCTGATATTAAGTCTGCACTTTTTCTGTTGCTTTTAAATCCCCACGCACGCATCACCACTACTATCCTGGTTATAGTATAGGGGTTCTCTCTTCAAAAAAAATGAGTGTCTTGTGACCGGCCAGGGAAATAGATGGCTCGTAGTTCAGACACTGTCAGTTTGAGGCAGAAAAAGGAAGAACTGTACGATTCCTCTCTGATGCCAGATCATCCTGGGGTACGCTCTGAGGGAGAAGCAAACTGACAGAAGCAAAACAAGTCCTACAAATTCAATGCTAAAACTTATATTGCAAGCAACACTGTAACCACTAATAACTTCACTATATTGTAACACATCGTGAGAGAAGGATCAAGACAATTAGTATTATGTTTTTCCTCCTAACTTGGCTAAGGCATTGCTCAGCCAGGATAGCTCCCTTGCAGGAGAAAAACATGGTTGTCAGGGCGTGACATCAAAACCGAACAAAGACACCCTGCAGGAGATACTGGCATACTGCCATTCCTGGGACAGCATTTTCCCAAGCTCATCATGCCTTGAAAATGTTTCAGTAGACTATAAGAATCCACGCTGTAGATTTCACTGTTCTGTAGGACACAAAGCAGCAAATCTCTATAATCTCCACGTATGATGTAGAGATGGGAAATCATACACTTTGTTGTATAGTAATTCCGAGACCTGTGTCAATAGCTTCCTGTTAAGACTAAGGATTTACAAGGTGTTTGCCTTCAGCACAGTCCCAGCCAGAGCTCCTCCACGGGAAGGCAGGTCTGATATTTGCAAATCTCTCC
Source organism: Vanellus vanellus (assembly GCF_965231255.1). Classification (NCBI taxonomy): domain Eukaryota; kingdom Metazoa; phylum Chordata; class Aves; order Charadriiformes; family Charadriidae; genus Vanellus; species Vanellus vanellus. Next base: position 17,252,233 of record NC_138913.1, read on the forward strand.
CTGCTCCTTCAAAAGTCACAAAAGTTAAATCATATACCTACACTGCAAACAAGATTTTCCCTACCCCAGTCTAAAGGGCTCAAACGAATTAAACCAGATGGTTAAGACGATAACTTATAGCGAGAGATCTATAATAATAAAAAGAACAGCTCTCTCTCTCTTCCAGTTTCCTTCCTTGACCTCCGCATAGAGGGCAGAGTTGGAGAAAGTAGCTTCACAACCGAGTCTCATCCTACCCTGGTGGTTCCTGGGTGTGATGGCAAACCCCTGTGGGCCTTGGGAAGTCTTGCGGGTTTTAGGCAGATTTGAAGCTGCCCTTGGGTGCGCTGACAGTGCCGAAGAATAACAATCGGCAAATTTAATTCACAGATTCTTAAACTATTCCGATAAAAACAACAAAACAAAACACAATACAAGATAAAAAATAGGGCTCATGGGACTTCTCACACTGACTTTAAAAGGAGGATTAGAATTTCATAGTCTAATATTTCCCTGTTCTAATGTGCATGGTAAAATATGTCAAAAATAATTAACGGAGGATCACAAGGTTTATGACATTTTAAACCAGAATGACTAGCTAAGGAACTTAAAATTTAGGAAGCCAGACCTCCCCAGGCACCGATCCCACTATTTCAGTGTCAGCAGTAGACTCTTTAGACACAAAGAGCCTAAGGTAAACATTACAATTAGCCTTTAATCAGAAAATATTTTTGTTATTCCAAGATGTTAAATTATAGTACAAATACAGAGATCTTGTGTAAGGGTTTGTCATTGTTGTTTTGTGGTTGTTTTGTTTTGGTTTTTAAATGCAAGATTAAAAAAAAATTTCCAGGAAAGGTTTGATTCTTATTTCATTTGCTCTGATTTTACATCTCTGTAATACAATAAGGCATAGAACAATTTGCAGATTGTAGCTACAAGTGTGGAATAACTTTACCAAAGACAGCAAACTGTAATTTACATCAGTGTAAGTAAGAGCTAAGGATATCTGCTAGTTCTTAATGGCCTATTCTGAATCATATTAAAATGACAAAAAAAAAAAAAAAAAAACAAAACAGAGAATTCTCCTGCCTCTATCTGCACGTTACAAGCAGATATTCCATAAAATATATTTATCAGCATTGTGACCAGCTATAAATGACAGCGTAGAATGTTTATGTACTGTAGCATAGTAAAATTGTCCCCCTGTTAACTCTAAATCAGCTTCTGAACAGGTATTGGTGCTTCTTCAGCTGCAGCCTAGCTCAAAGGGAAATGTCATTTATGATGTCTGGAATAGCATTTTTGCAACGAAGGATGTCACAGTTGAATTGTGACTCCCTATAATGGTAAAAATAGCTGGATTTGGTATAAATAAATCTTAGAGTCAAATCGCAGTATTATTTACCTTTTGTTTTTTTAAAAGATGGTTAACTTTTAAGTGAACAACTCAAGACCTGTAAACTTCAGTTTGATTAATATAGTGTGACATCTACATACTGCAGCCATATTAATTCATGCTGTTATCTCATCAGATCTCATAAACAATATAGTTCCAGGACTTGTCAGCATCAGTATGTCTTCAACACACAGGCTGGGCGACTGTCAACCGCATCCAAACATCTGAATTATTTTAGGCCAAATGCCAGTATTACCCAGCAAAGCTTAACCCACATTACTGTCTCTTCGTTGTTTCCTAACTCAATCAATATTTAGGATACTTCCCATACTAATATCTGATGGAAAAAATCGGTTAGGGGGAACCCCCCTCCCCAAGTTAGAACTAAAATATTAGAGATCAAATCAAACAAAAAACTCTTTTACATAACAAAATATTCTTTGTGGTCCTGAACGGTTTTTTTTTTGCAGCGCTGCGTATTCTCTGGCATCCTCCATGTTTCTCATCAGGAAAACTAAAATTCAGCAGCAGAGGAAGCAATCCACGTAATACTGCTGCATAAACCCCGGGTTCACAAGACCAACAAGTTAAATAAAACGCTCTGTAATGCCACATTAGCAACAACAGCTAAACTTCTAGTAGCAGATCCAAATGGAAACCGACGCCTCAGTTTGTACTTTACATTGAACCCTTCAGGCTTTTCATCAATTATTCTGTGGTAAAGAGTCAAGTTTTTAAATTGAATAAGAGCTTTCCCCTTTCTTTTGCAACAATTCGAACTAGTAATTCTGAACAAATACCTTATCTATCATAACTGTGTCAAAACAGTAATGGAGCCTTGATTCATAAAATTATTTAGATGCTCAGTTCCACTAGAATCCATTTAACTTAATTCCTGGATTTTTAGAGACATTTACAACACAGGAATCCCATTTAAATATCATATGTTCACTGTTTAATATATGCATCTCTTCCTTTTTACAAAATATCATTCTCCACTGTATCTAGTAATTGCTGCTGAAGAAAGAGTGACAGCAGAGAATGCCAAGACCTAGCATGTTGCTTTTCTGGCTGATAAAAACCTTTCTCTGAAACACCACAGTTAAAAAAATCAAAATCAAAACCAAAACCAAACAAATCCAAGTTTCACTTGAGAATGCAAAGGATTACCTCAGGAGTTCAGACTACATTCATAAGGTGGTTGTTTAGCCAATAAGAATTATCTTTTGTGGATTTAGAACATATGAAGTCTGCCTTTTTCAGTCATCTAATGTTTTTCAGTAGTAATCTCCAGTTTTAACAGTCTTTCCTTCTCCCTCCCTCCCCTCCCTTTTTAATGAAGAACAATATCTTGCTACTCTCTCTTCTTCAGGTCCCTAAGGTTAGAAGTTATTTTAAGCCATATATTCTCAAGTATTTTTCTAGTGTTGTATGAGAAAGAAAGCTTCTATAGTGGTCACAGAAAGTTCACAACAGAGAAAGTGTTATTCTGTGTTACTAGCATAAACAGGCAGGTAGCTTTGATTTAAAGTGAAAGTCAGTATTTCAGAATTAACATCTTCCTTTTTGTTGAAGCTTGCCATGGACAATACATCCATTTATTTCTGTATCTTAAAATGCAGTTCTAAATATTTTAAACCCAGCCCCGCTAGGTGCTGTCTAGCTCAGTTAAGAGAATATATGAACCACCTTCCTCAGCTAAGTTCACACAAAATTACTGTTCATTTATACCTTCACTGGTTTCCTCTCAGAACTGCCTTTGGAGACAACACAGCAAGATTTTCACAGCCTTTGGTGCAGTGAGGTACAGCCAAGAAGCCCTACCGCAGCACTGAAAACAGGGTGAATGCCACCACCCACTTTTGTACAGTCAAAATAGTGTTTCTATTAGATATTTAGTGTCAATACACATAATGACATTAAAATGGAAAAGGTTTTGTTAACAATCTACATTATTTGAACTTCCTTTTGATTACGGACTTCATAGCAATAGGGTGCGGTTTTTGTTGTATCAAAAAGCATAGTAGTTAACACATTCCATTTCAAATACAAAAGTAAATTGCAGCCATAATTAAAATAATAAAAAATTCATAATCAGTAGTACCATTCTTCTCTCTTTTTCCCTAAGCCTTTCTTATATAAACATAAACAAACCCAGCATGAAGCCATGCATGACACAGCTACACAAGACAGATCTATTTTTAACAAAGAGGACAAGTTCTGACCCAAAACCGCATGAACTAAAAGTAACAGGATAAGTAGGTTTAGAAAACCTAGCTTTTAAAGGAAGCTAAACTAGGGGAAAGCTCTGGTTTCTTAAAGCCTTTCATCACCTCTAGTACCTTGGCTAAGAGCAGATGCATGGTCACCACCAGCCCTGTTGGACATCTGAGGCCCAGTCCTCAGTACAGGTAATGGTTTATAGAAGGTGAGCCTCCAAGCAGGGGCTGCAAAGAACTGAAAACACTTAAAAAAAAAAAAAACACACAAAAAAGAAACAAAACCTCCCATATTCAGGATATATATACCAAATACATGCACTTCAGAGCAACCACAATTACATTAATTTTCCCTTTTCTTCAACAGGCAGAGTGAAAAGCTTTCTTTCCTTGTTGAACAAAGCCTTCTAATCTGCTTTAAACAAATTGCTTCATTTCTTTGTCAATCTCGCAGAATAAATCAAAAGGCACTGCTCGAATGTTGCTCACTGAACTAAGAGCAATAATTTTCCACCTTTTTAGTGGGGGGAATAGCGTTTCCATGACCTGAAAACTTGTGCAGGACAATGGCGATAAGTGTTCAATTCCCTGCTCCAGCATGGAGTCCCAAAGGTGCATTTCCCACCAAGAGCCTCAGCCGCCTGGCTTGGGGGTGTTTTGAGGGACAAAGGTGACTCTGCTAAAGCCGTACTGCTCTGAAGCAGCACAAGGGAAAGGACAGCAGGTACACTGTCAGGCTGCAGAGGGTTTCCAATCCCTTTTCTTCCTGTCCTAATTAAAATTTTATGTGACCTTTTCACAGCAAAGACCATCCACTACAGCCAAGCGGGCAGAGATAACTAACCGGTGTTTCAAGCCATGATCTTCTCCCAAGAGACTGAAGTTGAACACTCCCAGTTCTACACCAGTATTTTAACCAGCAGAATCTTACAGAAAGTAAATGTGATTGTCATCACTTTCTCTTCACTGTTCTAGTTCAACTCAAGAGAAGTTTGTACATCACTCTACCTTTTCTAAGTCACTTGGATTTTTTTACAGTGTTAATTATCTTTGTTTGGCCTTCTTTGGGAAATTCACTGTGAAAGTCTCAGACAGATTCACCTCAAAGTCCTTTTGACTGACAGCCCCTTAAAAAAATGAAACCAGAATGCCAACCAGCTCACATTGTTACCAAGTTAATAGTACCTGGTGTGATGTAGCACAAAATGAGCATTGCACGGTTATACTAACTGACTGAATGGCTATTATAAATTAAAAAAAAAACAAACAAACCAGCCATCTTCCTCTGGCTACACAGGTGTAGCTTGTTCTCTTCTGCAACCGATGAGAGAAGTTGTCATTTCCTTACAAAAATCTCAGAAAGGTAATCATTTGACATAAGTGTCCATTCAAGGTTTGCAGGCATATAGAAGTAGACTGGTCTTTACTTTCTAGCTTGAATATAGTTTATTTATTAATAAACTAATTAAGGTTAAAATAAGATACAAATGCTAATTTTAAGAACAAGAAGAATTACTCACATAGAGAAAGAGGAGCTGGATGTTGGTAAAAATTCCCAAGTACATCTGAAGTTAGCAGACTGAAAGCAATTACATTGTCAAGGTCTGTCATAAGTCCTTGTGTTGGAGAAACCACCTTGTTTCTTATTTTCATTTGGAAAAGTCTCATCTGTCACGTTTTCTCTGCTTATGAGTACCCATAAACTATGAGCTTAGACCTTCAGCACTCGCAGTACCCTTCTGTGACCTTTTCACTCACACGATTACACTGATGAATTAATCCAGAGGACAACACTGCAAAGTAAAATATTAAGGCAGGCATATGAAGCAGTAAAAATAATTAACATACAAAGAGTTACATCTATTAATTTAATTCAGTTATTGAATCTGATTTTAGGATTCTTCAGACTTGTAAAATGCCAAGTTATATAACAGGCTTATGTCAACAAACACACAGATGATCATTGCTTGGTTTGGGTTGTTTTTTTTGTTGTTTTTTTGTTTTAAAAGAATGTTACCTGCAGTGCCAGTCTGGTACCAAAATGCTTTACACTCGTTCTAGATCAGAAGAAATCATCCAGACACGAGCTGACCTAGAATCACCTGACTCCGAAATCCACAGCCAGCACTGAACCTATCATGTTTCAGTAGTAACCAAGTCACCAATATTACATTAAGACAGATTTTAAGATAGCTTAATCATAAATAAAGTACATACTGAGTAATGAGAATTGGCACCTAATTTGTTCAAGGCTTGTAATGGTTTAACCCCAGGCAGCAACTAGGACCACGCAGCCGCTCGCACAGTACTTCCCCGGTGGGATGGGGAAGAGAATCAGAAGAGTAAAGGGAGAAAAAGACTCATGGGTTGAGATAAAGACAGTTTAATAAGTAAAGCAAAAGCCACACGCACAAGCAAAGCAAAACAAGGAATTTCTTCACCGCTTCCCATGGGCAGGCAATTCCCATGGGCATTTCTCACCCCAAATCCAAACCACAGCACTACAGGTGATGCTAGCAGGAAAGTTAATTCCACCCCAGCTGAAACCATGGCAAGGCCCTAGAAAGCTCCGACTGCGTGCTCTAAGCCTTCGCTCCATTTCAACGGCATATTCAGAAAGACTAACAACTTGTTATACAAGGGAAAAATTTAGCTCTCCAAAGATTTCTTACGAGGTATATCGTAAGCCAGTTGCATTTATTTAACTACCACATTTTCAGGAACATTGAGCTTATGATCTCCATGATTAATAGCAATATGCATACAAAATACAAAGAAAGGAAATTAACTGCATTGTCCCTGAAGAATTGCTGGCTTTACCAGACAATTAAGACATTCTGCATTTTTTTCCTTATGATTAGCTGTATCCCAAAATAAGATCTTTATTATGGTCTTTTTCCATCAAAACTTCTGCAACAGATAATAGAAGATAGACGAGGACAGAGCAGAGCAATCCAAGGAAATGATGGTACATGGAACGCTACAGAGCACAGTGACGTGCCTTGAGTATTCCAAAAAGGTTAAAATATTATATTGTTCTGATAACCACTTTTAACTTCTCCACATAGAACTCTCAGAAAGCACCATACTTCAGATACGCTTCCTATTTTTACATATCACTTACAGCAAACTTACTGTTCATTGAGAGGTATATCTGCATTTATTAGTCTTTTAGAACATAATTTCTAACACGTTCAAATTATTTCCCCACTCATTCTGCATAAGCCTATCTGAGTGAATTCAGTATGCTAAAGTACAGCTTGTAGATTTGCCCATAATTAAGACAGCCTGATATGTCTGCTATTTTATTAGAGATTTTCATACACTTTTGGCCATTTTGGATGGCTACAGTAATTGCAGTTTTGCTTAAATTACAAAAAAAAAAAAATCCGTTATCTGAAAAGCTTGATTACAATGCTATTGCGGGACTCGATATCCACCATATTTGGCTCTTCTTAGAAGACAGCAAAGATCAGCTCTGCAATGGACGTGCATTTGCCTGTGGTGGGCCAGGCTTGCTTTCTAGCAAGGGTTTGGGAACGACTCCCCCTCTGGTCTTTTGCACAAAGAGCCAAGGTCCTTCCTTCAGAGGCAGGGCAAAGGAAGAAACTGCTCAGTGAAAGACCAGGATGTGTGCCAAAACCAGGAACAGCAGGAAAAGCAGCCTTAGAGCGGTAAGAGAAAACCGAGAGACCCAGGACTTGCCTAGTAAAACAAGTGGCCTGGGCTGGGGTACGAAGGGTGGTAAAAGACAAGATTAGCCATGTCAGCGGAATAGGGCAGAAAGGCTCATGCCTGAAAGAGGCTCACTACACCACCCTCCCCACAGCCCAGCCTGGTTCAGAGCCCCTTTTCCCACTTTCTCCAGAAGGGATTTCCTGAGAATCTGAATTCACTTAAACCAGAACTTCCAGAAATTCAATTTCTAGCATATCTGTCAAGTCATGTGAAAACTAAAGAGAAGAATTGATTGGGTGCAAAGGCAGATGAGGTTTAGATGATCTTTAAGGTCCCTTCCAACCTAAACCATTCTATGATTCCATGAGGTCAATAAAACAAACTTGGAACATAAAATACAGTACAAAGGCTACTATTTGAACAGTATACCTTGCATAGTGGTTCTATGAAATGCTCAGACCTTTGCATTTTTCCCATCCCAAAGAACATCATTTCCAGATTTCAGCAATTTAGGTTGTTGAAGGTTAGTTCTTTTCAAAAAGCTATTGCTGCAAAATGCAGCTCATGCAGTACAATAGGGAATAAGCCATTGTTATTGTTATTGAATAGTTTCTTGCTTCAGGGAAGACACTTGAAATTCTTCATTTTCAAGCATTACTTAAATTGGTGATAAAAAGACATTTTAATTGTACCCACACCAGAACATAAGATTTTAGAATCTCTAAATGTAAGCATCTATGTAGCTGGAGGTATGCATTATTTAACCACAACAATAGCTCTCATTAAAACTTAACTCAAATTTTCAGCTTTCTCAAAACATCTGCTTCTCACGCTATCTGTTTTTGTAATTACAATAAAACAAATTTCTCTAGTGATGCTCCTTTAGTTGCAAAAACAGGTTTGTAGGATTCCTTCATAGCTTTGATAAACCAAACTTTATTGCAACAGAAATAATTAGTAGATTTTTTTTTTCCTGTTATTTCAAATGTATTGCATTAAAAAGTTAATGCCACAACACTTGACCTGGTCACCATAATGCAGTCATTTGAAACAAAACTCTGGCAAGCATGTTTTTACAAAGGCTCAAGAATAACCACTTATTTCCCCTAATTTAAGACATACTGTAAAAATAATACACGACTAGTCACAAGTGCAGTTTGAAAACTGTACATATACTAAGGACACATAGGATACAGGTGTCAAGGTACTGGAAGATTTGCAGCAGTTTTCAAATATTCGATGGCAAAACTGTTTGAAAGGGATTTAGTACTTTGGCAAGAGGCGTTATAAGTAATCATTATAGGTTTTGGTACCGATTCTTCAGATTAGCAGATTTGTCAGCTTGCCAAAAATTTAAAGGCAAAATACGATGCCGGTCTTGTGACTAATTATAGTTGCTATGTGTCCCACATAGAAGATTCCAGAAAATACAGGCATGCCTGCTTTTATTTTTTTTCCCCAAACCAGACTTACAGCAAAAGTTTTGTTTGCCAGTCTATCTCATGGGACCTCAACAGGCTTTGGAGAGCTCACTAGCACGGGCCGGTTAGCTGCAATAGGAACTTAAATTAATCACAAATATTTGAACTTACGAGACAAAGATTTGCTTCTTGCATTGTTTTATGCCAACAAACATCACACAGGACCTACAATAATAAGTACAAAGGCATGTATCTTCAGTCTCAACAAAAATCACTATAAAACATAAACACTTCCTTCAAACATTTGTTTTGATTGATTGTTCTGATCTGTGATAGAGTAACGGGTGACAAATACCTGAGACTGAAACAGCCAGTGTCCTCGTATCATTTTATGTCAGCTGTCTAAAATGATATATGTTAATATTTTAATATATTATCACCTATCACTATGTTCCTCTCGGTTGTTAAACTAGCAGTTCAGATATTACCCTTAGATGGAGATTCTGAATATTCACTGGCACAACAAATTGCACGATTTTGCAAGTCATTATCACCAGAGTTGAAATTGCTTGTGTTTGAAATGACACGTGTTTGAGAATGATCCCTTCAAGGATACTTTCCCTTGGGAAATGCTCTTTCCCTGTGAAGATTTAAAAGCATAGTTATGTGAAATCACAATGAGAAAAAACAGAAACTGGTACCACTCATCAGTTTGTTCACTGCCAAAATTCCATCCTAAATTCCGACTCACAGGTGAAAGTCTGCTAATTGCTACAGGATGCACTCAGTTTTACAGCTGGACAAACTGACTTTGTCACCAATTTCAAGCTCAACAGTGAAACCTGCAGAGCTTCACATTTTTTTAAGTATACTCTGTTTCTCAGCAAAGACTGACTTCAACTTAACATATAGCGTGTACCTGGAATGACTTAGTCAGGGTCTCGGCGCACATGAGTACACTAAATTTCACTGGAAGGCAGTTCTGGATAATGCTGTATTTCTTTTTGCTAGGAATAAAAAGCTAAATGCTTTGTGCTAGGGAGTTGAGGGGATAAGCGTGTTAAATGCTGATTCTCAACCACACAGTTCCTATTAATATTACGTATCCCCTGTTTCAATCAAGGTAACATTAAAAACCATCCTGATGACATTTTGCTGGGGCAGGGGTGCAAAACAAAATCAAAACAAACCCCCTCAAAGCTGTGATGATTTTTTTTAGAGAGAGAGATCTGCTGTATTATCTTTCTGATGCTGAATAACAACTACTGTGAAACCAGTGGTGCGTGCATCCTTTTGGGAGAAGACAGTCAAAAGCAAGTTGGAAGACTAAACAAAGGCAAGGGTAAATATGATCATTGAACAAAAACAAAAATTATGTCATTGACACAGAATTTCTCTATTTAGGACATAGAGCTGTTATTTCAGAAAACTCTGACAAGAAAAAAAAAAAACAAAACCAAAACCACACCAACCAAAACCCAAAGACAAAAAAAACCTCGCAATCCAAAATAACCCAACCCTCCTCTGTCCCCCCCGGTGAGCTAGAATACCAAATCATTTATCTGCCTCCACATAGGGTTCTTTTCAAGAACAGAGACAAGATACCCTAAGTTTTACGTTTAGAGATCACCATCACAAGTACATGCCAGTTCACCACCTAACCCTGAGCTTTCATTTCAGTGCTTACAACCATATTTACACTGTGCTGTCATGAGTATATACAACCTTAAATTATCATCATTTTTCCATCCACTGTTTCAGAACTTCATCAGCAATCAATCAATATTCTTCTGCTAATTACCATCTTTTTTTTTTTTTTTTTTGCTGTCAACAGAAGATGAAAGATCTCAGATACTTCACCTATGAAGGGGAAAATAAACAGGGTGATGGTAAAGTGTTCAGTCACACAGATCAAACAGCTGAATGATTTCAGAAGACTGGTCCATCCCTAAAGCCATTCCCCCTCCCCGTTTGCCTACGCTGTTCCTGCTTTTGCATCCCTCACACTATGTCCTATCCCTATGCATTTAAATTGTGTTCCTATGTGTATCTTAAGCCCTTGCACACATTTGCCTCTTTTACAGTAATTCTTAAATATTTGTATAAGTAATTTTCTTAAATAACTGAGGGGTGGTTTTTTTAATCCATCACAGCTCTCACCATCACATGCTTCAGGAAGTTGTCTTTGCAGACAGCAGGATATAGTTCTACTTACTAAAAATTTACAAGTTTAAGGCAAACATCATAATGTGCTTTTTAGGAGGATTGCTAGCTATGCCCCAAACTGTAGTGTGCTGAAGACCTAAACCATCAAATCCCCTACTGCAACAACAGGTCTTTAAAACCGGAGTTAAACTCAGAAATTTGCATTTTTATAAGATATTTCATTAGTTACAAGAAATATTACAACTTACTAGTGTCATTAAGCTGGGGTTTATATTTATTTTTTTTAAATAAAAACCACACACTGTGGTTCCCAAGTGTTTGGGAATTCCTACGGAACAAATCAAAGGATTTGTTGGGCAAGCCTTCCATGTAGCTTTTGCCGATTTCATCCCTTCTTACAAAACACATTATTCAAGTGCTGGAGAACAGCTTACTAACCTCTCAGCAGAGACTTCAATTTTCCTTATATGGCCCCCGCAAAGATTATTCCTTTCACTCCTGATAAATACACATCAGCAGCAGCTTCTCCCCCATATATTTTGTATTGAGTTACATTTTCCTTTTATTAACTTGGCTAAATTCACACAAAACCAGTAATCCTGTTTAAATGGAGAATGAAACCTATGACAGATTCAGTGGAAGAATAAAACCTCCGATTTCCCCCCTTTCCACCTAGGAGTCGTTCACTGCAATTATTTTTCAATTGTTCCCTTCTTGCAACTGTTTGCTCTTTTTTGTCACAGTGGGAAACCAGATGTCCAATATCTCTAAAAGTTTTTCAGATTACTGTCAGAGTAGTAAAGCACCCAGTTCAGCAAGAAAGCCTTACTGGGCTCTTTGGAGAGGTTCAGACTCTGCTAAGTACCTCAGCTTTCTTCTTCTACCAGACCACATAAGTTGATATCGTAGGAAGGCTGGACCAAGATAGAACATATATCTAAGAAGTATTTAGGTAGATTTAGCCAATCACAATCCAGTGCAGAAACACCTCAAAACACACGATGGAACAAAAAAAAAAAAAATCCTGTCACGTATGTTGTACCTGTACAGCCGAGGTGAACTGATCCTGACTGTGGGAAAGGATAGGAGTAAGGAGACATACATGATAGGAAACCCATCCACACGGCTACTGTGTCATGGTTTAATGCCCACCAGCAGCTAGGACCACGCAGCCTCTCACTCACCCCTCCTTTCGCCCCCCAAGAAGGGCAGGGAGAAGAGGGAGACAAGGAGGGGAAAGGGAAAGAGAAAACCTCAGGGGCTGATATAAAGACAGTTTAGTAGAACAACAACAGAAAAGGGAAATAATAATAATAATGGTAAAAGAACATACAAGATATATGTCACTCTCGCTGCCTGATGAATTGTTGCCCAGCCTGACCCAAGCAGAGATCCCAAATTATTCCCCCAAGATTAGAGATCCCAGATTATACCCCCAGCAGAGATCCCAGATTATACACCGAGCATGACATCTATGATACAGAATATTCCATGGGCCGTGCCACTGTTCTATGCTCCTTCCCAGCTTCTGTGGGAAGCTGAAAAAAGTCTTTGACTAGTATAAACGTTACTTAGCAACAGCTAAAACCATATGTGTTATTGACATCCCTGCCATACCAAATCTGAAAACTCAGCAACCACTAGAAAGAAAATTAACTCTGTCTCAGCTGAAACCAGAACATATTGTCATATTCCAGTGCCCCTGGACTTAATCTTCAATGACCACAAACCAGCAGACAGACTTATGTCTACATTGGGTGGAAGTTTTCTGTCAGTATCTTTTAGGAAAAAACTTGAGTTTTGATGAAGGCAAAATGAAAGTGTTGTATTTCAAGTTCTTTTATCAAAAACTAATTTGAAGTTTTTCAAATTGAAGTAGTTCAACCACACTTCCATTTCTTTTTTTTTTTTTTTTTTCCAACAGCATTTGAAACTGACTGTACATCTTTTAATCCTTGCAAATTGAGCTCCATCAATTCCTTCATCCCTGCTTTTGTTTGGTAAATAAGGTTCCGTCTGGGCTATAGAAGTAGAGGAGAAGGGCACTGGAGGAGCGAATGCTTCCAGCACTCAATTGCCTTGAAGTGTGCTCTGCTCTCTAAGCACTCTGGACCCAAGCAGATAAGAAACCGGTGGAGTAATACTCATATTATTTCCTTCTATTATGCTTTCTATTTCCATCCTGGGCCTTGTACCCAAGTCACAAATTAATTCTATTTCTTTTCTTTTTCATTTTATAGCCAAACCTGCTACTTGGATTTAAATCTTCAACCTTCCTAAGGTATCTTGGTAAATATCACATATGCCATATGGCGATACTAAACTTTAGGAGCCCATACAATGCGGTCATTAAGTGCATTAACAGGTACAAACCTATGACAAAAACGAAAGCACTATTTGCACTATGCTGGTTAAAGAGGCAAAGGTGTATGTTTCCATAAGCATTTGGTTCACTGAGGCTAAATCCATGTAGTCTAAAGCTTAGAAATATTGTAGTCACATCGGGTAGAGGGACAGGAATAACGAGATGCATTAAGTGATTCAGGGAACGAGAATCAAATATATGTACTGCCTGGTCAGTAGATGGAACGAACAGAAGACACGTGCAGTAAGTTTCATATTTTGGACTGAGACTGAAAACAGACTATTACTAAGAGAAGCTCTCTGCTTGGCCTCTCTCCCTCCTCCCACCAGGATCAGTCAGCCACCTCACCAAGGGGACAGAAATGAAATTCTGCCATTACCCAGGACAGTGGTGGAGTCCCCGTCCCTGCAGGTATTTGCGGGTCATGTAGGCATAGAGCTTAGGGACGTGGTTTAGTGGTGGGCTTGTCAGTGTTAGGTTAGTGATTGGACTAGATGATCTTACAGGTCTTTTCAAATCTAGGAGATTCTGTGATTCTGTGAAACAGGTTAAGTGGAAAATTTGGGTTATTACTATATTAAGTCATTACTTAGTCATAATCTCAAGTTCATCTCTCTCCTTTCCACGCTTTCAAAATTGCAGACGGCATAAGGACTCGCACAGAAGCCCCTTCTGAACCAGAAGCATCACAGTGGAGTCAATAGGGGGAGCCATCAGAGCCGGGACAGAACATCCACTGACTTCAATATCCCAATAGGTAGGTACTGCCTACTTCCCTGCCTCGAGGCTTCCAGCTCCAAATGGATTTTGTGATTTGAAGATTTCCTAATCCCTTGATACTTTTCTGTACCTTCTGTGTTGATAGAGTTGAGCAAACTCTTAAAACTTGCGTGATTTGCTAAGTGTGAATGAAATTTAAATATATCACATTTAAAATGTCTTTTTTTAATTATTTATATGAAAACCACTTAAATCACTTGGAAGTTAATCCAGGACATGTTCTTCTGTCCCCATACACAGAAGTCTTTCTCCAGGAGCAGTCACAAAAATGCTCAGGACTCTATGCAGAGCTATGGGAAAGCTGGTTTTACCTGTGCAAGCATGAAATCTGCCACTGCCCTCTCAACAAGGGCTATCAGGGGACCAAGGAGTGCTGCTCCACAAGGGAGACACTGTCCTCTCCTAGGACATTGTTCGCGCCTCACAGAGAGGCTGCAAAATTAAGACTGCACCAGTTTGTATGAAGGCTACCTAGAGATTAACGAATAGCCATTTTATCATGCAAGCCAATACATAAAGTTAAGGACTGTGGTGGGGTTCCCCCCCCCCCCCCTCATTTACTGGAAAGTTGAACAGATGGCAAGTTATGTTTGTACCAAATTATCAGCTGTTGAAAACTATTGTTTGGCGTTTTTTAAAAACAAAAGCTTAAACCAATATTAAAGATAAAAACCAGATAAAAATGGATATGCAGTCCTTCATATCCAAGTGAAGAAAATTATTCCGCACAGCAACTATTGAGATCAATTACAATCCTCTACTTCAGATATAATTAACAAGCCTCACAAGCATAAAGTGATTTAATTTCCTGTATCAAACCAAATGCTGTTTTCTGTCAGTAAAGGAGGACTATTCTCTTACAGGACTGCGTGTTAATAACTATCATTGTTGAACATTCAAACAGAGGAGACTCAATAAAAACTTTTAATGAAAACAGCATTACCTCACAACCAGCGCGTCCAGTCTTTAAAGGAATAGTATTTTCTTTAGTGGTGGTGTTTTTTCATTGCACTGTTTCCTAATTAGAGTTAAATTGTTACATTACTAAAATAAACCAGTCCTCACACTGGGTGAAAAGCATGCAGAAGTACCTAATACAGTTGTATAAAATAGAAATAAATAAAACTAAGACCTACCCCTTTAAGAAATAACTAAAAAAAGTTATGACAGCAGTTCACGCTTACTAATATTTACCCCGTATTTCAATTAATAAGCTTTTTTCAGATGAAGCTCAATTAGTCTCACAAGTGACATGAACATGCTAAGGCTTCTCTCTCTAGCACGGGAAAGTAGAAAATTAGCATTTAAACCTCACACAATAAGATAATTCAGATCTAAGTCACTTACTAGACCGCCGTGCAGAACAACAAAGCTGTAAAACCAAAGTTACCGCAGCTCAGCTACTGCCAGGGAGATGAACCTTTTTTCTTCTCCCTGCCTCTTTTTCTTCTTCCACCTCCCCCTTTAAGATTTCAAAGGAGAAAAATAAAATAGCGGTGTCATTACTCAAGTTCAATAAGGCTAAAGTAGCAGTGAGAAAGAAGTCATTTATTGTCTGATCCTAGATATACTGAAGTAAATGGGAATTTATTGACCATAAATATTTTCACTTCATAGCTTCCCACATCATCAGCAGCACTACTGGCCTCTCATTATTTTGTATTTTTAAACTTTCACTTAGGAAAACTTAGGAGCTCTGCCAATATAGGTAGCAAATAAGCAGAACAATTCTACAACACACGACAAAAAAAAAAAAATAAATCTGTAATATGTCTATAGTAACAATCCAATTATGAAAAAAAGCACATCCGTTCAGTTTTACAAGTGCTGTTTCCCCACAATGACACACCGCGATGTAGAAACAATTCCCTCCCGAGTGTCTTGTACTTTCTAGCAAGCACGCTTTGTTCTTTTTAAGCACATTCACACACACACCAAATTGCCTGGTGTTACTTTCTGCGTGCCCATGCACATGGCAGAACTGCACCGATGTACATTTACACTAAGAGTCTCAAAGACTGGGGGTTTGATGCTGCAAGGTGCTTAACAGACCGATTGTGATCCAAGGATGTATATAACTCTAAACGCACGCATAGTCATAGCCAAAATTAATGGAATTTCCTCAGTATACAGCTACGTCCGCATTCTGATGCCTCGCTGGCTATAGAGCGCAGAGCAAGCACATTATAAAAGAAAGATCATAAAGCATGGAATTTGTTTATGCAAAAGGGATGAAAATTTCACAATAGGTATCCCTTTCTCCCCGAGCAGTGAACAGAGATACTGACAGGAAAAATATTCATGTTGTTCTCCATTACCTAGGATGCCTATGTTGTACAATTTCATCCTACATTTGGTTCATATAATGCGATGAGAAAAAGAAATCCTTAGTGAAAACAATTTGCATTTGTGCCAGACCAAACAGCGGTCTATTTGTTCTCATCTCTACAACAGCTAACTTAAGAAAGGGCAAGTTTCACAACTCTAATGGATATTAAGTGAAAAAAGTTATTTGGAACAGAAAGAAAAGGGGTGAAAGGAGAAGGAATATAGCTTTTAAGGACATGCTGAAAATACCAGCCAATATCCCATGATGTTCTCCTTAAATAAAATCCATACTGAATGCAAAAAAGTGCCTACCTTCTGTCTGGTTCTTGACATGTGCTGCAACTCAAAAGCTTTATTATATTGCATTATGAGAATTACATGCCCTAAAACTGCAGAAACAGATCATAAATGTGCTTTTCGTTAGAAAGCATTTTCAATACAAAATGCATAATGTATTTCCTTTTAGATTTTGCTACATAACATAACAATGCATTTGTAGGAGTTTTGCAACACGCTCCCAGGACTTGCTTATTTCTAGAGTAGCAATTAGGCTCAAAGCTTTGCATTTCCCATCTTAAAACAAAGTTCTGGTTCTTTGCTTTGAAGTCTATGATAATCTATGTATCTAAAGAAAAACCTGTAGAGAATGTGTTGACAGTCTTCTGGATAATTTTTTCCTCTCCTAACAATATTACCCATGTGTATTTTTCAGACAAGGTCCAGAAACAACCAACAACTCCCTTTATAGGACTCCATCATAATGAAACCTCAGAAAGAACAATAAATTAACAAATCTGTTGCTAAAAATTGAGTTGTTTGTTTCTAGTATCTCCCAGATGGAAAACACTTTTGTTAAATCACTGCAAGTGAAATTAGGCAGCTTGTTAGTGAAGCCTAATCATTCATTAGCATTTTAAATTCCTGCAAAGGGACAAAATACTTCAATATCTGACTGCCTAATATATTAACAGCTAACATTTTTTGTTTATATGTAAAAATCTAAAGTTTGTATTAGAAGCAAGCTAAAGAACATTAGGTAATATTTTTTGTTTTTCAAAAGTTCTTAGACCTTACAATAGTCCTCTTTTCTGATGCTTTTTATTATTCTTTCCCTTCACCCTTTTGATTATTTTCAACATCACATCTATCTTACTTGCATAAGAGAAAAAATCACAACTCTGTCTATGGCAATATCTTTTTGTTTTCCTTTGTCATAGCTCTCGGTATTTGCTATAAATGAGTAAGCTTCTTCCAACATAACTTATCCGAAATCGGCAAATTTCAATAGCTGAATTTGTATTATAGACACTCCATACATAAGCTCAACATGATGCTACAAATGCATACACAAAGGGATAGAGAGAAAACAGAATTATGGATGAAGGCATCAAATATTTATTAATAAGTATTATGACCTGTTGGCCTGATTTAATAGCCGGAAGTAAGTGACATTCAGACAATCAAGACTGAACTGAATCTAATACTAGATTCTCATCTAGTTAAATGAAGAACAGCATAGATATATGAAGAGGAAAAAACAGAACTAGACTGTTCTCTGCGCAACAATTACGGAGACTTTGGAAAAAGCTGAGATCATAGAAAGATCCCGAAAGACCTTCACAAAATTTGAAATCTTTGCCAGATCATCTAAGTTACAGGTTTCAGTGGCTTTGGCATCTGACATCTGTGGGCAAGCCACGCACTTTTTATATTATTCTCCACTTCATATTGCTCACCGAGGAAGGGAAAAAGCTTTCAGCATCACAGTCATGTGAATTTAGCTGGTGGGGTACAAGCCAATATACTGTTATTGAGTCAATTACATGGTATTTTTGCTGCTTTTACTGCAGATACTGGGTATGCTATGAGAGAGACAAAACACACATCTCGAACCATTATAGACCTATGAGGCAGAAACTGAAAGATGGAGCCTTTTGCCCTGTGCCGACCATGCCATTAGGTTTTAAAGGAACGATAAGTTACTGATCAGTCTCAAAATGTACTAGAAGCTGATCAGTAAAGACTCCAACTTCTACAAATTGGCTCAGAGATTTCTAAGAGTCAAAGTGTGTATTGCAAATGTTTTAAAAAAAAGGTTTCAATCACGAATGAAACAAATATAGCCCCTTCCTGCCTTCAGCTTCCTAACTTTTCAGACTTTTGCTTGTAGCTTCTGAGATAATTATGCTTAAAAAAAATAAAATAAAGTGACAGCAACAGCATGAGCTCATATAACACTGCTAGTGGTCTCCTAGAAGAATGAAATGCTGCAACAAAATGCGTAGACAATAACACAATATATCATCTTCCTGCTCCGTGAGCAGTCTTCATTTCAAGAGGATTTTCAAAGCACCAATACGATAATGCTGAGTACTAATAAGCTGGGCAGGCAGGCTCTCACCATGCCAACTCACTCACCTATGGAGTTCTAGTTACAGCCCACATGCGCAGTTCCAAAAGCTTTTCCCTCCCCTCCTACTCCTTTGTCTAATGTTTTTCACTGTAATCATACTCAGGAAGAAAATTATGAAGCCCAGCGTGACAAATGTGTCTTGCCTTAGCTAAAACTATTAAGAAATAATAAAATCAAGATCGAGAGGCATGGATATAGAAGGGCTATTGCCCTTACAGCAACAGAAAAATAAGTTAAACCGTCGAAGGCCATTTGATGAGGAAAATGCATGCTTTCGGTTTTTCTGGGCGAGAGTTTCAAGGATTTCCACAGCTCATTTGCTGCAGAGGTCAAATCCAATCCATGAAATTTCCTCCAAACATACAGTCTTTTTACTACAGCCATACACGACAGTCATCTCCCTCTTGCCCATCTACAGAAGACTAATCGCTCCAGGGTGCAGCTTAATATAAACAGCTGTAACAAGGACTGTGCACAGCAAGAGCAATAAGAGCCATCCCCAAAGTGTCCACAACAAAGCCTGCTCTCAGATTTCCCCGTGGAAGCCCTTTAAATCAGGCTTGTCTGCACATGGCTCATAGTTCATTTCCAGTCTCTGCTTCCCAGTAGGCATGCGTTCAAGATGTATTGTACCGCTTTCTCCACTGCTTACCTCCCCACTTTATCATACAAGGATGTGAAAGTGGCTAACTTCCATAAACTGGAGAGGTGAGTAACCTGGAAACGCATATTAATTTGCTAATTGGACTCGTATGCCTTCTGATCTGCTACACGAGAAGCCTTTCGGCTCTCAGGTATTATCTTTCCATTTTCTGAGTGTAAGAGGAAGAACCCCATACAAATTCTCTAGCAAACAGAAATAGATACCCTAACCACAGCAAAATCTTGCTTTGAAAACTGAAAATAAATTTTAGAGAAAAAATTCAAAACCCAAGACTGAAGAGTTGCTTTCTTTGCCTTTTTATTTTCGCTGTGTTCCTGCAACCAATTTGAGTCCACGCAACTGCACAGATCCAAATGGGCAGAATTCATCACTATAGAGGAGAAAATAATTAAAAAAAAAACACCTAAGCTCTCTTACCTCTGAGAAGCGTTTCCTTTTGACTACTCTGGGTTTCCTCCGGATGAAGTTGCAACTAGCAGTTCTTTGTTGAGAGACACTGACTGCAGATCCTGTGAGTTGGCATGGGCACATCTCAGGTTTATAGCTTTATGGAGCATCACAGAGTAACAGAACAATAACACAGAATCTGGAAAGTGAATTGAAAAATTATTCAGTATGAATAACTTTCATATCTTGTTTCAGAATTTCAGGGAAAATTATCAACAATGGGATGCCGCTAATTGTTACATAATCACAGTTGGTTAGTGAGACTAGTTTATTATTATAGTTTAAGATTTGTGAGAAAGATAGAAGGGCTAAAGGCAAAAGGAAACACTTGCTTTCTAGAACACCAAGAGGCATTTCTCCCACTATCTTTTATCGCTGAAGTCCTGCAGATCACTCTATGGTGGCTTGCAAAAGGCAAGTAAAGGAAAAACCTGTTCAAGAGACTTAAATGCTCTGCAAGAAGTATGGACCCCATTGTAGGATTTTAAATAGAGAGTGCAGATATCAAAACATGGTAACAGATACAGTGTTTCCTACTCAAACAGATTATTCTCCTAATATAGACAAAAGATTGCTTGTAAGTAGTTTAATACCACAGACTTCCACTTCTTAAATATAGCATTTAGTGAGACAATACTATTTTCAAAGTTCTGAAGATCAAAGTGGAGATCATTAGTGCGAATCCATTTTGGTTGTGTTTGAAAAAGCACGAACTCACATAAATCATTAATAAAGGGCACCTTTACATCTCTTCCCACAACTCCTTAGTATTACTTAGTTCCTTTCCAGATGTAAGAAGTATTGACTTCAGCTAAAGTCGCTGCTCATTAAGGATCTTACTTCAGCTCCCAGCTAAGCTGGTTCAATTACATTAGGGACCAAACACCCTGAAATTATACAAATGTTATATTCTACTTAAATAGAAAAAAAAAAAAAAAGGTATTGTTGGCTTTGTGTGCACACAGGGCTTTGTTTTTAACAGAACTTCTCTCAGAGTAGTTTTACATTCAAATTCTTATGAAAATAGAAGAAACTCAAACCAATGCAGACGGACCTGAAGGTAAAATTAAAAAAAAAAAAAAAAAAAAAAGTGTTTTGAAAATTATTGTGGTTTTCCTGCTTATGATCAGAAAATTAAACTGGCCACAAAAATGCCAAAATACATTTTATAATTTAACTGAATAGCTGTATTTGGGCAGTATATAAAAGGTACAAGCACCACAGACTTCAGATGACAAAAAATGGAAAACCCAAAGATAAACTCAAATTTAGTCAGAAGGGATCAGTTCTAAGAGAAAACATAACTTATTTAAGATGTGTTCTTTTCACTGCTGCTTTAATGGATCTCTGCATTTGCTTTGCTGAACAGTAACTATTCATTAATGCAACATAAGTAGCAATGGAAACAGTACTTTCTTATCAGAAACAACACGAGATCAATTCTTTCCTTTGGAGACTTAACATTTCCTATTTTACCCATGGGTACATTGTATTTAAGTAAAATTAGAGTCCTTATTTATGTTGCTGTTCAAAGAATTGGTGTTCTATTTCATGAAATCACATCAGTATAACACTAATATAACACATTCTTGTCAGATTTCTACATTTTTAAAGGAAGAAGGAAGAGATGTCCAAAAAAAGTCATAACAATAGTGAATCCAAAAAGGCAAAAGAATTCAGTGTATTTCCTTCTCGATATCCAGTTTCAGTAGCAGAGTTATTGCATAGCTGGAGCATCTTTATGTTTCAATACATCAGAAAGCCACTTTCAGAACATATTATAAAAATAATTTGTCCTTGAGTTATTTTTACATCTAGACCATAATGGAATATTTATCAAGTCAACTCCACAAAGTGACTTTATATTGTTCAAGTGGGGAAAAAAGGGGGGGCAAGAGCATATTTGCATTGGATGGCACAAGACTATATGTACATATCCAACTTCACTCAGTCATAAGAGCTCACAAAAACCCAACCAAACGCAAACCTACAAACAAAAAAAAACCCCTAGTCATGGCCTATTTGTTCCACTTATGGGCTGCTCATTGAGCACGGATGACATGGTGAAGGAGCCGTACTGCTCCTAGCACACGAGGCGACTACGCAGTTTGAAAGAGCACATACTGTGTGACACGTCATACTGTGTGACCACTGAGGCTTAATAGAATTTTCTGATATCAAAACTGTTCTTAGCTTCGCCCCAAACGACTGTTTTAGTGCCTCTACAGGCTTTAAATCAGCCTACTGGAAAGTAATCCTCTGTCCCGTAGGCAAGCAATATAACTCAAAATGTAAAAGGCATGAGTCATGGTAATTCAACTTTAAGATTCTGCAATTCTTATCCAGACAAGCTTGTTTACTAAAGAGAACAAGTGCCCTGAAATCCTGCCCACAAGGCACAGTGGAGTGCTGCAACGAGCAATGAATCCTCAGCATCGAGAAAGCGTGGTTTAATATTAAAACCAAACATTTTACACAAGTCTAAGATAGACAAAAATATACAATTTTGTATACGTGTGAATTGAATGAGAATCCTCTTTTCAGTTCTTCTTGGTTAAACCAAACAGCATTTCCCTGATCACTTTTCTTTTAAGTGAAGGACATTGGAACGGATTGCGGCACCACTGCACCCCCGGAACACCGATTCTAGCAGAAGCACAAAGCATGTCGGCAGGACAGGATGGAAATCAAAGGAATAATGGGCTTGTCTTCCACAGTGGAAACCTTCATTTGGATGAGTGGTTGAGCAGCACTGCCCACAATCCCCTCCGTCAGTTTGATTAGCTGTGATCCCACTCACTCCCACAATCCCCTTTAATCACCTCAGGACATTTACAAAATAGGTGCTTGGGTGATTAGGAACACTAGATTTCTGTTTCACAAGGGGTAAAAGTGGTGATTTTCAGAATGAAGTCATCCTGGTGGCTATAATTAGCTAGTAAAGATAACACCAGTGACCTTTGCTATGTTCAAGGGTTCATAAATAATTAAAAAATAAAATCTTTGTACGTGTCAGGTTAAACACAGGCATCTAAATCCAATTTAGGTACCTAGATAAGAAGCTTGATTTTAAGAGGCATCTGTTTACTACCTTTCACAGTACTTTTCACTGATCACTGATTTACATCCATTTCCTTACCTAACTTTAAGAAGTTTTTGCTTTCAATTCAGTGATTTAAAAGGGGCACCTTTCTGTGCATTAAAGCTTCTGTTTTTATTAGCAAAAATAAAAGGGGACTGTAAGTCACTGTTACAGCTACAGAGTATCAAAAATTCAGCACTGAGAATAAAAAAAAAAAGAAAAAAAAAAGGCAGTTCAAGATCACTGTATACCTAAAACCATCTCCACAAAGGGAAATTATCAAAAGGTCAGACATAAAAAGCAGCAATTCATAAATACTAATTAGCATCTTGCCAGTGATTGCACGATAACATTTACTGATGCATAATTGAATAGCAAAAAATTAAAAAACAGAGAGCGTGGGTAGATTTAATAATTAATTCCTCCCACGCTAATCAGTTTCTGACTATTTCTTCTAATAAACACAATTATATATTCTTACTTCTTTTTTTAATTCTTCCTTTGTAACAAACTATTAGTCTGTCTTTCTAAAGCTAAAGGGGAGGGGGGACCATTGCAAATAGCATTGGAGAAATAATTTTTAACAATTCTAAATTTCTAAAGGTTTTAATTGTACATAAGTTTTTGCTTCATTGTTTGATACTACTAGGATTCTTCGGTTTATAAAACAATAGTAATTTTAAGTTATCCTGTTAGAATTGGCTCATCTTCCCTCAAACCTCCTTCTTCCTATATCACACACTTGTAATCCAGTGCACTTATTTTTGTGCGTTGGTATATACATACATAGCCATCATCCACTATTTCAACAGCTGGGTTGCGGTTAAGGACAGCTCTCCTCCACTTTCACAGGTCTGACCAGAGGAAAGAGCGTATGTTATTCAACAGTGAGAGGGTTAGTTCTGTCAGGATGTAACTATCTGGACTGAAGCACTGGTTTGCAGACAGCCACAGGGGGCTCGTCCAGCCTTTTACTGTACAAGGGATAAACAAGATGAAAAGCACAAGAGCAGCTGCCAGAAACATGGCTGAATACAATGCTTAAAATCACAATTAGGTCCAGTGAGTAGGTGTATTATGAGCACAACACATCACAGTAACTAGTAGCTATAGGGGAAGTGTCCAACTATTAAGTCAAATCAGATTTTTTTAACTTCAGCTAAATTTTCTCTTGTCACAATATTTTGTTAGACCAATATGTCCTACAGTCCAGTACTGGAACAGTGTCAACAGAAAAATCACAACAGCAAGGCACACGATGCTCGAGGCCATAAGGATACAAAATGGTTGCAACATTGGTCAGAACATACAAAAAATATCCAAGAGGCTGACACAGCAGGTACCCACCTCCCAGCAGGTGGGTTTTATCCATGGAAAGACAGACTGACATTTTCTTTCCCAAATATGTAGGAAAACCAAACCAAACCCAAACCCCACTCCCCAACCTTCTAAAGCACTTTCAGGATCTCAGGAATAACACTCCCCATTTAACGCGCACCACCAACCACCTCACAACATGAACACACCCTTCCAAACATCATTTCTTCCTGCACTTTAGAGGACACCCAAAGAAAAGCGGCAGGGGTGAACGGAGAAGCACTTGAACCAGAAAGCCTACTGGTGTTCTAGAAATCCAAACCTTACAGTCATGCATCTTTAATTGACATGAAATAAAACCTGCAAAAGCACAGGACTGAACAAAACCCTTCGCACCAGTTGCACGTGCCCCACCAATCTTATGTTACTCTAGAATGTCTGGCACTAAAATTTTCTTCCCCCCTCCCCCCCGCTTGCAGGAAACAGAAGCACAAAACACAGGCATGACCCACTCGAGAGCAACTCAAAGCCTGAGATAGCAAATTTCTGAGGTGTTATTCACCGTACCCATACCCATCTCTGCAGGCCTCTGGGAAGAGGCTGCTAGTGGTTCTGGCTCGTCTCTCACATCTTGCATGCGAGCTTTGGTATGAGTTAATTAAGAAAAGGGACTGCAGAGCCCTCTAGCAAAAAAAAACACACAGAAATGGAAACCCTTCAAAAAACACTTTGTTCCTTCTGGGTTTGGGCAAGGAAGATATTGGCTGCAAGGGAAAACTGATATGCAGAAGCCTCCCTCCCACAGTAAAATAACATAGGTACCGGTAGGCAGAACCACATCAGGCGGTTTGTCTATCCACTCACACCCTGCAGGCTTATTCTAGGGAACCTGGCTAAAATCCAACAGGAAGAAAAAAAAAAAAAAAAAAAAAAAAAAAAAAGATTGTTGTGTAATAGAATCTCTCTTGCTTTACTTACAAACTCAAATACAGTAATGCTGCATTCCATATGTGCTATACAATTGGTAAAGTAAGATCAGCCTACAATTCATAATAATTAAAGTAGTCTGATTTTGGTTTGGGGGGGTTGGATTTAGTTTTGGTTTGTTTTCATTTGGTTGTTTTGTTTTTTGTTTTTGTTTTGTTTTGTTTTTTAAATCTTTATCATGCATCTGCCCTCCAGAAATTTTATTCCATGGAAGGCACCGTATTTCGCATAATACATTTTTTACCTTCCATTTCACTTTCATGACATGTGACATTAACACATCATTAAAGTGACAGCTCTTTCCAATGATGTATTAGTTTAACAGTTCACATCAGGTTCAACTGAGAGGATAGAATAGGATCTAGAAACCAAGTCAGTGTCACAGCTTCTAAATATTTGGAACTAGATAGCTTATGCATAGCAGTATGGGTGCAGACAGGGGGAAACTGCAGGTGCATCTCTGAAACAGTATTTTAACAGAGTTTAATGTCTTTCATCTCTCCAAGTTTCCTCTTAATGCTAACACTTGTTCACCAAGTTGGGAGGGTCTGGGATTTGGGGGGAGGGGGTCTATTTTGCTTTTTTTGTTTGTTTGTTTTTTTTTTTTTTTTAATTAAATAAAAAAGAAAAACAGAACAAAAAAAGGCCTTCCTTCTTATTTGCAGAACCACTAGCAGACTTTGCAAAATGCAAAGTCAAGTACAGTTTAGTGGCCAAGGACACCCATGGTCAGAGAAATGCTGTTACCCCCCCAGCCCCTGAAAGGGAACACGAATCTTGTGCTTGGCATGAAGAGCTGAGAAGTAAGTATTATTGAGACCGCGCGTGGCAGCATGCTGTAAAGTACAGCTATGGCAATAACGAAGATATAGTCAGTAAGATAGATGTGATTACAGTCAGTCAGGTAAGCTGTTGAAAGGGAGCGACTTCACACATTTAGGGTGCCGTTAGCACAGGCTGTACAAACAGTAGCAAAGCCTCCTGCATAGTTCCTAAACCCTTTAATCCATAATTTATTGGGAAGTCTTTTTACAGGGTTCAAAGTTGAAAAGTACTTGCATCTTAATTCCTATCCTATATCAGATTTCATCACTTGGTTGACAAAGCTTCTAAGAAAACAGAAAATGAAAACATGTCAAATTCATCTATTAGAGTAGTAGGAGACATGAACAGAAGTCGTAATCACTTCAAGTGCTCTCATTTACTCTTCTGGCAGAATCAAGACTTTTCTTTGCAATCGACTCCTGTTATACTGGGTTTCTTGGGTAAGCTCATAAAGGTTCAGAATGTTTAGGAAAGGAAGGAGGGGGAGGGAATCAACATTGGGATATAAATTGTTTGCATTGCGCAGCTCATCAGGCTGAAAGGAATGTTTTTTGCACCAGATTATACCACGTTGTTTGTAACAAGCCTTAAATTCAGCAGTACCAAGTCACCCAACGGTCATCTTAAACACTACAAGGCACTTTTTTTCCAGAACATATTCCCAAGCACCAAAACTCAGTTTACGTACTAAAGTAGAAAAAGACATTGAACCAGTGTCCCATATTCTCAGTGAGTGCTTTAAACCACTCATATAAGAAAAAAAAAAAAATCTCTGAAATGAAAACAATCACCTTCCATTCCTGCTTTAATTTGGGGACAAAAGAAAAAAAAAAAAACAAAACAAAAAAAAAAAACACACCACCAAACCAAAAAACAGTCCTTGTTTAGTTTGTGAATAAAAGGCAATTGGTACCTACCCACTGTTCCAGGCTATGATTGCCAGGGCAGGGAGGTACCTACCTGCATGTCAGGTGTCAAAGCACCAAAGAACAACATTAAAAACAACCCATCTTTTCCCATCTTTCTCAGGAAGGCTTTAGGTTCCCCTCATCTAAGATGTCAGACTCTCACTCTAAGAAACAAACTCAAGTTTTTGCACTGTGAAATTCTTTAGATTTCATTTCATTATGGTTCTTCAAACCCTGTAGCATATTCTTCTACTCCTAAACCAAGCAAGGACTTAACACTTCAAAAAATTAAAGTTTTAATTTAAAAAAAAAAAAGAAGGTACCGGTGAACAATTTCCCTTTCATTTTTCTTATGAACATTTCTGAGGTTCCCTTCTTGATCTTCCAAGGAATTACAATTGTTTAAGTTACATGACTGCAGGTTTACTGGAAGTTTCAGACTGCTTTTGTTTTCTTTTTAACATAAGATAAATAAATTGATTCTACTTTTCTTACATCTCAAAAGTACAGACCAGATCACGAATAACCTGTTCATTGGCAAGTAGGAGGAGAAATGGCCTTCTAAGTACCATTATATTAGCATAATGATTACAATGCAAACTTTAAGTTCCTCTACTGGAGAAAATAAAGTATTAAGAAAACAGTCTCCAATGACAAATTCCTTTCTCTGTCAGCAACTTCAAAGTGTCCTTTTATTTTTTTTTTTTTGTCTCACAGTGTTTACCTTCCATACCTCGATCAAAGAGTCACTGGAAATACTCCTCAACATTAGGCAACACAATGATGACAAACCACCCGTTCATCCCTAATGCAGGGCAGATGAAACAACAGATCATCCCACTGCAGTAAAACCACTGGGGGAGGAAAAGAATTTTACATCTTGGACTTTTGAGATGAAGGAAGATTACATACATCCGTGATGTGGCACACCGCATCTGGAGAGCGGCTCTACCGCTGTCATACTGCGGTCGCAGAGGCCCTTTTAGCCAGCCCCTCCCAGGCAAGACATTTGTCTCACTATGAACCAGACACTCTCTGTGTCTTGGGTCTCATCTAACAGAGCCTTCAGCAGAGTGGCAACAAAGGGATGTGCTGGGCAAGAATGATGAGCAGCAATTCCTATCTTCTTTGCTAATCCCAGCTGAAGTCACTTGTTTGACACCACATCACATATTAGCTACTTAATTGCTTATTTCCTCCATAGCATTAATTAATTAAGAGCATTAATACTGCAAGCTTGCTGGCTTTGGTAAACGTACTGCAGTGCAGTGGTTTGTTTTGGTGTCGTCCCCCCTGCCCCTTCCCTAGAAGGGATTCATTATTTCAGCACGTGTGAATCCCAAACTACTACTTTCACAAGAAACAGTTTAAGCCAATGGAAACCTCCCCAGAATTAGTCTGCAACTTCTATTCAGCTAGAGGAAAAAGAACAATAACAACAAATATGACAGAATGAGAGCTGAGCGACACCAAAATGGGTCGCAGTATCACCAGTCATTCCAAAGTCCTCACTAATTAAAGAGAAGATACACAATTCACACTCAAACCACCTGCAGCAGATTCACTGCTACTAAGCAATGATTATTCTTTAAATAGTTTGGCAGGAACAGAAGTGGAGGAGGTAAGAGCAGAGATGTTCAAAGCAGCACGTGAAGGGGAACAGTGATACAGTCATTAATATTTCACTCTTCCTTGAAGAACTAGCACGTTGGTATCACTTCTTCTTTGCAATTCATAAAACTGTTTGAGATCTTTCGTAGACAAAATACACCTATGAAGAATTCTGCTGAAGTGAAAAAGCAATATGGCAAAGTTTGTTTCACCATTTTTATGTGGTAGCTAAAAATAAGTTAGAGAATTATATTTTGATGTCTATACCATAATAATAGCAATTAAAATTTACACAATGGAAGAAACAGATGCTGTTTAAGTTTTATTGAAGTTTCTGTAATTTCTACAAATAGGCTAGCAGCTTATCTCAAAAATTTTCCAATTCACTGGAAACACATTATCTTTCCCGAACTTCTTTAGTCTTGCACTGTTACTTGAAAAGAAATAATGCACCAAAATACTCAGGCTTCAGAAGCTTGACTTTTGCAGTTTGCTACTAAAACGTTAGCAGAATTTGACTTAAAAAAATAAAATCATTGCTTCTTTGTCCCAAACAGATAACTTTTTCAAGGCAGAAGACCTCTCAAACATTTCATAGCCCCTATAAATCTTTCGTCTTTGGTCTGCATGAAAGGTGATGCTAGTGAATATGGCAGACACAAGCAAAAGAGTATATATATGCTGCCAGTGATTAAGCAAAGTGTTTTCAAACTAGAATGGATGAGGGGGCCTATTTAATATTGGGACTGCTCTCTGACAGTCTTAATTTACACATCAAAAGAGAAATACACTCTAAGATTTTGTCACCGTAATGGTTTTGCTATTACATTAACTAGCAATTACTACACAATGCAATGCAAGCTGACTAGGCTTTAAGT
This sequence comes from Vanellus vanellus, assembly GCF_965231255.1. Lineage (NCBI taxonomy): Eukaryota > Metazoa > Chordata > Aves > Charadriiformes > Charadriidae > Vanellus > Vanellus vanellus. The sequence continues at coordinate 17,281,700 of NC_138913.1, forward strand.
GCCAAGTCCCAATTTCCAAACCTCCTTAGGCTGTTATTTCAGTGTCTTCTACACGTTGAAGGGAGAAAATTACAAAGGCTACAATTGCCTAGATCAGTAATGGCTAAAAATGCCTACAAACGCTGTTTTCTAGCCTCTGTACAAGGCAGCAGGAAAATATCAGTTGTGGGTTTACCTTTTCCTCTGTTCTACCCAGTATGTGAGATGTAAAGCACAGGGGTGGAAGCTGGTAGACAAGTTCTCTTCCTCTCCTACTCCCGTGGAACGCGCTAGGCTACCCTGGCACAGCTAGTTTTTGCATTTGAGTAGCTTCACAATAGCACATCGCGTTTGCTCAGTGCCTTTGGTTGGGGGAAATACAGGCACACATTGTATCTTCTGTGCACTTGACAAACTTGAGAAATAGCCATCCCTCCAAAGAGCCCCCCTAATTCCAAATTTGCAAGCCCCTCATCTACAGGGCAGGAAAAAGAAAGGAGAACATTGGTGGAAACGCAGAGAATTCTGCTTGCTCTTCCTCATCTGGAAGGCTGCTGGCATTACTGCAGTATTTGAGAATATTAAGTGTCCCTTCTTTAGAATTAGAAGTTTACTATTTCCCTCAGTAGTTTATTATAAGGCTTCATACAGAAAATCTTCAAGGTCTTTAGACAGAGTCAACCCTATATGTGATGTTCACTTCTGCAATTAGCTAAGAATGTTTTCTTTTATGAGCTACTGCATTAGTCGTCTTTGAACTATAAATACGGGATTTATTAGGAAGAGTGGAGAGCTGCAGAAATGCTGCAAATCTCTACTTCCTCGGAAACACAGTTGTTACTTATGAAGTCTTATGAAGGGGATACCTCTGCTCTCATTTCTGGCTGCCGAGAAGCAGAGTCAGGGATATCTTTCCCAAACTATTTGTATGGTCCTACAACCAAAGTTGTAAAGGCCAAGACTTACGCAAATAAAGCAGAACAGAAGAATTACCTGCACCTTGTCTCCACCTGCATTTCCATAGGCCCTAAACAATAGCAAAGCACGTTCTTACCCAGCACATCCACAGCACAGTGGAGTCGCTGTGCAGAGTCAGACCCTTGAACTTATGTGCCTGTAGTAGCAGACAGCATTTTTTTTAATCACAAAAAAAAAATTACAAAAGGCAGTGCAGGTGTTTGCTTTGGGCACCTACTCTTTCCCCTTCTCCCTGTTCTTTTAACTCTCTGCAGTCTGTCAAGTCAGAGCTAGACCTGGGAAATCAGCAGGAACACAGAACTTAGCCAAAACCTTGCACACATCAGGATCCAGACTGATGAAGTTAGATGAGCTGAGGAAAGCCACTAAACAACAAACAAAAAGCCCACAAAAACAATCCCACCACTTTGCCAAGATGGCTTCTAGGCTTCCACTCATCTGTATCAAGCTATTTCCAGATGTGAACTGTTTCTGGTGCAAGATGATGCCTTTCCCCAATTTTTTTATTTCAATTTTGAATTTCACACTTAATAAGTGTTGCTCACCCCAAACTAGTATCTGTTTTGCCTGCATTCCATGGTAGCCACAATTATGAACTGGCCAACTGCAAGTATTCAGCTTTGCTTCACTGACCATTTCATGCAAAGGTTCAATGCTGTTCTGGCACAGCTGGATTTTCCTTTATATCCTTTGATTTGTTCTTCTATGCTCTGGTTCAGCTCTCCCACTGATTGACACATTGCTAGACAGACCCTCACCTCGTAGAAATCAGAATTCAACGGTAATTTGCTTCGATACAGTTATGTCTATTTACAGAAATAAATAGCTAATTTTTTCTGCTAAAGAACGCAATAAGCATTTGGGCATGTCTTTCACTGCAATAACATTTGATATCAGATATCTTTCCTTGCAATCACTGCGTTTTCTTTTCTGCGGTTGTTCAAGCTCTTTTTTAATGCGAAGCCAGTGTCACCTGCTAAGGTGCATAAGCCAAATACTTCAGTACAGTGACAGAAACATCCTAAAATAGAGACAGGCACTTAGAGTTATGCAGGCTAGTCACACAGCTCCATAATTAATCCTTCAAACAAAATTTCAAAGGGTTGACATCAATTTTTAGTGAACGCATTTTCCATGGTACTTGATGAAATAAAGTTGGCTTGTAATAAGTTTGAAACAGAAAAGAGTAAAATAGTCAGATAATACAGTCTGAAGGACTTCATGCACTTTATATTTATTGTAGCAATTCATGATTCATAAGTAATATAACTTCGCATTCAGCGGAATGTCTTTCAGTTGTTCTCCATAATCACTGCATATACAATGCAGTTCCCACTCAAAAAAAAAAAAAAAAAAAAAAAGAGAACACCAGCCTTATGTTCTCCTCCACTGGTATCGCTTCCCATCATAAGAAACATTTTCCCACTCATCTCATAGAAATGCGTTAATTCATCATCATCGCAATCAAAGACCAAAGCCAGGGCCGCTGGGAAGGCGGTAAAGGGGCTCTGGATGGAGCCCCCCGGGTTGTGCAGCAGTTGCTGTCGAGCAGGGCTGTTAGCACTCAGCACTCCCAAACGGTCCTTAACTGCTCCTTAATGCTCCTTAAACGTCCCTGCGATTGCCTTCCCCCTATTCTCATTGCCACTTACTATTTAAATCCACTGTGCAGAAAATACGACCTGTAAATAGGCACAAATTTAGGTAGTCGAAATACACGTGATACGGTTTTCTGTCTAGAACAGGATTCTGAAAAGGAAATAAATATAGCAAATAAACGCGTTACATACACAGATATCTGTGGGCCCGTGTTAAATCTCTGCACAAGGAAGTTTTACTCTTCTTTTTTTGAAAATCCCTGGCAAAAGAAACTTTTCTATTCACTTTCTGTAATACACTGTTTCAGCTGCTATTTCTAGAAAAAGATAACATATACATTTCTTTCCCCTCTCGATCCTCAACATTAGGAATTCATCAGCTGGTTATGCAAAGTACACCCATGCAAACAGATTCTTTTTCCCTATTCTCAAAGCTTTCTGCAGTTCAATTTTTCTCCTCTTCAGCATCAGTATGAGAAACATCATATGACATTATTTACCTCAATGTATGGCCTCAAGAGTCTGTTTATTAGACAGCAAGATCAGAAGATCCTTCTGAAGAAGAGAACTAAATAGTCCCCCTTGTTATAAATAACTGGAGGGCTTGTTTTGGTTTTGGTTTGTTTGTTTGGTTTGGGGTTTTTTTGGGGGTGGTGGTGGTGGTATTTGTTGACTACATTACTTATTTCTTCCTTTTCCTGGAAATTGAAAAAAAAGTTTTCAGGAAGAGTTAATTGTTCCTTTAAATTGACTTTAAAAGACTTGTAGGAAGACACAAGAAAACATTTCCCTTGATTTTTTGCTACTAAAAAAAGTGACTTCCACTATAAAGAGATGAGTTACTCACTTAAGAGGAGGCTAACCATCTGCTTTTGGATTTGCCACTTAGTAGAGACAGATACATATTTTAAAATTACACTAAGAGAGCCAGAAAAAGTTAAATATTTTACTAGGAGATCAAATAACTTATTTTCATTATCTTTCTCCTTCCCCTTTAACCCTAGAAAAGGAATCTGTTTAACCTAAGGAGGCTATTCAGCTGGGCCTTAATTTTCTTTAATTATTCAGTTTCTGTAAACAAAAATTCCAGACTCGGCATCTATCCAGTCCACAAAATACAGTGCAGGAGATAAGAGTTCACTGACATTTTATACCAGCTGAAAGCTTCTTCCGCTCATCCTTTAGTGTTTCCATGCCACCAGGTTCTGATGTTCAAAAAGCAAACCAGCTGCCGAATTTCATATCAAGAACAACAAAAAACCCAACAGCTTACCAAAGTAAAGTTATATATGTGAACAGCTCTCACTAAATCTGCACTGAGGTGCAAAGCATTTGTGGGTTAGTGGTCCTCATCATTCCAGCTCCTCAGGGTACCCCTGCGTTGAGCCTGCTGTGCTGTCAGACCAATTATCTCATGCCCTGACTTGTCAGCCAGGGCTGGAATCACAGCTGCAACACACCAGCCAAGTAACTATTAAATCTAATGGTGCTGCAGGTCTTTCTGAAGCTTTGGGTAAAAAAAAAAAAAAAAAAAAAAAAAAAAAAAAAAAAGCGCATATGCAATGGCAAACAATGAGAGGAATATCTTAATTCTAAACCAGACAATCACATAGTGAACACTGGAGGTAGTAAGTACTTTATGAAATACAACTGTGTGTTATCTGCAAGCACAGATCATGAGCAGACTACATGTAGGAATTCAGTCATCTGCATTTATTCACTTCATATTCTTTTTTTAAAGAAGCTGCAGATTCCTATATTTATCATTTTATTGTGCTTTAATTCATTTATGCTTTAATAAGTGAAGAGGGTTTTGCGGGTTGGGAGTGGGGGAATAGGTTGCAGTTACGGTTTTAAATAATTTATTTTTCAGTTAAATCCAAGCTATTTTAATGATGTATTAAGCATTCTGAAGCAGTTGTATTAAACAGAGTCCAGGAGAAATTAATGATTAGGTGATAATAGCTGGAGATCCTATCACTGTTACTCAGCTAAATTGATTTTCTTAGAATAGCTAAATAAAAAAATAAAAAGCTACATGGCAATTTATAAAGTTTCATCGTTCAGCACACTGTGCATTGCTAAATCCTAAAGGAAAAAAACAGAAAGGAATTTTTTTCCTAATTTTTCAAGACTCGGAATATATTTGTTTTTATTGAACTCTTCTACAAGAGATGGCTCCCCTCTTTAGGGTAATCCATATTTTTAGTTGAAATTATTTTCTTTTTTTTTTAAAAAAAGTGCTAAGCTTCTCTGATACCACTAACACTAAACTCAGCACTCATTAGTATGGAACTTCCATGTTCTTTTCATTGTCTCATCCTCAGTGCGTCCCTCTGCACCCACAGCTAACCCGGCTTTCTAAGATGTCTTAAAGTCATTCCCTTCTCCAATAAACTTCACCTTACAGTACATTCTTCATAAATTTCTCTCCCTGTGAAGACAAGCAATATAACAACATCGGGACTTCAACACCTGAAGGTATACTGCTGAAGGCAGCTGAATTTAGGCAGTAGCAAAGCTTGGCGCCGATGCCCCTCCAGCAAAACCAGCTGAGCAGGATGATACCATCTCTAACTGCTCTCTCCAGGCTTCTCCTAAAAGCTGCTCTCCCTGTAGCTGGGGCAGAGGAGCAGACCAGATGCTTCAGCCACACCAGTTTGCAGCGTGGGCTTTTAGGCTACCCCACTACACTTCAAAAGTTTGCCCATGGTCATTCTCTTCTGCTTCCCCTTGCAGAACGTTCCCCAGGTAGAACGGGGGGAGCAGCTAGTAAATACCATCCAGTTCCTCCTTAAATGACGCTGCCCCCCTTTCTACAGGTGCCACTAGCAAGGTACTTGACTTGGTTAAAAACACTGTGATGGCACAATCATCTGAGAAGGGTGTGTTCTAAACCTGATATTTTCTACCTCTTCCCACCATGGTAGTACAAGTGTAATCCAGTTAACCTTAAGACAACTATTACATCACTTATAGTCCAGCAACATTGATGTGATGTCATCACCTCCTTTTCCTTGAAACATCCATGAAGAGGCACCCCAATTCTAAGCAAGTAAGCTTTGCTAACAGCTGCATGAGAAATCTAAACTTATCTGGGGAAGTTACACCTCTCGGAAACCAGAAGAGTCTGAAAACCCTCTGATTTAAGCAAAAAAATAATGTATGTTCATTTACCAGGCTGAGTATCAAGTCAGAGGTTGCCCCCTAAATAATTACTGTCTAAAGTTCTTAACCCTCAATGAAAAAGAAATCTTACAGAAGAGATTAGCTGCAGAAGAATAGTACTCAGAGAAAGAAAGATAAAAAAAGAAAAAAAGACCAAAAAAAAAAAAAGGTTCCTTATGCTTTCTTTACAAAACCAACGTGCCTGCTAATAATGTGCCTAATTCAACAGGCTATGGAAATTACTTTTTTTTTTAATGGAAGATTTCATTTCAGCAAACTTCTCAGTTTTCTTATAGCCTATTTATTATATGTATTCAAGACTTTAAACTTTTGAAATTCCATTTGCATTAAATTAGCAGACAAGCAATTTGCTAAAACTTCACATAGCTCTTGCATCTTAGCATGGGTAGTGCCAAACTCAGGCACGTGTCCAAGATCACAGTCCTGACAGGTGATAAATACAGACTAGTCCAATACCATAAAGCACTTGAAATATCTCACAGAAAGCCAAGTAATAAATCACGTTAAGAAAATAATTCTCAGAACAACTGTGTCTAAGTGCAATCAATGTATACCATCAGAAATGCTGAGCACAGAAGTTTAAGGTAGATCTGAACTTCTAGCGTAGCCTGACCAAGTGCAGCACAGGCTGTTGGGCTGCAAGCTCTGGACCAGCACACTAGTGGAATACCTACTGCGTCTAATGATTCTCTTTGGCCTTGCAGTCATTCAGAACATCTCCAAAGGAAACTTGCGATAAAACTCTAGCCATGTCCTACTGGGAAGTTAGCTCTGCGCTATAATCTGTAAAGTAATGAGCAACACAAGCTGAGCAAAACCAGCAGGAGATGAAGGCCACTTTACCAAGGCAGACAATACCATGTATCCCCAGGACATAACAGAATTTTTACAGCAATGCATCCAAAAAAGTTTCTGCCTGGAGACTTGTGTATGAAAAGTGTTCTTTTACCTGCACAGATTTGATTACAACCATCTTGGCCAGGCAAACGGTTCAAGTGCTAAGATGGTACGTACAGGAAATAGATATCTCAATGCAACTATTCCACTGGAAAATGCTAAACAGTCTAAATTAGTTTTCAGATGAAAACAGCTGTGACTCACAGTTATTAAACAGGATAAATAATAACAGTAGAAATATTTATTAGGGCTTCTGGCAAGGGACTCTACAGGATACATTTAGAAATTGCATCATGCGGTCCACTTTGAAATTCTGCAAAAGTCTCGTTTGCAACTCTCGAAACAGATGTTCTATGCATATGAACCAGATTTCTTGATGTTTCCCCCTGTATACTGTTTTAATAACTAATCTAATTTTCTCCTCTTTTCACAATGGAATGAAAGACTACATCCAGACAAAACCTACTTGTTTTATTACTGTCCAACTTCCATTCTAGGCAAAGTCAAAGTGTACACTCTTGATCTTCTCATCCACTGAATCCGCCTATTCAATGCCCAAAATTCTTACCTGCCTTATCATTAGCATGTATCCCAGCTACATCCATAGGGATGCTGCTGAAGCTCTTTGAGAAAGGTACTTGGAATAAGTTATACCTCTCATTAAGCACATAATAATATTTCATTATTTAATAAGTTGATGAATGCATTATTCAACAGTACTGACAGCACAGTACAGAAGAGGGTCACTAAGACTACCTTAAAACCTGTAATGCCCATGAAAGAGGAGTCCACCTCAGCCATTTTTAGGGAGGGAGGAAACTTTACATATCTCCCAACATTTTATCCAGCATAAACCGGATTGAGAATAGCTCAGGACCCGTTACAACTTTCTGTGTACAGCGCAAGTCTGTAGCCCTGAGTTTTATTTTATTTGCTTCAGCTTTCATTAGAGCAATTGCTCTATAATGAAATTACCTAAACTTTCATAAGAAAGATCAGAATCAGGTCTTATTAAACACAATTATTAAATAAGAAAAGCTATAACAGTGTGAAGAGAAGAAATCTAGTCTGTTTAGAGTTTTAAAGTTGCATTCTGTAAGACAGTGTTCTGAGTGTACTCACATATTGGATTGATTGTAAAAATAAACACCCTATCCTTTTTCAAATATGTTATACCCAGAATTCACTCTAAATATCAAGTGGGTGATTTGACAGAAGTATTATACAATTTAAAGAGTAATCTAAACTGTAAAATAATTCTTAATATTTATGTAATCATATTTTAGCTTTCATATTGCATAGTATATCACCTCATATACAGCTTTAAACACCATGAAATTTTCTTTGTCCTATACATCAGAACTTCAGTTACCACGTGGAGCATTGTTTTCGCAGGACCTCAGTCTGGGCCATTTAAAACCCTCAGCATTTTGAATCCTAGAAGGATACTGTGATGCACAAAGTAGCATAACTAAGGGAGAAAAAAATAATAATGAATAAAGCCTACATCTCAAGCACTCCTATTTGGCAGGATTGCCTAGAGCACATTACTCAGGACTGCATCCAGGCGGGTCTTGAAAATCTCCAGAGAAGGGGACTCCACAACCTCCCTGGGCAGCCTGTGCCAGTGCTCTGTCACCCCCACCGTAAAGAAGTTTTTCCGTGTATTTGAACGGAACTTCCTGTGTTCTAACTTGTGCCCATTACCCCTCGTCCTGTCACTGGGAACCATTGAAAAGAGCCTGGCTCCATCCTCCTTCAACCCACCCTTTAGATACTTGTACGCCATAATAAGGTCTCCCCTCAGCCTTCTCTTCTCCAGGCTAAAGAGTCCCAGCTCTCTCAGCCTTTCCTCATAAGGGAGATGCTCCGAGCCCTTAATCATCTTAGTTGCCCTTCGCTGGACTCGCTCCAGCAGTTCCCTGTCCCTCTTGAACTAGGGGGCTCAAAACTGGACACAGTATTCCAGTTGTGGCCTCACCATAAGCTGTCCTATAACTAGCTAGTTAAATGTATCCTTCTGTAGCAATTTGTTTTGCAGATAGGAGGGTGGAAAAATCAATTTATAGTTAGCAGAAAGAGGAATTCAAACTCACTTTACTGGATTGCACAGTTGGATGGTTTTGGTTTTTAAGAAAACTGAAGTGGTTGCCTAGAGCAAGTATTCTTCTTTTATGTAGAAACAGTCTTATGATAGAGACAAATATTCTAGGTACCCTCCCCGAAGAGATGTGTGTATGACACAGTACAGACACCTCCTTGGAACAAAAGCATGCTTATAGCTGTAGATAATCTTTACCCTCCCTCACTACCTTTAAGCTATTCATCACATCAAGCAATGGAGCATCGCCATATTTTAGATATCATTTTTCTGTAGATTAAGTGTATCTTCTCTACATATACTTCTTTAGGCATTCAATAAAATCTGACAATTTTCAAGGTTAAACAAAGTCATTTTATATTCAGGGTCTCTCCATAAATATTATATTCAAACAGGGACACCAACACTATATCAATAGCACTAACTTTGACTATGGCAGATTTATAAATCTTCTCTCCCCTGTTCTTAGGAGAATTGTAGGGAGACATCTTTGGTTATGGTATAATAGATCTCAAAGGTTTGTTTTGTTTTGTTTTTGTTTGTTTGTTTTTTTTTTTGTTTGTTTTTTGTTTTTTTTTTTTTTTTTAAAGTATGTGTCCTTTTTTCCCCTCTTTTTCTCCAGGTAAAGCCTAAAGATAAGCAGATGAATAATCTAATTATTCATGTCTGCCTGATATTTGCCATCTAGGTTGTATCTGTCTGCTTAGAACAAGATCAGGATTCTGGAAAAACAAAATTGTTCCTGCAAAACATAGCAGTAATTGTGCTCTAAAAAGGTCACATTGCAATGCTGCATGCTGCTTCTGTGAATAAGATTGTTACAGATGTATGCATGATTAATTTGCCATTTTAAAGCATTTTTTTAATTGAAATATTAAAAGTGCCAGACAACTTTGAACAAATAAAGTGATAATCACTTCACTGAACTTAGATAAATTTTAACAAAAATATAAGTGACAAGGATTATCAAAATAATTGCTAATAGACTCCTATGATCAGAAATATTCCCATAGCTTCCCATCAAAGGAAGAAGGCACCATGACAACAGTCAAATTAACCGGCTCATCTCATATCAAATATATGTAAGGGTAAGGGGCAATTGTCTCAAACCTCACTATAGGATTATTAAAGGTAATTATATGGCCATAATTTTAAGACACATACATTCAGAAGAAATTTTTCTTTAGGCAGAATGTAAACAAAGAAGTCTCTATTATTTTTTTCTTTGAAAAAGTATTTCTGCGTGAAATCAAGGCATCCCACCATCATTATATCAATGATCCTGTAACCTATGCCACTCTGACTTGGGTTCCTCCAGGCAACACTGAGAAGCTTCAGTCTGGTACAAGGCTTTAGCTAAAGCACCAAATCCTGACACAAGTGAGGCAAGGAAGCACACGGACAACTCGCCTACCAGTTTTACCATTTTCCGGTAGGGCCACCACAGGATTAGCTGGGTGAAGCAATAGGAAAGTGGAACAGATGAAGGGACACATTCAATTCTACAGGTATGACCCTCTAGGGAAGCCCACTATTGGCAACTTCCAGTCCAAGAGAATCCACTCAATTGATAGCAAACTTCAGACCAGATCCCAAGCCTATCTTTGAAATTAAGATCTTAACAATTTTCCAGAATGAGGGTGGGGAAATACAATTCCCAGGTCCAATATATTTTTCAGATCACAAAAATATGCATCTCTGGAAGCCATATTACATACAACAGTCCTCACCCTGCTATCAAATAATACCACATATTTGCCTTGGAACGCTCAATGTGATGATGTTTGCTGCCCTTAAGCAAGCGGCATTGCACAACGGCCACCTGAACAGGGAGCTGATGCACACCATTAATACTTCACAATCTCATCTGCTTTTCACTCCCATCATCAGCACCTCTTGACACAAACCTTCTAGCTGAACAGGAAGACCAAAGCCCGTTCCAAAGCAGATCTACATTTCCTGGCATGTTAGTGCTCCCTATTTTTATGCAAAGTCACAGCATAATCTTAAATGCAGTCGATACAACTATCAGCCGGTAGTGGAACTAACTTTGTTTAGAATACTTGATTCAGAAAACTCGTAATTACTGTCTCACAAACTAGCACGGATCCAGTTCACAACCAGCCACAGGGTACTTTTGCATTAGACTGACTGAATTTTAATCTTTTGTTTATGGCCTATCACTCTCCAGCTTTTGCATAGTGACTGACAGAATTTGCTGTACAATTAGCTAGGCGTTTTTAGTTCTAGGTACTTTTTCTATTCATATCTTTCGGAAGTCGGTATCGTAATGGAAATCTCCAACATCAAAGATAAAGCGGCTTTAGATGGTGAAATTCTTGCAATTAAGAGAAAATTGGACGTATCCATAACATTAGCTTTTGCTTAATTGCTAAGCATTCTTTTTTGTCCATGGCAGGAAGGCTCATCTAGATGCAAATGTTCCTCCAGAGAACCAGAATGATTATTTTTATGACTGTTTTTGTAATTAATGCATCATTAGTTATGGGGTTTTTTCTTTGGGTTTTTTTTTCTGTTTTGCATCTCTCAGATTAAGAGCAAAAGCAGCACTGTAATCCTAATTCCTTATGAAAAAGGAAGCATGTACAAAAGATGTTTTTCTCTGTTGGTTGGGGGTGGGTGGGTTTTTTTGTTATTTGTTTGGTGTTTTTTTGTTGTTTTGTTGTTTTTTTTTGTTTTTGTTTTTGTTTTTTTAAAAACCTGCAGTGACGACTGAGAAACATATCTTTACCTGGGTTCACATTTCGGTTTGTTACTGGCCTGTGAAGCAAGTCATTGTCCTCAGCCACCGCATTGCTCCCTGACATGTTACAGCTACAATATGTCAGATTTTGTCAAACCTTTGAAGTGACAGTTTTGGTATGAGGTCATTCCTTGTAGGAACAAGGCTTGAGCTCACAGCTTTGAAATATGTTGACTGTGTAGTTTCTATAATAGCTTGATACAAATATGCTGAGCTTAACTTTGCTTATTTAATGAGATTGTGAAGAGAATGCCTCGCGTTTCCGGCAAGGATATTTTTTATTGCCAAAGTGGGAAAGAAAAAAAATGATGATTCAAAATGCAAAGGTTTATTTTAATTAGAGTAACACAGCATGCACTACAATAAAAACAGACTATAGTTGGCATATATAAAGAGTCAAATAAGGCAATTAAGTATTTGGGAAGTACGATAAAAGTAAAGAAACATGAGTCTGCGGGCTCTTTGACTTTCAAGAACTTGTACTATTCAAGCCATACAGATTCTATACATTTTAGTCTCAAACTGTATTTAGCAAGGGCTACAAAAGTAACTGTAATGATTCCATTTGTTTCCTATCAGGACACTGAAACGCTCCAATTAGTAAAGGAAAACATTTCTAGGCCATAGCAGTAAAAAAAAAAAACCCACAAACATAATCAGCATCAGTACTATTAGGTTCTTTGCCCTTTTCAATTAATGGTATTACAACTATTAGAGTTATACTTGGCACTTAAGTACAATTTAACTAAACTTCACAGGACGAGGACAAAAGCTACAGAGAGGAAAAAACAAAACTGTAGACTTATCGCTGCCCTTCCCTCAGCCAGAGTGACCATAAAAGCCCTGTTGTACCTCTCTACATGCAAAAGAGATCAGATTTGTCCAAGCCATCCCAGAGGCGATGCGCTGTGGCAACCATTACTGCTTCACAGCTGGATACTAGCTGCAGATGGTTTCATAAACCGCTTCCATTGGGTCTGTATGATGACATTTGTCTTCACTCTTGAGTCCCAGCCTCAGAAGTTACTTAACTGCTATCAACTCTTAACAACATCTGGGTTTCTGAGGACTGAGTTCACACAAAAAACCGACAGAAATCTGCTGCAGGAAGGCTATATGCAGCAGTGGGGGAACACTGATGCCTTCAAGCTCTCCCAACCATTTTGTCACCCTGCAAAACCACCTAGGACTCACCAGCTGGTTCACATTTCCAGAGTTCCCGACATACCAAACACACACAGGACTGAGTTGCAAAATACGCCAATAAGAAAATGGCATGCTGAGTACCCCTCAATGTCTCCAATATCTGGAGTTTGGTGTGGTTTTCTTTTTTTTTTTCTTAGAAGGATCTTCTCCATTACAGCTGCTGCTTAAGCAGACGAGATGAAAATTCTAAGTAGAATTTTATATAGATGTTTTCTCGTTGTATCAGACATTTATTATTATTAAAATAAAAAGCACTTGTCATCTCTGACTTTTTGCTTCAGGTTTGCCATAACATTCATTTCTTTTAAAGAAAAAATGCTGACTGTCAATTGTGTGACAGGCCCTGTCATAATTCTGACATTCTTTGCAAATATCGAAAGAACTACAGTAAGAGGTGTAAATTACCTAAGTGAAGCCACATGTAAAATAGTAATAAGCCCTTTGGTGATGTCTGTTCAAGATGTTTACAAGCAGCGTTCTGCGTTCGCACAACATTGTACCTCCTAACCTTTACGCACTACTCCAAACCACTGAGTCAGGCAGATCTGATTCACACTATACCTTTTTCCTCAATGCTCTCCAGCTGAGCTCAAGTGATAGGGCAACAGCAGAATTTCTCATCAAGTCCCCAGTCCTGCTGCAGTCATTTAGGAGAGGAAAGGCAAAAAGAAAGGAAGTGGCTTGCTACAAGGAGCAAGTTCAGCTACTCCATGATGAAAAGTTCGAATTACCTCAGAGCCACTGGGGCATCCAACTTCACAGGATGTTTCACAAGAACTATGAAAATTAAATTGATATGATGTAAAGGAGATTCAAGCACATTAACATTTAGTCAAATTATGTCTTCAGCAAAAGTAAAACCAGGGAAAATTGCTTTTCAGTGTAAAAAAAAAAAAGTTAAAACAATTAATTGGCACCTAAAAGAAATAGTGTACCTTATCCGTATTTGCCTCCTCTCTCCCCAAACAGTGTTTTACTACTCCTAAGTTTTCAAATTAAATGTAGATTTGTGACAATGAAAAGTTGCCTCTGGAATGAAAGCTGTAATTAACTCTAGCATTAACCTATGCAGACAGGAAGAACAACTAATAGACCAGCTTTAATAATCACAACACTCATCTCTTCAACAAATAGAAATTAATTCTTTGCATATCAATCTAGGAAGTATTTTTCTTCAACAAAAATTAGCACTTTATCTATTAGAATAAGTTCTGCCATTTTCATAAAGTTTCATATTAAGAAACATGGATCAATGGTCCAACACCCAAATATTTCACACTGCCTTCAATAAGGACAAGAGGCTCAAACTGACTTACTGAAATTGAAATACAGCCCTATATTTCTGTTATTTGTATATTTTAATGCTTCGTATGATGCCAAAACAGCATTGGAGATCCTTAACTGCTATAAAAAAAAAAAAACACAACACATTTGAAATACCCCACTATAGTTCTCTGCATAAGTTGTACTATATACAGAGCTAAACCACCATGTCAGCATTTTAGGCAATGCAAAATCCAGTAAAGATATCGTTGCTTTATATATTTAAAATATTTGTTACTTCCAGGACTAGTATAATGAGAAAAGTGTTTTTAACAATAATGTAAAACAGCTACCGATCACCATTTCAGACATAAGTGTTTGGCTTTCCCCTTTACAGTATCACCTTCGCTTACATTTCTGGAACAGATGGTACAAACTGGTCTTTTCTTACGAGTTCCTCCCACTCACTTCTTGCCATTCTCTGGTAGTAATCACATGAAAAAATCTTAATAAAGCCTTTACTGGCAGCAAAGGTTGCTTTATTGAGAGACTAAGACCACTCATCAAACCAAGCACCACATCAAAGAAATCGCTTGTAGCTTAAGTTCGCCATTTTTGCATTTATAAGCAAGAAAATGACTGTAATTCACAGTAAGCTGTGTATCAGGTTGACATTTCATTGATGCCATTTTCCCCGTCTGACAAAACACTGTATTTTAAAGTTTCTCAAAGAATAACATGCCTATATTGAAAATAAAACATTCAGAAATAAAACGTGATGAGAAGCCCAGGACTTGGACTACCTTTTTGTGTCCTGAGCTCTGCTGCAGGCCAAAGGCTTTCAGGTTCCAACTTTGTGCCAGCCTGCAGACTCTGGCGCCTAAGCTCCATCGCTTCCTGGGCTGCTGCTCGTCAGATGCACCATCCCAAACCAAAATCATTTCAAAGTGCTCCATTCTCAGTGCAGACCAGCAAGAAAGCAGATTTAGACTCACTGAAATTCTCTATGAAATGGAAAGTAGATCTCTAACAGAATTGCACACAATTTTTTCTGTCTTTATGGAAATAAATAAGAACAACAAAACAGGATTCTTAACTGCACTGTCTCTAGCAGGGATTCGAGGCTCCAGAGCAATACGCCTTCTTTAGGGTTTTGTAAAATGTGATTGATATCAGGCACTTTTAAAAGCAGTCCCAGAGATACGACAAAAAGGAAGGAAACGTTCCTGGACTTTTTGCAGTCTAGCAAATAGGCAAAAGCTAGACAGAGCAACAACCCAACCAAACCATGACAAGTTCCTTTCTCCCCATCCCTGTCAGGTCCCTAGAGCTCGCGCAGAAGTTGATGCGGGACACCTGCACCCTCAGACGCACAAGGCTGACGTACATCTGGCCTGCGAGTACCAGCAGGGCACAGATTACACAAGCATTACGTGTAAAAAGTACATACCCAGTGCCATCAATTAACAAGTTTAAATGTAATTACACTCAGTATAATAAATGCATTTGAGTCTGGAAAGATCTAGCTTTCCTGTTTTAAATGGGAATGAATAAGATACCACAACACAAAACCACATCTTGAATTACAGGCACTAGTAGCAATAATAATTAGCTGAAAATTAAAATAAATTGAACACTGCATTGTTCCAATCCATTTATCTAATTTGATCAAGGTATCATTAACTAATTAAGTAGCAATGCTATAATGTACAGCTTATTCAACCACAAGGTCATACAAAGGCCACGCTATCAGTCTCCTTGCAACAGAAAACATGGTTAAGGAAGAATCACAGAATCACAGAATTATCAGAGTTGGAAGGGACCTCTAGAGATCATCTAGTCCAACTCTCCTGCTAAAGCAGGATTGCCTAGAGCACATTACTCAGGACTGCATCCAGGCGGGTCTTGAAAATCTCCAGGGAAGGGGACTCCACAACCTCCCTGGGCAGCCTGTTCCAGTGCTCTGTCACCCTCACCGTAAAGAACTGTTTCCGTGTATTTGAACGGAACTTCCTGTGTTCTAACTTGTGCCCATTGCCCCTCGTCCTGTCACTTGGAACCAATGAAAAGAGCCTGGCTCCATCCTTCTTCAACCCACCCTTTAGATACTTGTACGCCATAATAAGGTCTCCCCTCAGCCTTCTCTTCTCCAGGCTAAAGAGTCCCAGCTCTCTCAGCCTTTCCTCATAAGGGAGGTGCTCCAAGCCCTTAATCATCTTAGTTGCCCTTCGCTGGACTCGCTCCAGCAGTTCCCTGTCCCTCTTGAACTGGGGAGCCCAAAACTGGACACAGTATTCCAGTTGTGGCCTCACCAGTGCCGAGTAGAGGGGGAGAATGACCTCCCTCGACCTACTGGCCACACTCTTCCCTATGCAGCCCAGGATTCCATTGGCCTTTTTGGCGACAAGGGCACATTGCTGGGCCATGGATAATTTACTGTCTACCACAACCCCCAGATCCTTCTCCTCCAAGCTATCTCCCAGCAGGTCAGCCCCTAACCTGTACTGGTGCCTAGCATTCTTCCTCCCCAGGTGCAGGACCTTGCACTTGCTTTTGTTGAACCTCATTAGGTTCTTCTCTGCCCAGCTCTCCAGCCTGTCCAGGTCACGCTGGATGGCAGCACGGCCCTCTGGGGTGTCAGCCACCCCACCCAGTTTGGTATCATCAGCAAACTTGCTGAGGATACACTCTGTCCCCTCATCCAGGTCATTAATGAATATATTAAACAAAATAGGACCAAGTATTGACCCCTGGGGGACACCACTGGTTACAGGCCTCCAACTAGACTCTGTGCCGCTGATCACAACCCTCTGAGTCCTGTCCCGCAGCCAACTCTCAATCCACCTCACTGTCACCTCATCTAGCCCATACTTCCTCAGCTTCCTAATGAGGATGTCATGGGAGACAGTGTCAAAAGCCTTGCTAAAGTCAAGGTAGATGACATCCACGACTTTCCCCTCATCCAGCCAACCAGTTATAACATCATAGAAAGCTATCAGATTGGTCAAGCACGATTTACCCTTGGTAAGGGGGTAAGGTAAGACTATCTTTAGAAGGGTTTAAATAAAAGTCACATAACTGCACATTTACCAAGCGCCTTTGGAATCGACCAGTCAGTTTTTTTAATGCCAATTCTTATTTAGAGGTATGAAACTGCATAATAATGCTTTTATACTCTCTAACTAGCTTTTCTCATAAAAGAGGTCTTTTCAGTGCAGCACACCAGTGATCTTGGCACCCTTATTCCCGAATGTCAAACCCAGTACTTGAGGAGGGGGAAGGCTATGGAAACTCACCTATAAGCTACAAGCGATTCAGAGCCATGAGCTGGCAGAAGTGAATTCAGAATCTTTCCACAGACCTCGAGGTCAGCAGAGATAGGGGAGGCTGGGCTATTTCCCGTATTTACATTTCAGCAAAGATGGATGTGAAAAGTTACTGCCTTTTTTATGTAATTACCCAAAATGAACGATTGCCTGAAACTAAAGGAAACACACGTTAATTATATTACTGAACATTACATTAGGTTTTGTGCAAAGCAACCCACTAAACAGAAATTTGTAGTCGTCCAAACAACACAGATCACACTGATTTGCAGTAAGCACTGAACCTGGAAACTCTCTCCTCTCCTTTTGGCTGCTATTTAGCCAACAAGCAGGCTCCAGCTTTACCCCACTAGAATCCTTCACTCCTCTCTCCCCCAGCCCATCACAGACAGCAGCTGGAACTGACTCGAGATCAAGAAAAATTTCAGAAGTGCCATGAACTAGTGTGAGCTAACACACCGCTAATGTGTTAGGTAAACCTCAAAAAGAACTAAGTGATGTTCAGAGGCAACTGGATTAAGAGATCCAAGTTCCATGTGAACTCACAGTCAAAAAAATATAAATTTCCCTCCTTTTTTTTTTTTATTTTTTAAATCTAAAGCACACAAGAAAGTCTGACTATTTCATAAGAGGTGACTGATGAGGTATCCCTACTTCTCAGCATTGATTTGGCTTCTCCTCTTCCATTTTTTTTATTGGGTTTTGGGGTTGGTGTCTTTTGTTTGGAGTTTTGGTTGATTTTTGGTTGTATTTTAGTTGTGGGTTGGGTTTTGTTTTTTTTTTTTTTTTTTTTTTGTTGTTGTTTTTTTTTTTTGGGGGGGGGTGTATTTTGTTTTGGGGGAGGGGTTTGTTTGCTTTTTTGGGGGTTTCTTAAATGCCATGTTGAAAAGGGCTCAGTGAATGACGCAGTTCCACTAAAACATACATTGTAAAAGCAATTCCAGGAAATATAAACTTAAGGAATGAAAGTAGTATAGGCCCTATGACAAGTAAATTGAATGACTGTGGGGTATAGTTCAATTTTACATCAAGAAAAATTCTGTTATACAGCTGAAAAACTCATTTCATTCCCCATAGCCTAAAAATATTTTTTTTTTTATGTTTGAGAAAATTGTAATTGCAAAAGTATAAAACCACATCTATCTTGTCATTTACTTGATTCTGGTGCAGGCATAATATTATCACGTAAACCCCTACTATACCCCGAAGAGCTTCCTGGGAGAGCTGGGATTGCTATCCCTCCTCCTAATGCCAAGATAGTTTTATTTCACTCTTTTTTCATTGAGACAACTTGGGAAAGAAGGTCTTTCTCTTTGCCTAAAGGACTGGCAAACAATAGCTTATGTATTTGTGATTACCATCCCCTTTTATTAATGCCATTAGGTATTTTAACTTGTGAGAGCTTTAAAGCTAGAGAGACCATCACTAAATACAGACCATCTTTGTTGAGGAGTGCGATCATCGGTTGGACTAGACAGGAGGACTACCTCCCTCCTTTCTGCTCCAAGATCTAAAGCAACATTCTTAGAAACCTCTCCTTTACCAGCTCCAAATCCCTAGAAGAATACAAACTCAAGAAGGACAAGAAGAGGTTGTTGGAAAAATCAACTCCCCTCCAACAATGGACTTAATGTTTACTTCCCCTAGCCTTGTAGTTAGCTATTTTTTTGTTATGAAATGAGAGAAGTAAGGAATTATGAACTGTGTCTCGAGAGAGGACAAAAGCCAAAGTAGACAATCCAAACCCAAGGATAAAATTTAACTGAGTCTTAGTCAGAAGCCAGCCACTGCAACCACTCAATAAAAAGCTATATAAATGGTATGTCAGATAAGAGAGACCACAGTGAAGTGACAGCAACTACTTTTTATATAAAGCAGTGGATATGGAATTGCCTCATTTTAGAGGCAGATCTAAATGCAGATAATTACTACCAACAGTGAAACCTGGAGATAATAAATAAATGCTCCAGTCTAGAAAAGCACCAAGTACCCAGCAGCCGTTTCTTTGCCTAAAGGCAAGTAGTCGTATTTTAAAATCTCATTGGAATCACTAAGCCAAGAAGTGAAGAAAGCCAGGAACGGTGGATGTGGAGAATTATTTAATATTCAAATCGAAACACTTTTTCTTTCCATTATCAGTAACTACAGCCCTGAAAGCAGTTAGTTGGTGTTTCTGCTCTTAATATGAAATATTTGCAGCCCCGTAAAATTAGCGTTGTGTCTTTGAGTCACAACAAACACAAAGTAAAATAAATGATCCCGATTTCCCCAGAATAATGAAATAAAAAGAAAACAACCAACTTTGTACAACTTTAAACAATGATCTGTTTCACCTCTGTGACTCTGCTCTTTATGTTAGCATCCTACCCTGAATACAAATCAAGATTATCACTCAGATTTTAATCAGGAAATTAATTAGTAAGACATGAGAAAGTGAATGAAAGAAGGAAAAACCATCTTATTGTGCATTAGACTTTTTAAACCTGACAATTGCACTTTATGATTTCATTTCCATAGTAATACAAAATATCCACTTAGCTGATTGAATCATTTTGCAGAAAAATAATTAATTCCTTAACAAAATAACTCTAGTGCAGTGATGTATAAAGTGTTTAACAAAGGCGCTTTGCTTTTTATTTTCCGGGAGTTTTAGGGTTTTTGTGGGTTTTTTTTGTGTTTTTTTTTTTTTTTGGTTGGTTGGTTTTAAAATGAAAACTTGATTAGGAATGACTTTGGAATACAAAGGTGAGAGACTGATTGCCATGTTTGTATTGATCAGCTTGAAAACTAGAGAGGATACATTTTCAGGTTTCATACCAGAAAACAAGCTGGTAGCTCATTTAGAATGCCGCTTTAAAATTTGTATAAGTGTCGTACATTTGTGTTGATTTAAATGACAGTGTTCTTCATTACCAAAAAAGTATTTTCATCATCCTTTGCTCTTGTTTGGAGCAGAATTTGTGATTTTTAATGACCTGCTGAAAATTAATGACTTGGTTATTGTTTTTCTTACACTTACTTTGCAGTCTCTTGGGTCAACTCACTCTTTTTTTTTTTTTTTTTTTTTAATGATTTGTAGATTTACATAAGGAAGTTCAATGAATAGCAAATTACATGGAACACATTTCGCCCTGTCTTTCATGGGCAATAAGATCTTCCCCTAAGAGGAAGACAGGAGGTATCACTACTGTGATCCATGATGCAGTTCTTTTCAATACATGATTTTTGTCATGGCTCACTACCAGCACTACATTTACTGCCATAATTAGTCTTTAATTTACATTTTGACGTCTTAAGAATGAATTAACTTATCCTTTTATTCAAAGGGCTAGTTCATGGCTTGAGGTCCTCAGGAGGTAAAAAGCTTAATCAAGAGGCCAGTGAAGTCTTTGTGCCTTTTCCTTGCATAAACATGATTTTCAGAGTTTTTACAAGCATCTAAATGTAGGACTGGATCTTGTTTGCAGAATAATTAATGGAAAGATTTTCCCCAGTGGGAATATTTAACTACAAGTAAACTGGATGCTTCATCACAAAAAATGTTTAAGAATAGAGTTTATATCACAGAGATTACACACTCTGCCACAAGTTTAAATAGGAACTTTAAGTTAAACACATTTTGCCATTATTCATTTAATCAAGTTAAACATCAAACAGCAATTGGAAATTTTAAACAGTAATAAAATTTGACCCTCATAGATTATTTGAAACTAAAACCAAACCAATTTGATGTTCACTGGAGTGGTGATGTCCTTCACCACTGTGAAGAAGCTGAAAACCCTACCTTACCATCTTGTTTATGATATGTAACATGCCACAGTTTGCACAAAACTTTTCTTTTCTACCAGACAAACATGACAGCATTTAGGCTCTGGCAAGGCCAAAACAACTTAGTCAACTAGTTTCCGTAGGCTGCATTCACTTCTGAGCTGGGAACACTGCCACTGATTGGTTACATTCCACAAAACACAGTTATTATGAAGCTTTTATTTTAATTAGTAAAGTTTCATAACAAGAACCACTCAGTCATTTTTCTGGATTGATTAGCTCAGTTTTAGTGAATGATTTTTTTTTGTTACTCTGCTCTTCTATTCTTCATTAATAAAGCAATAAATAAATACCATAGGTATTGAATGACAGTTGAAAAGCAGATTTGTGATAATGCATCCTTATTGGCTCCAATGAATAACAAGAATATGGTTTATCTATTGCTGCTATTTCTTCCAGTATTTCTATGCCCATTTTCCCAACGAAAAGCAGACTTGATACTTGAAATAAATATGATTTGTTTATCACTTTGCTCTTGAAGGTAATTTTTACAGAACAATAATAGTGTCAAAATGAAGTTTGATTATATTGTTAAAAAAAAATTTCCAGCTTCCTGCTTACATTTGGGACTCGGATTAAAATTATCTCAATAGCCCTCATACAATGTCAAATAAAGAAAGTACTGCTGCAACTAAATAGTTCCCTTTTTATAAATCTAAGAATAGAATTAGGTTTTTCAGGGCAATTTCACCCTGAGAGATCATAAACTGTTAATTAGCCATCACCAACATCATCCTCTTGCTTTTTTCAGGACTTTATTTCCCAGAACTCAGTTCCCTTCCTCAAATGTTTAACTTCTGTTGGAGCACAGCCAAGTTAAAAGCCCACAAACAAAGAGTGTGTGTGGTTGACTGAATTCAGCTGCTCAAATGACGCAGACTGGGTAGGACCTGTATCTGTTATTTAGCATTCTCTTAATTTTTCCAGAGATCATCTGCAAATGCAAGTAATGATTAAATACTAGTTTTACTAGTGCTCAAAACCACCAAGACCAACTTTTTCTGGAATCTAGAACTATTCAAGTAGAATCATCACTTCCTATTTAAAATTACATTTTGAGATTACCATAAACTGCTACTTATTCATATAACACAAGCCCAGTTAATTGGGCATCATTTATTCTTCTGTTTATTTAAATTGCGTTACAGTCAGTGTTAAAAATCCCTTATGTCTATGCTTTATCTTATGTTAATAGTATTTTTAATCAATTAACACAACTTGAAATTGAGTGAGAATATCCTATAAAGTTAGTTTGATACTATTGTCTGTCAATCAAAAAGTCACTTTAATTGTCTCAGATCTATATCCTTCTTAACTGTGTTCATCAAGGACCCCGTTAGACAGCTCGTTATTTCCACAGCCATACTGGCCGATTCTAGTATTCGGGGAAATACTGTTTATCCTTGCAAATACACAGTTAGATGCCAAACTTTTGGTGGTTACTGTCGTAAGTCTGTCATCATCAGCCCTGGGCAAAAAGATTCTGATAGCTCTGATAAACACTCTAATAGATTTGTAATACAATTTTCTTTAAGTTGCACTGACATCTCTCTATTGACCACACCTACTTCTGAAATATGTTTTCCAGTTTCACCATATACAACATATAAGTACAGATACTAAATGGAAGTTCAGCTTCTAGTAATGAGAACATCAAAGATTGAAACCAACTCTTGTCTTCTGAACACAAGTCACAAGTGTACTTTTTCCCCAAGTCTTTTTGTTTTAGAGAAATAAAAAGCCGGCACCCAAAGTAACTCCTTTTTCAATGTGCAATCACAGAGCTGTGAAGGGTCTTTGGCCACCAGACTGTTTGTATTAGATTAATCATTCTGGGCTCAGAATCCAATCACTCCAAAGGCTCCATATCTGCAGTGTCATGTGTAAAATTCAGTTGTCCATGAAAATGAAAAACATCCAAAACTGGCATCAGAAAATCCTCTGCCATGATCTGCCTTTCAAGCAGGATCCAGATTTGGATGCATTTAGGAAGGAAATTGCACTCTTAAATAATTAAGCTTACCCCTCCCTCTCCCAGCAGGCTGAAGACAGTACGCAGAGATTATACAAAACCATATTTACAAGTTTTACTTCACGTCAGCCTTTAAAAAGAAAAATGCTGCAATTTGACAACGACTACTGTTTTCAGGTGATTAGCCTCAAAGCATAAAATAACTCTCCTGCATCCACCCCCCATGAGTTATACTGCACTCACAGTCTGTTCTGCCCATGCCTGAAATGGCATTTTATGACTCAGTTGCGGAACAAAGACCAGCTGATGCCAATTCAGGTAGGATGAACATTACAGTATATCTCCTGATTTATACGCACAGCCTGTTGAGCTGGAAGGGACCTATTGCTCAGCATATGCTCCATCCAACCACATCACACTGCACATAATTTTGTAAAGTCTTTATAGTTTCAGGTTTATACATAAAGCTCACCAGAAACTCTTAGTTTAATTCAAATCTTCAAACCTGATCTTAAAAAATATATATATATATATATCAAACTGAAATAGTAAGAAAGCTTATTGCAGCCCCCCTGCACACGTATAGGAGGGCCATAAGGCATAAATAAGCTCCTACCTTCAACCTAGGAAAATTAGTCAGCTCTTCATATAGACCCCAACATTAGCTGGAAAGCCTACCATACAAAGACGTATCCAATACTCCAGTTCTCTGTGAGCGAGCAACCATCCTTTCATCCCTTCCTTTGGCATTAAACCCCATAGCAACCCTGCTGAGAAGATCCCCCATTGCTCTACTATCTAGAGACACCCAGCAGGGAAATGAGCCCTGTCCAAGACACACTAAGCCTCTTCAAAAAGGAAGACACTGGCACCAGACCAGCAGAAACATTACCTGGATTAAAATACTTCTATTGAATACATTTATTGCTAGGTATAGTGAGAACAGGGGTTGATTTCAAAGACCCATCTTTGCCTAAACACAATGAAGCCCCCATAGGGTGCTCCTCTACTGTGCTAGTCTGGGGCAGCAACAGCATGAGCCAAGAGAACTGGCTTAAGCAAGAGCAGATGGTCAATCAGTGCCAGCCTCCACCAGGAGCACGGATGAAAACTGTTCTGTGCTATATCACTGTCCTGTGCAAGTTAGGCTGAGTCATCCCAACTGAGACCAAGACGTGGCCAAGGAGGTCATTGCTTTGCTCAGGTACAAGCCGAGGAACAACAAGCTTTTATGTAATCTTCCAAATGATGCTATGCCTTTCAGTTCTTGTCATTACCATGTTACCTGCGCGCTTACTGCATTGTTTCGAGTGGCACTGGAATTCCCAGTACCGGGACAGCAACCCAGAGAAAGCTACGGCACATCAAAAGCAGAGAAATAACGTAAAGGATCGCGATTTTATTAGAAACCAGCTGTTCTGAGAAACATCAGCAGCTTACCCTAAATATCTATGCTTTGAAATCATTAAGTGTTTGTTAAGGAAGCAAAGTATTCTGTCAGAAAAGTACCCTTCTCTATGCTTCTAGTAGAATTCATGAGCAGTCTTTCTGCCTTAACACATCACTGCAGGAGCACAAACCAGCATATAGTAACCAAGCAATAACAAATTTCTCAATACCACATACACGCCCAATGTATCTAGTCCACAGCTTGAGAGAGACATCATGTAGTTTCTTCTCTTCAGAGTTTAAGACTCTTTCTAGCAGACTCATCTTTTTCTGGCCATAAAAACACTACTCCCCCTACCTCTGCAACAGAGATCATAAAACATAAAGAAGAAAAAGTAGAGCGAGATAAGAATGCAAGAAATACATCTCTTCTGAGTAGCACCAAGTCGGGCATCCAAAACCAAGGCTCACTGGTAGTAAAGCAAGGCAATGACCAGGCAGAAATTCAGGATAAGCTTTACGGACCATGATAAAATACCAGTGTAATAAAAAGACAAAAGCTTGTGTTTATGGAGGCCTACCCCATTCCCTCCTTCTTATAAAGAGGACAAAAGAATTGCCTATGTGAAACTACCAAAGCCATCTGCATAGCCAAGTTATACTGCAAAAGATTATGCCAAAAAATTAGCTCTAGGCTGAAGATCAATAAGTGAATGGGCATGGCTAATGACTGAATAAATAATACTGAAAAGCTTGGAAGGAAATTTGGACTAGGGCTCAAAATTTCTGTTTTATTGGTTACGTACCTGTAAGGTTATGATAAGCATCTCAGTGGTAGAGGCAGGTTTTTACAGAAACTAAATACCCAAAATGTTTAGACAAAAAATACAGTCTTTTTAATGAACCCAGATCACAGTCGTTTAAAAACAATTAGAAATTATTTTAGAAGACTGGTGCAATTGTAAATTCAATTTAGATTTAGAAAGTGTGGCATTTCAACCAGCTTATTCACAATTAATGAATACAACAACATAGCTACTGAAAGTCAAGTCTCAATAGTAAAAAAGAAGTGTGAAAGATATTAGTGAATCACACAGCATTAGAAACGTTTTACCAGGAATGAGAGTTTTGACAGTGGTTCTACCTCTGGATTTTTAAAAGGTACTTTTCTAGTCGCCCAGTAAAGAGGGACCTAGCACACTACAAGTTAGCCAACAAGGTCTACACACAAAAAATGCTTTAGCCCTATTACTCATGAAGATACTGCATCTCCAAAACTAGATCCTCAAAACCTTGCTCAGGCAGAGGTTCCTCCATTTCTAAGCCCACAGTCGCTGCCACAGGTCTGCTCCTTACTGCGGCCAGCTTTGACACCTCCAAGCAGTCCCTGCCCCAGCTGTGGCCCAATTACACTTACAGACATGGGAAACCTCAGCTGACCATGCTCCTCAGGACCCCTTGCTGAGGAAGTCTGTGTGCCCACAGGATGAGGACTGACACAAAGACAGCAGTATGCAGGCAGGAGGGAGAAGCACAAAAAACCCCAAACAAACAGCTTATCACACTCACAACAAGTACTGCAATTCCCGCCCTGAAAGCAACCTGGTGACTTAAGGAAATAAAACACGGGATCATAAGAATAGCCAAGTAAAAAAAGCTGGCAACGGCCACCTCATTGTTCTAAAGAGTGGGTCTAAACCACATGAGGACTACAGTCCGGCTTCCCAAGTGTTGCTGCTGACTGAGACCAGAGGAATTCCCGTCCCCCAATTCAGAGAGGATGAAGAAATTTGGATTTGTATCTGCCTATTTCTAGGCTGACTTTGGGGAAGGAGCGTTTCACTCTGCAGCAAGTTTCCTTCCCCTGGAACACTTAATTTGCTTTTAAAGCGTCAGAGGATTTGGCGGGTTTTCCAAATGCTGTGAGGAAAAAAAAAAAAAGCATCAACTGAATTATTAAGTACGTTGAAACAATTTCTCCCCACATCAAGGCTAATGAAGAGATTCCCTACAAATCCTTGTGGAGATTTAGTGGTGAAGAGAGCAGAGAGCTTTCTGACACATCACAAATTTTCAGATTAGAATTAAAAAAAAAATATATATATTCAGAAAAGGAAATAAAATTAAGTAAAATTAAAGTCAGATTAAAATGGAAGCCTTCTCCTTCAACAATTAAACTTGTATCACCAATCACAGAGTAAACTGCAATTGCAATTAATATTTCATATGGTACTCAATGATGTAGCCAAATATTAGCTGCCAGAATCTTGGAAAACACTGCTTTTCTGCCAAGCTTTACTTTTGTTTTACAAAACTATGAATAAATATTGTAGAAGGATATACAGAATGGCTGTTTGGTAATATCTTTTTTCTTGGTAGACTTCAGTATCATTAGACTTTTTAAATGGTATAGCTGGTATGCACAAAAAAAATATGCAATTTTGAACAGAAGAGTCAGACAATGGTTGAATAATTACTCAATTTTTCTATTGAGCTTCGTTGTATAATCTTTTTAAGAGATCCAATTTAAATATTTTCTTCCAGTTATTTTTCTAGTCATAAAACTCTTTACTAATTACATAAATATACATGTATATTTAAAAGATTTAAAATTATAGAAACACCAGAATAATTTGTCAGAAAAATATATATTGTTAGAGACCTAAAAAGCAGCTATGAGAACATTTCCATTCTTGCTCTGCCTGCTAAGAGACAGCAAGATACAGAAGACCAGGAAGAAAATAATAGGTGGACTCACCTGCAAGTCTATAAAGACAGGTTATTAGACTGTCACAAATGTGATTGCAAGAAGGGCAGCGAAAAGAGACAATAGCTGATTTAGACTGCTAGAAGATAAATCACGGATACGATACTGTGGTTCAGACTTTGGTTAGCATATCATGATTTTTATCTTTTTCATTTGCAGATATTTGCTTGTTGATATTACAGCTGCAACTATAATAAAACAGAGCAGCTGAGAGCTATTACCCTCTGTATCCATCTTCATTTTGTCATGAAGGCTCATATATTCACACAATCTAGAGTTAAAGGCACTGTTAGAATGCTCCAATAAAACTAGATCTCCTCTTTATATATCAAAAGCAATTAATTTTTCTTGCATACATCTCTGTACTGAGCCTATATCTCGATTTGTCCAAAGGGAGGATAGGAGCTAGGTAAAGCAGCCTTCCCTTGGATGAGACAATATAGGGTGGAAGTCTCTTCACCAGTTCCTCCATAACCATGAAGCAATGCACAACTTCCAATGAGAAACAACGGATAAGCATTACCAGAGCCTTAATCCTGCTGAACCAGAGGGCAGCTGCCCCAGATGATGTAAGAAACTGCATGGCAATAACTATAGAAGCAACACGATGGCTAAAGAGTTAAACAATGAATAACTACTTTTTGTATTTTTCCTGTTGAACCTTGTATAATCTTCAATTAAACATCAAAACTTTGATCCAATTTACAATGCTGAGAAAACTAAGGAGAGGAGGGTTGTTCTAGTCCCTGGGCCCGGGACCAGCCTTAAGGTCCCAAACAGTACTGGCACAGAAAGATCACTGGTCTTTCTATGGAAAACCCTTTTCCTATTAACTACTAGTTACCTCCCAACCACCTGGTGAAGCATCTATGCAGCTTCACACCTGATAGTTTATAAACTAACACCAGTAATCTTGCTTTCAAAGCATGAGCTCAATGCCAACAGTCCATCAGAGACTTCATCACCTCTGTTCTACTTTAAGGTAGAATAGCCAAAGAGACATTTAATTACTGAGCATATTGGACTGGATTTAACATATTTTTAGATTCATGCGGACTAGACTGCAGTATCTCATACAAAGCAGAGCAAGGAAAGACCAGATCCGGGCCGAGTGGAAACTCTCAAGACAGGCTTATATAGCTGATCAGAATCCTCGCTTCCCAACAGGGACCTACAGCCAGATGTTTTCAGTTGCCTCTTCACCAGAGCTGAGCTATTTTCAGACACTGTAAAGGATCAAGACAACTGTGTTTCAGTCTATTGAACACTATAGAAGGAACAATCTAGCCAAAGAACTCAAAGATAAAGGAATAAGGAAGATCAACAAGTCTTGGGTATTTAACAACCAAACAGGAGAACACACATTGTACTGGCAAAGAGAAACCCATAAAAAAGCATTCTCCAAACATGGTACATCCTTGGATACGGCCAATAGTAGACCAGTCAAGGCACAGTAATGAATTTGGTTACCTAAATTCCATTAATACTTAGAGAAAGCCGAGCACCTACCACTCAAGTGCCAGAGGTGTTCAAAGCACCACGCCTGAAATTACTGCTTAAGTGTTGGGACTTCCCACTCCCCCCTACCCCTTCCCCCTTTTCAGTCTAGGAACAAATTCAAGATGAGTCTTTGTAGCAGATTGCGCTGGAATATCTGACATCCTTATAATTCATAAGTGTTTGCTAAATAACATGCATGCAGAGATATCTTCATAATAAATGCACCAGCTGTTTGCTATGTTAGGACCTAATAGAGAAACAGTGAGAAATTATCCGTTATCATTGTGTTACAATACAAATAAGACTGGAGACAAAAATAAAGGCATAATTTATGACACAGCTTACAAACAAAATAATGTATTTCAGAGCTTTTTATAAAAAAATCTGGGCAGGTAGAAATCCACAGAGGTAGTGTCCTTCAATAATCAAAGCAGTTTAGCAACAAATGGAAATCTGTTTTTGAATATGTGTTTCTAAATGCCTGAATGCAGGAGCTGTTGATTTTTATTTTTTTTATATTCAGTATCATATTAAATCCCCATAGACAT
Source organism: Vanellus vanellus (assembly GCF_965231255.1). Lineage (NCBI taxonomy): Eukaryota > Metazoa > Chordata > Aves > Charadriiformes > Charadriidae > Vanellus > Vanellus vanellus. The sequence goes on from NC_138913.1 coordinate 17,311,005, forward strand.
GAACAGCAGGGACAACGCAACCATCCTGGTGATCCTAAATGCAGACATGATATCTCAATTGGCACGTTCAGTGCAGACATCTCCACCCCTCTCCCCCCCCAAAAAAGCGTAGTGCATTGGTCTATAAAGAGGTTTAAAGAAATAATTCTAGCCTCATCTTCCATTCATAATGGAAACCATGTCTGAAAGTTTGTTTCATTTTCCCTTTCTCAGATCACAAAAATCAGTAACAGCCAGCAGAGGCAGAGTAAAATATTCTTCCAAACTTGTGATTCCTCTTAGATGCTGGAGGAAAAACAGAATCACAGAATTTTCAGAGTTGGAAGGGACCTCTAGAGATCATCTAGTCCAACTCCCCTGCTAAAGCAGGATTGCCCAGAGCACATTACTCAGGACTGCATCCAGGCGGGGCTTGAAAATCTCCAGGGAAGGGGACTCCACACCCTCCCTGGGCAGCCTGTGCCAGTGCTCCATCACCCTCACCATAAAGTTTTTCCGTGTATTTGAACGGAACTTCCCGTGTTCTAACTTGTGCCCATTACCCCTCGTCCTGTCACTTGGAACCATTGAAAAGAGCCTGGCTCCATCCTCCTTCAACCCAAACACAGCTACAATTTCCACAGAGTTTTTATTTTTAAGTATCTCACGGAAAGATATAGCCAGTTATTGTTAAAGTGATGTCAAGAATGGTAGACCTAAATTAGAGTTGCCCGACATGAGCCGAACTATTGATTCATGCACATACACTGCATTTTGGCTATGAAATACACAACTCCAGCTCTTTGAAGCGTTTCAGAAAACAACATTTTCCACAATCTCAGTATCTTCCTGCCTGTTTGAAAGACAAGTTCTCTATAAATGGTGATAAATATATTCAGATCCACATTCATAACGAGAGTATCACCTTGGCAGGTTTGTCCACCTCACATAATAGCAGTCTGGAGTTTATAGACTGCCCAAGCCAGAGAAGGTATCTCTATCTTGATTAGAGTTCAGTTTAAAGCATGGAACAGTATTCTTCCTTTCTTTTGTTGCATACTTGGAAGGGAATTTAGCATGCATGTGTGAAGGGGTCACTTGGTTGGGTAACTATAACTATACTTCAGCTTTTAAAGTAGGGAGGAAGGATTTTTATAAGTCATTGGGACAGATTAACAGATTCCTTTGGGGGATTTCTCCCTCGCATTTCTTCACATAAGAGGCACGTTTTAAATACAGTCTAAAAACAATGTTATTTTCCTCATATACATAAATACCTACAATAGAGAGAAATCCACTTCGTGGCATTTCTGAATCACCAGAAACGTTGGCTGCTACGAGAAATACTGTTTTGTACATAAGAGTTGCAAGTGTAAATTCCGAACAGTTGTGTAATATTGGCATTTAGGTAGCCATAGGATCAATACACAAACATCTAAGATTTATCCTCCCTTTGAAATCACACAGTTCATATGAAAGCACTGTTTGGACTCAAATTTTGATAACCAGTCTCTATGTGGAGACAACACTATGCAGCCTTCTGCAAGATTCTGTGAATGATATTCAGTATAAGAAAAGAAAACCAGTACATCCAAAGGGTCCTTAAAGGCCATCAGCCTTGAAACAGAAGATATCATCACCCATTGTATAAGCCTCCCTCCAAAAGGGGGAACAGGGGCAAACAGAGAAAGTGACATATGTTGCAAGTCAAGTTCACCACATGAAATGACAATTTCATTTACATAAAACCACCATTACAAGGTTTTAATTAGCGCTAATGATTGAGACCCCCAGAGAAATCCACAATATGCTAGAAAGTGAGGAAATACAAGTAGAGAAAGTGTAATACGCACTACAAGAAAATATAATATGCAATACAATATGTTCTTTGCTCATTTGACAGGTATAGTTTAGTTTTTACTATATTCCATAACATGATCTGAAGTATTCTGCAGTACATTTTTTTAAAGGGTAATCAAGTTCTAGTACCATTATTACAGTAATCTGTACCCTTTAAGAGTATTAAATTCCCAGTGGCAAGCATTTAAGACAACTACATTTTGTTTACACAATACTGTATAAAACAGTAGGGCATGAATCTGTTTGATTTAAGACCCCATTTCCCTTGCCCCAGAGCAGCTCAAGTTTGTGGCTTTTCAGTAGATAATTTAAGTCACCACTTTAAGTTATTAAAGAAGGCTGAGACTCAGGCCTGAAGAGAGTGAGTGTACAGCAATGTGTGATCCTGTATTCTCCGCTTGGGCAGTGAAGCCTCAAGCAGACTTTGAGACTTGACTGTAGCAGTTCTCTAGGAAGGGGGATGCTGTACAAGACAGTTGAGGCTAATAGTTCACTGATGCTGAAAAGGTTTCCTCTTCCTTCCCCCCGAACATGCTGCACTCACTCTGGAGCCAAACCTTTCGCCAAGCCAATATGAACCATTAAATAGCAATATTCTCACTGGACAGTTTTCTGCCAGTTTAGTCATTTTAGTCAGGTCTGGGCAGACAGAAAAACTGTGTCCTCACGATTTGATCTACTCAGTCTTGAAAGACTGAGATAAAAAAAAATTATGTCAAGCCTAGAATTTAAAGTACTACACACCTGTTAATGGAGGCATCTGGATATTGCTGTTGACTTGAAAAGCTTTTCATAAGACTGGTGAAGGGCTTGTGTACAAGAATTGTACGTGTGACATAACTTGTTAGAGGTTTTGGTTTTACAAGGACTTGGTTTGTCTTAAAATACAATGGCCTCTAGGTATCATTACCTACAATTGTGTTGGAAAAAAATCTAGGTCCTCAAGGTTTCAAGCTGTTGTATAGCAAGTCCACAAGCAAGAGAAAGGATTTACAATTACTGGCAACCAGGGATAGCTTACCTTCCCCCTTTCTTTCCATTTTTTTTAAGCCTGTAAAGACACAGATTCATATCAGTCACATCCTCCTCTCTTGACAACACAGAAAGGAGAAATAAATCCACTGAGAAAGACAGACATTAGGTTTAGATTATCTTACCCCAACAGTGGTTTTACAGTGTTATAACCCTGCTGACTTGCTTTCCTTTGTCACCATTTGAATTTAGTAAAATTACATAATTGTAAAATTCATGTCACTAGCAAACATAGCAGACCTTAGTATATCACTCTGTGTTTGAGAAGCATGCATTTCAGTCCTCTCTCCTCCTTCCTCATAGGAAAATCAAAACCAACCCCCTCCCCCCTCAACCAACCAATCAAAAAACCAAAAAACCCCTACACATCTCACTCTAGGACATGTTTAATAAAAGCAAGGAAAGATACAAAGTGAGAGATGACCCATTTATTTGATAGAATACCAGGGGAATGAGGTGGTGGAGAGAGAACAGAGTTCATGTATACAGAACTAGAACAGAGCTAGAAAATTCAGCTTCTTTAAGAACTAGGGATTACGTGAGCCCTTCTAGATCCTCCTAGAATCTATGCTAAGGCTTCAGAGGCTTAAGGAAGACAGGAAGGTGATTCAAGACAGCCAGCACAGCTTCACCAAGAGCAAGTCCTACTTGACCAACCTCACAACTTTTTATGATGGAGTGACCGCATCAGTGGACAAGGGAAGAGCTACGGATGTCATCTATCTGGACTTCTGTAAGGCCTTTGACACAGTCCTCCGCAACATCCTTCTCTCTGAATTGGTGAAATATGGATTTGATGGGTAGACTGTTCAGTGGGTGAGGAATTGGTTGGATGGTCACATACAGAAGGCAGTGGTCAACGTCCAGATGGAGATCAGTAACAAGTGGTGTCCCTCAGGGGTCCGTACCAGGACCAGTACTGTTTAATATCTTCATCAATGACAAACAATGGGATCAAGCGCACCCTTAGCAAATTTGCAGACAACATCAAGCTGAGTGGTGCTGTTGACATGCCTGAGGGACAGGATGCCACCCAGAGGGACCTGGACAAGATCATGAGGTTCAACAAAGCCAAGTGCAGGGTCCTGCATCTGGGTTGGGCAACCCCCAGGTTAATACACGCTGGGGGATGAAGGGATTGAGAGCAGCCCTGCTGAGAAGGACTTGGGGGTTTTGGTGGATGAAAAGCTCAATGTGAGCCAGCAATGTGCAGAAGGCCAACAGCATCCTGGGCTGCATCAAAAGTGTGGCCAACAGGTCAAGGGAGGTGATTCTGTCTTTCTGCTCCACGCTGGCGAGACCCCATCTGGAGTATTGCATCCAGCTCTGGGGGCCTCAGCACAGGAAAGATATGGACCTGTTGGAGCGGGTCCAGAGGAGGGTCACAAAAACGATCAGAGGGATGGAACACCTCTCTTATGAGGACAAGCTGAGAGAGTTGGGGTTGTTCAGCCTGGAGAACAGAAGGCTCCAAGGAGACCTTATTGCAGCCTTTCAGTACTAGAAAAAAAGATGGAGGCAAACTTTGTAGCAGGACCTGTTGCAATAGGACAAGGGGTAATGGTTTTAAGCTAAAAGAGAGAAAATTTATACCAGATACAAGGAAGAAGTTTTTTTTAAAATAAGGGTGGTGAAACACTGACACAGGTTTCCCAGAGAGGGGGTAGATGCCCCATCCCTGGAAACATTCAAGGTCAGGTTGGACAGAGCTCTGAGCAACCTGGTCTAGTTGAAGGTGTCCCTGCTCATTGCAGGGGGCTTGGACTAGATGACCTTTAAAGTATTTTTAAAATGCATTATCTACCATAAGTACACCCCATGCTAACGATATTCAAAAGTGTTCCTCTTGCGTTTCAAGACAAAAAATCACATTTCAAAACAAACTGCTAGAATAAGTTATCTTGATTCTTTTGGTAAACAACGTACAAATGAAAGATGTCTCAGCAAGCATACTAAAAAGATCAATTAATGATTTTCTGCAAATGTCAAATAAATTAACACGTACCCCAAAATTACAGAAATCTGGTTCTTAAGAAGTACTATTGAGTAAAAGTTTCAGAACTGACTTGGACCAAGCTAACTCAAATCCTCTAACAATTTGATTAAAAAAAAAATATCCTATGAGCAGGAGGAAGAGGTAGGCCAGAACTTTCCAGTCTTGGATTTTAAAAAAGACAGTCAAACCAAGTACCATAAGGCAAGCTGACACAACGAAATATAGTTTGGTAAATAGTCTCTTCTTTTTCCATCTTAACCACCTCCTGCTGTATTTTTGCTAGTGTCTAGTTATAAGCCTTGGAAGACTTTGCAAAGCAAGGCTGAACACGGCCAGTGCCCTTTGGCAGCGTGTCCTCCAGCCTTGACCAGGGCACCACAGCCCATGCTCACCCTTCAAGGAGATGCTGCTTTTACTGGAGCTCCAAGGCCACATGCTGTCCTGAGAGTGCCAGAACAACCTCACAGTACAGTGACCCTCCTTTCTCCTGTATTGGTAACGGCTGTGCTAGTAAACCTAAGACTTGAGTGTTTGCACTAATTCAGCAATTAGTCTTAATTAGAAAGATCAACTCTTATTCACTAAGGCCAGCTCAATGGCAAGACGAGAAATTAGTATACCTGAATATAGAATACTCAAAAAAAAAAAAAGCCAATGCTAAAATATTTAAAATGCATTTCTCTTAAGCTGGAAACTTGCTTGAAGTTTCTACTGAAAAAAATTACTCTCACATACCCCTTTTTAATTTCCTATTCCTGCTCCCCAAAGCTAGGCTTGAGCATAATTTGGTTTTTACAGAATTCTATTTTGAATTAAACATTGGAAAGTACCATTGTGAAGAACCCAAGAGGTCACTGAAGTAATAAACCTATTTGAAATAAATTCACAAGATCACCTGCAATCCAGGCATTTCCTGCGCTACTGGGGAGATATAGGAAAGCAGTTTGGTATGAAAGGAAACATAAGAAAAATGGCTTCTAATAAAATCAATGTCTATATTAGAAAGTTAGGGCTATGTAGATTAATGCAATTCTAGTCTTCAGCTGTGCAACGAGAAGAAAAATATGTGCTGTTTGCAAGGATCTCAAGCACATGAAGTCAGCCACACAAAATTGTTCTTGAAAGCAAGTATTTTATTCCTGCACCTGCAGTGCTGTCTTGCCAGATACACAGACTTGGCCAGCCAGCTGTCTTGCCTATTGTGCCAATTTCGTAACCTAGTTACAGTATCAGAGATCCACTTGAAAGACAAAGGGAAATACTACATTTTCTGGGGAAAAAAGAACTGATTTTGTTATTTAAAACAGCAGTATTGAAGTAACCAGTACTGGCTTTTGTCAAGAACATACCAGAGATAGACAAAAAGCGTCAACACAGTATGGTTTATGCTTTCCCAACGTAGAAGAAAGTTCTGAAAAAGCTTCTTCAGGAATATGTGAGGGGGTTGAATTTTATTTGAAGCTATAACACAGGTTACATATCAGAAAAGGGTCAACAACTGGGTATATAAATCAGCATATAATAAACTGGTTGTCTGCATATTCTGGTGATAATCCACATCAACCATGAACCACAGATCTGATCCACAGACTGAATTTGGCTACAGATTTAATTAATCATTGCTTACTTGAGCCCAAATCAGACATGGCAATACCAAATTAACTCCCATGGCCAAGGACTAGGTAGAAAATTGTATGTTAATAAAAAAAAGTTACTTTCATTATTTCCAGCTTTTCTGCTAATGCATTGTTTACCTAGTAGGACCACTCGAGTGAGCTAAACTCCAAATGAGCAGGTTTGCACCAAAGATAACTGCTGTCAAGTGGAAACATAGGAGACAAGGCAATTATTCTTGTTCACCTTAAAAATCCTTGTGCACAGAACAACTACAGCCATGGCTATATTCCTGTGGAACGTAATGTTGGAAGGGGATTTCAGTCCTGGTAACAACTTTTCAACTTGACGGTGAACAGAAATGTAGAAAAGCACTGAAGTTCCAGGAAGCAGGGGACTCCCACCCTGTGTAGCTTAAATATCCTTCAACCCATGTAAGATTTCTCTGAATTAAGAGCTTCACATGATACACACACACAAAAAAAAAAAAAAAAAAAGAAGAAATCTGGGTTTACAGAAAGCTATGTAAACAAAAGTTAAGAGTAGTCATCTTTATCCATCCTTAATTCACATTCAGGACAACTCTTACTCAGGTTGTCTTTTCACGGTTTACAGTGACTATTCAGCCAACAGCGTCAAGGAAATCCATCTATCAGTTTTCAAATGGTGGTAGCAATAGTAACACAAATTGCTTGTATCACAAAAAGGTCCAATTATTACAGCTCAAAAAAAAAAGTAATTTGATCATTGCCAAGGAATATCTAATTTTCACTGACTGATAGTATAAGCCAAGACAAAAGGTTCACAATTACTTTGGAACAATTCTTTTAGCACAGGTAAGAGCACTTTCAAGTTGACGTCAAAAGGTTTCCTCAAAAACAAGAATAAAGAAGTTGTTTACATTGTAAATGTCTTTGATTTACAAATTAGAAATATGACCACTAATCTGGTCTCTCAGGTTCAGTGTATTTAATCAATGCTGCCTTTATAAGCTGTCCTCCCAGCAGGCCAGTTGTTTCAGAACTGATACAGATCTTAATGAATTACTGAAATGCCAATAACTGCAGGCATTAATTGGTCAGTTAGGACCATGCATTTTCGCAGTTCTCAAGCAGCTCTTAGTTTCTGCTGTTCCTTCTGTAAGTTCCTATTCCGAATATTATAGAATTGCTTTGCTGACATTAAAAGGATGAGGTTGCTTTTCTGTATTCTCAATATTTCATTCACGAGCCCTTTTTATGCAGTGACTCCACACCTGACAGCAGGCCCTAAAGCAGTCATACACACTAAACAATTACAACAACTCATAAAAATAAGCAGTGCATAAAACGTAACAGAAGAACATTACCTTACAATACTTGACACCCTCAGGGGATCCATTTTCTTTTTGCAAACGCATAGTTCCCTTTGACATTAATGGGAACTACATGAATAAGAAAAAAAGCAATAGATCCTTTGCCTGAAAAACATATTTGTGCTGAGTGGATATTGGCAGCTTGTTTAGCTCAGGTGATTGGTGGTGGGCCTACCTAGAGATATTTGCCTGCAGCCTGATGGTTGATATTCCATAAAGCTAAAAACTACAAGTGTCATTACCCCTCTGGAGATTGCTTGCTGATTTATCGTCTTGGTTCATTTCTCAACATTCACTTTTAAGGAACAGTACTAATTGGGCTATCTGCTGTAAAGTGGTCCTTCCACACCTTTGTTTAAACACACTGGTACACTCCTGTGCTCATTCTGACAACACAGTTAGTACAGTTCTCTTCCATTGAAGAACATGCAGTAAATTTAGAGATAATCTTTACAGGTTCCAGATCTGAATGCGTTAAATGTATAGATGCAGCTCATCAAAAAACATCAGAACTACATTGTATTCTGTATTTTCCTTCACATTTTATAAAATAATTACAGAAGAACAGAGGTAAGTGAAACAACAAAGAAGTTATACCATTGTCATCAACTGTTAAAAAAACATAGAAGGATTTATATCTACATTTCATCACAGAACCACAGAGCCCAACAATCATCTAATGTTTTAGTTAGTGTAGTTATGCACCAAAATATTTCGGGTACACCTATTAAAGCTCAGCTTGAATTTCTGATATGGAACCAAATGCAATGGCTTTGCAAAGGTAAGCCAATGAAAAAAAAAAAAAAAAAACAAAAAACACCACACACACAACACAAACCCACCACCACCCCAACCCACCCCACCCCCCAACCAGAAAAAAAGAGTCAGGAGGAACAAGTGTGCAGTGGTCCAGTAAAGCCTCCCAAAGATCACTCAGCTACTCAAAAATAATATTTTTTCTTCTGCCCTGTTCACTCACGCTCAGCCCTTCTGTAGACCTTCCCTTTTCTAACTTTTCTCCCATACTTCAATTTGTGTTCTCCCTTCCTGCATGATGCCTGGAAATCTAAACTAGCTTTCAGTCACCTCTGTATATTCTGTATCCTCTGCCATTAACCTTGCTAATTAGCACAGAAATTATTGTCAAGCTCTTTCCAGACCATTAACTTCTCCAAAATCCAGCCAAATCTAGGTATGTATCTAGATCATACTTTGTCATTAACAAATGATGCATAATCAGTAACACTTCTTGTCACTGCCACGCCACAATTTCTGTAGGCCTTTACAGCGGGAAAGGCAGAGGCTGCTTAAAATTTCCATGGCACTAAATTATCTACTATTTCAAACACAACTGCCTAACGATGCCCTATACTTTGCCCTGTGTTCATGCAACTGTTTTCCTCTGAATGAGAGATCAATTCTGCCTAGATCACGTGACTTGGTTTTGGTTTTGTCAATCTTATGAAAAAGATGCTCAGATGAAGCCATTCTGCCATGTCAGTACGTTTTTCTTTTAGAAAACAGACAAAAAAAAAAAATCCAAAAAACAGCTTTCCACTATCTGAGATTCAATTTCGTAACATAGCTAAAAGCAGTTGCAGATGCCTTCATAAAAACAGGCTGGACTCTGACACAAAGAAAGAAAAAGTAATTTACAATTCTGCATCTGCTATTAGGGACAGCACAGAAACCTAAATTAGAGGCACCTACAACATTGCCAGAAGACGCGTATCACAGATTAACCCTCTAATTTAACCATATGCACTCCAATTTACGCCATGTCAGGACACTAGCAGACATGATATCCCTCTATGTCACTAGCTCCCATCATACAGGTAGACCTGTGGCCTTCTCTAGGCCTACATGTCTACTACAGCAGAAATTTGGTGGGCTTGAGGAGGGACACTTTGAGGGATTGGTGTTCCGTCCTGTTGGCTCATGACAACAAATGGCAAAGCCAATGTCTCTCTACCAGGTTTAAAAAAAAGAAATTCGGCGACTGTTCTGAAAGAATGAAAATAGAATTATACCCCTGTCTTCTAAGGCAACAGTGATGACCCAGCCTATCTACTATATGCCTTTTTCAGAGGAGCTTCCTTCAAAGAAATCCTCTTCTACTTCTTTTTGCTTTGCGTCAGCACAGTAGTAGAGCAACAGGACCCTGATCCATGACAACTGTTCCCAGTTGTTAACATGCTAGAATCACATCGGATAGAAGAGCAGAGTTTGCTCTTTTTCCTGCTTTAAGTGTTTTTTTCTTAAATAAGAAAAAATAACCACCACAAAATATCTGAAAACCTCATAATTTTAGTCATTCACAAGATTCTTCATGTGTATTTAGGCTAGCAGATTACAAACAAAAATGATTTTTGAGTTTTGTTACTGTCATATTGCAAGTCCAGATACAACCAAGCAGGAACAATATACCAACAGGATGAGAAATAGTTGCAATCATTTCAGCTGGCACAATCTACATGCACAATATTACATTGTGTGACAAAGAAATCAAAGCTATATTTATTGATATAGAGGGGACTGGGAAACCTTGCCAAGAAAGAAAAGGGAAGATAGGTGGAAGAGCCCAGATATGCAGGGAGGGACTACATGAGTCCCTAAACAAGAAGGGACACGGTGCTATGGCACAATGATTTTTCTGGTACATTTCTAAGAACGCAAAACCTCCAAACATACCCTGCACTGACAATGGCAATGCTTTTGCCACTGCAACGTATATCAGCCTACAAAGTCTATGAACTAAAGTTACTGGGGTAAGCAGTAATTGTTCTTGCAAACACAATACTATTCTCTGCTAGAACTTTTTCCTAATAGAGATATGGCAACAACAGAGGCAAAGCTTAATATACCCGCAGTGAAGAAAAGGATTTAAGAGAAAATGAACAGCAAATCCATTTGAAGGAATCATTATCTGCCATAGATATTTATCAAAGAGAGAGAGCAAAGCACTGGATTTAATTCATCATTAATTGTCTGCCAAGTTTCTTACAACCACAAAGTAACCATTGTTAAGAGATGATTATTAGATATCAGTTATCTTTCCAAATTCAGAACTGGAACTAAATCCATTGCCTCTAGTCACAGTGAGGTAATTCTTGGCCTTTTGAAAGGTAACTCTGCTTATCTCTGGGTGCACACTGTAGCGTAAAGAATTCTCCAAGATTTTGAAATAAAAAAAAACCACACAGGGACAACATGCAGTTGTAATCTCAGAACATAAAGGAATTTTTAGTTTGCAAGCAGTTTTTGAACCGTTCATTTTTATACCGTCACCTTGACCTACTCAGCCCCTCACTGCCCACCAAGCCACTTCAATAAGAATTATTTCTATTATGTCCCTTTAAAGAGATACTGCTCTAGCAATCAGAGGAGAAGAAATGCACCATATAGAAGGCCTTATGCCATTCTCACATCAATGAAAGAGGTAAGGCTGAAAGGATTTGATAAATCCAGGCAAAAACAGTCAGAGTTAAAGTTTCTGAAATCGACAAACTAGAACGTTAATTAACATTTTCAGATACAAATAGAGGCATAAAGTGCAGAGAAAGGGCAATCTTTTAAATGAATGGAGATAGACAAGCTTCAAAGTGCAATGAAGTAACAGACTTTTTATCCACTACTCACAAATATCTGTAGAAGCATGTCAAAATACTAGCAGATTTGAGAGTAATGTGAACCATCTTGATAATTGCACTTGGCTGTGTACAAGTATTTTGTAGATCTGTAAATCATTTCTTGCAATCACATACCCTGTCTAGAGGCTCAGCTTCTCTGAGAAGAGCTCACAATTCAGTTTTTGAAACGCAGCATCCCGAGACAAGACAGACAATGGATGTCTCGCACCTATTAGAGCTCTTTACTGACTTTAATTATGGCCCAGAATTCCTAATGAGACTGAGTACTGCCTACTGAAATGTAGATGATGTATTGATTAAAGCCACCAAAGACTTCGCAATTATGGGAATTTTTCCTAGAGTAAAGACAGGAAGGAGGGAAGAAAAATGCAAAGGATCATTCACTGGGTTACAAAGAATCACTCTCGAAAGAAAAAAAAAAAAAAAAAAAAAAATATCAAGTTTTTGCCCCTTTCCTTGCAGAAACAAATGAAAAATAAAACCATTATTCTGCATTTGAGTGCCTGTAGCATACGCCTTTACAGAGTAATCCCTGGTGTGCAGAGACATTTTATTAGGCAAGTAACGTTGCAGGAGACAGCGAGAAAATCCAGTGACACTAAAGGGTCACGGTGGGGTAACTTTCATTGGGTACATTCTTTACATCCTGAAGGCACTGAAGCAGTTAAGGTTTTAAGAACCTTTCAGTCTTCTCATTATTTACAGGAACTCATTCCCCTTGCATTGCAAACCCCAGAACAAGCAACTATCAAGTCCATGACCCTTTAAGATAAGAAAGTACACATCTGATACCTCCCAGATGCAGATAACCTTTGGTAAATATTCAGCAAGTGTCCTTTGACTGATATGCTGTGATTTTGCTGGACTACAGCGGGAGACTACAAGGAATCATGGGCTCGGAGATAAATTAAGCCATTTCTCTTGCACATAAATGGGGGTTTCATCCCTTCCTGCCACCACTGAATCAGAGCAGAATTCACAGAAATTACTACAATCAGAGCATAAGCTTTTTCTTTGATATAAAACTCAAACCTAGCTAGACTGATCTGTACAAGTGCTCCACCTTCAATGCTTGCTATTATGTCTCCAAGACACCCAATCTGCAATTTTTAAAAGCAATTATTTCTCCAGATTAGTTTTTTGTTAGAGTTAAAAAAACAAAACCAACAAAAAACAATGAGGTAGAAATAAATAGGAAAGTCACCGCTGATAAAATGCATAGATGACTGAGCAATTGGAGTAAACATTGAGATGGGTAGGGTAACCGTAAAAGCAAACTGGCTTAGCTGGCAAGTCAAAGCTATTCATAGACAAACACAAGGTCAGATATTTGGTAAAGGAATTCAGAATAGGGGACCGAATCCTGGAAAGCAGTACCTAAAAAAAGATGCAAGCAACAGATTGGGCAAACATCTGCACTGCAGGATTCTGGCCCCGTGCAGAGAGAGACTGGAACTGGTGAAAGCATCTCAAAAACAGAGCTCAAGTCTGGTTTTGTCATGGTGTGCCTTATGACTGTCTACTTTAACTATGTTTCTGAAACCTACTTAAAAAAATAAATGACAAGCCTGAAAAAATAATTGAGGCCCCGATTCAGCAGTAGTTAAAGATGTGTCTAAACCTCAATAAAGTACACTGTGAGAGACAGCTAAATGTTTTTCTGTTCTAGAGTCTTCAGGCATAATTCTGAGTATTATCATTTCTAAAGCAAGCCATTTTCTCTATAATTCAAGCTGGGCATGCTGCTTTTAGGCAAAAGAGAACTGCTGTCCACACTCAAGAGGCACATTCAGCCTCACATAAACAGCGTGCAGCTCCAAAACAAGGCCACACTTTCGCCAGAGCAGACCATGGCAATACCAACAGGCCAACACACTTTTCCCGAAAAATACATCACATTCAGCTCAGTATTTTCAATATTTCTTTTGTGTCCCATGAAAACACGAAAAAGTATTTGTGTACAAACAAGTGATGTTTGTCTTATACAGAACACTCCATGAAAAGTTAGAATTGCTACTTGCATGTAGCTCTCAACACTTTTTTTTTTTTAAATAAGAGGTTTTTTAGTCTTTTAAATTATATATAAACTTATCAGGCTATTTTTGCAGTGAGTGTTCTCATTCTTTTCACTCACATTAAAGGCCACATGCATAGCTAGCAAAGGAAAATAAGCAGTAAACCCCTACAGAGCTGCAGGCAGGGGAGGTGGCAATGCATTTTTCCCGTAAATGTTCACCAAAACAAAAAAAAAACGACTCATCCTATTCAGGTTGTACAAGCACTTAGATTGGCCTATTAGAGTGCATTAGCAAATAACATCTTATGTTCAAGGTTAAGTTCTGCACGTCCCCCTTGCAGGTCTAAATTGTAACGTACACAACCAAGAGTTAGGAAATAGTGCCTTTGTGAGATCTTAGTCAATAAGGTTACAGAATAAGTCATCAGCTACAGGATGCTTCTCAGAGAATTTTATCAGAAGGTGCAGAACAGTGTGAGAAAGAAAATTTCTTAAAATTTCATGCTCCAATTACAGTCACTATTTTACTAGGAGAGGTATTATGAATATGTGCACTGCTCTACAATATTCATGGTTTGTATCTGAATAACTTATTTTCAGGATCTATAATAAACCAATGAAATCCTGACACTTTTTATTTGGGTCTTTCATTTATGTAAGTGCATTTTCAAGTTAAAAATACTTCAGCTATTTAAACAACAAAACCCAGCAAAACCCAAGATCAAATATGGCACATTTAATGCTTTTACATGTCTGAAAAGTGGAAAGGGCAAATTTATCTCTAATGGAATCAGACCTTTACTTTCGATAAAAAAAAGGCAGATGACAGAACTTCTCAACATGACCAGAAGAACCCACATTACTTGTACCAAAAGCATGCCTAAAGCAGCACTCTGATGCCTCTCTCCCACAAAGGTCTTGGTTTTGCTGTTATAAAGGTTGAATGTTTGTGACATTAGCCATGTCACTTTACAACTTCTTTGTACTGTTAAGTTTATCACTATATAGTGACCATTCGAAGGTCTACAAATACTAGTATTTATATGCTTAAGTCGGGGAAAACAGAATGAATGATGTTTTAAGGAAGTGAATCTTTCTTTGAGCAGTTAGAAGTCATGCACTCACTGATTCAGGGTTACCCATCTAGTACAAAGGTTTTATGAATACAATACCAGAGCTCAGCGACTTGGTTCACCTACTTTGACAGAAGAGTTCAGCTAACAATAGCTTTCAAAACAATCACATACGTAGGAAAAGGACAGTAAATAATTCTCCTAGGAATCACAAGAAGTCTGCTTCACATAAGATGATCACAACTAAACATTAAAAGAGAGTATAAGACAGACACAGGAAACACTGCTCCTAAAGTGGGTAAAGAATCTTTGCTAAAAAAAAAAAAAAAAAAAAAAAAATCACAATGAAAACCACTGCCAACATTTAGTCTTTATATTCTATCTTTTTGATAACCTGTTAGTAAGAGTCTTAGAGAAAAGTCAGGCTTATGTACAATATCTTGAAATATGCACTTAAACTTTCCTGTACATTTCACTTTTTCTCAGTGATCTTAACTTTAAATAAAGCTTCTTTCAAAGAAATGACTACTGATCTCAGATTTGTCTGATCCTCTGTACAAGTATACTGGAAAGAACCCCGTAAGAGAAGTTTACTAGATGCTGGGGCTTCAGTCCATGAACCAGAAGAGGCAGACATGAAAGGTGTGTGTTTATGTTTAAATCTAAAATTATAGACAAGAATTACACTAAAGTAAGGGGGAAACAAGCGATCAACATGCTTCACAGAGGCTCTCTTTTGCCAGTGGGAACACTGAAAAGTTGACTACAAACTTGGTGAATTATTCTGGTAGCAGCTACATCCTCACCACCATTTTCCCCTGCAGCTTTTCCCTCAAGATTCAACAAGTACCCATATAGTCACACAAGAGAAATGGAGCCCCAGCATTTGAGGAGGTCTGCGAAATAGCCAAAGCAAACACTTCTGTTGGCAGTCATCAGCTCCAACCCGCTTCCTCGTTTGGGACGGGGCAGGATGCAAGACCCATATCTTAAATCCATGAGCTGTCACTGTGGTAAGGCCAGGCCTATGGCGCAGCTCAGGTCTTTCAGACAGTGTCTGGTACAGAAACCCAAAACATGTGGTGCTCTCCTGCCTTCAGAAGTTGTTTGTCCGGATTATCTAGCAAATCAGGCATTACCCACGCAGAATAAGAGCTGCTCAAGTACACCCTGCAACTTACAGAAGTATCAGAAGGTGGGGATTGTCATATAGCCTTCTTTCCCCATTGCTTTCTCTCTGCATGCAGTCTGGCGGTACATTATACAGTGATTTTCCCCTCATGTCACTAGCAGCACGCTATTAAAACACATCTCTGCACTGTGCCCCAAGTCACATTACCCCTGGGGACACTCTTCATTTTTATGGACAGGAAAAAGAAGGGAAGATGACAAGGAATAACAACTGCCCATCATGACAGACTTACAAGTGTGTAAAGTTTTCTGACAACATGATTGTCATTAATGCACTACAAATCCTAATTAAAGTGGAAATGCATGCCTACTTTCTTTTTGCTTTCTCTAAAAGCAGTCACCATTTTCAAGTGCTGTCAAAAGTGGCACCATTTAAAGGTCAGAAAGTTGACAAAGATGTGAGCAATTAGCTGCCGTCAAATAAAAATGATGGTCTAAGGGATTATACTACTAGAGGCTTGCCATATTCACAGAAAACTGAAACTAGATCAAATGAGAAAGCCTTGATCTTTCCTTATTCCCTTTTTTCAGATGTGAGGGTTCTACAAGAGACCAGGTCCTCTGTTGTACTAGCTCTGGAACCAAACTATGCTTTTTTGGGATGCCAAATCTCTACTAATCCTTTCTCAAAAGGAGGAGCAATATGAGGCAGATTGCATTTGTACAGGTATGTTTGCATACCAGGCAAACTGAGGAAGAAAAAGGTAAATTGAAGTGATGCAAATTGCTTGGCACTGCTTATCACTGTTGAACTTGGTCCAAAGACAGCTTTGTCAGTCAGCTCCTGTTCAGAGGGAGCTTCACTCCACAACTTAAGCATAGGAGTGGAGAGGGTCTCCTTTCTGAATAATCTTCCATACGTAAGACGTGCCTATATACATGGTTTTACAGGCCATGAGTTTCATAAAGCTCCCTACACAATACTACAAGTACATAATAAATAACACATTTCCAAAATACTTTGAGGTCTTCGGATAAAAAGCAGCAAAAGCAGAAGTTATTACTTGTGTGACATATTATCAAACTCAACTTGTACTTTCATTTTCAGAAACAATTTAGGACCAAACCATTAAACAACACCTAAGACTAAATCACTCTTAGATATCTATTGAGACACAGATAAACATCTATATAAGGAATCTAAAAAAAGGGAAGGAGACAATAACTATTGTGTCTTTTTAATGTTACTTGCAGCAGTCTAAAGACAAAGTATATATGATTTATATAATAACTTCTATAATAATTTTAGAGAATAAGAAAGAAAGGGTCTGATCCCAATTAGTTTAAACAGAGGTGACACGTAGTGATGGTTACAGTCCCACTTCAACTGCAGTTACTTTTAAACATATTCATATTCCGGTGAGACACCGGAACAGGTTGCCCAGGGAAGATGTGGCTGCCCCATCCCTGGGGGTGTTCAAGGCCAGGCTGGATGGGGCTTTGAGCAACCTGATCTAGTGGAAGGTGTCCCTGCCCATGGCAGGGCGGTTGGAACGAGATGATCTTTAAGGTCCCTTCCAACCCAAACTATTCTATAGTTCTATGATATGGATTAGCTTTTTTTTTTTTTTTTAAAAAAAAAAAAAAAGCTAAGTAAAGCATCTTTGATTGGCAAGATTATTTGCCACATTGAGAACATGCTCCAGCACAGGAGGGAGAGAAGAATCACCCAAAGAGCTACAGCTATAGATTTTCAACACTTCAGGACAAATTAAAGATTCTGCCCTGCTTTTCAGTAGATAACATGGCAAATAAGTTTTATTTGCTCTATTACAACTATTTTTATTTACCAAAAGTAAGCCTCCAGATAGCTGCAGTGATCTTTCTACACTTGAGGCCATTTAATCTAAAGAAAACTGTTGTACAGAAAATGTTTTAAAAAAACAATAGCAGCAAGGAGCATCTTGGGGAGCTTTAATGAGATTTTTCTCTTCAGTGAAAGTTTAGCATTCCCACAGAACAGATCAATACTACTTGTTTCTCCCAGATACGTGTGGGAGCATCCTGCACTTGAACCCATCCAAGATCAATGCCCCCCGGCCCTTTCAGCTTTCTTCTTACTGGTATGCAGCAGGGGGGTGGCCATCCAGCTGGCAGGAGTGCCAGAGACAAGACAGGTATCTGTGGGATTGCATTCATTTCCAGTCTTGGTCAAAAAGGAATTTTTTTCTGGAGAAGGGAGTACTATGGTTTATAACCAAAGGTGGCCAGAATTATAGGATACCAGCTATTTGGTGTCTCTTCTTGCTTCTTAAAGTAGACCCTCTAATATTTCTGTATTTCATGACAGAACATAGCCGTGAGAATAGCAGGTAAAGAGGACTAGAGTTAAACCCACCCGCAAACAAGTATTCCAGTTTGAAGAGTTGGGGATTTAGTATTTTGGTTTTAATTTTTTTTTTTTTTTTTTAAAACAGAGCAAGTATTCTGAAGTGCATTGACTGTCCTGGAGCTCTTCCACCCCCACACTACTTTTTTTACCCCCTCTTGTTCTTGGCTCTCATTTTCATGCTGTATTAATACAAAGTGTGTGAAACAGATTTATTTTTTTCCCCTCCCATACATACTGCTATCCCCATCTCCTAAAAAAATGCAAACACCACAAAAACAATAGATAGCATAGACATGAGCTTAAATCAGACTACTACATGCAACAAAAAATTCAGGAGCCTCCGATGATGCTGGGAGCCTCCATTTTCCAGCTGCCTAAGAGGTCATATTTTAATAAGCACATTTCCTACCTGCTGAAGACAAAGACTCCCTCATCATGACTCAGAAGTGCCAAGCCACTTTTAACATTTGACATAGGTGGTCACACAAGAAGTGAAAGTCTTTGAACACCCTTTGGCTATGCTATCGTACTGGTGGGTGAAGCCTACTTCTGAAGGATGCGTGCTGGCAGGGAACGAGCTGGCTTCACACTGCCATGGCCCACAAACAGCGCTACGCTGTTAACCCAGTCTGCCCACCGCTTGCGAGGTCTCCTTAAGCTAAATGCCATACCTTCATCCTAACCACACAGCAAACACAGAAATCGAGTGAGTAAAAACAAATACCAGTTGAATTCATAGCTGTTTTTTAATGAAGACAGCTTAAACTCACTGCTAAGAGATTTTGTACTGTCAAGGAAAAAAAAAAACACAAACACCAACAAAAACTGTACAACATAGTCTTGATTTAAAACTATCCACATCCTCATAGCATTCTCCATACATTTTTTACTTCCAATTCTGTGACATTTTCAGAAACCTCCAAAATAGCATAAAGAACTGTTAGATGAAAAAAATCTTCCTCCAACCCCCACACCCTCTCCATTTGTGCTGAAACTGCTACCCTTATTTCAGTTCATATGCAGCTTTAATTGCAGTTGGAGTGGTAAAGGTCAATATTGATCCGTTAACCCACCTACCCTGCAAGACTTCACAAGCTTATTCTCATTCATACAGAATATTGAATAGTATTAAGAGCTATTGACGAGTGAAAACAGGGTGAAGGACTATGCCTCTGATGCTCACGGCAATATTATCTCACCCCAAGCATGTTAATAAACTTTTAGACTGGGCAGCAGAACAAGCCTCGAAGGGATCCAAAACTGCAAAACTTCTAAGATTTTGCTAATTAGACACTAATTGTCAAGCATTTGTAGTGTTTGGAAATGCAACTGAGTCAAGTCGTAATATAAATAAAGGGTAAATGGAATTGTTTAAACAAGAACTGGATAAAAATAATTTCCCAAATATAACAGCTTGAAAAAATTCCCACCACTTTTTGTTTTAGAACAGGAACAAGAATATCAAGTCTGTGCCCAATGTTTCTCTTACTGTGAATTAAAGCTGAATCACGAGGGCATGCAGTTGTTGACACCTAAGGAGAAGAAAAAGCTTTGCTACTGCAACAAAAAGGAACCTACTGAACCAGAAGTCATTTGAAAGAGGCAGCTTTTTCTGGACCAAGCTCCCATCAACTTCCCAACAGAAAGAAACCAACAAATCCGTTCCTCCACAGGATTCTGGCTGCCACAGGGTGCAAAAGCAGTACCTCCAGCTCTAGATGCCACATCACATCATTTGGATCAGAACTCTGGTCCAAACCTCAGAGACACATTACAGCTCTCGCAGTAGTATCTGAAGTTTTCCACCCGATTAACAGATTTTCCTCAGGTTTGAGTGGGGGTTTATTGCACGAACCTTTTCGCTGAATAAGAAAATACTGAGCAGAAAATTGCATACCTGAGTTGCAATGTTTGATTACATCATACATGCAATAGTGCACTTCTAAGACCACTAAAAAAACCCCTCAGGCTGGCCAAACATGACAAAGTACAATCACGCTTTCTAGGTTAAAGCAAATCAGATAGGTAAAAATATGTATCTAAATCTTGACTACAAAAAACTAAACCGAAGCTTCAGATCAATTTAGTCCACTAATGGTGAACTTTGAGAGCTCTCACAGAACTTTTAGCGTAGACCAGACACAAACTCAGAGCATTTCTTAGTCTGGAAAACATGACCTATTCACAGCTAGAAGAGAGTCAAGGGGAGTTTGGCATGAGTTGGAGATGCCTCGTCCTACCACACGGTCCCTTTGAGTGCACTGCTCAGAGGGCCTACACTGCAAATTATTTGTGAAATGACCTGCAGCCAAGAGCCCTTGTGTCCTATTTTATACCAAGAAGCTCTAGGAAACCAGCAGCAAGTAAAGCACAAAGTTTGATCAGTAAAAGCCAAAGTAATAATGTAAACACATTTGATATAATCCAAGCTATTCCAGATGCATTATTAGAAATATAAACACTCACAACATTCCTATTGCTTTGTGTGCTGCTATTTTATAACAATTAAGAGGGAGCAGCCAGTTTTCACCAGTTAATTCAAGTCATGTCAGTTATATGGAACTGGCTGTATTTATGTCATCCTGCTTAATAAGCCAGAGTATGCATTTTAACACATCTTTCCAGAGCTGAAAGCCTCCGAGGCCAGCGCACTTGGGCTGACTCACTGACTAGCACCTACAGCAGTCATTCAGAAGTGAATAGCCAGTCATTACGGGCATTGTGTGACAAATTATTACTGGTTTATCATTCAGCACAACACCTGCTACTTGCATCAACGACTCTTCCTTACCGGTGACAGAATGTCTGTCAGGACCCAACATCTGAAGTGTTTTGGGGAGGTCAAGAGTAAATCACTTCCAGGGAGTCATGGGAAGCACTGATCCTGGAATCTGAACCAGCTCGCTCTCTCCATGTATTTCTAGATCAAAGCCCCAGCAGAAAAAACAAACTGCTCCATATTTATAAAATATTTATTCCTGTCATTAGGAACAGCTCAAAGTGACCTCCTTACTGGAAAGAAAGAAGGTGCTCCTTACATCGGATAAAGTGTGTCAGAAGTAGGTCGCTCTAAATGGACATTTATTTTAGAAGTAAATAACTCAATTCGACACCACCTTATACAGATTAGTGCTTTGACATATATTCCATACATAGCCACCAGCTTGAACATTAGCAACTATCAAAGACTTTTAAAAGATTAAATACTAAACCCAAAACTAATGAGAACGAGGCCCATTCCCCAGGCAGCCCCTGAGCCTGAGAGCCTTCAGAAGCCTCGGAAAGCTTCTCCTACCAAACACTCCCTTTTTTACCCTGCAGGATTTAAAACTTTCCTACTGAGAAGAGAAGAGCTAATGAAATCCAAGGGATCCACAGCACCTGATTGGTGGGGACATCTGTATCTAACTAAGAGTCTAAAACTTCAGGTTCAAAATGACTCCATGCATGAAAAGAGCAATTCTTGACACCATCAGCCAGGCAACAAAAGCCTCTGATAAGATAAATGTCTGCATTGTTGCTGTGCAGAGTGCTATTTGTTCCTTCTTTCACAATATTTTGAGATAAGGCTCATGTTCCCTCCTGTTATAACTATTTACCACTATGCAGGGCTGAGGCATACTCACCAAAAAGCATAAACTGGCTCTACATGTAGATTTCCCATGTCCTTTCAACTCCTTTCTCTGCTGTACGATGGTTCGTCACCAACCGCCTCCCAAGTCCTGGAGTACCCGTGCAGTGCCCCCAGCGCTGGGGAGCCATGTCCCGCTCTGCCCACCCCAGTTATTCAGTTGTGGGGCTCTCAGATCAGTAAGACACTAACAGCAATGAGAAAGAAGCTGTTGGTGGGGTAACTTTGATATTCAAATATACGACAGCAAAATGAAGACTGACTACTGAGCATCAAGAGCAGCGGTGTGGGGTGGCCCTGCCCAGGCACTGGCAGCAGTGTCCCTGAGGAGAAGCCAGGGCTGTCTGGCACCGCTAATTCCACCTGGTTCTGATGGCCCCACCGCAGGGCAGGGCTGAGCCCAGCAGTGATGCTGCTGGTACCTCTGGGGAAGCGGACGTAAGGAAGGGCGAAACACCCGTGAGGACTGAGGGGAAACACAGTGTGAGAAACAGCTGGCTGGGGGGCTGGCTGCAGCCCAAGGGCAACCCACCACACAGGCTCCGAGCATATTCACATCACTGGACATGGTTATTTAGAAAAAAACCAAGTCTTCCAAGAAGAGCAGGAAGATACAAGCTCAACCAATTTCTAGAAGAAAGCACAGGTCACCAAGAGCCACGACCTTTTCAGCTGGGGCCTGTGCTTTGGGGTTGTTTGAATAGAGATGTAAGCTGGAGAAGAAACAAAAAAAAAGCCTGGAATGGTCCAACTTATAGCCTGACTGACAGGAAGCAAAGGAAGAAGCTTTTGGGTTCAGTGTTAGTTAAAAAATAGGGGAAAGATAATTATTAAAAGATACAGTTAGGATCTTACATTTGGATCTTGATTATGCTTAGGGCTTTGTGCAAATTGCTTTCAAAGAAACAAGCGTGTGTTAGTGAAAGCCAACCTTATTACCAATTTCCCTCTTTAAGGGGAATGATAGGCAGGGTGTTTCATGGCGACTACCCATTTGTGTTAGAAGCGGGGTTTTTTTTGTTTCTTTTTTTTTTTTTTTTACTTTTTAATATATTTCCCTGGTTTAAAGAAAAATAGAGTTAGGAACACAGGAATAATTCAGGCACAGATAAAATGGGATGTGAAATCTTTCTTGATTATAGCTTTCCAGAGTGGTGGCAGCAGGGAAAGAAAATGCAAGTGACTTTTAACCTCTCTTACTTAAGCCAGGACACTAATAAGATGTGGCTGTAACATAAGAAAGAGAAAAAAAGTGGCTTATATCTACACACAAAATAATCCCTTTTTGTACCTTCAGTTAAGCATGTTCTTCTGCTCTCAGTAGAGCCCAAACAAGCGTGCAGTGGTCATAGAAGGAAAAATAAGATATTGGAGTAGATTCAACATATTGAGCAAATCCCCCGAGTTTTTAATTCCCCATCATTCTCTTTCCTCCAGATGCTACTCAGGATTTTACAAAATTAAGTTACATAAAACCGCTTTCATTCCTATGAAATAGGAATTTCATTTCATCCTATTCAGACAACCTAATATCTGTGCAGATTACTCTACCCCATGTTGCATAGGAAACCACTTTAAAAAAAATGAAGCCTTCTTCACTAAAAGAAGGAAAAAAATACATTTCAGTAGATTTACATTTGCAGTAGATTTGCATCTGCTGCTGCTGCAAAGTGAAGTGTCACTGGTAGAAGCAGAATTTAGATAAAATACCTTGTTATAAAATGTGTATAATACCCATTTACAACAGGAAAAACTTAAGAAAACCGAGACTGAAAGAAAATTATTATTCATTGAAAAGAAGCCACATGATCAGATGTGTAAAGATAATCTTGACGTGAATGTAGTTATCTTCTATGGGATAATTTAAATTGAATTCCTTTCATAGAAGACCCATTAACTAGGTATAACAAAACCCATAATTAATCTGAAAACAAGAACGCAACATTAAGTTTCCCAGCACCTCAAGTTTTCTAATGAAGGAAACATTTCCTGCTGTCTTTCATCAGAAGAGAAATCTAATAAAGTTTTATTAAAATGTACAGTACAGAACAGATAGGCTTAGAGTACAGCCTCTGTACAGTGTAATGAGGTTTTGGCTCATAAAAATGCTTAGACTTTCATTAAAGAGATCAATGAACCCAAAAGAAAATTAGTTTAGCAAAAATATACGTGCAAGTCCTGCAGAATAGCATTTAACTGAAAATGTAGTTTGTAAGCTTCACTGTGAACCGGGGCATCTTTCACAAAGGAATATAAATGAAGGAAACGCCATGGTAACAGACTAATAAGACTAACAAACCTGAGGTCTTTGACAAAGGACTAAGGGGCAGCCCTGAAGTTATAAACTTTAAGTGAAGCAATAAACTTTAAGTGAAACACATTTGAGCAAGCTCAGCAAAGAGAGAAACGTGGAGCCTGAGGAAAGAGAGCATTGCACAGCCACAGCTCCACCAGAAGGAGGTGGTGGAGGGCGGACATTGCTTCCACATAGGGATGTCCCGCACAGAACCAACAATTACATCTGAACTCTTTTATATACTCAGTTCATAGACAGACGTATTTGTTTTAAACTGACTATGCATCACTGTATTGCTCCATAACAAAATACGTAGCTCATATCATAAGGAGAAATCCTAAAAAAGTGAATCATGTCTAGGACTTGGAAATGTTTGTATTTTCCTTCCAGTTGCAATGATATATAAAAACTGCCTTTAAAGTTTCCTAGGCAATAAACATAAGTGTTTAGTAATAAATACTACTAAGCAAGTAATAACAGTCATGTTGTAACAGCTAGGAGTCCCATATAGATCCAAAATATGCTTTCAGCTGGAGACCCACTGCAAATTTCTTAGGTTGCTAAGTACCTCTCTTACTCTTCCCACTGAAGGAAACTCAGCTGTCCTCAGACTATTTTCCTCACCCCAGAAGTATCTGAGTATTACTGTTTAGCTTCTATTGCACTCTTTGGAACTAAAGAGCACAATACGTATTTATACACACACAAATATACAGTTATCAGATTCCTTCAGGTTTTCATTGAGCTAGTTTTACCTGTTCACTCAATTTTCATTTAATGTTCCAACTGATATAAATATACCTTTCCAAATACCTTGCTGGCGTGCTTCCCCACTCACCCAAAGGAAAATAAATATTATCAGTTAAAATTTAGGTCTGTTTTATACGCAGCACTTGCATGAACATTGAGAACAGCCACTCTTAAGTTATCAAATATGATTAATAATCTAATTTGAGGCAGACAATTTTACGATATTACCACGCAGCAGCAAGAACACATTGGCCTTTCAGCTGTATCCCACTTCTAACTTATCAGCTGTAGCCCCTTTTTTAAAACTATGGGCAATAGTTTTTAAAAGTTGCAACACCAAAGCAAAAGTTTTCAGTTAGTAATGTCATGTGCTGCAGGGTAACCAAATATTTGTTGATGCTTCTGGTCTTGGTACATGTTATCTAGACTAAGAAAGGGTGGGACAAATAGCTTCAAATACTCTTAGAGCTATCAGTAAGACTTATGAATACAATTAGTTTCCTTCTGATCATAGCAGGATTTAAGAGACATACCCATAGTCACACAATACAAGGGGAGCTGGCATTCATAACAGATAAGTGTTTTAAAAAAATTTACACTTATTCAAACTGCTCACATAATGTTTATGTGGATAGCTTAAGGGATAACTGATATACTGAGCAAAAGGTTTCCAACTAGAAGAGTGTGAGCATGAGGCTCTGGAGTAGCTGTGCGCGGGGTTCCAGCCTCAGTGGTGTGCAACAAACTCCTGGCCAGCATTAGTCAAGCAGATCTCAACAGAGGGGAATTTGCAGTCTTCGGGGATGAACTATATTCAAAGGATTGCACAAAGTCCCTGGTTACACCAGACCTGCATGACATATGGCTCTTCAGCTGGTTGTGTTCCACAAAGCCATTTCGTTCGCCTACTGCATTCTCTGGATAAAACGAGGTGTTTGCCTGTCCCTCTTCCCTCAGTCATGAACAACAGAAAGAGCAGCCCCAAAGTTGCCTGTTCCTGCCTCTCTGCAAACCAGGCAGGCATCTGTGACACACCACTGGGGACCATCTGCAGCCAAGTGGGGCAGGAGGCACAGGGGGGAACTGAGACCCTGGGGCACAGCCCTCAGTGGGGCCATCACCAAGCCGCTGGGAAGGAGGGTGGGTACAGAGGGGAAAAAAGAGGAGCTACACTGTGGAGAAACAGGAAAACTACTGAAAGATGCAGGTAAAGAAGGAAGCCCTTGCCTGGGATAATCTGGTCATCAGCATTCTCTCCCCATGCAACCCCAATTCACTGCCAGATAAATTGCCAGTCACTTGTCCACTGCCTGGGAAAGGGAGTTTGTAGCAGCCAATTAGGAGTGACTAATCAGTATTAACTGCGTATTCCCGAATGGTTTCATCCAGTAAGACTGCACTGAGGGAACGATTGTTGTCCATGAAGATCTATGGAAATGGGACAACCAATAAGGAAGAGGAATCAAAAATAGATTCAAGATTGCCAGGTTAAATCTGGAAGTGAATAACAGTAGCCAAAGAAGCAGAGTAGGGTTTCAACCATCAGAATAGCGAAGGCATGGGAAGATGTGCGTGTGATCAAGCAACATGAACTTCTGAATAGCACCAGATATAACAGCTGCTTACAATGGCAGGCGATTGTGTTTCAGGACTTGGAAGATACCTTCCAGACCTCCCCTCCTGTGAGAGAGGTCAGAGAAAGCCTGCCTTCCCCCAAAGCAATAGTACTCTTACTGTCTGCAAGGCAGCTAGATTTCTCCACGGATTTGCAAACTAGATGTTCAAAATACTAATTTTAAGAACATTTTTACTCATCCAAAACATTCTGAGGGAAAAACAGGTCAGTTTAAAACAAGAAAATACCACACTTGGAAAAAACCCTTGTTGTAAAACCAGTAATTTGTATAACTTTTAAAGTTGTCTTATTTTTTTCTACACTAAAGATTAAGCTCACTGCCAAAATATTAGCCTTGGGCTTCCTCAAAGGGTATAATACTTCCATATTAAAGGGTATATTGTATTTTAAAGCGTCAATTAAGCAGTTTGCTAAAAGACTGTATTTTTCCCAGAGTTTTTAAAAGCCTAAATTTATCCTGAATTCATCGAAATGAAAAAGTGTAAATCTTTCTTAGCTTTGTAAGCACTAACAAAATTACTTTAATTCAGATTTTCCTACGGCATGTACCTCTGCAGCAATATATTGACATAGTACAACGAAAGGAAGAACATTTCCATCATTACAGTGATTTTGCTACAGATGAGCATGTCCAATTTCACAAAGCAATGTTAAATTGGGCACCCAATAAAAGAAGAAAAAAGGGCTTAAATTCCTGATGAACACATTTAGGAGTCTAGAACAACATGCTGAATGGTCAATAATAAATACTCTGCTTATTCTACTGATTAAGAGCACAGGCAGTTCATCCAACTTTGAAGCTAGATTCTAGTACGTTTTAGTTTTAAATCAGGAAAGGACATGAGAAAAATAGAAGTGAGATATAGAGTTATAATATACAATGTTTTGTGGGAAATTAGGTTTAGGGAACAGCGTTACATAAATTTTCTACCGTGCTACAAGATGCATTATTCCACTCTTTGGTACACAGAATAGCAGGATAAAGTCAGGAGAACACTATATTTGGGGTATATCTCAAACTGTAAAAAGATGTACTCTCACTTTTTAAAATAAAATAAAAATAATAATAAAAAAAACAAAAACAAAAACAAAAACCACCCCAAAACCAAACCACGACCTAGAGGGATATGGCTGCCTACTCCCAAAGATTCAGAACTTCAAAAGCTTCAAGTGCATGTTATTTTGCTCTCTAGTTCACTCAAATCCAGGAATAAATACAGATTAACCCCAAAGACAAGGGAGAAGAGACATTCCTCCCCCCCATTAACCTCTCCCTCCCATTAAGTATTTCACCATCCCATGACACAGAATCTCCCACTACAGTCATTAAGGCACATCTAGGAATGTGTACTATGTACTTGGGGGTTGTTGTTGTTTTGTTTGTTTGTTTTTTAAGATCACCAAAACAACATTTCACATTATAAGAGCTCAGATTTCCCACCTCCCCTTAAAAGCCAAGTGAATAAATTGAGATTCATTTGACCTAAACAGCTGAGGACCCTCAAGGCAGCTGCCAGGGCCGGCTCCCTGTGCACAGGCTGCCCATACCCAGGGAGGGCTGAGGTGCACCCAGAGCACCCTCAGGCACCCTCCTGCCCAGCGAGAGGCTCAGGCAGCACCCAGGGCTTTGCTGCAGGGCAGGTTCCACACTTACCTCACAGCACCGGGGCAGGCTCCATCACGGACACCCACCAGCCCACAGCACCCCACCAGGGGAGAAGCCATGCCACCATAGCTCTACCTTCTCTCCAGCTCCAGCACTGCTTCCAGGCAGCATAGCACCACCTGAGCTACATAAGGACTAATTAACTCCCCTCCCAACCCCTTATAAAAGGAATGAGGCCCCTTTTCACCTGAAAGCAATCATCACATCCACCGGCAGCTGTGCGCCACCCCGCAGGCCTCTCCCCAGGAAAAGCCGGGAGGCACCCAAACCCCCGGGGGCTGTGTTGAGCTGGAACAGAGAGGAGCAGGCTCCTAACCCAGCTCAGGCAGGGCCCTGCTTCCACACCTGGTTCCCGTTACTCGGCGGCAGCCAGGGGCAATCCCCAAGGATGGCTCCCAGCCCAGCTTCACCGGCCCCAGGCTCCTCTCTGTGCCCCGAGGCCCCCGGCAGTGTCCCCCACCAGCCCTCTGCCAGGAGTACAGTTCACCCTGAGCCACCCTCAAAGGGCTGTGCTGGCAGCGGTGCAGAGTACAAACGACCGAAGGGAAAAGGGGGAAAAGACTGTTTTTAACCTCAGCAAATTGATGAATGAATATTTTATATGGCATCTACATCTGTAAATGGATGCACCAAGGTGATAAAGCAGGCAAGCAGCAAGAATGGAAAATCTTTCACAAAATCTGGACAGCAAAATAACTCACTCAAGGCAAATTCAATTAATATTAATTAAAATGAATGGCCAAGAACGGTGGGGGGTAAGGGGATTGGCATGATAGATTGTCACCTCTCGAGAGAACAGAAAACTATTGCTTGGGTCAACACACATGGCAGAAGAATTTTATTCAAATTGATTAACTGATATCTTCCAAGTAGCTTAAGGTTTGCATCTCTAACCACTTAAGTCAATAGGATTTTTGACATTGATTGTAGCAACCACAGGAATCTGCTTTATAGACTTGTTCACTGCACATCTGTAAAACACTGTAGTTCTCAACATTCATTTATTTGACCAGACACTCTGCATGTGACATTTTCCATTTGCTCCTGGAGAAAAAACATCTAAAAATTCTCAGACAAAACAACACAAGACTTCCTAGTATATACCCTTTGAGCCGAAAGTTTCCCTGTAAAATCTTAATACAGTCAATGAAAAATTAGTACTGAAGGGGGTTTTAAGACATGACCGAAAACATTCTCCTGCCCCAGGGAAGGATCAGCTGCTCCTTGATATTGCTGACAGATACTTATTTCACTCATTCTTTATAAATACCAATGGCAGAAATGCCATATTTCCACATTCATTCTGTGCTATGTTTTGCTTTCCTGTTATTTTTTATCCTATCTAATTGAAATCATCTTTGCCGCCTTACTTTTGTCTTGTCTCTTGGGTTATTCAGGTTATTCCCTTCCTTTCCAGAGCAGCCTTGCATCCCTTTCCCTGGACAAAGGAGATGTGGCTGTCTCTTCCTGGAATAAATAACCCCACACTCTCATACCTCATGTTTTCTACATCCCTGTTCTTTCTCTTTACTTTCCGTCTGACCTTCTCCACGTGGTCCAATTCCTGCTTGATATGCAGTGAATGGAAAAGCAGAAGCAGTTTCCCAGCCTAGATCATACCAATTATCTCTGTACCCTGAAGCAATATGGCCGTCTCCCCTGACATACTTCTAACACAAGCCAGCGAAGCCTCTTGCAAAGTATCCTGTGCATGGGGGAAGGGAGCCCAAAAAGGCAGTGGGAGTCAAGAAGGGTACAATGTTTTAGAATTTTGTTACCACACAAAACTACTAAAAACATTTTTCTGAATACGTCTAAGTAACAATGAGGCATAACGTTACATTTCATACACCCTGGCAAGCACTCCTGCAGTTAAATGCTTGTACACAGCAGTCTGGGATTCTAAGCACTCGGGCCTTATGCACGGGGAGTACCTTTGCCTTTGCCTGTCATTAGTCTTCCAGCCTGATTGGTATGGTGCACCGGAGCAGCAAAGCATGGTCAAGAATTGGTTCGGCTTCAGAATGAGAAAATAGAAAATAAATACATTGCCTACGAAATCTAAAAATAAAAATCATCTTGTAGTCTAAGAAGAAAAAAAGAGGTTATACCTGGTCCGTGCTGCAAGACAAAGAGATGCAAAAAGAAATGTCTAGAACAACTGAATGACAAGATGGATAAGGTAACATAGTATACGATAGTAAGCACAGCACGTTTTTTGCTATTTTCTTCTGTCCAGGACAAAGTGGAAAATGCAGATATTACCCTCTGTGCCTTTCATATCTACAAGTTTTGTTATGATATTTCATTATGGCCTACCCCACCACACCATAGCATACCATACTGCTCTTCTGAAACAGACACATAAATATTCCTGTCAGCTACCAACCTCAAAGCTTCCAATTGCAGAAATGTGAATCCATCTGGACAAAAGGAAAAAATAAACGTGATCCTGCAGAGGAAGAAGTGTTAAAATTCTTTGTTACCTGTGTACTTATATTGATGTCTTCTAGTTTCCCTTCAGAGGTTTTAATAAGTAATATTTCACCAAGTAGACCTCCAACCCCAGGCTGCGTGCTAGTAGGAATCTATGCCTACCCTTAGGACTTCCTAGAGAGATCGCCAAGATTGTTGTAGGTACCTCCCAATGTAGATACAGAATAGTATAAATGATAAATGAAGACTATTATATAGCCACATCAACCCTTGGAATATAAATCGTGGATTTGACTACAGATCGGTTACAACATCACCTTTTTTCACTTTCTTCTCAAATGCAGTCCTAGTTTGTAATCATTTTTTGCAGACTGTACCTTGTAATTCAGGTGTTGTTCACACTGAAGAGGGGGAAGCCAGGTTCACAGGTAAAATGTGTCATCATTGTAGTCAGCCATCCTGCAATAAAGCATTCCTTTTCCACACTAGTCATGCCTACTCTCTCTAATTCAGTATAAACTATGACACCTGAGAATAAAGCAAGGTCATTATCATATTCTTTCTGTAGGTTCCGTAACGCATGACCAGTTTTGCGCACCTGTGCAAGGAGCAGGAATGAGCAGAACCTGTCCATTCACAGGTCAGTCAATGTATGAGATCACTTTATTGCATTCTCGACATGGCAATGTGCATGTTCATTTATGATGGTTGCACATCCAGTGATGGTGCAGCATGTATTAAAGTATATTTCCAGTCAAGGCTCAGTGAACAATTAACAACCTTGCAATGATACTATAGTTCAGTAATTCATGCAGTTTCAAACACCTCAAACCATCTGTGTTCAGAAACGTTAAAGCTCTGGTGTTAAAAGTGTTCTTATCAGCAGTTAGTTAATCCCATGATAAATCTGAGCAGTGAACTTAATAGTTTAGAAGCAGAGTCAAAAGAAGCAATGTACAATTTTTATTTCAACACATTTCTCTAATTGCTAATTGGACCTTCCTGGACCATGAAGATAATTAGGTTATTTTTTCCTCTCATTTTGTGATATCTCCACTTTTGCATACACTGTGCCTGGGAGAACACAATGTTCCAGCTGAGGGAAAAAACACTGAAGGATGGTAATTAGAGAAAATAGCAATGCAGAGTTGTGACCCACATCACGAACATTAACATGTACTCAGTGAAGAGATCCCACTAGAAACAGCCAATTAAAGACTGTACGAGAAGTGCCTCAAGTTATTCTGCTTCTTGAAAAGGTGCAAGCTACTGAGCAGGGTAAAGTGCTTGCTGGCAAACTGA
The DNA here is from genome assembly GCF_965231255.1 of Vanellus vanellus. NCBI lineage: Eukaryota > Metazoa > Chordata > Aves > Charadriiformes > Charadriidae > Vanellus > Vanellus vanellus. The sequence goes on from NC_138913.1 coordinate 17,342,820, forward strand.
AAATGGAATCTGCAGACAGGTCCACATTCAAACCTCATATCAAGTTTGACATTTACAATTTGAATATGGTTGTACACTGAGAGCATACAGAGGAGAAAACTGCTCCAAGTATAGAAAGCATGTCTGGCTTAGAAAGTGAAGCAGCTCTTCATTCTTGTTTCCTTAAAATAAGGAAAATGGATTTCATTATACAAAGGTTTAGAATCATAGAATCATTTTGGTTGGAAGAGACCTTGAAGATCATCGAGTCCAACCATCAACCTAACACTGCCAAAACCACCACTAAACCATGTCCCTGAGCACCATGTCTACCCATCTTTTAAATACCTCCAGGGATGGCGACTCCACCACTTTCCTGGGCAGCTTGTCCAATCCTTGATAACCCTTCCAGTGAAGAAATTTTTCCTAATATCCATCGTAAACCTCCCTTAGCATAACTTGAGGCCATTTCCTCTTGTCCTACGACTTGTTGCTTGGGAGAAGAGACCGACCCCCCACCTCGCTATAACCTCCTTCCAGGTAGCTGTAGAGAGCAATAAGGTCTCTCCTCAGCCTCCTTTTCTCCAGACTAAACAACCCCAGTTCCCTCAGCTGCTCCTCATAAGACTTGTTCTCTAGACCCCTCACCAGCTTAGTTGCCCTTTGAACATACTCCGGCACCTCAATGTCTTTCTTGTAGTGAGGGGCCCAAATTTGAACACAGTACCGATGTGTGGCCTCACCAGTGCCAAGTACAGGGCACTGCCCGAGTCCTTCTGGTCACACTATTCCTGATACAGGCCACGAAGCTGTTGGCCTTCTTGACCACCTGGGCACACTGCTGGCTCATATTCAGCCAACTGTCCACCAACATGCCCAGGTCCTTTTCCATCAGGCAGCTTTCCAGCCACTCTTCCCCAAGCCTGTAGCACTGCATGGGGTTGTTGTGACCAAAGTGCAGTACCCAGCACTTGGCCTTGTTGAAGCTCATACCATTGGCCTATTGACCCAGCCTGTCCAGATCCCTCTATAGAGCCACCCTACCCTGAAGCTCCCACCTAACTTCATCTGCAAACTTACTGAGGATGCCCTTGATCCCCTCGTCCAGATCGTTGATAAAGATATTAAAGAGAGCTGGCCCCAATACCGAGCCCTGGGGAACACCACTTGTGACTGGCCACCAACTGGATTTGACTCTGTTCACCACCACTCTTTGGGCCTGGCCATTCAGCCATTTTTTTACCCAGTAAAAAGTATGCCCATCCAAGCCATGAGCAGCCAGTTTCTCCAGGAGAATTCTATGGGAAATGGTGTTGAAGGCTTTACTAAAGTCCAGGTAAACAACATCCATAGCCTTTCCCTCATACACTAAGCGAGTCACCTTGTTGTAGAAGGAGATCGGGGCAGGACCTGCCTTTCCGAGGTAACCTGCCTGAGGTAACAATATCTATATATTTTTTAAGGTACTGTATGTATTTTAAGATGTCTGTATATATTTGTAAGAGACAAAAAAGTGTTGCTTGGCAGTTTCAGTATTGAATCTTTATTTGGGAGACTGTGTTTATTCCTGACCCTCCTTTGGCTTATGAGTTCATTTATCACCCTTCACATCTTTCTGTAAACTTATGCTCCAAAACTCAAACAAGAATGATGGTATAGTTTTGTCTACTTAGTAGTTCCTCAACTCCAGGAAGTTCAACTTCAGCTATCTCATACCTACACACGGAAATCTCAAAACTTTGCTTGAGTCATGATGTCCAATGGCATCCTAAAGAGTAGCTAGGACTCCAGGCCTGAGCAGAAACCTCTCCAGATTTTGTTTTATTCATGTGAAAGTCAGGCAGCAATTAATTGTTAACTCTTTTTTTTTTTTTCTTCCCCCAGTATTAGCCAGCTAAAATGCTCACAAACAACAGTACCTCTCCTCCAGCCCCAGACTGGTGGGGGCAGTGAAGGGAGTGCCCTCAGAGTACAATTTCACACCAGAAGAATCTGTCTTCCGCAGAAATCTTACAGACTAATTTTGCATTAAAAATATAATCAGGAAGACTCTTCAGCGATTTGCTGAGGAGACAGAAGATGTTACTGTTGGGATGGTAACTGCTATTTGCCTGGTCTTAACCTATGAGAAAATACAAGGTTTATACTCATATTTGTTGTGCCTTATCTCATAACTTGAAGTCTCATCCATGCAGACATGACCACCAACTTATGGGCCGTCAGAGGCAAGGAGGGAAAGCCCCATATAAGAAGAAAATACAAACATTCAAATTTCTGCTGAAACAGGGGCTGAATTCCTTTTCAGTTCTGAAAATTTTATTTGGATTTCAAAACTTATTCCTGCTGTAGCACTCCTACCAGAAATTATTCACTTTACTCAGTAACTGCAGTGTTGCATGGAGGACAAAAAATATGTTGAGTTTGAGAGTTCTGAGAAAATATGCATAAAAAAGACAGCAAGAAGAAACTGGTATAATAATAACATGTAATCCTGTCAATTCTCCATCTCCATAATCACCTCCCTGGTTCTAGTGAATCTTTAAAAATTATTTGAGAAACTTGCGAACTGTGGTGTCCCATCAGTCCTTACAAATGTAAGTTTACACTTCTATCAGCCAGAGAGTGCTCCACCAGTCAAATCCAACAGAAAATCCATCTGTGAAAAACAATCCACTGGCATTTTACCTCTTTGCAAAGCTCTCAGTTACATACCCCACAAAACACAGGTACTGGGTCATTCCTTTACATGCAGTTTTTAGAGCTGACTAATAAAAACGACAGTCAGCATAAGGTTCTGACTGAAAAGAACTATTCTCCATCAGTGGCAGGCCTGAATTCAGTGGGAATGCTTGTAAAGAAAAGGACTACCCAACATTGTATTTAGTGCTGTGATGTAGAATCTAGGTGATACACACAAGATTTTACCTTCTAAAACTTTTAATGTTTAAGGAGATTTCATGAAAAATTCCTAAAAGTATTCCATTCATCCATTAGGACAGAAGAGACTAGACATATACCTACCAAAAGAGAAGATGGACTGTAAAATAAATATGCTTTTAAAAATTATTTTTCAAAGAAACAAATTGCTTTCATAGTTTTAACAAAGAAGTAACACTTTATAAAGTGAAAAAAAAATTAGCATGTCATATGATTGTTATCTTGAGTCACACATTTATGACCTTACATGGCACTGAAATACTAACTGGGAGAAAAATGTGGTAATTTAATATAACTTAGAAGAAATGTCTTGATTATTAACAAATCACATATTTTTTACAGCCTATCAGGAGTAGCAATGGCAAATTTATTTCACCTTTTTTTTCTAAGTAACTTGTTGTAGCATCTGTAATCCCTGTAACCTGAATTGGTCTGTATCTGTAGAGATAAAAAAAAGAACAATATGGAAACACAGTAAAGAATTTGTTCAGCTTTCTCTGAGGGCTTCTAAGCAGTTTCATTTATAGTTGTGTCAAAGCTAACACTCTGATGGCCCGTATATGCATATTATATTATATACCTACAATCCATGAAATTACTGGTAGCAAAGAAGGACCAAAGTAAAAAGTTCCTAGCAAACCGTGACTGAAGGCAAGCTTTAGATCAATTATACATCAATTACAATTCTATTATTTAGCTATTACTGATACAAGATGTCCAAGTGTCTAAATAAAACCCTCTCACTGGTGCAATTTTCCAAGTTACACAGGCACTCCAGGGAGCCACCAGGTAAAAGATAGGATGTGGAAGTTGTGTGATTTTTAGCTGTGCTTAAATTCTCCTAGTGGGGGTAGATTTAAATCTACTAAACTCCTCCTTTCATATTCAGGTACTTAAATACTTTTAAGAATTGCATATGGCCCCAGCTTCAGCTGATCTTCAGTTCGAGCCAAATCCATGTACTTTTCCTAATGTTTGGTTTTAGCCCTTCCAGAGATGCTGCTTAACTAATAGCAAAGTGCATTCAGTAAGGCCTTACATCCAGAACACAGAGTAAATCATTTCCAAAACCCACTGGAAGACACTTGGGATATGACAGGGGAAGAATTTAATTGTATAGTGATAGGCCCTGTAGAAAATCCATAGACTGATAGAAAGAGCCAGCGTAATTAGCAGGAATAGGTGACACTGTTAGAAAGAGCAAGCCTAATTAGCAGGAATAAGTGATGACATAGGGCTATGCAGCTACTAGAATTAGAACAATATATGCACAGTTAACTGTTTTATATTTACATAGGTCATATACATACTGTACAGACTTGCTGTTGACTTCATTAATATTTGAATTAAAATTTAAAACATTTGGGGTTCATAGCAACAGGGGTCAGAGCAATTAACTTCGAAACATGAAATGTTCGGTGCCATTGGTTTGCAGGGTGCTCAACTCTTCAGTGAGAGATGTCTCAAAATACTGAAAGGTGAATGTTTTGAAAACATCACAGAGAATATTTGACAATGAGATACTGGTTTTTATCAGCACTATAATATGCTACGCTCACTGTATCAAAATAGGGAAAAAAAGTCACTTATCTCAAATTATGATTCAGTTCTTGTCAACATATTAGCAATTAAGCCAGAGAAGCGTATTGATATTCATATTTTGTGGAACCAAAATGCACTATATTTATCAGCTTCAGTGCTTTAAATTAAATATTGACAAGAAAAGATGGGGAAAAATTATTTATTATCCCATCTGCCACTCAAAATGACAAGTCCGAGCAATGCCATTTTCCAGTCTTTCCTGATATGTCAGCATCATCAGATATTGTTTATTTTTGCTTTCTGATGGCATTAAGAAAGAACAGTCAAAACCATAAAGGTCAAGTTGTTCCTTCTGGTTTGCCAAGCTGTTTAATCCTCTTCCAATGGACTTGGATTTGGGGAGAGATGTGGATGACAGCAGTTTTAAGAGAACTGAAAACCAGTTCTGACATTGAAAAGCTTTTGGAGAGAACAAAATTTATTGATCACAGGACAAAGAAAGTCATGTTATAAAAACTATTAAGGATTTATACAATACTATATTTGTCATCATATGTTACTAGCAGTTAGTAAGGATGAGTATGGCAACAGGGACCACTTAGGCACATTAACAAAATGTCTGGATTCAATTTAAACAAAGTGTCTATAAATTTGCCCTGCTTTGAGAAATGGCCCTTTTACACTTCCCCAGGAACACAACTTTGCATTAGTGCAAATGATAGCTAGTGGTGGTTTGGAATCCAAGGTTTAAATTACAGTCCCATAGTAATGACTGTGTGTGATCCATTCAATGATTATAACGGGATGATAGTCCATATATGGTGGGATAATATTATACAGACTATATATATCTGATACATGGATTTATTAAAGGATAATGCCCCACCTTTATTTCTGTATGAGCAAAACTCATTGAGCACTTTGCAGGCAGGAACCGCAAAGGAAACTATTTTACATTTACTTTCAAACTAGATCATTTGGGAGAACACTGCTGAAAAACTATCTACCTGTGTGATATCTGATATAAAGCTTAACGGAGGTGCTTAGCCCAAGAAGAATCTTCTCTTGAGGTTGGGTCATTATTAGGTTGGAGTAAGAAAAATTCTGTCTTTCAGTGGCTGACTGATTTTTAAACTAAATTTTACTTATTAGAAACTGCTTAAAACTTAGATCTGTTAAGACAGATGCCACTGAGTTGGAAAGGCTAGCTGTAAATGTCCAACAAATTCAGGACATGTATTGATTACACAACTCTGCAAGTTAACCACATTCTTGTATTTTAGGGGTAAATACACATATATCTGCAAAATAGCATGAGGAGAGCCAGTTATTGCAAGCAGCAAACATGTTTAATGACAAAAGAGTATGACTCGTGTAGGCTCAGCCTTACATACTCATTTGCAGATGTTAATGAGGTGGAAAATTAAAAAAGACAACAGTCTGTGGGACTTGATAATTCCAGCCTCTCAAGTAACTTATTTTACTTGTCTAGATTGAAGATTTTCTTGGTCGGAGATTGCCATGCTCCCAATTTAAATCACAGACAGTGCGAAAGTATAAATTGTCAAAACTTGTTTTCACTTGGGGCTGTTTGGCTCATCTACGAAGATGTTCAAGTTAATTATTTTTATTTTATTAGAACAATATCACTAATGAGATGTGAGCAGAAGGAAGAAGGGGCATGCAGCTGAAGTTATTGTCAGATTCTCTGCCAGTAGAGCTATTTCACCTGTTCTTGAGAACAAAATAAGTAGATCCACATAAGTTAAGAAGTCAAATTACAGTTTTTCTCAGCTCACTTCACATAATAAATAGCATGTTCACCTGAAGTCCAAAACTACATAGCAAAAAGAGCAACAGATTTGTGTTGACTAAGTACCTGCAACAACAGAAATTAGACACTAAAAAAATGCATATTTATATCTCAGTACTATAATCACTTCTCAATTAGTTGGGACCTTGGCTGAGTAGTCATTAGCTCTGTACAAAGAGGTACTCGTTTTGTCACCATTAGCCAAGTAGCTGGGTAAAAAGACACCTTGTCGTTCTTCAGATAGATCTTAGAGGCTTATGCACCCTGTTTTTCATCTTCTGGGCAGTGGCAGAAACAGTCATTAACACCATTCACAGAAGCATTCATCACTGGAAGAGCCCACAAGTACCATACATACCCCTGTGCTACCGCTTCTGAATTCCAGTCCCAAGCCCAGTACAAAAGCCAGTGAAGTCAAGGAAACAACTACCAAGTTGTGGGTTCAGATGCTTCATGGCTTGAATTTCAAGATTCAAAGTTGCATCTGATCTCTTGTACTAGACTCATCTTTGTTGGCAACTGAAACAAGACAATGGCAGACTTTGTTCTTTTTGATTTGCATGTTTGCATTTTTTTTTCATTTTAAATCCTGCAAGTTAAAGAAAGAAAAAGTGTATGTGACGTTTTCCATTGACATTATAGTCTTTCAAAGTCCTACAGATATGGTATGACTTTAATGACATGGTTACTATTTTTTGCCTTCCAAGAAAACATGATCTCAATGGAAGTGGCAATAAGAGATGCTCCCGCTGAAACTGTCTCAGGAGACAAAGCTTTAATGGAACGAATTCAATACACCTTTGACACAATGAAAACACTATTAACAGTAGCTGAAATGTATGTATTTCAAAAGCGAAATCCTTGGTATTTGCTATTTTAAAGAAAAAATACCTGTGATGCTTTGCATTGATATTGTGTTCCCCCTCCCTGAAGCCCTGCAGATGCAATGTGACTCTAATGGCACAGCTACTGTTTTTTCTCTGCTAAGAAGAGAATGACAGTAAAAAATGCTCCCACTGAAATCGCATCTCTAGGTATAGGGATTTCATGGAATCAGTTTAACTTACCTATGACACAGTGAAAATGCTAGTAAGAGTAACTCAGGCATATTCATAGCAGCAGCTACCTTTCAAAGGCAAAATCCTCAGTAGCTGAGACTTCAAAGTAAGGACAGCAAACACCACAGCTGGAAAAGAGCCCTAATATAATTTGCAAAACTGAGGATGAACAAAGAGTCCTGCCATCACTAAACCCATGTTATATTTTGAAAAGAAAGCTAATAAAGTTTCCAAAATTCAACAAATCAGAACAACAAAAAAAAATCATTCAATTCCTAGCCTGTGTACCTAAACTCTGTTGCAGAAAAGATCTCCATAAACTGCCTCTAATAAAAGGACAGTGTTTCTACTATAATTATAAAAAGCAGAGGGGCCAAAGTGACTGCAAAATGCAAACCTAAGATATGAGGCATAGCTACAGGAAAAAAACCCCAATCACTAACTGAGTCTACTTTCAAGACCACACTCTGTGGTCTTAATCTACTAGTCTAAAGATTACTTCATGCAATTTAACTTCACAGGAACAAAGGAAGAAGCACAAGACAGCCAGTACCATTCATTTTTCTGTGTCCTGTCCACAGGAGCTACATCTACACTACGATTACAGATCATGCTTCCTGCAGATGAAATGTTCGAAAATTTTAGCAGCAATCAGCTAATGATTCGTACTGTATAGGCGTTAATGGAAATTCGTTCATATTCATAACAGCGAGCCTGACGGATTTTCATGAAAAGGTCAAAATGTTGGTTTTGGTACACAACGTTATTTCCTCTATCAAATCTCCAATTTGTGTCACAAACTCTTGACAGTAAACGATATTCCTGAAAAAGATAATGAACTGGGACAACTGACAAACAGCCATTTTCTCTCTTAATAGATTTAAAAAAATGTGGACTCATTTGATGAAACTTAAACACCACTTTGGACCACTCAAAACAACACTATCAATCGAAATAAAATTCCAATCTGAAATTTTACATATCAAAAAACTTAAAAGTAACAGAAAGGTGCATATTAAGTTGGAACTCTTAGGCAAACTTACATTGCTATGGTTGCCTTCCATCCTCATTTTATGACCCGTAGTTTTACTGAAAACTTAGCATTTCACCTTTCTTGAAAAAAAAAAAAAAAAAAAAAGTCTTCCTTTGACACTCGCCTTCTGTCAGATGTGCCACATTTTGTTATGCAATTTACCCTTAGCAATTCCATGTTTTCTGTGGCAGTATGGTTTACAAGAGCAGAAGAAGCAACATAACAGAAATTAAATGCTGCTTGTTACAGACAATTTAGTTTTTAAATTATGAATAGAACCAATCTTACTGCAATAAAAATAATAAAATAAAACTACTAAAAGTGGAGAACTTATAAATACTGTCAATGCTGACATGGAAAAGATGACTCAGGAAATAAAATCTTAATCTCTTTAAATAAATGGGAGCTTAGCTGTTGACTTTTATGTGAATGGTATTTCATGCAAAGAGCAATAAATGTGTATTTTCTTGATTGTTTGAGAATGACAGCAGTAACAAAGGTTGTCAGTATCATCTCTTCTGGATAATTACCACTAACCAGAAAATAAACAACTAACAAGGCTGTAGGCATTGTTACCAGTCTGCTGTCTCTTATATTAGTTGGAGAGGACTAGAGTTCTCATGTGTTCTAATCTACAATAATTCATTCACACTCTTCCTTTTCAGGTAAACAAATTAAAAAAAAAAAAAAAGAGCAAGAAAGAACATCAGAGGTGCAAATCAGGCAAAGAAAAAAAATGAAGTCCCTTTCTTTTAACCCTTCTACATGCACTTAGATGAAGATCTGAGAGGAACAGACATGACGCTACATAAGGACTTTATGATCCTCTAAACTCTAAGGCCAGGAAGACACTGAGGTACTCGCGGATGTTGGCATCCAATTGCTCTGCCCTCACCCTGACTGTCCACAGCCCCAGCATGCAATTCCTATTAACAGGCTCTATTCACAGTGCTCCGTGCCTTGCCCTGTCACATCTCTTCCCGCTTTCTGACGTGTTGATTGCTGAGATGATAATTGGAATCTTCATATTTTTCCGTGTTTAAAATTCTTCAGGATCACATTTTCAAAGAGGCCTCAGACTGATTGCTAACATTTCATCAGCAGCTTTCATGTCTGAAACTCTGTACGCACAAAATTCTTCCCATATTTCTACAGATTGAAAGAGCTCGCATCAATCAAGCAGTAAAGGAGCTCTGTGAACTGTGTGCTCCAACAGCATCAGTTGTTTGAAGTCCACAAAAGAGCTATGTCATGTTCTTTGCTGTTGAGCACTGTGTGGGAATTCATTGTCCTCTAGTTTTTCATGCAAAAGTTTGATAGTGAAAACTGTAAAAATACTTTGTACCGAGTGCAGAAAAGGTAGATTGCTAGCAGCACTGGAACAAAGTTGAGTTCATTTTTGCATTTCTTTTTCCTCGCCTCCCAATGCTCTTCCAATCTTTCTACTTATTTTCTTTATAATTTTTTTTATGTTCCTTTACACTTAGTAAAACGCACTTTTACATTTACATACAAATGTTTGTTGTATTACTTTGGAGAAATGTCATTTTAAAGTACATAAAATATGATACAGCCAATGAATGATACCTTATCTATTGATCATCAGACACAAATCTCAATGCCTGTTTGGATCCAAGCCAAAATCATGTGTCCAGAAAGCAACAAAACAAACAGTCTTTTGTCTTCCAGTACCAGATGAGTTGTACTGTACAAATGCTGGGCTCCCTTCCAAGCCTCCACAGGTGGCAACATGGAATTACAAGCAAGAGGTTGGCTTGTGGTAAGGCTTCTCTCTTAGCCTGCACCCAAATGTTTCCTCATTTTTATCTAGCTCAAAGATTTTTAAGCTATTTTATATCATAATTTCTAACTAGTTAATTTTTAAATAAATTATTTTAATCATAAAATATGCTACTGTAAAAGCTGAAGTAAGGAAGAGAAGGAATCTTCCCATTCATTTTTAATAAATACTTTTTGGACTAAGAGGGAGTGTGGCTTCACAAGGGACAGGTCAACGTTGTCCCAAGGCAAAAGTTGGTCTCCCTTGGCCCTAGCCAAACCAATCTGTTTAATGTTAACTAGCTGTTGAACCTAAGTAGATAGATGCATGTCCTTACATTCAGAAGCATATCTGTTATTAAGTTTTGTCATTCAGCTTCTAATCTGTCCTCTCAACAGAAAAGAGTAGAGCAGGGAAGGCAAGTTTCTGTAAACAACCATCTTTCAAGAGTACAGGTTGGAGCTGGCTTTCGTCTCTCCTGTGCCAGGTAGCTCAGCCTCCTGCAGGAGACTGCTGGAGCTATTGGGTCCCTTCCCCCTGTGCCAGGCCAGAGTTAGCATGTGATAAATTCACAGCAAAAGAGAGAGTCCAATTTGCTTATTAAATTATTTTGGCAAATATTCGTTACGTGTTAAATTTGCAACTGCATTGTCAGTTATACAAATAGGTACACTCTCCTGAAAGGTGACATTCCCTGAACAAGGATGAACAAGATATAAGTTGGAGTAGTGCTGTTTCTTGTTATACACCATATCACTTAGTTCCACTGCACATCACTGATGCTTTACAGGTAGGTCTTGTAGAATGCATCAGCACCGTGTGTTTGAATAAACATAGAAGCATTTACAGAATAGGCTCTCATTGTGGTGGATGCATTGCTTTGGTAACATCAATGAGGACAACTTTCAGGAGTAATGTATTATTGTATTAAATCCACAGAAAGCCAAAAAAGTCACATACAAACAGTACTGATTCAGCATTACTTCAGAACAGAAACAGAATACCAATTATCAGTGCAGCAGACAGATGCAACATGATAAGTGCTTGAGACAAAAATGTCACAGAAAAACTCACATTTCCTCTCTTTATAAAATGTTCTTTGTTTCTATCATGGGCTTCTTCCCTCCTTCAGTGTTCCCAAAATAGTGAATTGAGACAGAAGGGAGAAACACATTCCTTGACTGTGAGGCAAAAAAAAGTTGTACATATACAACAAGCATTTAGTACATCCAAAAATGATTGCAAGTTATCGTCGATGTAAAGAAAATTATCAGGCTAAAATTGTGCATCGAAGCAGACAATACATACTGAAGTCATGCTCTAAGTTACTAGTCCTAAGAAAGACCAAATCTATCTTGACTTTTGCACTCTGCGTAACGTAAGATTTCTTCTGCTTGCCACAGGCTAACGTTGTTGCTAATATAGCAAAGTGGCACTGAGAGTCAGAGTCTCTCATTAAACGGACTAATACGTCATTCTGGACCAGACCCACCAAAGCATTCAGCAGCTGTTTAACTTCAAATATCGTCTTAAATATTTGTTGTACCGAGGCGTCTGCAAATAGTCCTAATAAAATCAATGGAACGGATAGACAAGTAAGGAATTACTTGCGCACCATGCTCAGAAGTATCAGAAACTGGCCGAGAAACTTTCCATGTTAAATAAAGGTCTGTCTTTCACTAGGTGTTTAACGTAGTTTGGAAAAGTCCTTGCTCATTATTACTAGTGGAGAAGAAAGCCACTAAGGCCTGGGAGAAATAAACTGAAAAGTATTTGGCTTCTCTCTTCTGACTTCAATATCAGCCACTTGCGCAATCTACAAGATTGTCCTTATAAAAATTTCCAGCTATTTTTGCTACCAGCATAGATGCACGGTGCGAAGCTTATCCACATCAAACAGCCTCCTTCAGAGTTTCCCAGCCATGCATTTTAATGTGTTTCTGTCTTTCTAATCAGCTTGGTTGATCTCTGCTTTTATTGCACCTCGCATGTATATATACGCATTATACTGCTGGTGGTTTATTGAATTTATGAAATTTCTTTACCCTGCTGGACTAGCTGATGAATTTTCTATGATAATTTAACTGTGGTTAGTAAGTTTCATCCATCATTTTCTTATTTATCTCTGGAAGAGAAAGCAATAGTCACAGGGTCTTTGAAAAAAGGTTTGTGACCTGACCCCAGCCTTCAATGAAAACTAATAATGAATTGATAATAACAGGGTTTTGCTTAGGAGTATGAGACCTGTCATATGTGGGCTGGAAAGAAAGTTCCATTAAATAGCTTGCCAATGGTGCAATATTGGTCAAGCTGATTGTTTCTCCTGCAGGAGTTCTAAATCAATAGCACGTGCCCAGATTCACGAAGAAAGTTAAAATCTGCCTTTCAAGAAAGATTATTCAAAAGGGTTTTGTTATTGCTGTTTTCATATATTATTTAATAATTTGATTTATATTAATTCTTATTACCAAACAATGAGGAATTAGCAATTCATCTCCTTTCTATTACAGCTTGTACAACTACATAATGAAAAGGTAGATCTAGAAAGAAACAAATTGTTGTCTCCATCCTCCACAGAGAATAATATCCAAATCCAAATATATGCTACTCTACTGATTGCAAAAATAAGCTGTAGTTTTAAAAATTTCCTCTGACATTTTTCATTATTACTTTTCAAAAGGCATATTGGGTTTCTATTTTACATACATATAAATGTTCACCTCTTTGCCAGCAATGAAAAATATCTTCAAAATAATACAAAATTAATCCTCAATGGTACTTTCATGAGTCACATGAAACTGCATGTACAGAATGATATTTTCTGGGATGTCAGACTCTCATTTTGAATGCAAGGAAAGACACTGGAGCAGACTCTGTCTCCCTGCAGCATGAGACTGATCCTGCAGAAGAACCTCAGCCCTGAACAAGGTAACTACCAGGAATACAAATATTTCTCCAGCTCTATCTATACAACAACAAAAAAGGTAAGACTTTCAGCTTGAAAAGCCTCAAATAAAGCAATGGTCACAATAATATTCTGTAACTTTTTTTGCACAGCAATTCACTGAAAGGTCTATAAAATGGTTATTTATGAAAGAGAAAAAACAAATAGTAAATGAATTCAAGGTACTTTTTTGGGGCAGGGCCCACGCAAACACCCTGCCTTAGGGGCTGACCTATCCAGACTTCGTGTTTCATGTTAATCCATAAACGGAGGCATAAGAATGCAGAATTTGAATATAACTTCAATTCCAATCCTGGCTAGTACTGAAGGCAGTAATGCCCCAGAATCCTCATGTAGAGCAATCACAATTCTATCTTGAGATTGGACTTGTTGATTTAACCGCACTGTTACTACTACTGAACTGGTCCAGAACAGATTAATTCCTACAATTTCCTGTATGAGTGATATATTTATTCATCAGTAATTTATACAGAGTTTTGCCTGTGTCAGGTGTTGTCTTTTCACTTAAACAATTCTTTCTTCTCCTTGGTGTTTCTCCTGCTCACTCTTTCTCTTACCCCCTTAAATTAAGTTTAATTAAATTAATTTAAAATAAATAAATTACGGTGACTAAATTAAATAGCCTTAGAAAGAGCAAATGTATCTTACCTCAGCTCCTCTCTTTTTTTTTTTTATTGTGCTAAGCTAAACAAAGCTTTGCTAGTCTCCCAGTACTTTTTCCACTCACTTATCATACTTGTAGCCTTTTCCTGAATGTTAGTTTTAATTTATCTTCCTTCATCTTGAAGGACCAGAAATGCACTAAACTTCTGCAGATAGAGCAAGACCGTTACTTACATGGGTCCTACTGCTCTTGTGTACTCGTATTAGTCAGAAGTCTATCTCTCAGTCTGTAACTGTGTGAGTTTACTGAGCACAACTGAGTATGTAACAAGGTGAAATTTTAATATAGCAACAATTACATTATTGGGCATTAGGAAATAAGGAGTTTGAAGTGCAAAGAGTGAGACCTGCATGTTTGGTCCCTGTGTGTGGACACCATCTTACAAACAAAGCAAGGAAAAACTATTTATGTTCAAGGAAATGTTCTAAACAAAATGTGCAGCCATTTCCCCAACAAATTGTGCAGAGAAATCCTCTTATCCTTTGATTCTCCTTTCTCTGTAATCACCTTTGGCTTCAATCTGTACTATGAAGAATATATATGAGTATGTGTGTAAGTATACTTATTTGTCATTGTTTACAGACTTTCAGAAAATATTTTTGTTTAAAGCAAGCATTACACCTTTGTATAAAGTCATGACACCGTTTAGTTCTGAGCATTCTGCTATATTATTTGCATTTTTTATTTTATTCAAAGTCACACTCTGTGTTTTTTTGTCCTTTTTTCCAGCATAGCAATCAATTCTGCTTCTTTGTTTCGCAAACTAAGTCCACTGTGTCATTATATCATCTTCCTGCCAAAACTTCTATGCTTTCCTACTTTAAACAATCCCGTTTCTTCTAAACCTGGCTTTGCAGCAGTCTTGTAGCTATTTTAGGGGTTCTGATCCCTGATATAATGCCCACAAATTAGAAATTCCATGAATCTGAAAGACGTGAATCCAAAAGACCCGATTCAGTTTCATGCTTTTGTCCCTCATTTTGATTTCTTCTGCGAAACTGCTTTGGTTCTTATTCTGAGAATGCAGCATTCTTTAAAATTCTAAAATGCAGTCTGACTTGTTTTCCTCACTTACTGTAAGCTGTAAAATAAATCTAAGGAGTTATTCAAATCAATATTTTAAAATGATACCTTAAATTCATTGTTCTTTTCAGTTATGTCTACTTCTTATTTGTATCTTTACAAATTATCTGCTCCACCTGGGATTGCAATAAAATTTAAAATCACACTTTTTTTTTTTTTGGTAACACTTTTGTTCCTGTTAACTTGTTACAAAACTTTTTTTTCTTTTTTTTTTTTTCCTCTCCACCATTACTTCATTTCTAGTGCTATGAGGGCTTCGTTTGCAATTAAAAATAACCAAATAAGAGTTAAGAATTCTGGTACAAATTTGAAGAGACTGTTTAACACTACAGCAGCTGTAAATAATGTTAAAGGAAAGAACTTGAGAAAGGAGGAGGATGTGGGTACAATTTCATTTCAGTGCCCTTGCTCTCCACCACGGTTCTTGTCCTCCAGCCAGCCTGGCTACGCTCCAAGACAGCTGAAGACCTCTCATTTCCCACACATGTGCCACCACTCTGAAAATGTTCCTAGCGGTAAAAGAACATACTTCTGGAATAGCCCTACCTCTGCTAAAGAATTTCCAGGTACTCACACTTTGGTACGCTCAACACCTTGCCCACTCTGCAGCCCTCTGAAGCCATGTTAGTTACTGTGGCAGCTATTCAAGAAATGCTGCAGGACCCAGAAAGGTAGCATCAAATGCTTGAAGAATGTCATTGAGCACACAACAGTAGTCTCCTCCAGGATCTAGCTAGGGTTTCTTATAATCTCCTCTTCAGCTCATTTTTTACCCTTTTTACAGATCTTGTACTCTAAGGCAACATTTTCTCTATTTTCTTTGGTTTATTTGAATACTTTTTTCCCTTGTCCAGAAGATTGCCAGTACCAATTTAAATGCAAGCAAAACTGTTAAGTACAGACCCCTGCCCTAGAAGTCACGGATTACAGGGGGAAAAAAGAAACCCATCACTATTCTCACAGGCTTTCTCTCCTTCTCGGTCACAGTAATCCCCTCAAACAGTATAGGGTTAAGTACATGCTTTGCATTGTATTCTGCTAAATGCCAAGAGATAAAATGTATATATTGTCCATAACGTGTACCTGTGAAACTCTGACACTGCTTTAATCTCAAATGGTCTTCCCTACACAGATCCTATTTGCTGCTGAGGAGAGGGAGAGGGAGAGGGAGAGGGAGAGGGAGAGGGAGAGGGACAAGACCTATGCAAGTCAATTTTTCTATAAACATAGAAGCAGCAGAAGAAACAAATTAGCAGGGTTTTTTAGATACAGCACAGAATAGTTAAAAAGAAATATGATGTAATTGGGGTCATGGAGATTTGGCTTATACAGAAGACTGGCTAAGATATCAAACTGAAAAATAAAAGGATGCTCAGAAATGTTGAAAGAGAACGTCGGAAAAGGGGAGATTTAATACCTAAAGAAATACATTTCATATTGCAGACTCGGTAAGGAACTGAGAACACATGATGACTCTAATTGCAGAGGTGTGGGAGTGAAAGGAGGAAGTATTAGATGGTGGGTCATCATAATAACACTATGTTCTAAAAAACCCACAAGGCAAAATTTGTCATATGATCGCATATACTCAACCATGATGGGGCTTGTCTGCAATCTGCCTGTGGATACCAACAGAGTCTGTTTGGCCTACCAGGAACGGACAGATGAACCAGAGAGAGAAGGAAGCTGAGTTATTACAGCAAACGCTCCTTCATGATCAGGCACCCTGGATGAAGCTACAACTGTTGTGTTTTTTTTTTTTTTTTTAATTTCTGTTGAATTCCCTTTGTTTTTGACCACCTGATGCAGAGGAAAGGTTATCGCAAAAGTTCCCCTCCTTCAAGATATTCGTGGATGAGATCATTAAAGTACTTCTGCAACGATGATAGGAAGACAGCAATGAGATGTGTGTGAGGAGGTGTTGCCAACTGTCCAGCAATGCCTGAAGGAAACATAACTAGTGGGACAGCTAGTCTCTGACAGACTGTTCATCCAGTGGGATGCTGAGAAAAGAGCCTGCCTCTGGCAGTAATTAATGAACAGCTGAATCTGGCAGCAGTCTCCTGCTTGCAATACAAATCTGATTCCATGGCTTTGGAAATGATTTAAATTCCTAAGGGCTGAAATTCCAGAGTTGAAAAATATCACCACTATGATGGGTCAACACAGACAGAAATGCCAGGGTAAGGAGACTGCATTTTGGAAGGCCTCTTCAAAAGCTAGAAGCAACCTGCCTGGAAAATAAAACTGCTCTGAATCTCTGCAGTCCCTGGGAGAAATGTCGGAGGATATCCCACTTGGCCTAGTTTCCATCCAGTCACCACCCAGTTTACAGTTTTCTAGTTCACATATCTTTTATGCCATACAATTTTGACACCAGCATGAAGATCCAAATGTCATGTTTGCATGAACTGCTTGAAAGTCACACACATCCTTCACTCTCCACTCTCACAAATTCCTTCCTTGCACATTTACTATTTTTTACAGCAAAGATTCATCAGTTACCAACCTCAACCAGAACCTCATTAATCAACAACTGAATACAGTATACGATACAATAAGCTATTCACAGTGTCTCAGCATTTTCCTTTCTTCTCCCTGAGTTAAAATCTTTAGTAAATATTCATGGTGTTTCTTGAAACTGCTCCTGCCATGAGGCCTTTTCAAAGGAAATACATTCCTGATAATGTGTTTTAGCTCAAGTATTTATAAGTGTCTTCTGGTTCCGTTGTTGAGAATCAACTAAAAAGCTACAACCTGTGAAACATCTTTCCTCATGCAAGCTACGGCTCATTCCAGCAAAGTTTGTGAGTATGCAGCACTGGTACATTTCTTTCAATTAATTGAATAAAAAGGGAAATTTATACCAGAGAGGTAATTGAAAAAGAAAAAAAAAAAAAACAAAACCAAAACCAAAACCAAACCAAACTGATAAAACTCTGTAGATAATTTTATTCTTTCCTTCAGACTCACGCCAACTTTTCTTCCTTTTGTCTTTGAGGTTTGTGCTCTCACCTGCTTTACTGAGCAGACCTTAGATTCAGGTTTATAACTACTTCCAGAAGATTGCAGTCAAGCTATTTCCAACTCAGTAAATTGTCTTTAAAATTCTGGTCATTTTTTCATGAGGGGTTTTGTGGCCTCAATACCACGAGGGTATAGGCCTTCAAATGTACTCGTCTCCATACTTCTACAGATCTTTTCTAGAGCATTTTATCCTATTCCCATCCCTTTCACTGCTTCAATTTTTATTTTCATACCTATGTTTAAATATGAATAATCTAGTAAACACCTTGAAATCCCCTGCCTTCAGCTAAAGTTAATCAAAGCTATCATCAAAATAAGTTACAATAGTTACAATGGTTTAGAGAACCTTAGGCGCTGAAACATTTTAAATAAATTGACACAGCACTCAAAAATATGCTAGAATGATGAATTATTTCTAATCCATTAATATTGCAAAGTCCTTTTACCATTTCAAGGCTATTTTTATATGGATTGAGGGCTTATAATTTAATGTTATTTATTTGAAATAGCAAATAGAGGCAAATACTCAGCTAGTGAACTTTTATGCTTCCTTAAGAGTTCTATTTCTATACCATGTCTGCCTGGGTTCTTTAGAGAGCAATATTTTATTATACAATATTTATATTCTGTCATCCAGCAACTTGGCACGCACAAACCATCACACTTACTGATTCAACTGGAGAGATGACATTCTGTAACCTTTACGCCACTGGGTACATATTTTGGAGGGACTGTTATGCATTTCTTGATTCTTTTTCAATTCTATTTAAAGACTGGGTCTTTAACAATATTAGGCTGTAATTTTTCAAATATTTTATTATAGAAAAATGTTAGTCTGATATAGGTGCACAGAAGGACTACATTAATTTCAGACCTCCCCATATGGAAAAACTTGGTTGTTTTGTTCTGGTAGAAGAGGGGCCAACTGCCCTGTGTACAGACAGTGGGGATGGTGGGAAAAGAAGGAAAGATGAACACCAGGAAAAAGGGATTAGGGAGAGGGATGAAGTCCTTAGTTCCTCTGAGATGGAAAAAGAAAGAGATTGAGAAGAGATTCTCTGATACAGAGAGAGAGAAAGACCATTTCTGGAATGCAGAAAAGTTAAGTGGGATGGAAAACGTGGAAAGTCATGATGTGCCATAAAAGCAGTATTTCTGTTACAGAATCACAGAATGGTAGGAGTTGGAAGGGACCTTCAGATCATCTAGTCCAACCCTTCTGCCAAAGCAGGTTCACCTACAGCGGGCTAGACAGGAACACATCCAGGTGGATTTTGAATATCTGCAGAGAAGCAGATTCCACAGACTCTCTGGGCAGCATGTTCCAGTGCTCCGTCACTCTGAAAGTAAAGAAGTTTCTCATGTTTAGACGGGATTTCCTGTGTTCTAGTTTGTGCCCATTGCCCCTTGTCCTGTCTCTGGGCACCACTGAAAGGAGCCTAGCCCCATCCTCTTGCCAGCCGCCCTTTAGATATCAATAAGCATTGATGAGATCCCCTCTCAGTCTTCTCTACTTCAGGTTAAACAGACCCAGGTCTCTCAGCCTTTCATCTTAAGAGAGGCACTCCAGTCCCTTGATCATCTTTGTAGCCCTCCGCTGGACTCTCTCCAGTAGTTCCTTGTTTTTCTTGAATCGGGGAGCCCAGAATTGGACACAGTACGCCAGATGTGGCCTCACCAGGGCAGAGTAGAGGGGGAGGATGACCTCTCTTGACCTGCTGGCCACGGTCTTTTTAATGCACCCCAGGAAACCATTGGCTGCCTTGGCCACAAGGGCACATTGCTGGCTCATGGTCAACTTGTTGTCCACCAGGATTCCCAGGTCCTTCTCTGCAGACCTGCTTTCCAGCAGGTCAACCCCTAACTTGTAGGGTTATTCCTCCCTAAGTGGAGGACCCTACACTTGCCCTTGTTGAACTTCATTACGTTCTTCTCCACCCAACTCTCTTGCCTGTCCAGGTCTCAGTGATTTCCCATGCCCACCCATTTTTTTATTTTCACTGGCCTAGTCTTGATGAGGGCAAGTGCTGTCCTGCCTAAAGTGTATGCTGAGCACCTGTGAATTCTGATAGTTCTATTATGCAGGACAGTCAATGAGGTGGTTGGTTTGTATTTGATGCTCAGACATGTTAATAAAATAATATATGTGAATTCAAATTCTTAAAGTTGTACGTCCTTTTACTAGCACTTTATTTATTCAATAAACTCAGTAATTATTATAACAAGAGTAAAAGACTCTTTTGGAATAATAACTGATGCTCCAAAATATTTTATTCCACACAAACTGTATATTTTAATTTTATCTCATTTTTAATTTGGTAGTTAAGGAGCAAGACGTCTTTAATAACACTACATGTCTGTTAACTTTCCTTTGCCACAGTAAATACTGGCCAGCTGAAGACAAATTTAAAAGGCAGATAAAAGTCTGAAGCTCCTGCACACATTCTAGAAATCAGCAGCTGTACAGGAAGGAACCAAATTAGTGCCCTAACAGAGGGAAAGACAGACAGGATTCAGCCATTATGTACTTCTCTTTGGCAGCTGCATGTTAACTGCAGAAAGTGCCATTTCTTGCCAGTGGGATCATCAGAGGTGACTCGAGAAGAAACGGAGTAGTGCAGTCGGAAGAGAGGAATTAGGAGACAAAGGACATATAAATCCATAGGAAGCCAGGCCTCATTAATTCCACTGTTCATAACGAAATGGTGTTCTCTGTCTTAACAACTACTTTTGCTCTGTAATTGCAATCCTGTGTTATTTTATACACGTGCATACATTTACTATACACACAAATGAGTAGTAAAAATAGTAATTTACAGAAACCTAAAGAGGACATATTTTACCTCTTTTTTCTTTTTTGCTTTCTTGACCACACACACCCCCCCCCACACATGTATTCAATAATGAGATGTTGAACAGGTAAACTGCTCAGTGAGAGATTTACCGAAGAAAGATTGCATCAGGCCAAACAGCAGGTGAACCGTATCAAGGAGAATACTGAGCAGTAAATATTTTTCAAGGTACAAAGGATAAGCCACATGGATATTTCCTTTTTGTGAGGGGACAGGCAGAGTAGAGGGAAACATCAGATTTTTCAGATTAATAACAGTGACAAGAAAAAAGGGTATGGCTTATTTGGCTGTTTGTAGGTAGGTAGAAAGGAAAAAAAAAATGGAGAAGTAAAATACTTGGGGAAGTGCAGGATATTGGTAAAAAATTGAAGATAGTGATAGATGACCCCTGACAAAGAAAAGTTCTGGTTTGGGTTTCAGTATTCTCTCTAGAAACCCTTAAAAACCCTTAAAAAGGGGGGAAAGGTAACAACATGTTTTCTTGTGCAGCCTTTCACTTACTACTTTCAGGTTCTGGAATGCTTTTTCTCCATGTGTATTCGTTGAGACACAAAGTAGAACATGGAAAGGAATAGCGTTGCTGAGCCACAGTGGGCAGGAAAGATGTCCATGGAGGGGAGAAGTGCGTTTTGATAATGAACTTCCAATTTAGCAGCAAATCATTATTTTTGAATACTCCAAATTTTGAATTCTCTCCAAAGGAAGTAAAAAGTTATTGTGGGCAACAGATTATTCCAGTATCTCATGGTACCAACAGCTCTTATCGACAGAAAGACGCAAATTGTATTTTTAAACTGAAGTCACAGGATAAGTGTCAAGTCTTTAAAGGAACTGTAGTGCAGTCTGAGCTATAAAATGCCGGGATAACAGTAAGTTGTAAATCTCCTTGACAGTTATGTCTGCAGTTCTAAAACTGAACTACTGAAACAGTGATACAATAATAATAAAAGCAACACAACATAAGTCCTGGATGTACTAGATTTATGAATAGGATATTCTTTCATGAAAAGGGCATAGAAACCCCAATTAGCTAGAAAAAAAAAAAAAAGAATTTTGTCAGCATCCAGCAATATGACTATCATCCAGAAAATGAATTATGCATTCCTTAGACTAACCTGATTCTCCAGTAATGCCATGTTAAAAAAAATTGTAACCATGACAATTTACACTTTGTTTCTGTATTTTGATGTAGTAAAGAAGATCACTATTAATATTTCACAGGATTAAAGAAGAAATGGAGAGAGAAAAATAGGAAGAGCTGTCTTTAAACAGTCTGATCAACAGCAAACATCAACAGGGTTTGTGCTTCTGTACTACCAGCTTACCAGAATACGAGGGTATGGTTATACTAGTTTTCTGTCTTGCTTTCTTCTGTAGAACTTTGTTCAGACGGTTTTTAAGAAAGTTTCCCATAGAAACTTAAAGTACCAGTAATTAGAATCTTTCTACCACTAAAGAAAAACTAAGAAACCTTGGACCCTAAGGATATTGGATTGAGTCCTATTTACATAGGCCCTAATGCACCATTATGTATTTTGGCACATGAACCACGCCATTGACTTAAATTAGATTTAAATTAGGTTTAATTTTAAATTAGGTGCTTAAGTTAGACAGGGCCTTCCATAATTTGCTAAACCAGCCTCTTTTTCATCATTGATCTAGTGAAGCAGACCAAAGCAATGGCGAGTTTAAGTTGGAAATTGTTGACCTCATACTCTTCATGTAGCGACTTCAGCATCAGGCTGCAATTGGGGAACACGCATTCTTGTGGGCCTTCTTTGAAGGCATAATGAGCTTGGTGATGGTGCTTGTGACAAGAGGTTGTGTTTTCACTGAATAGCCATGACGGTGGGGTAGTACGAAGCAGCAAACATCTATGAGCCTAGCTCATATCATTTAAGTTATATTTGACAGGTCTCAGTATACGATTATATAAAAATTCGTCTGTAATTTAGCATAATGATAACTCAGCTTCCACTGGGCTTTGCATAGGCATAAGGTAGGCAAAAGTATTCACACAGCTCTATCAGCGCTCAGTATACTAGATGTAGTTCAGGTAAGTGGCAGAGGACTTTGAAGAAATTAAAGACATACAAATAAGAGCAGTAACTGCCCCAAAAAATGGCAGTGCAGAAACAGGGATGGATACTGTCCTGACTGAACAAAATTATGGTTGTGTAAAATAAGTGTGAATTCAAAATCACGCAAACTTTGCTTAGAAGTAGAGAGCAAATACCAACTTTTACGGAATTTTACCATTACCTTCAGGAAAATTTGTATGTATGAACCTGCTTTCGTTCACCTACTGTCAGCAAGTGACACATTCAGAAATATCCATCAAAACCCACAGGGGAAAAACTTATCCCCAGTACGGTGAATAGAAACCTTCCCTTTCCTCAGAGTTCATTCCTTGTTACTTGCTGTTACCCCATGAAGTTAAAGAGAAACTGCACGCGGAACAGCAATCCCATTTTGGCAGTGACTGTTAGTTAAGAAATCACCCTTACAGTTTCAAAATAAAGCAAATATAAATATCACCTAGTACTTGAAGGATATACATCTCTCTCTATATATGTACGATAGCTGGGGGAGGGGGTTGTTTGTTTTACGTTTTGTACTTGTAAACAACATCCAGCTCATTTCAAAAGAACTAAAGATCTAAGAGTGAACACTACCCCCACTATATTATCAAGGTTGCAGGCAATGACAGCTGATTAACATACATCCGGTGTTTTACTAGTGGTGATAATCCATCAGCCCAAACATTTTATTAGTAACTTCTCTCAAGCATTTACATTTTGTTAACAGAAAAAATTCTGCACCATACTGTACTGTAGAAAAAGGATACGAGGTAATTTCAAAACAAACTGCCAAGGGTTATGGTGCTAAAAGCATCACTAACTTTCACAATAAAATTAAGCCTTTTTGATATGAATTATGTTGCCACAGAAACCAGCAACCACAGAATCTGGGACCATTTTTGGCAGAATTCATGTGACCTTGAGTTTAATCAACAGCAATGGTATTAATGTAAAAGCTGGGAAATAATAATAAAAAAAAAAATTATTCTGCCATTTTCTCAGAGTTAATAATTTCACAGCTGTGGAAAAGGACTGTTCTTCTTCAATAGTGTAATTTTGTAATTTGAACTCCACTGCTGTCAACACTATTGGACATAGTGGCATCTTATTATCTTCACTGGAGTTGCTCATAATTGCAAGCACAGCTGACACATCCAGCAGTAAGATTTTGGAGGACAAAGCTTTTAGCTTAGGAGATTTTGCAAAAGATTTTATCTTCTTTTCCTGTATTTGTCAGAAAAAAAATTCCAAATATAGCTGTGGCACTTCAGAAATGATTGTTAATATGCTTTGGAGAGGAAGATAGGGAGATCACTCCAGGGAGTTCTCCCTCAGTAGCTCCATATTCTCTCCCACGCCCTGTAATTTCCACCCTGGGGAAGCTGACAGAGATTGGTTCTACCTATGAAATTTCCCTAAGTACCAAACTAAGTGCTATTAAACCCATGGAAGAGAAATTTGATGTTAAATTGGACACTTATGCTCTACGAATGGGAAAAATTAGGGGATAAAATGAAAATTCTTGAAGGTACTCACTCGGCTATAAATGCTCAATATGATATTAAAGAAAAAAATCTAAGAGCTCTTTCTGCTATGTTAAAAATAATGGTATTTTATGCCATAAATTAGAGGCTCTAGAGAACCAGTGTCAGAGCAGGTGTTTTAGCGTGAGTGGCGTTTTCAAAGGAAATGGTGACATTGAAGTAGGCTTCTGAATATTCCACTTCCATGGCACGGCAAGAAGTGCAACCGACCTAGTGAGCTTGCAAAAAGTCATTCAGAAATGTGAGCTGCTTTGTGGAGCAGTTTCTCTCTTCCAGCTGAGCATATTCCAATTCCACTTCTATTTCCTCAGCAAACTTAAACTTCTAAGAACCTTACAGTTGACTCAACGGGAACAGAATTTCCATTTTAGAATGG
This sequence comes from Vanellus vanellus, assembly GCF_965231255.1. NCBI lineage: Eukaryota > Metazoa > Chordata > Aves > Charadriiformes > Charadriidae > Vanellus > Vanellus vanellus. Next base: position 17,367,554 of record NC_138913.1, read on the forward strand.
GTTAAAAACACATAATATGCATATTTTTGCTGAAAGCAGAACAATTTCTAAGCTTTGTCAAATATGTTCCTTTAGGGGAAAAGATAAATTTGTGTTCATATTTAGTTTGTGATATAAAAGCACTTCTTTTCACATAAACAATTAACATGTAAATAGGATAATTTTTCAATAGAATGTATATTAACAAATATATTTTTTAATCTTGCAAAAAGCAGAAGTAGCCTAGAAACATCTTTAGAGCACCCAAGTGGGGTAGGAGAGCAAGAGTTTTAATGTTTACACAATTAACACAAGTCCTTAGTGATGAAATGGCTTTTCCTACCGTCCTTAGCTAGTTTTATTCTAAGATGGAAATTTTCATCCTTCCAATGACACGGTCTGTATTTCAAAGCTGCACAGCCATCTACACACCTTTCTTACCAGCAAGTAAATGTATGTCCTTACTCCGACAAAAAGGATAGATCATAGTAGTGAACCCAACCCTTAGAAATTAGATGTTTCCCACATGACATCCAGCTAAGCGCTCTCCTGAGATCTGTGCCAACCAGATTTTGCTGTCATTCACATGCAACTTCAAAACGTATGCTTCTTGTCATACTGGAAGTAAATACTACAAAACTTTCAGGAAACAGTACCTCTTTGAAGGAACCCAGACCACTTAGCTGATATTCCATGCTTGCAACTTGTCAAAAATAGGCAACAGGAACCTATCTTGCACTTGCAAGAGATCAGGTAGGTAACCCCTTATGTCTTTCATATCTCCAATTTCTATGACTTAGATTTTCCCTCCCCTCCCCGAGCGCTCATGCACTCGGCAGAACTTTCCAGGATACTTGCAGATTATTAAAACTATTTATCATTTGCATTTTAAAATATAAAAACTTCCCATATTGTTTTATTGTTTTCCCATTTTAGTTATATAATCAGTGTTTTATAATTGTTTTTTTCCAGGATGTGCCTCTTCTGTGTTCTAGATAGTTCAGAATCCAGGTACTCTCCAGGTGGGCCCTGAGGTTAGAAAACATTGTATAAAATTTAGCCCTCTCCTCTGACATTTCCATAACAACTACTGGCAGGAACTGAAACTTGGTGAGGGGAAACAAAGCAAAACAAAGCAAAATAAAGAATCAAAAAAAAAAAAAAAAAAAAGAAAACAAACCCAACAAGTAAACCCTACAAAAGGGTTCTGACTCAACACATTTTAGCTTAACAAGTAGGACACATTTTGAGGCTACACTGAATTAGAGATTTCAGACAATACTTCAAATCCATTTACCCTTATTCTGATTCCTGCAGTGTTCAATTTTTTCCAGTCTTTGTCAGTTATCATTTGTGTTATGCTGAAGACATAAGAATTCTTGAGTTTTATGGTTTTTATCCTTGCTCATTTAACTGTGAACATCTACGAAAATGTATAAGCCGTTTTTTGCTGCTTTTAATCCCATAGAACTGTAGCAAGAAGGTATTTTTTCTAATTAGTGTTATTTTAAAGTGGTTAAAGAGCTGTATACACAGAAACAAATAGCGGAGGTGAAGCTTAAAAAAAACCCACCTTCTCACAGAAATCAGTTGTATTTAAAAGGATTCCAGAACCAAAGCAGAGACAGAAGTACACAAGATAAGCCCCTGAGTTAACATGGAGCTCAAAAACTAAATGCAGAAATACGGATTGGAGGTCAGGAAAGTGTTACCTCTACCACGGTGTTAATGAGGCTTTTGGTGGAATGTGGCATTCAGCTCTGGTCTCCACGTTTAAAAAAGATATTGAATTTCACAGACCTTAGCAGAAGTGTTACAATAATGTAAAAACAGCCTATACTTTGTGAAAGAGCAAAACAAATTCTAGTTCAGAACATATTTAGCTAAACCAGGAAATAATGGTACCGGACCACTTATCCAAGGCAGTATAGATTCATCATTAGTTCAGCTTTTTAAATCCAGGCTAGATTTTTCAGAATGAACAGAAGTTCAGAAATGGAATGAGATATTACTGGGCTACAAGCACCATTTACTGAACTCTAGTCATCTGTTATTTCAGTAGAGGTCATACAAGAAAGGGTTAATGATCTATTCTGACATCAACGATTATTCTACAAGTCTACTGAGAACTAAATGTTAAAAATCTTGTTCTTCTAAAGAGCCTAAATAGCTTTCTCTTTTTGAGAAAGCAGTGAAGCTAGATTGTTAGCTATGAAAAGCTTGTTTTGAAGAGCTTCTGAAGCTCTCTCCAAATCTGAAAACTCCATTCTTTTCAGTATCTTACTCTGAAGAAAATCGTTCTAAAATTCTAACAGTCACCGTCACTCTTCCCTATCCCCATACTTCTTTTCTGTTGAATTATTCTGTGGGAGGACATCCAGAACCAAGTAGCAATTCCTAAGTCATACAAGAGTTTTTAGTAATATTTTGTTTCTTTCTTTCTACATTACAGAACTTCTTTCTCCTATTACCCAACAAGTACTAGTTCTTGTTTAACAAACAGACAGATTGCCTGCTGAACCAGAGCCTACTATCCCTTTTCGGTTTTGGTTTGGTTTTGTTTTTTTTTTTTAAAGGAAAGGGTTTTCCTAGAGTCCAGTATGAACACGTGAACATTTGTTTCACCTTGCTGAGTCTATGCAACATTCGAATGAATAATTTTTACTTACAATTCAGATCACTGCTTGCAGATACATGAAGTTTTCAGTGTTGTTAGAGATGCTCAAAGGCCTGTTGTCCACTCAACTGATGTAGTAAATTCAGACTCACCTTAAAACCTGGCAAAATTCCGTCATCCATCAGACCGAAAACATAGATACATGTTAACCTCTACTAATATTACACTAAACGTGTCCAAGGACTTTTTTATTTCAATTATATATGGATTTTTGTGCATAAATGCTATTTATTGAAATAATTTGAGATCACATGAGGCCAGCAATATTGTAAATGACTAGAATATCCATGAAATGACGACAGCTAAGAGCACTCAGGACTCAGTTATAGACTCCTGTACACTATCAAAGGTGAGTTTAGAATCAAGTGTAGGTACCCCATTACTAGTGCCAGAGGAAGGGGATCCCCAAGCTTTTTGTTATCTGTTTTGCCAGTTTTAATTTCGTTTTTTTTTGAGATCAGTGTTATAGACTATTAAAATGAAAAATCTCACAGAAACTACCTGCCAATTCAGTTATACTTCCCTTTCTTCTCAGTTTGGTATATTGTAAATTTTGAAGAGAGAAAGGCTAGATCAGAACCTATTGCTTCCTGGCTTGTGGATTAAAAAAAAAAAAAAAGGAGGGGGCAACTAAAACCCCAAATCCCTATTCAGCTCTTAGGAAGATATTAAATTATTTTTCTCAAGGAGATCCTGTGTAAACTTAATCCTATATCCCTGTTTTTACATCTTTAAAATATTAACTTTAAATATAGGCAGACAGCCTGGATTATTCTACAGTGGGAAATATTTAGAAATTTTACATCTTTATCTACATCTAGAAGTGATTTTTATACAAGATTTATTCACACTGTTCTCTTTATCTTTATGGTACAGTGTGTATATATGGGTTCTCACACATGCAGCCTCTCAGAACCTACCAGTTAGTCCATATTCTCTGGATAATATAAAACCATTTGCAGTTGTCCTGTCACAAACTAAAAGTGAAAAAAAAAAAAAAAATCAATTATTTTTTGCAAGCAGAGAATAGAAGAAAAGAGATATATTTGAATTATTTGGCCTTTGGCAACAAGGAAACTGTCTAAAAGATGTGACTTATATTTATTGGATAAAATGTTTTGATGTTTAAAAGGACAATCAATGCCTATAGAATTTCTTTAAATACTGAATAGCTTTAATGGAGGTTGAGAAAAGAATAACCTTGAAATGATTCGCTACCTTTTCACAGGCCCAAATCCTTAATCCTCACAAGGGTAGCCAATCTGTCCATCAAGATCAATAGGAATAGCAGCCTAGGCTGTATCTCACAGGCAAGCAACATCAGAAAAGGAAAAGGGAGTGATATTTACATCCTGGTTTTGCAAATTATTTGTCAAAGGTTTCAATCTTATCACTAGTCTTCAACATCAGCTTCTAGTCAGCAATGTTTATTAAAGACCAAACAAAGTAGAGAATCTAATTCAAATATAGCAAGCAAACAAAGAAAGAAATCTTTACTTCAGAGAAGCAGACTATTTGGACCAAACAAAAAGATATTTAAAAAAAAACCAACCCACAAACAAACAAACAAACCAAAAACAGCCCCCACAAGACAAAAACAAGACAGCACCAAAATGATTCTGTCCATGAAAAATTACCTAACACACAAGAACTGATACCTTCGGATCAACACCTTAAATTACAGGTGACATACTCAGGCTGAAGTTTTCAGATGTAACAGTGGGATGTGAGTCTCTATCTTTCTCATTTCTTCAAAGATACTTTCCTTAAGCTGTGGGTCAAGATTATTCCTACTAGATCACAAAGTTGTATTTCTAGCAGAAGAATAAACTTATGAATTCACTTGATCACTTGGCAAATAGCTTTACCTTCATCTATACAAACGACATGGAGTAATAACAGCTAGATAAAGGAATACTATCATTCACGATAAATTTGAATAAATGCTACCAGAGAATATTTGGAGACCATTTTCTCAGTATACGTAATCAGTATAAATGGCATGTAATGGCATCATTATTTTCCAAGGATGCACAACCGAATGTAATCAAGATAGCATTTAGCAGCAGAGTCATTATAACTGTCTATGTCTAAGCTCCTAACCCACCTAGATTTTAGAGGAAACATTTTTGTTTAAGACTCTGAAATTGGGGGTTGCTATGACATATTTTAGCTCACAAGTAAAATATCATTTGCAAAGACAACTATGATGGTCGAGCTAACAAGCAGTAACGTGTCCTGAAGCCGCAACTGAACTGCACGTCCCCCTTTTCTAAGGTTAGAGTCAAGTCTAAAATCACCTAATCCTACTCAGGGAATGTGCCTGGAGGCTTCTAGAAATCCTGCCATGGACTTCTCCGTGTTAAGTGTATCCAAAATCTGATTATAAGAGGCTGTCTGAAGCCGAGTATCCTCATGTGAACTTAACTTGGTAAGTTCCTGCTCCTCAAAAAACAGGACTAGTTATCTAGTTATTACTGGTTGCATACTAGTATATATTTATCTAATTACAGACTAGTTATTATCCTGCAAAAATAATAACTCTGCTTTTCACTTGCAAAGCCAAACCTGTAAGAATCCCAAGAACTTTACAGACACTATTTTTTTTAATCCTTATATCACCTTGAGGCTGTATTTGCAAAGCAAAAACATGACGCTTCTCCTGTGTGTCACTTTAACAGTTTTATAAAGTCAGCCCCCAAACCCTCTGTAGGCGCAGTTTCACACCTTTGCCATTATGCTACTTGGATCCATCATAGATTAAGGTAACTTTATTAAAAGGATCCTGATTTGCTACATAGATACTTTGAGTCAGGCAAATAACACTCTAATTTTGGAAATGAAAAGAAACTGAAGCACAGAGAAGCTTTCGCAGTTACATAAGACGTCTCAGGTTTAACCAGTAAAGCTCACTCTGAAAAAAAACAACTGGTTCAGAAGTCAATGCATTGTGACAACAATTATTCAACAGAGCAAACCATAAGAAAAGCCTCATTCAAAGGACACAGGCAACTCTGAGACACTTGATCCAAAAGATCTTTGCTGCTGCTTCTATCAACGAAACCAGCTCACAGCAGGAGTTTCCTATTCTTGCCAGTAAGCTTTCCTTGTTTGCTCTGCCCAAAACTTAATATTTCTACTCTTGGTCACCTTAATGATGCTGGGTGGCTCCGAGGTGCTTCTTTTTATTACAACAACTGTCTTCCTGCTAACTGAGAGCCTGAAAGAATTAAGGTCATCTGACTGCAAAAGGATCCATTTGGCTGTTCTTAAGAGGCAAAAAAAGTGTTATTCTAAACTGGGTGTAAGAGGAACCCGAGGCTCAGAGGAGATAGAGATATAGTGCGGCAAGGGAAACACCTAATAAACTTATGAGTAGAATCTGAAAACACAGAGACATCCTAGGGCTTTGCTAATCCATAGCATTCCTTACTGGGGGTTACTCTTTGTATAAATGGACGTTTTTAATGAGACTGCTCAGAATCAAATTTTTAAATCTTAGAATTAATAAAAACAGGACTGGCAGGTACCTTGGTGTTCTACTTAATCCCTCCATCTGCCCCAAAACACCTTCAGGTTATTTAGGGAAAGAGGAAATCACCAGCACCATCCACTACCTGTGAATATTCAGGGGGTGAGAGCTTCTGAGTAACTTCAGGTCACCAGATTGTTTGAGAGTTTCAAGTTTCAACCTCTCACTCAGTGAATTCAATGAAAGACATTGACTTTGATATGATCACAGATTCATAGAATTCTGCAAAAATATCTATTGTCAAAAAAATTTGAAGGAAACACTACAAGTATCTTCAATACCATCTGCTCCCTCATCCCCCAAATCCAAACCACAATCAACTATACTTAACCATTTCTGGCAAATCTGTACGCAAATCCTCCAATGATGGAAATTCCACAATCTCTGCTAGAAATTCATTCTAGTACTTAAGTGTATTTATTATTAGGAAGTTTTCCTAATGTATCCTAACTTATCCTTACTGCAATCCAAGGTCTCTGTTCACTGTAGCTAATACAGAGGGTATAAAGAGAACAGTTGCTTCCAATTACTTAACACAGTAATTGCATGCATACCTATTTCCTTCTATGTTTTTTCTGATAGTTCTTCTCATTCTAAACTTTATTTTCAAAATGCTTATTAGTTTTACATTTCAATTTCAAAATGGCTATTAATTTTAGAGATAGATTTTTCTTTCAGCTAAAAATTTGATAGCCCTCCTTGTATTTAAACACCATCAAGTTGTGCTCCAGCAAGAAAAATCTTTATTAAAAATTTTTAAGCTATTACCCAAGACTTATTGAGGCTACATAAGGGAAAGTTCAGAAAATTCTGAGAAAGAGAAAAGCGTTTATTTGAAAAACCTTTGCTGCACGATTCACTTGATTGTGATTTCTACAATTATAGAAAAGACTATGCAAAGAACAACAGTAATGATTCTAGGGCATTAAAAAAGCTTTACAGTAAGAGGCTTAAAGTTATCAGAAAAGTTATCAGTTATCAGAAAAGACTGAATGGTGCCCAGAACAGGATACATAAGCACATTTGCAGGAAGAAAACCCACAGTGTAAGGCCTCTGTAATACAGAAAAAGAAAGAAGAGTGGTGAACGAAGGAAAGCTAAAATAAGCACAGAGAGATAATTAGCAACTCTAACAGTTTATGACTAGCAATGGCGGATTCCCATCTGTCAAAACCTAGAAGTCTGTTGGAATTCTATGATTCTGGCAACAAAACTGATGCATACAATTCTGAAAACTCAAAGAGATAAAACGGGTGAAATAATATGCTAGCAGGTGACTTGATAATCAGATAACATCTTCTTGCCGAAAAATTCACATTATAGCTCTCTACCCAAACTGCAGAAATGTTAAACCTTTACTGAAAAAAAAAAAAAAGTATATGAACAAATCAACAGGATTCATTGGGAAAACAGTTCACAGAGAAACATATTCCCAGTTCAAGCCTCCCACACCTCTGGTTTGTCTTGAGGGAGAGCAAGGGAGGAGCTTAGCTGTAACAAGGTGTTTGCCAATAGATATTCATGCTTTGAAAAATGTGCAAATAATAAGAGTAATGAAATGGAAACACTCTTTGTCCATGTTTAAAGACTTGTAATGATGCTGTGTGATGGAAGGAACTGTGGCATAAGTTTTTCATCTCTTGTTTGCTGTTCACAGAGCAACTGAGAGGTAAAACATGCAAACATCATAACCTTAGTCTGTAATGTAAAGCCTTCTGGCAAAAGATCAAAGAAGATGCAATATTAAAGCTCCAGATAAGGCTTAAAACTGTAAAGCTTGAACCAAAGGCGTGAGAATTGACAAGTCTGTTTGTAGAAGAAATATCTTTAATAACAAGCATCGCCTCCATGGAAACAAGGCCTCGAGTCTAGGTTGGATCCAGGGAGGGACAAAGGACAGCAGATATTCAAGGTGCTGCAAATGTCTTTAGAATCTGAAATATCATGATCCTCATAAATACCAATATTTTTTTTTAAAGAGGAAAAAAAAAAGTATTGTGATATGCATTCCATTCTAGTCACTAACCAGCCTTGCAGGGAAATCAGGCAATTTGCTAGTAACATAGGAAAGAAACAAAACATTAAAAGAAACCCTTATATTTAAATTATTGAAGTAATTATTAAGAACACTGAACCTTCTAAAAATTATTAGAGAACCAGGCACAGACCAGCATGTCAAAAAAAAAAAAAAAGGTTGCAGTAGAAGGGTCATCCCACACCCCCCCAAATGCTCAAAAGCAACTGCCTCGTAAACAAAACGTGAGCTTCCACAGCACTGCTCCCGCACAAACATCTGCCATTAGCAGCTGTCCCCCTAATAACTCACCCAAACAGCTCTGCTTTATGGTCAGCAAAAGCAGTGAAGCTGCCCTGATGGATTTGCAGGATGATGTCTGGATAAAGGGGCCTGAGCTCTAGCTGTTATACACAATATTTACCAAGTTTCAGCATGATCGTACCTTAAAATATTTTCTTAAAGAAGGTATATTTTTCCTTACAAACTAAAAAACATTGAGCAACACAGTTGTACTAACCACTTCCCACTCTAAAACAGGTAATAAATTCTTCCTGTTTCTTTATTCCTGTCCACCTTTTTTTCTGGTGTGGGTAATTTTGTTTAACCTGTCATGATAATTGTATTTACTCTAACAATTAAACCGGTACCTGTTCAATGCTGATGAATCAGGAAATTCTACAACAACTATGCTAATAGGAAGAAGGAACTAGAAAAAAACTTGACTAAAATCTTTTCTCACACTTAGTACACATACTCCAACCGTTAATTTATACTACCCTGATCCTGCAATTTTCCCTTACCCATAAGGCAGTGTGTGAATTAATCACCCCTAAAACAAATACCTTTTACTTCAAATTATGGAAATAAATCTTTAAAATTTCATGCCGATGTGAATTTAAATTAAAGAGTATTTATAGATGAAGCCTTAATGATTTTCTTTATTCACTCATTCAATTTGTTTTTAAGTAAAAATTCCCAGCTCCCAGCCTTCCCTTTCTCTAGGTACTGACTCTGCAAGTGCAACAGTCCCGCGCTTGGGACACTGCTGCGTGCCTCTAGGAGGAAAATGCAATACCCCAGACATTATGTTGTGATTTTTATGCATTATTAATCCAGGGAACTAGCAGTAAAAGAGCAATTCTCTTTTTTTCAGCACAAAGAAAAAGAAAAGTAAATTAGGAAGGCAAACAACAACAGATAAGCAGATCACAACTTTCATAGAAGATATACAGCCCAATCTTCTTATATGACCAAACTCCAGATGAATGAGTTTGCTGTTGGAGGGGTTTAGGCAGAGGGAAGAAAATAATTCTTGCCCTGTGATTGATATTAGATATTAGAGCTCCTCTCATCCTCTCTCATCCCCTTCAGAGCGCTGCTGTTCCCCCTTGAACCCTTGCGCTTGCTTGACCGAAGGAGGAAGTTGAGAAGGGAAGCAATAATTCCCTGGAATACAGCAATTAACTTTGAACCCAAAGCTTTAAGGTGGAACCTACTTATACATTGCATTGAAGCTACACCACAAGGCCAGCTTTGTGAAAGATGTACAAAGTTTCATGCAAAGGTAATATGAAACTGTTACTTCATTTTCCAAAATCAGACTTGGTCACCAATCTAGTGTCCTGTCACCAAAGCGGTGGCGTGGCTCAGAGTTCACAGATCATCTACTCTGTTTCTTGTGAACAAAAAGCAGAATTACTACTGTCAGTCTCCTCTCCGCAAAACTCAATAGCGGTATCTGTTATGTATCAGGCACCTATTTACTCTTTGGTATACATCTTACATAAATCATGGACCAAAATGTATCAGTAATAACTCCTCTTATGCTAACACAAGACGTGAAAGTTTTTCCAGAGATCCAGCGAAAGACAAGTTTTACATTAGCAGTTTCTTCACATATTATTTGAAGCACACTTTGAAATCTGTGAGAAATGTTTGACTTGCATATTGAAAGCAAAAGTGCTACAACAATGCATTTTCTATTGCAAAATTCTCATATTCAATGAACCAGCAAAATGCCGTTGCTGGAAGTCTGCATACTTAGAAGACGAGCTATATTTGGTAACAAGTGCCAACATAGCTTCCACTATAAAACTTAATCAATTTAATTGAAGTCCTTATTGGCTGGGCAGAATATTTGAAAGTGGTAGAAGGGAAAGAAAGTGATAGCAACTGTTTTAACCACAGACTGGGTAGAGAGACTGAAATAATAGCTCTAGAGAGCAACCTGCTCCCCAGTCAGAATCATATGAGATCGGAAAAAAAATCTGTATACATAGTTTGTGTCCCATGCTGTGCCACCACCTACTGCTAGTACACATTTAAAATTTGGTCAGTCTGGTATAGACTGAGAGATGGATCTGTTGGGTTCAAAACTCCCCAGAGGCAAAATACCACTGGCACCTGTTAGAACAAGCTGACTATTTTAACAGAAAGAATGGTCTGGCAACATGCAGCTGAAAGGGAAGGATCTAGAGCAGCATTTGAAGACAGAGGCTTTAATAAACTATACTGGTCACGGGTTTGCCTTCCAAATCTCAGCAAAAATGAATGTCTGGATGATACAGTCACTTCAGTTGTCTTACATTGGCACAGGTCTGTATTTAATTTGCCAGCAATAAGTGAATAGTCCATTTCACATGTACTGCCAGCAATCAAAAAAAATCAACTGAGTAGATATTTCGTCTATTAGATACAGTGCTGCTACTGCATTAGCTCTTAGCAATCTGTTGATTCTGTTAATAGAAGCCAGGATTGCTTCATAGTAATACTGTTCTGGCTTCTCACTAAACTTAAAAAAAAAAAAAAAAAAAGATTTAAAAGTCTAACATCAATCATTCAACAAAATCACAGCTGATAGCTGGCCTGAACACGATAGATTTTTTTAATTAGTGAACTACCTTTTTGAGATCTCATATTTAATTTCATACACTGTTTAGAACAAAAAAAATCCTATTGAAAGTTCCTCTTAGGTAACGATGGTCAAAAAGTTGAGGAAAACATTGATGATATTTCTAGGCAGATTTCGCTGGCCTTTATCAAACATGGTGTTTACAAATAGTTAAGTAATTTAAAACCAGAAAGTGTACTACTCCCTAGAAACTGAGTGCACTTTTCCCTGCATACCATTCCTAATCCCCCTGGCAAGATTCTTGCATAAGAAATAATGGAAAAGCAGAAGAGGAGGAGGATGGTTCTGAATACCTTTTCCTATCCTGTATCATTTTTTTGTGGTTTAGGGGTTCTGGATATGCTGATCCCTCTGTGTCTATGCAGATTCTTATTGTTGTTTCCATTAATATTAAAAGCACAGTCACAATTTAGCTGAAACGTATTCCCAGATTCATAAACAGAACTGACAATGTTTTGATCAAATTATTGTCCTTGAAGCTTCCCCTCCAAAGGCCAGAAACTTAGTTGTCCAGATTAACAATTCTCTTTTCAGTATGAAAGAGTGTCATGGCAAACTTGGTGGTATTCTTCTAAATAAATTCAGAGAGTACTTTATAAATTAAAATGATGTGTCTATAGAGCTATTTAAATTGGATTTTTTGTTCCATAGCAAAGCCATGCTGAGGAACAAATCTCCCAAGGACCACACACTTCCCAAAATCCCAGCATCCTCCAAATCCTCCATCTGCTAAACTGAACAGACTTCTGCTTAGTTTTCATTTTAATTTCTTCACAATGCCTGTCATTCAGGCACTTGAAATTACACAAAGGAGAGCCTCCAGAGCTCAGATAACTCTTCAGTAAATTCCCATTGTGATGGAACGGATTGCTCTTCCTATTAATTCTTCATATTATTTCAATTTTGATTTTTTTATTACTGCTGTTCTCAATTATTTTATCAGCTTAGGAACAAAAGCCTGTGATTAGTAGGTATGAATGCCATTATTTTTTATTCTATCTTAAGGAAGGCTTTCAGTTATTTAAAGTTTGGAGCTGTTGCCCCAGTATAATCTTAGGGGTTTGCTTTCTTCCAAATTCAATTTTGTATCAATGGAAAGAAGTCAATTTATTTGCTTATTATTATCAATTCAGTGTCAGCTGAGATTGTACTGATAGAAGTGAAGATAACAGCTGGCATAAAATTTCAATACAGAAGTTCACGTAAGAGTCAATCCTCACATTTTTGCTCCTACTGTTTTCATAACCTGAACCAAATCAGGCCAATTCTACTCTTGCTTACTCTCAGTGAATTCAATGGAGTGGTACGTTTAGTTGTGAGGCATATCTTAGTGCAGCATTAACTTCCCAGGTAGCTTTAGCTTTATTGAAATAGAAGACTAAAAGGATATGGAAAACCTGCAGCAGTAGAAAAGGTCCCAACCCGCCACAGGGGAGTTGTTCCCACCAATATGCTGTTTTAAGTGGGTTTCTTCCTTTCTGCTTTAACGTGGTTCAAATGACAGGAATTCCAGCTCTTCCCACAAGAAGTTGAGCAGAAATAATTTTTAGACAAAGTGTTCCACAACTTATATTCATCCATCTCTGTTAGATATGAATTGTCAAATTGTCCCCCAAAATTCTCTATGCGCTCTCCATTTTGTTGTGGTTTAACCCCAGGCAGCAACTAAGCACCACACAGCTGCTCGCTCACTCCTCCCAGGTGGGATGTGGGAGAGAATTAGAAAAGTGAGAAAACTCGTGGGTTGATAGAAAGAGAAATTAATAGGTAAAGCAAAAGCCACACACACAAGCAAAACAAGACAAGGAATTCATTCACTGCTTCCCACGGGCAGGCAGGTGTTCAGCCATCTCCAGGAAAGCAGGGCTCCATCATGCGTAACAGCTACGTGGGAAGACAAACGCCGCAACCCTGAACCTCCCCACGCCGCCTTCTTTCCCCAGCTTTATATGCTGAGCATGACATCATATGATATGGAATATATATGACTCTATCCCAGACAAAACCAGCACATTTATAACATTTAAGCAGTTGTAGGGCTTGACATTCATTTCAGTGACACTGTTATACATCAGCATTTATTCAATGTACAACTCCAGGCATAGTTATATGAAAATGATATCTATCATTGTAATGGTTCTTAATGCACGTCCCCCTTGATAGGCTCAGATTTTTCCTCTTCTGCAAGGAACAGGAAGAGATATCTGTTACCTGTTCTTCTGTTTCCCCCTCTGTACATACAAAAAGCAGCTACGGATTAAAGAACTAAAGGGGAGACAGAAATTTCCTGCCCTACAAGACAACACAGTAAGCAAGCGTCCATTTTCATCCCAGAGTCCTGGAAATAAAGACCTGCATGTGGTTCAGTGTCAAGCCCAAATCCTCAAGAAAATGTCCTGTTTATGCCCAGAGCCTGTGACTCAGTAGGTAAACTTCTGAGAAGGGTCCTCGCCCCAAAGTGGCCACCCAGACACCATGGCAAAAGGCTAAGTGAAGAATTTCTTCATCTGTTTTCTGTCTCCAATGCCCTCCTAAGTGTTTAGTCAAACAAAATGAAGATTCAAGCTATAATTAACAAGTCTCATTAGTTTTTTTAGTGATGTTTCCCTAATATAAACGCTGTTTTCATTAGCCAGAGTTCCTCAAGTCTGCACGCTGCAATAAGCAGTATTGATAGAAGTTTCACCAGGAGACAGATGAGGCTCTTTCAGGCTGCTGGATGTTTGAAACCTTTCCATGAGCTCAGCTGAGTTGCTCAGACTGTGCTGCAAATAAAACAAGGACAAAATCTGGCCTGATACCAATGAAAGCCTCTGCACACAAGGGCTTGACTTTAAATAAGGCAATGGATGTACTTAAAATAAGTCTGAGTATATATAAACTCTCTGCTGTAAATAGAGAGACAGGTAAAACAAAGAGGACCAGATAATACAACCGAGGAGCAAAAAGCATATTAAAACAGCAATTTCAACATTACTATCTTCCATTTATACATTAAACTTACTATTCTTTTCATTTCTTATTTCTTCTCTTAATACAATAGTGATAAAAACTGAGAAGAGTTTGTGAAACCCTTATAGAGATTTATTTTTGGCTCAGTACAAATTGAAATGGTTGTTGCACTTTATAACATCATGAGAAAAAAAATGTGGATGACTCCCCTCTGCTTTTCCTTTCATACCTAACATCTTCTCTAGCTTAATTGTGATGTTTTATTTTAACACTCACATCCAACATATCAAAAGAGAGCTTTTGCTCTCCACCGTAGTGATACAGATGCTCCAATAAAAGTAATGTTGTTAGTCAAATCGGTATCACTATAACTGGCAGAACTTGGACCTAGTTTTTCCTCATTGCACACGATGTTGCATACGTTATGAAGCAAATATGACAGAAGATTGTGCAAATCTATTGATTAATATAGCAGTCTTAGGAATTTCCCTTTGCCTCATCAAGGACAAGAAGCAATATGCTCATCAGCTGTAAATAACAATGCTTCAGTGAACTTAAAGGAGCTCAAATCGTTCGCACAAACTGAGCATCTAGCAAGAAGACACTAAGGACTGCATAGTGCAAGGGTCACGCTCTGCTTCCTCTCTAAAAATTGTGAGCAATATTAATAAGTTCAATAATGTGAGTTAAGACAAGTCCAGTCCCACACTGCAGTTTGCTGGAGAGAAATCTAAGCCAGATTGCTAGTTCACATGATGAAACACCTGGGACGCTCAGTTTGACCAAGTCCAGGCACAGAAACCACCACCAGCAGTCTATCATTAAAGTATATCCACATGTTCATACATCTGTTTTGAAGACCCAGACTCCATCCTTATGGCATCAGCTGGCTCAACTTTCACCCAAATCTTAGCTCTAACTTTCCCATCCCCAGGTATAAAGCTCCATAAAATCAAAAAATTTACTTTGAGAAGTACTTCCATAATTGCACGGCATATCAGAGCCTACTGCACACTGCCATACTTTGAATGCTATCCCACATTTTCTAGCAGGAGTTGTGAATGTCAAGTGGTGCAGGTGGAGATAATGAAAGGTTGCAATGCTGTCAGAAGTGCCATTATTTCTTGTTGATTTGCCTGTTGTAGACCTACTCTAATCCAGGTTTGTGAAGGCATGAGGGGAAATCAATCAGTTTCCTGCTGCTCTGGAGCCAACAGTTTTGATGCCCTGTCTTCTCTGCTAGTGTTGGTGTTGTAAGATCCTCCGAGATATATACTGGCTCCGTTCCAAATCATGAATCAGTGTGGGAATACAAAATTTTTGTCACCATTTATTTGTTTAGATACAATGCTGTTAAATTAAAATTTAAGCTTCAACTCAACTCATTCCCCAAAGAATTCATGTGAGACACCACAACAAATCCTATGTTGGGTGTATATATTCTCTGCCAGCCACAGTCTCCATCATCCCAACTCCCGTTGCTGCATGCCTAAATTACACTCTCTGGAAATGTAGTCATGAGAGGGTGATAAAGGAGAAAACATTGGCTGTCATCTCAATTCACAGTAAATTGCAAGTTTCTCACATTTTTTGAAAAATAATAGAATAGAAATACCTATGACGTCAAAGTGACAGACCTGGGTAACTTTTGCTGAGGCCGGTGGGTCTGCCATGCAGATGTCTTCTCCCAACACCAGAGCAGTGGGGGCCTCGACCAAGCTGTAACCGCTGCTCCAGTGGAGATCTCTAGGGAACAGGGGTCTGTCCAAGGACATCCCTTTACATTTTCATAACTTGCCCTGTTAATTGTAGCGAGGTCTAAAATTTTTTACTATTTACCAGACTCAGTTGTCGCCTGGTAGAATTATTTGCAAGCCTGTAAGGCCACATGGATTTACACGCCTGGGGAATCAGGGCTGCCAAGCTGAACCTATCATGTGGCAAATAAACAAAAGTTTTAAAACTATTAATTTCTTACTGTTGGCATTCTGATCTGATTAGAAAAAGACCCCACCACATTACTTCAAGATTAATGCTTCTGCCAAATCCAAGAATAGAGCCCAGTTTAGGACTGAATTATAAGTGTCTGAAAAGTGAGTTCATTATAGAAGCATATTAAGTGTGGCTGAGGTGGAGTTAGTTTTCCCCACAGCAGCCTTCATAGTGCTGTGCTTTGTATTGGTAACTAGAAAGGTGTTGATATCACACCAGGGTTTTGGCTATTGCTGAGCAGTGCTTGCATAGCATCCAGGCCCTCTCTCCCCAACATTCCCCCCTCACCAGTAGGCTAGGGGTGGGCAAGATCTTGCGAGAGGACGTAGCCAGGAGAGCTGGCCCCAAATGACCAAAGGGATATTCCATACCATATGAAGTCTGCTCAGCAATAAAAGCTAAGAGAAAGGACGAGGGAGGGGGAGCATTCATTATTTACATTTGTCTTCTGCAGCAACTGCTACCCATACAGAAGCCCTGCTTCCTGGGTAGCGGCTGGATGTCGCCTGCTGATGGGAAGAGAATAAATCTTTTGTTTTCCTTTGCTTCCACACATGGCTTTTGCTTTTATTAAACTGCCTTTATCTTGACCCACGAGGTTTTTTTTCCATCTTACTTTCTCCCTCACCCCCATCCTGCTGGGGAGGGGAGTGATACAGCAGCGTGGTGGGCACCTGGCGTCAGCCAGGGTCAACCCACCACAAGAAGCGTACCACAATGTGAATGGTTTCATCACTCCGGTTTGCAATGCAGCAAAGAGCCAAAATGCCTGCAGCAAACAGCTGAAGATGTCAGCTATTCTGGCTGTTTCGTGCAGATTCAAGCTGCCCTTCCTAACCTACCCTGGAAGGTAGCAAAAACCCCTCGTCATTAACTGAACAGTTACTCTTTAAAGTGTTATCATTTTCACTGCCTAAATGTTCAGCATAACCAGCTGACATTTTTTGAATGTATCACTAAAAATAAGAACCCTTGCTTATCTGTTCTTAGTTACTATTTTGGCGTTCATTAACAATACAGTGTTCTCATTGTTTTAAAATCTTGTTCAAAATAATACCCCTAAAGTTTTCCCTAGGAGATCATAGATAATACCTAAATCAGAATCAACACTGCAGATGAATCAGCATCTGTCAGAACTTAGCAGAAAAAAAAAAACAACCAACAAACCAGAAAGACAGGGGCAAAGCTAAATATAACAGTAAACCAGGCAATAAAATTCTGAAGGGATGCCAACTCAAATATCAGCTCTTATCCTTGTATCCAAATGCCCAATGCTCAAGTAATTTCATGAATGGTTACAGAAAGAACCTTTCAGAAAAGCAAACAACACCCAAAACAACAGTAGTGGACCAGTGCTTCCAGTGACTTTGGTCAAAACTAACAATGGACAAGCAATTAAAAAAAAAAAAAAGTGGTCTGTGATTTTAGGTAACAGAACTGTGAAAGTGCTAGGTGTTAATATTTTCTCCCATACTACGAAATTCCATCAGCACTCATTTATTTCCATTCAAAATGCCTAAACATTGGTACATGTTTAAACATAAATATGTATCATCTAAGCATTGAAAATATAATCCAAGCTGCCTGGGCAAATTACTTGTTTTAATACAACATCAATTATGTTTTCCTATCTGGTGTGAAGGTTTCTTGGTACTGCCAGCTATTTACCCATATAAAATTTTGGAAAGTGACTTGATAACTATAAAAACATTTATGCTGAAGAGCTACTCACTGTGATGTACTATAAACAGATTTTTTTTAATGTAGGTTTTAACTGCACAATAAAAGCATTCAAAGCATTCATCACGTTTTGCTGTTGTTGTTTTCACTTACTGTATAAACAGCAGATTAAACTCAAGTTATAATCTAAGACCCTTACTTATTCATAAAGTTTCATAAGCAGTATGAAAAAGGCGTTACATCTAAGAGTGCAAATTGCACAACTGTGCAACGTAGTTCTCAACACAGCTTAAAAGTGGTGCCAGAAGTTTCATATCCGTGGTGCAGCTTTGCCTGATGGAGACAATTTTTGCACTGAGGTAATTCCACCTTCAACTGAGCAGGTGTTTCTCAGAGCCAGAGCAGCGGCGGGGGCCCAGCGCCCAGCGTTCGCCCAAACAGCTCTCTCCTCTAAGCATTTCACTCCTTCCCATGGCATTCCCAGGGGAGCAAACATGTAATCCTTTCAAGCAAGGGTTAAAAAATGCACATGAGGCTCCACATGATGACATGAGCTCTATCAATTTTCCTTTCCAAAAACCTTGATGAATAAAATTTCAGAATACTATTTAGGGCTAAAAAGAACATGATGCCAATAACAGCAGTGTATACAATGAATGGCACCACTGCCCATTTCAGTGTTAATCATGATGTTTTGTTCACATACACATCATAAGCTCGCAGCTTCGAAAAAGGATACTTCAGGGATAGACAAGGTACTTTCCCTAGGGAAATTGCTCCTTTTAAGTCTCAGCTTCACTTTCTGCAAAATGAGGGAGATGACATTTATCTGTTTTTTTTTTCCCTGGATGGTTTGTGAGAATTTTATCAACATTTGTACTTTTGAACTCATCAGTATCGTTTGAATAAAAGTAACTTGAATCTACCATGATGGGTGGTTTAGGTATGTAATGCACTAGATATGTTGGAATTTAAGAGCCGTGACTGCTGTTGGGGTGCCCCATGAAATAGTCATGGGCCTCTCTGCACTGGCCCATTCTGGATGCGGAGTGTCCCAGTCTGGACGTATTATGTCTTTAGCTACTGTAAGCAGTCAAAGCAGTAGCCCTAGAGACTGTTCTGTCTTCTCCACAAAGGGGATTGCTGTCCCATGCACATGTCACAGGAGCACCAAGAGGGCCCCTTGATCCCAGTGATTTGTCACCTTTACTGGTTTGGAGAGAATGCTAGTCAACAGGCTGGAGATTACAGCTCCATTATCCCAACAGTCAGCTCTGAACCTGCAAATTCCTTAACTTAGTCTTCAACCCAAGGTCTTTTTCATCCTACCGATTTCTTTTAGTGCTCTTCTTGAAGACCTCCCACTATTGGCCAATAGACTACGGTCGGGTATTTTTGTCTTTATCATTATAACTAACAGAGGTATTTTGTCTTTTAAACATGAAATATCTCTAAATCTTGAGAGAAATGATTTAGAGCCACCTATGGAGGAACAAAACTAATGATAAAAATCACCTGAATAGAAACAGAAATGAATTGCTATAATAATAGGTGATCTATAACTGCAACACATCAATAAGATTAGATAAAGACTGTTATCTTAATGAATTTGTCTATATCAGCAATTCCAGAGTCTTCCTCTGTCATATCTTTCTTGTAAGCCATACACATCAGCTTACACACATGAAGCAGGTATTGATCTCTCTGGGAAAACATGCTTAGATAGCACTTTGGGGAAAAAAAAAAGAATATAGCACGGCTGCCAAAATAGATAAACTGCTGCATTGCATTCTCTGCACATGCACACTTGGTGTGTTTTAGTATTGGTTGTTGCTATCTGAAGTGCAAACACTGTTATCAGAGTGAAGAAGGAAGATGGAATGGCTTTGAGGCACAGAAAGAAAAATATTTCTCTTAAAATTTGCATCATGTTTTTTCACATTAGTGCATTATAACCACTGCATTCCAGACAAGGAGGGTAATGTTTAATTCTATTACAGTCCTGGGAAGCATAGACAGATTATCTCAGAAAGGATCTTATTAGATCTTTCTCTAAATCATTCCCTGAAAAAAAAAAATAGAGTTGTTACAGTTGAAAACCAGTGTCTGAGCAAACTGGAATCTAGACGCCTCAAATAAATTTCAGTGTCTGTCTTTTTCTACAAGCCTTGGTGGGCTCAGCAAATAGCAAGCAGTTTATAAACAAGTTTTCTGTGTTGCTCTAAAGATCTAGACTTTTTTTTTCCAGTCATCGTGGTTTAACCCCAGCCAGCAGCTAGGACCACACAGCCTCTTGCTCACCCCACCTTTCTCCCCCCAGAAAGGCAGGGAGAAAAGGGAGACAAGGAGGGGAAAGGGAAAAAATAAAACCTTGTGGGTTGAGATAAAGACAGTTTAGTAGAAAAATATCCGAAAAGTAAAATAACAATAATGGTAAAAGAATATAAGACACAAGTCACTCTCACCACCTGGTGAATTGGTTGCTCAGCCTGATCCCAGCAGAGATCACGGATTCCACCCCCCCAGCCAACCCCCATTTATATACTGAGCGTGACATCTATGGTACGGAATATTCCATTGTTCTGTCTATGCCCCTCCTCAGCTTTTATGGGAAGCTGAAAAAAGTCCTTGACTGGTATAAACATCACTTAGCAACAACTAAAACTATGCATTATTGACATTCCTTTCATACCAAAACTGAAAACACAGCAACCACTAGAAAGACAATTAACTCTATCTCAGCTGAAACCAGGACAGCAGTTTAATTTGTGGTGAAGCCCAAAACCTACTAGGTACAGAATAAACAGTAGGAAACGTGAGCTAAATACTAAATCAAAAAGCCTACACTAAAGTATACAGACAGCTGGGTAAAAATCAACCCCCAGCCATGATTCCTTACTTCAGAATTACACAGAGATCAGCTAAACACTCGAATATGTAACTGTTACTAATTCCGTCAAAATTCTTGTCCTCTGGAGCTACTATTGAGCTCCATTTGCCCACCTTTTGACAGAAAAAAGGACTACACATATAAAAGAAGCTTCCTTCTCTTTTGAGTCTCACTCTACACAGGACCAAGAGAGAAGCTAGATAAGCATGCATCTTTATATTTTACTGTAAACAAAATCCCAATAAATATCAAGACCCAGAAAGCAGAAAGTCCTTGGTGAGATTACACAGCACCCAACATGGTATTCAGAGGCATGAGCTCTCGGCGCAAGGCAGGATTTTGTTCAAACAGGACCAAGCACTAATCCTGACCAATTTAGGAGCAAATCTCAAGAACTTGTTTCATTCCTCTGGACACTGAGATATGACTGGGAAAGCAGGGACTGTATCTACTGATCAGGTATGGAGATCGCCAGAGAACATGGGAAAGAGTAGGGGTGTTTTCTAAAGACAGTTGTAAACTGAAGCAGGGTTCAATAGCTTGCAAAACATCAGTGTCATCCTTATTTTTAATGCACCAAATACTAATACAGAGCATCTCGCTTTGCTAAATTTAAACTAATTCATTATTAAAAAAAAAAATCCAGCAAACAAAGAAATGATCAGCTATTGAGACGAGTATTGACCAGCCCTGTCAACAGCCTTTTTTCTTCCCCAGGTTAATGGAGTTAGCTGTACTACATTCTGGGATATCATCACTGCCTTTGGATTATCAGGGCTTAATTCACAAATTGTGAATTAAGTGTGAATACAGGCTTCATCTTTACAGGTCCACATGCAGACATGCTCTCCTCCAAGTCTTAATTGCTAGTGAGAAGAGGCAGAGGAACAAAATATCGCTGAAACTTTTGCTATACACCTTTTTGTTACTCCTTGTCATAAAGGAGCAACAAGGATGATTTCACTCGCTACTGAGCTTCCAGAAGTTCTGGAGCATGCGGGTGTCTTGAAACCCTAAGCTGTCACCACATCATTACCTTAGTCAACATGTGATTTAAATGATTGTTTTGCACTGCAGACATTAAGCCCAAAACTACACTAGCTAAACTGAAGAGCAGAACGTGCTCTGTGCAGCACCAGCAGCAAGGCTGCGGTCTACACTTCAGATATCTACACCTGCAGAAGGCCACGTACACCCTTCCAACAGTTCAGCCTCTAATCCTGACGGGAAATTTGATCTCACCATTAGAACATTGTTATGCGTGAAAAAGCTACTCTATGCAATTTTCAGGGTTTGAAACATTTATTGTGTAACTCCTGAAAGTATGAGTCACTGAACGCAAGTGTAATACCTAGCTTTTCAGGCACCAGAACATAAATACATAAATATATTTGTATAAAATATATAAAAAATTTTAAATGTTCACTTGTAGTGAACTTCTTGTGTGTTTTCTAGAGTCTTTAAATCAAAATGAAGAAAAAAAAATTAAAAGGTCGGTCTCCTTCTAAAACACTGCAAAAAATGCAGGTTCTGCAAATCTCATTGCTGGGAGTGCAGAATATTAGCAAAATTCAAACCCAGCCCTCTGTTTAGCTCTACCCATGAGAGTTCAGGGGAAGGGCTGCATGCATACATGTATTTGATTGCATATCTATGTCCATAAACCTATATATAATTGTTTTATTAATTATTCCTTGCCATTAAGAGAAAGGAACCTTAAATTGAATTTCTTTCTAAAATAAGTATTGCTTATTAATGTACAATTATCTTATCATTCCCCATTGTTTTCTCAATTCAAATTTTCATTAGAACAAAAATGCATGTGTGAAAGAGTTCTTGAAGCACAGACAGGCCTCTTGCACGGTTTTGTGCTAATTACCAGAGCTTCTTTTGTTATCAGCCTGGACTTTAATGACAAAAGAAGACAAGTGTAGAGTCTATTTGGCTTGAGCTAATTACTAACCATCCCCCATTCAATTTATGCTCAGAGGAGTACAATAATCATGACACAGTGCATTAGCTCTGTCCTGGCAGTATCTGCCATGCTGCGTGTTAATTGACAGGGCAGATTCTGGTCAGGACTAACAGTGTCTTAGGCACGTCTGTTCATGAGCAAGCCTCCGGAGCAACTTCTTCTGTGCAGTAACAGAAAGAAAACCTCTTTTAATTTTTATGTAGGGCAATACTGGAGATTTTCCTTTGTTGTAGATGCAAGTGGCATTGCTCTCAGTGGCTTACTGCTTTTATGATTAACACTTCTTCTGTACCTAGTCAGAAAAAATTAATGAACCAGAACTAAGAACCAATGAACATGAGACAAACAGAACAAGTCACCTGCATTTTTTTTTAAAGTATATATTTTGTGGAAGTAGAGCAATACATCTAACTGAACTGGCTATCTTGCACCGAAAGCAGAGAGCTTAGAGGGCTAGTCACAGGTAGCAAGCCACTCAGTATTATCCAGAACCCACTGAATTTGAAAAGTTTTTAGCGGACTTAGCATTGCTTCAGGGTCTTTATGATCTTGAAAATTAAGGGATTTACGGTAAATCCTCCAAAAACCATTTCACAGGGTGTAATGAATAGTAATAGATATTTCAAAGCCATTAGTCTATCTCTATCCTGCACTTCAGTGATATCATGGTCCAAAATAAAGCATCTGTACTATAATGATCTAATGTATCATCAAGTTTTGAGGGGTAAAAAGGAAAAGAAAACTCATTCTCCTCTGTGCTCATGCATCTTTAATAAATGATCTTCAAAAACCAAACTGCAGCCACCCAAAGTCAACTCATGAAGTTCTTCAGACTGTTTGTGTCACATGGTAAACAACCTATGGTGAAACAACCAGGGGATCATGTCATCCTAAGAAATTTCAGTTGTAGATTATCTTTGACAATCTCTCTTTTTGATAATTCAGCCATGATAAAAAAATCTACCAATACAGGAGAATTTGCAGTTGTGAAGGACAGAATCCAGGACCTGTAGAAGTAAAAAATTGGGGGGTATCTGACAGTGATGGACAATTGGGTACAAATAAGGTAAACTCATATATATGAAAGGATATAACTTTAGAGTCAGAACATTAACAATAAAATACTAGGTTTTAAGCTTGTCTTTTACTTGTAGAAGTACTTTCTGTAATTGCAAAGAGAAGAGGAGGTTAAATCAGTGCTGGGAAGAGCAATAGTCCGTGTGTGATTTGTAGCCTTGGAGCAGTTCATACCAGGGAGGAAGGAGGCTGAGAAATGGTTGTTTTAACAAAGTGCTAGAAGGAAGAGTGAGTGTTCATCAACACCACCAAAGCACTGGTAGCTGTATTACACACAAGGGCTTGACTTTAAATAGCTGCATTACACTAAAGCACCAAGCTTGCCGTTTATGTTTGCGAAGTTCACCTCCAAACTTGCTTTATTTTGTAACATTCCATTTTTTGGAGGCAGAAGTATATTAGCCACTGCCTTCACCCAACCAAAGTAATTAGTTAATACATTTGATGCAATGTCCTGTTCTTATCACATGACAATACTTTGCCGCTTCAGGATCATTTCCTGCACACCAGACATAGTGCCAGTGGCAAGCTTCCCATTTAGCTATGCAACTGCTAAGAGTGCTTGAGATCCCCACGGAAAACAGTTAAATATCATTCCCTCCATGAAGAGAAAGACTCCTTCTTCTCAAACACATGCACAAGAACAGCTTCACAATGATAGCATTGCTAATTACTTTCTAAATATATTGTGTATAGTGGTTGCTTCTAGCGTCATCATCCATGAGATACCAGCAACACAGGCAGGAATAGGAAAATTTGTGCAAAACAATCCACACTTGCTCCCACAGCTCTATCCCATAATTTTCATGGTCCGTTCCACGATATTATTTAATGCACTGATCAACCTAGAATAACACTGGTTTGAGGCGAGTGACAGAAAAATACATTGATAAAACAGCGAGTGCTGTTATTAAGCTATTAGATCCTAAAACAGGTGCCAAAGCCTTCTTATTAACTAAATGCTAATAACCAAAAGTGTCTCTTTCACTCACTGTTAGCAAGGAAATCTCCTCCTCCTGAGGCAAAATGTTTGAAGTCAGTATTTTGCCACGTGCTAGCATCACAAAGCCGTGTCATGCAAGATTAGACAGTTTTCCACAAATCAGCACAAACTTTCCCAAAGCAGCAGGGAGAACAGCAAGAGCACAAACTTCTGCAGTGTGATCCACAGCGAGGTGCCCGATAGACTGAAGATCTATCCTGCCCGAACACTGCTCTCTACAGCCTGTTGTGCATGCAATAGTACCGTTCAAAAATACAGAGGGATGCCTTTAAATATGTACCTCCACAGAATAGTGCCTGCTGCCATTTTCAAGCCTCAGGACAACCTTCGCAGATTGACATTTCACTTCCCAGTGTCATTTTCCAGTTTAGTGCAGAGAATTTCTTCAATTTA
Organism: Vanellus vanellus; assembly: GCF_965231255.1. Taxonomy (NCBI): domain Eukaryota; kingdom Metazoa; phylum Chordata; class Aves; order Charadriiformes; family Charadriidae; genus Vanellus; species Vanellus vanellus. The sequence continues at coordinate 17,392,632 of NC_138913.1, forward strand.
GGAATAATATATTCAGTCCTGCTGTACTAAAGAGAATGACTGTCACAATAAGCATTATTTTGTTTCATAAAATTGTTAGCTTACTTGCACTTACGAAAATGAAGTTAAAAGAACCACCACTTTCCTAGGAAAACAATAATTTTCATTAATTTCTGACAGTTTCAAAACAAAGAATTTATGTTTTTAAAAGTATCACCAGCTCACTAATGATGGTGGTCACCAGTCATACAATATGACCACACATTTGGAGTTAGATTAGAAATGGTGGTGTCAGGATAGTAGCCTCATATTCACATTCATTTTCTTGTATCTCTCTTCTCTCATCTATGATAGAACACTGGGAAGTTTCTCTGTACATTTATTTCTGCATTTACATTCATCAAACCCCAGAGTTCTTGCCATTCTCTCGCTGTAACGGGTGAGTTCATTGGCATGCTCATTAACTCATAACTTAAAAGCAGAGACAAGAGAAACAGCTAATTGCTGTAGCTTATAGAACTGGCATTTCTATAAACTGCAGCAGCACACATCCCCATAGCTTAATCTTTTAAATGTGGTACCTCCTTGTTTGATGCAGCTGAACTACGCAAGGCAGCCCCATTGTATGACTTTAGGTATAGCACAGCGGGGAGGAACATCATAACAAATGAATCTTCAGAGCTCTTCTGAGCGTCGAGACCTCCATTTTCCTAATTTACATTTCAAAAGGGTCTACAGATTGAAGTAGTAAAGAAACCGTTTGCTTTTGCTAGATAAGTGCTTTTCCAAGTAGGAAACTCAATGCCAATTCTGAAAAGTGTTCTGATTATAATTTCTTTCTCTATTAGGACAGGCACAAAAGACGTTTAGAGCCTCTCTATTAAAAGCTGCCCAGTTTTCCTGCAGTCTTTGACCATTTAATTCTCCTGTGGAACAGCAGGTCGACATGCTCAGCTGCCTTGAATCCTTGGCAGAAATAAGGCGTTCTTTAAATATATGTTTGTAGGTTACAACACAATTGGTAGTTTGGAATAAAAACACCTCCAAGAGGTATTGTCAGAAGCAGCACAGAATGAGAGGATTATGTAAATCTTGTCTCTTGAGATTCCTCCCAGAAAGTTTTTGGGGATCACTGCTTAATGCTATCTATAGTCAGCATAGTCTATCAGTGGGCTTCAGGGCAAAAGGAGATGTCAATTGCTCCAGCCTACCACTATCTATTTGTATGATAAGTTTCTGAACTCTCACCATATTTCTGCAAGACATGATGCTCTGAAATGTGTCAGGGCCCATCATTGGCCCTAAAGGGAGATGAGGAAAGAAGCAGAGCATGTTCTTATACTCTCTCTCACACACACAGTCTCCCTCCCTCCACCTTAGATATTGTATTCCCATACTGGGAATGACAGTGAAGCGATAGTCACTACTACAACCTTCCTTAAAATTCCCAGGAAGGTGGTCTGCATTTGGGCAGAATTACATGGAGCTCATCACAGGTCCCAACATAGTTTATTATATTTGCTTTGTATTCATCTGGATAACAAAATGTTAAGCCTCCTAAAACCAACCTACAATCATTCCCTCTTTAGTATGATCACTACTTCATCACAGTATGCCAGGTTATTATGACATATTTTTCCTTTAACTGAAACTCCAGCTAGAGGAAACAAAGGTGCTGAGGATTCCCACTACAGAGCACACAGTAACGCTTCCTAGCAAATATCTGGCTTTCCTCCTGCTCCCTTGCTCTTATGACAAAGCCTGTCATGAAAATAGGTAATTGCAAAACAAATTCATTTATGTAATGCCAAGAGGGACCAAAATGAGGGCGGTAAACTTTAAATTGCTGCTACTAATTGCTAAAGCTCCTGTTCTTCAAACATTGTAACTACCAAAACTCAAGTTTCTCATTAACCATAGCCAGGTAATTACAGAACTTTTTGGAGGGGAAAGACACGAGAAAAAATTCTTTAAGAAAGCAAAGAAGCAGAAGACCGGAGCGGCTCAGCGATCTCCCTGTAGCTACCTTGTCAAATAATTTTGGAAAAAGGAAAATTCACGATACAAACTGAAATTCTGACACCCACATGTAATAGAAAGCAATTCAAAGTTGGCTCCCTCTATCTGGAAGATTACTTTATGTCTTCAGTCAAACTCATGCATGCAGAGTCTTCCTCTCTTCACTATTTACCTGGCACAAGTAATGCTATGTAATTACTTCACAAATACATATTTGCATATAATTAAGCAATTACGTACATAATTTAGTCACTCTAATTGAAGTTACCAAATAATTCAAAAATTAATTGCCTTGTAATTTGCAGGGTTTAGATCTTCAGTGCCCTGAACACCCTAGATACTCTGTGACAATACATTATTTGAGTGGAAGGCAATATTAAAATTAAAAATATTGAAGAAATCTAGATATCAAAGTAAATCTCTCATGAAAGCAAGTCCACCTGGCTAGTAAATTTTACACGACTTTCCAATATATAATGATTAATACACCTAATGAAATCTATCAAGATAGCTTATTTCAACAGATAACAATTCCTTTAAGGCGTTTGCAAAGAACTGCACTGACAGGAGAGAAGTGTTCTTTTTAACACCATTATAGCACTCACTTGGCAGATGCAGTACTGAATTCCTGTACAGAGCGGCCCAAGTTCAGCATCCGAACACCAGTTTGAAGGTTAGGAAAACCCCTCCATACAAAGCATCCTCTTGGGTGGCCTGACATGAAAGCCTGAGACAGACCGCAAGAAGAAACTCAATCATTTGCTCATATTTAATTTGGAATTGGCATCAGATACAAGCCAAAGTCTTGAAAAATAGAGTTTATAAACCCTTCTTTAGGAACTACAAAATCATCTATGTCCCATTCTCATTTTTTCTATCTCAAGAGAGAGTATCTGTCTAAAGCAATGAGCTTTAATACAATTTGGTGACGACTTGAAGCATCTGAATGTTTCTGGCTATCATTGTTTCCTTGGGAACAATGGTAACTCCTCTCAGCTTTCAGCAACACGCATTATCGCACGCCATGTTGCACCCGTGCTTAATTTGGTGTACATGACCGAGTGTTGAATTTGGCTTAGTAATTAACTTATCCACTTCAGCTTTTCATTTCCACTTCCAAATACATTTAAAGGTTTATTGACTGTTTCCTTTCTGTGCATTGCATATGGTAAAATTAATCTGCACATTTTCACAGCTGTATTCCAGCTAATCATTATTGCATTATCCCGTCATTTTTGCGTTTGATTGTGATGGCACCCAGGTGGCAAAATAGCAGTACAAGTCAATCAGGAGACAGTCTTTCTAACAAAGACTGCTTTGTTTCTTCACAAGAAAACCAAACAAGTATTCTTGGAAAATCTTGATATACATTTTAAAAAGTAATGTTTGGTTTTGAGAACCAGAGATCAGCTATTCTCAATGTCAGTTAATTGCACCTATGAAAAAGACTTAATAATATTTCCACCTCAAAGCTTTTCACGTGCAGGAAAACACAGTCACCAAACCCGTATTTAGTTCTGAAGAAGAGGAATTAAGACCATGGCAAAGCACTGACATGGGAAGTTTAAGTGTTTGGCAACTTGCTATGTCTAGAGATACTCTAGTGCTATTTGTATACCACCAACAGGAAATGCACAATGGAGGTCTCTGTACACTGTCTTCTGCACATTGAAAGTGCACAGTACCTATGCTGAAATGTCACCACTTAATAGGAATCGACAGGACACCACAAGGACTAGATACCTTAGTGATGATCACAAATAAATTGTGTTGTGTACATAAACAGGAAAACTCATTGCGTGGTACTGCAGACCTGAAGCTTAGCTTTTGTTTTAATTCTCACTAACAGTAAAACATGGAATTTGATGGGGGGGTGGCGTTAGCTTGACCTGGAATAAGATGATGCTGGCCTATCCGGGAGATAGGGTCCTGTGTTTAACAAAGCTGGAAGCTAATGCATAATGGCAAATCCAGCCTTTGCTCTTTTGTTCTTTCTCAGTCAGTAGAAAACATTGCAGAACTGGTTTGTGCATCCACGATAGTCTTAAATCACATCCCATAGCAGATTTGGACTTGAAATGATTGTATATTTTGCTTTGAATCTACAAACTTGGAAGCTTTAAATAAGTCTTGGCAATTAACAGTTCAGTGTGTTCCAAGGTTACAGCCGGTGGAACCACTTTTACGTGATTTATCAGCCTTTTAGCGATGCACCCATAGTTTTATGAGTATGAACCCCCAATGTGTTCACACACTATCTGGTGATCCATTCCCCTTATTGTGGCAACATTGTCTAGAAAGTCAAGGGTAAAAAATGGACTTGGAACAGTGTGCACATCGGAAACACCAAAATGTTTTTTAACTCAGTTAGTAAAACAAGCCACATTTATCTAGCTCCAGTATTTCTTTAGGTCTCTGAATTCCCCTTCTCTTAAAAAAAAAAATGTTTACTAATTTAAAGTTGGTCTCTGTTTTCCATCATGTAGTTCACAAATACTGTATCAATTTCATTGATGTGAAACGAAGCTCAAGGCAATTAGAGCTGACTTGGTTTAAATTCAAAGTACAAAAACAAATGCATTGACTTGTTTGTGTCTAGTAAAGACAATATTTTCTTTGAAAACATGGTGAGGAAATTAAAACTTCTTTGACATCTCTATTGCAGTATTGTCAAAGCAGATAATGATACTAGAATTACATCTACCAAATATATTCTGTAGAAAAGCTCTGCAGAAAATGCTAATAGAGTACATTCAAGTACCTTAAACTGAAAAATCTCATTAGTGATGAACTTTGACAACTACCTAGTTCCTCACGGGGATTTATGGAGTAATGCGTCTCAACTGGACATCCATGGCTTCAAGGCAAGTCTGCCAGGTTGAGTGCCCTGCAGGCAGGGAGACGAGATTCTTGGGGCAGCGCACACCACAGGAGCTCCTGCCTTCCTCAGCAGTGCCCTGGCACCAGGAGCTGCACCTCGCCCACCCCTCTAGACCTTCAGGAAGTCAGCAAGATCACAACAGCTGGGAATGACAGAGGACAGAGTAGAGTATTTTGGCACTGTCAAAGCAATCCAAATTGGACAAAATAATAAAAAAAAATCTTCATATTTGCAGAAATCCCAGAGCTGAGAAAAGCTGAGACAAATCTTCAGTTTAGGAATCATTTCAAACGTTTAGGAAACATTTCAAACGTTTAGGAAACATTTCAAACTTTCTTTAGTGAAATTAGAAAAAGGAAAAACGGAACCTTCCTACTTCTAAATTATTGCTGGAAGAATAATTCATAACAAATCATTCATTCAATTAATTTCACTTTTACCTGTTCACAAAATGCCTGCAAAACACTTAGAATGTTCTCAGAGGTACTACTTCAATTAATTCACTGTATAATTTCAGTGAATAACTTTTCGGCTGCAGATTGTGACAAGTGTTCAGTATTCATAACTTGAAAAGTGTTGATTAGCTCTGACTGATCTGGGGATGATTGAACCTTTGCCAATGATGTCTGAACAGGAGTAGGTCTCGCCCGTAGCCCACCACAGTTATTCCTGCTGTGCTAACCTGGCATTTGCAAATTACCCAAAGGCTGAGCTATGTCTGCTATTTACTTGCCAGTGGTTCAAATCCAGCCTTACAATGAGCACAAAACCTCTTCTGTTTAAACCAGACTGTAGGAACCCCACTTTGCTTTGATGTTGCAGGTAGATAAGTAAGTGTCTGACCTATACTTAACTGCCCATTTTTTCTGGATGGAGGCAAGTTTGAAAGAGTAAAAGCTAAGTCTAGCAAAGTTTGTTGAAATCAGAGTAGCTGATTTCAGCAGCTAACATCTCTCACTGGGAACAGCCAACAGCCCAGGCAGATTCTGGAACTGAACAAGGTTTCTGTTTTGCTTCTACTGACAGCTACCAGAAACAAGACCATTAAAAACAATAAAGCCAATCAGCAGTTTGTGTAGAAGCCTCATGAGCATGCCCAGCCAGAAAAAATAAACAGGAAGCAAATATTTCAAAGCAAAAGCCTCCAGCTATTTAGTAGAAAGGGCTGAATTGCACAACTGCTGTTTCCCTGCTTGCACATACAGGTCTGGGTAATTCACACCAGTCACAAGTTTAAGAAATGAAGCATTTCTTATACAGTACCTTCAGATGACATGTTTTCTCATTTTCTAAGCAGCAATCTCATCTTGGGTTATCTTTGTGAGTTGAAAAGTAGAGGATTCCAAAAAATGGGCTGCAGGGAGAAAAGCAAACCCAGGTACCCTCCTGCCTGAAGAGCCCCAGCACCACCTGCTCCACCGATCCAATTACCCCCAGCTGTGTCATCACTGAGCTCCTCAGCCACCTACACTGCTGAGTTACCTGCTCTCAGAGTTTGTATTAATGATCCGTTAGGTGTCTTGTCTTTGTCATATTACACGCCAACTACAGCTTTTAACAGGTGACTTTTTGTTTCTCAGTCATCTTTGTTCTTTCAAGATTAATTTTTACTTTTACTATTCTCACTTTATGCCATTTTATGTTACTTTTCCTGACAATCCATTTTCCTGCATATCTCTCATCTGACAGCCTCAATACCAACCATCTTTAACTCTTACCAGTCCTCCCCTTACTTATGCAGTGGGCCCCGCTGATCTCCCACGCTGCAGTTTTCACCCCCTCGTCCTCCGTGCGCACAACTCCTAACCTCAACTGGGCCTTCACCTGTAGGCTGTCATACACACCGTCATCCTCTCCTCCTCTGGTAAACTTGCTCAGCCTCAGACAAGCTAATTGTATTACATGATCTTTATATACACTCTCTTCTATATACTTCACATCTCCACATAAACGGTTTCATAGTTCTTCAGGTCGGAGGGCACCATAAGATCATTTATCTATATCTTACTCACTTTCCTCAGGGTTTCACCTTTAAATTTCCCCATATATTGAATGATTTTCCGATATATTTGCCCATAGATTGTTTCTAGACAAACTACAATATTGAGAGAATCAAAGATCAGAAGGCATTGAGGAAAATACTTGAGTTTAACTGACAAAAATTCCTGCCTTGCCCTGAGCCTGGTGAGCAGTTTGACCCTGACAGTGTGAGCATGACACATCCGCCAGGCCTGAAGGAGTCTGTCACTTAGCACATCAGTACGGCTTGTTAAACGTCTGGGTGGCCAATCACAGGTGCTTCAGAAGAAACTTTAAACCAGCAAGACCAGAAGGCAGTTGCTGTGTCCGTGTGGCTGGGAGGGGAATTCCTCAGTTGGGCATTTGAAGGATAGGCTTGGCTATGCTCTGTGTGTTTGGCGCCTACTGAAGGTGATGCAGTAGTCTCGCAGAACACGGCTCCTCAAATAACCGTCTCTGCACACATCCGTCTTTCTTCCATTTTCCATGCACAGATAAAATGTTCTTGGAAATAGTCTCCTTTGGGTCGATATGCAATAAAATATCAAAGTAATGCAAGAAATACCGCTTTTTTATATGACGCTACAAAGATATATCATGTTGATATGAGTCAATGCCGGCAAATACAACTGATCTGAAGCAAAAGACATCTGTACGTTCTTTTCAAGACACTGATGGACTCCAAGAACTGTCAACCAAAATACGATGCTTGAGCAAAATAGCTCATTCTTACAGGACTTTGTCTACTCTAGATTCAGACAGTGCGGCTCACTTGGAGTAACACCTCACTGAAATTAGAGAGATTGCTTGCCAACTGAAGTTATCATCAGGGTTGGCAATGGCATGTCATCAGATAACATTCTGGCCCAAACAATCTGCTACCAAGTCCCCCAGGACATGGATTATTCTTTGGAGTTGCACAGGAACAAGCACAAACATGGCAAATATTCAAATTACTTTGGACCTAATGTTTCCTGCATACTAGATGCCAACAAAGTCTCTGACTGGATACTCGGACACATACTTATATTCAGCTTAGCCTGAGAAACAAACAAACAAAAAAAAAACAAAAACCAAATTGCATACATATGTACATTTTTTTTTCTTTTTCATTAAATCCTTTGACTAATCTACAAAGGATGGTGAAGGACTTTATGTATACAGCTCCCATTAAGAGCTGTGGAGTTTGAGTAATTAAATCAACACAACTTTTTAAACTCTTAGGCTAAGAAGTTGAAGCTGAAATTGGCAATATGTTTTGGCTCTTTTCTATCTCTCTGGTTTAGTCAGTAGAAAATTGATCTGTCAGTGAGATCATTTTTAAGAATTGTTCAGACTGTAGCTTACGCTGAGAACTGGTGACTTTAAATATATGTGTCAATTTGGAGACTTAATAAGGATAAACAAAATTAGGGATAAGTGTTAGGAAAAGATCTCTGACTTAGAGTTTAGGGCACATCACAGGCAGATATCTACTAAGATCACAGTTAAACTGTCTCACTATTGAGAAAAAGCTTCTATAGTATCACCCAGGATACATTAAAGAAAGTATTTCATCACATCCCTGGGTTATTCACAAAGAAAACCCTGTCAAAGAGGCAGTTATATATAACAACTTCATTTCTTTCCTAGAGTCTAAATGAAGAATGCGATTAAGAATTTAAAACTACGGCACAAGAGATTATTCATTTTGTAACAAAGGCAATATAAAATACATTGGCTTTGCCACAGAATATTTTATTAAAAGCTGTTTTATAATTAGTTTTACAGCAAACTAAAAAAAAACCTAAATGTAATTGCTTTAATGCAATTAGTCTATCTTATATTTCAATGATGCAAAGTCTTGTCAAGCCATAATAAGATCAAAATAGATTTTTCTCTTCATTCCCTTTGCAGTAGTGATTTTAAATCCAGTACTTAGTATTCTTCTTCTGATGAAATTTCTTCCTCCTTTTCTACCTACTTTCATAAGAGCTTGCAGTTCCTATCTCTTATTGTACCAAAGCCTGAAGTTACTATTCAGTTTTAAGAATCTTTAAAAAAATACACAGAAATCTGTAATGCTCACATTATACATAGTTATTCAAATGTATTAGATGGTATTAGAATTTATAAGAAATGAAGGTTGCTGCCTATTTAAAATCATTTTTAGGTTGCAACATCACTGTTACGCTATACAAGCATTTCTGCTACGTATGGTTCTTGTCTGAGTAGAGTGGTTTTCCTTCTAGTCAATGAAATCCGAGCTGACGATAGCGTTCTTTCCTTACATTCACCTTACCCCCTTACATAAGTAATTTGTAATAAAAACATTATGTTGTTTTGAGTTACTGTCAATAGTAAAGACCCCAAATGCTAGACAGACGTTTGGGGAAAAAAAAAAGCAGTATGAAATAAACCATATAAAGAAAGACTCAAGAGGCTTCAGATGTGCCCGGTAACTAGAAAGTGAAAGAAAACCTGTGCATCTAACCAAGCTGACACAAAACAGAAACCATGAAAAATCCCAAATCTAGAGGCAGGGCACACTGAAGCCATACAGTATTGGATAAATATTTAGATCCATAAGGAACACTCTGTGAGAATCAGCTGTGATAAAATAGTCCACAGTGCGGAGACTAAATTCTGCTCATTTTGCCAGAAAAAAATAGAGGCTTTCCAGCATTTTCATATTGTAAATCACGTTCTAGCAGAAACTGTGACAGGGCTTCCTTGAGATAAAGGATTTTTTCCATCTCCAGGGTCAACTGCCTCATTTTCCCTGAGTCTTCAATCTGGGGTAGAATAATCTAATATGTGGGGGTTCCACAGTGGACTGTACTACATTTTTGGCTCCTGCTATTTAATAGCAGGGCTTGGCTGACTGCTTTTTCCCGTGATCCTGCCTGTTGCAAAACCAAGGACCAAACAGCAAACGAAGGCAGTGGCAGTAGCAAGCTGCTCCAAATGTAAATGCTACTGCAATATTTGAACTCCATATTTCTGAAATACCTGCTAACTCCCAAGCAGCCAGATGCAATTAGAAAAGATTCTAAGAAGAGTAACCTACAACTGCCTGGATAACTTAGACCAGGCTTAAATCATATTTCGATTCTGGCCAGCTAGCCAGGTAAAGATGCAACGTATAGGTCTGTAAACCATATGCAACTTTGCAAAGACAGTTGTTAATAATAGCTTATTCTGTACATAAACCATAAGTAATTATAGACTTCCTTAAAACTGAGTGCTACTGGAGGCTTTGTTGTTCAAATATGTCACTCTGAATGCAACTGATTAAAAGATGCATTCAATTACGCTGATAAGTGGAGATATGCTTAGCATTTTTAACTCGTTCTTATGAAAACTTTGGAGGCTTGTTTTAAGAAATAAATCAAATAGAGAAAACAATATGAATAGCTGGAGAACATTTTTAATAACACAGGACAAATTTATGTTGGGAACAATTTTTCTGACTTATTCCATGAAATAAAAGTATCTTATTGATATTCAAAAAAAGCACCCAGAAGAGACCCTCTGGATTGCAAAATTATTTTCCTGAATGCTTCTTCAGGATAGTAATCCTGTAGGACTCTCAAACCCTAGCATACATTAACACTGAGGAAAAAAGTCCTCTCATTGCAGCTGTCTTATGGCTTATTTTCTATTTATAGTTTCTCTTGATGTTTTGCTTTGGAATCTACAGTACCTTTGAGGCCCGGAACATTACCAAAAAAAAAAAAAAAAAAAAAGGCATTATTATACCTTTAGAGAAGCGCAGTTGTTTTTTGACCAGCCCATATTTTTAGGGGCTTTGGCAATATCTCAAAGTAAAAATGTATTTATTTATTTGCTTGGGCCTGAAACATCAGTTTCTTTGCAAATGGGAACTAAAGTTTGATCCAAATAGATGTTGCTTTATTCCTTTCAGGGAGAAAATTGGCTTTCCTCCTTTATTTTTGTTGTTGAGAGGTGGATTTAAAAACAGAATAATGTTTTTTATGCTCCACAGCAGCAGCTAAGGTCCATCTCTGCTTTCAGCAGCCACGCTAATTAGAGGTATTCAGATTATTCCCTTCTTTAATGCAGAGTTAATAGGCCATATCCTGCCATCAGTCACACCCATGCAACCCATCTTTAACTTCATTGATTTCTAAAGGATTTTCAAAGACATAACTGGAAATACAATTGTGATACCTAGCTCCATAACCTATTCTGTGTAATTTTTTCTCACTATTGGGTCTCTGGACATCAGTTAGCAAAATGCAATAACTAAGATGTAAAATGGTTTATACAATTTTCTGTAAGACAGTTATAGAAAGGTGGATCATACATGGATTTTTCTCTCTCCAGCAATGGCATAAAAATTGAACTATCTTGAAAGTAATGAAATAGTACTCTTTAATAAACGCTTTCTGCTCTGACTGTGTAGAAGTGTAGATTAAATGGCTATTTGCCCAGACTCTTAGCAAATAGAAGAATGGGATCTGCAGAGTAACAGCATGTGACATGGGACTGCATGCATCCATGTCTCATGTGATCATGTGTGTCCTGCAATGCAGGTGCAGTAAGGTCAATGTGTCAGGTCTGAATCTGGTCTAACACATGCAAGCATGTAAGTGCTCAGTTTGGGAGTGAATGTCAAGTGTGCGGCCCCAAAACCTGTAAGACCGTTTGTCTGGGATTCCACATAGACTTATTGCTTCTATCAGATTGTCAGGTGCCTATAAATCCTAAACAAATGTATTGCATGGACCAAGCAATGGGATGTAAAGGCACCGTGGTTTCATCAGCAAATCAGACTACTAGGATTTCCTTGTTTGAACAGCTTCTATAGCATCACTCCTTACCTTCAGGGAAAGGTAGAAGAAAAATTGTAATAAAGTGTTTCTTTTGACCTTAAGATGAACATATCAGCCAGAAAGGATAAATTAATGTCTGTGTACATCTAGGACACAAGATTTCAAATCCAACTGAAGAAGACAGGGTCCAGGTGACGATTCTGTCATCATACTTAACTGCCCCACTCAATCACTGTTTCCTTTAACAATGAATAATTCTGTATAAAAAATATAATTTGGAATTGCTGCCAAACACAACTCAAGAAACTAAGTGTCAAATAACTTAAATTAGCTGCACTGTTACAGGCTTGAATGTCTGAAACAATTTGTGAATGTCATACATGTTCCATAAAGCTCCTTCACCACCTTTCCATTTTTTTTTTAACTGGTATGCACTTCAGGCCAGTCTTTCATTTAGTAAGTTGTCCTCAACCATGAAAACAAAATTTGTGAGTCTTACATGAACTGTATGCAGATAACAATAGATATCTTCATATCTTAACATGGATATTTTAGAAAGACAAATTTAACATAGACAAGAGTCAAGTTGCACATGTGTTTTCATCAGTACAATTTGACCATTGTTGACATAGTTACATGGATGGACCGAATTTGGACCTTGATTCATTGGCTGACGTTCCTCGAAAGCCATTGGATAGGTTGTCTAAATATGAACAGAGATCTACCTCTCTTTTTAATAATGTAGGTTAATGCCCTGAATTGTCTCTAAATAATGGACAGAGATCTGAATTAATGCAGGTCCTTATAGCATAATGACTTTTGTGTCCTACTTTATCATATTTTTTAAGAGAATAATCTCTGTTTATCTCTTCTTCAACTTGAAAGGAGAAAAGTGGGACTTACGTCCCAAAATGAGAGAAGAAATCTGTCCTGCTCAAGTCTAGTGCTTTATTCTGTAATCCTTGCTGAGTGAAACTCCAACTGTTTTCCAACATTTACATCTTGAGATAAATTCAACATTTAGGAAGTTGGACTCTTCTAGGCTAGCAGCGAATTGGGACCAGTGGGAATTTTGTCTTTATAAGGACTTCACAGTGAGTTGCTTAATTAATTTCTAATGAGTTGCACTTTGGTTTTGCTGAGTATGTGTGCGAATTTTTTTTCTTTAATTGTGAATGTTCTTGTTCATAACACAACTGTCGTGTCCCTTTGATGCATAATAGATATCTAAAGTCATAAAGGCAAGCCTGGAGCTCTCTGATTTAACTGTATTTGGGTATGCAACCAAATTGATTCTCCTAATATTCATTATGACACTTGCACCAGATACATAATCTGAAGCGTATAAAATAAAACATAAAATTCTCTTACAGACTTTTCAAACTACATTCCAAACTTCATCAAAGCATCGCCCTAAGGAACTAATCCTTTTCAGAGTTACAATTGGGTGAGTTATAGTGACTATGTTCACAATGGAAGTCATGTCAGAATTAAAACGCATTCTGCTCTCAAGAAGATGCCAAAAAAAATTGTAACCAAAACCCCTAGGTCTTTTTCTCATTTCAAAGCACAACTCACAAATAATTCTTTGGCAACTTCTCACCACCTAACTTTACCTTTCATATCTTATGCTCTGCTCTGACAGGACAGTGACTCTCTTAAGAGTTTTTGTACTATGAATTCATTTCTCTTCTGAATCTTTAAACAGCCTGTTGACTGTAGTTTGATGCCATACTCTATAGGGGACAGCACAGTCTTGTCTTTTCCCTTCCTTCCAAATATTTGCCTTCTCTAGTGCAAAATAAAAGAAACATAATTAGTTTCCAATCAAATATCTTTACTCACTAGAAATCAGGTACCGATCCCCGTACCATTGTTCATGGTGAATAGAAAGTACGTCAGGCAGTGATACTGATGTCATTTAGACCATCCAGAATTTTACTCAGTATGCTTGAGTAACAGAATTTGGCCAGTTGTGATTATTTGGAAGGCCAGCACTCAAAAAATTCTGAGCCTGCCTGGGGGTGTTATGTTAAAATAAATACAAAAAACCAATCCTGCCATTAAGACTAGTATCTTAAGACTCAGCAACAGGTTTGTGAGCTGTAGCAGTTCTGTAGTTTTGGTGCTTACTACTACTATAAACCTGTGAAAAGGGGAAAGTGGTTCCAGTCTTTGGCTGGTAAATTACACTAACACAGAAGACTAAAAATAACCTCAGCCATTCCTGCTGGTTGTAAGCCATTTTAACCCTGATATGCTAGAAAAACATGATTATTTTCACATTTCACTTATATAACAGATGAGATGTGAAATGAGTGTCATGGATGATAAACACCACAATGGCTGCAAAGTCTTATGCTACGTAAACAAAAACTTCTCTGCTCACAGCTACATAAAATTAACAATAAAAATTACTGTGGAATCGGAGTATAAAAACAAGCAGAACTTCAGAGAGAGACGTGTCATTACAGAGGAAATGAGTTGGTGACAGCAGCTCTCCTAGTGAGCCGCAGCTGAGGGAAGCTACCCGTTGACTTTGATGGGAAATCTAGCCTGTCCGTAAAACATTGCTTCAAACACTCTTCTTCCTACCCATTTCTAGAGATGATGAGACTAGTAGCAGCACTATACAAATGAAACAATATTTGGGTTTGGTTTTAGTGGAACAAAAAGAGGAAACAGGAAAGTGCAGAGCTGTTTTGTGCAATGTACTTTCCCATAGGCCACTTCATGGTGATTTCAGTGTGGCACAAGTGATTTCTGACAAAGGCCTTTCATCCAGAGCTGAGGGAAGGGCTCTCACTAAAATGCCACCTACTGCTCTATACTCTTAAATTACTGAAATGAAGTCTCTCAGAAATGCATTAGTCATGCTATACTCCTGCCTGACTATAATACAGATTGACTAGCACACTTGGAAGAAAGGGAAAAAAACAAAACAAACAAACAAACAAACAAAAAAAAAAACAAAAACAAAACCAAAAACACCCCACAGAACAATTGCAACAAGAATGTAGTGTTTTGTTAACTCTGACTTCCCCTCGCAAACCTCCCTGTTATAATAAAGAGCATCTGCTACGAACAAGAACTAACCTGTTACTAACCAAATTCTGCTATTGATGAATGCATGATTAATATGTTCCCTCAATCATGGCATTAGCCCCTTAAATGGAGCAGAAATAATAACTCAAGATGCTCAAGTATCCTCTGGAACTGGTGGATATTGTTCAGCTTTCACTTACAGCAATGCAGCACTGCATTATAGCTCATCTGGGCTTGATTCTTCCTTAACTATTGCTACCGAACAGATACATTAAATAGGGCACTCCTCAGGTTATCATCAGAATCAGCCTCCAAGCACTGTATGCTGGGTTCTGCAGGCAACTTTTGTGCAGTGTTGAGTTTGCAGAAGACAAAGCTAGTTTACCACCACTTCTGTAGTTTTTTGATAACTCCGCTGTCACATACTAGCAAGCTGCTGCAGAAGGAAGGATAGAGTAGCCTGACTGCTGTATGGTGGTCTTCTAAGTGCTCTGCAGTAGCCATTCTGAGATTCAAAACCAAATTATTTCCTTTTCATTGAAAAAATGCTGTGGGCCAGCATGTGATGACATGCACCTGTTCAACATCTTTGTTGGCAACATGGACAGTGGGGTCGAGTGCACCGTCAGCAAGTTTGCCGATGATACCAAGCTGTTTGGCGAGGTAGACATGCTGACATGCTGGAGGGGAGGGATGCCATCCAGAGGGACCTGGGCAGGCTGGAGAGGTGGGCCCAAGCCAACATCATGCAGTTCAACAAGGCCAAGTGCAAGGTCCTACACCCGGGTCGGGGCAATCCCAAGCACAAATACAGACTCGGCAGGAAATGGCTGGAGAGCAGCCCTGAGGAGAAGCACCTGGGTGTGCTGCTTGATGAGAAGTTCAACACGAGCCAGCAATGTGTGATCGCAGCCCAGAAGGCCAACCGCATCATTGGCTGTGTGGCCAGCAGGTCAAAGGAGGTGATTCTGCCCCTCTACTCCACTCTCGTGAGACCCCACCTGGAGTACTGCCTCCAGCTCTGGAGTCCCCAACAGAAGAAGGATGTGTCCAGAGGAGAGCCACAAGTTTGATCCAAGGGCTGGAGTGTACCTCTCCTATGAGGAGAGGCTGAAAGAGTTGGGGCTGTTCAGTCTGGAGAAGAGAAGGCTCCGGGGAGATCTACTGCAGCCCTCCAGTACCTACAGGGGGCCTACAGGAGAGCTGGGGAAGGACTTTTTACTAGGGCATGAAGCGATAGGACAAGGGGGAATGCCTTTAAACTAGAAGATGGCAGGTTTAGATTAACCATTAGGAAGGTTTTCACTTTGAGGGTGGTAAGGCACTGGACCAGGTTGCCCAGAGAGGTTGTTGAGGCCCCATCCCTGGAGGTGTTCAAGGCCAGGCTGGACGTGGCCTTGGGCAACCTGGTCTAGTGGGAGGTGTCCCTGCCTGTGGCACGGGGGTTGGAACTCGATGATCTTCATGCTACTAAGCTTTCTCTTTATGTGGAAGGACTTCCTACAGGTTCTTTAACATTATTAGACTTAGATTTCCATATTCCAAAATTGAAGCAGTAAGAGTATGACGATAGTTTGTTCTTAAACAAATAAACCCCACAGCCCTTGCTTCTTCCGTGCAAATCAGACGCCAAAGTGATGCATGACTGTAGATACAGATACGTGCAATAATTTAGGAACTATAGAACCCAAATAGGACAGAGACACTTTCTACAAGACACAAAAAGAATGAAAACCAGATATCAGAAAGAAGGGAAATTTAAAAGTAAAATTTTCAGCTCAAGAAACGGGTATTTACAGCTCTTCAAACTTCCAGCAATTTCTAAACTCTGCCTGCAATTTGAGAGACTGTACCTTTTATGGAAACAGCTCTACAGGGTGAAAGAAGATCTCATATTTTTACCCCTACAGTATGCAGAATTCTCATCATTCATAAATGGGAAGTCAACAGACAGGGAGTGCAGCGCAGGAGGCAGATCTTATATGTGTGTGTATATTTTATATATACACGTACAGACAGTACATATATAAAAATGTGTATATATGTATAGAACTTTTGCGATGTGTGTATGTAAAGAACTTTTGAAGAGCTTTCTACTTGATTATAAGGCAGCAAACTGTTGAAGGAGGTGCTTTTTAAAAAGTTTTCATTGAAGTACACTGCAGCCAGAGAATAGTTCTCATTAAACGGTGTAGAAAGAGGTACTGGGTGATGTAATGAATGGATACCATTGTCCAGTTTGTGAGATCAAGATCAAGAGGCTGGTGTCAGATATATTTTCGGCTTGGTATAATAGTTTTCTACATTATATAAATGCAAAGGAAGAAGTGCCTTTTTATACTTGTTGGATTAGCTTCAGGTTTTCTGAGATGAGAAAAAAGTGCTTTCTTAGATGTGTTGCCTGGATTTGCTGGCTTGTGTCATCTTGGACCTTAGTTTTAAAGTACAATTTTTTTTCTGAAAAATTCACTTTCTAGGCAGTTTAACAAAGGGGATCAGTTTCCTCTGCGACATTTACAGAATAACCATAAAATCCTTCAAACTATCCTGAAAAAATCTGGGAGATATCTTCCTTTTCAATATGTTCTTCTTTCTCCTTCGAACTTTTTAAACAAACACAATTTACTTGCAAGCAGGAATCTACTTGTAGTACGTTGAACCTGCTGAACCTGAATTTTATAACAATACCTAATGATGATAGGTGGATAGATTATGTAATTAGAGCCAGATATATTTCAATACAGCCATTTTTCAGTATTCTAATGAAAGAGCTTTTGAAGTCATGATAAGCTGATGTCTTATGGGATCTCAGTAGCAGCAGTGTTTACTTAAGCTTGTTAACACTGTTCATGGTAAATATTTTATTTCCTTTTCAGCTTTAATTTTTTTGTGGTTAGTCAGTACCCATGAAAAGACTCAGTACCCATGAAAGGACTCAGACCATGAGTCCTAGAAAGAAGACTTCTCTCATTCTACTAAGTGAAGTACAGATACTGGTCATGCTGTATTTTGTGCCTTAACACAGACCCCATGAACGCCTGGTATGAGCAGAAAGGCAAGCCAGGTCTTACAGACTTCTAAAATTTAACCGCTCGTCTGAGACAGTCTGCAAGACAGTGACTGCAAGAATAAGTCATGTCCGTCCCTTCCTTACCATACCCACTTCTGTACTCGGCAGATGATGAGCATCAAGAAAAAATAGGTGTGGGATTTCCAAAAGGATCTAAGCACTCTGCAAAAATGCATCCAAGTACTTCAGTGTAGTTCGAAACCTCAAGGGAGTTTTTGACACTTCCTTTTTGGATTTCAATACTTTTGCATCTAGTGGTATCACTAATATACACAAACAACAAGTGACATAGGTTGCACAAAAAAGACACTGAAATGCTTATTTTCTCCTTCTCCCAAGAAGCAGAACCGACTACTTGTGCCAGCAATGTGAAGCAGGTCGGAAAGAGGTAATTGCTCAAACAAGCAGGAATCCTTTTGGTACTAAGTGGATTCTTGTGAATTTTAGAGCTGACTAAAATATATACTGTTGTCTTTACTTAAATGAAGCTCTGTAAAAGTTAAGAACTGGGTGATCTAAATTAGTTTTTCAGTGTGCGCTAAGTCATTTATAAGAAGCTGAGACATTCACAGTTCCATTGACGTCAGTAGGACTGGAGTATGTAGCCCTTTAACAAAAAAATCAGGACACTGTGCTCTGGTGTCTGCATAAGTGTTTGTCACAACATTTGGGCCCTATTAAGCCCACACAGACTACTTAGAGATAAGAGGCTCTGTATCCTATTAAGCAGTCCTTTGAGCCATGCAATTTTACATTACTTCCCCGTCATTTGTTCAGACCCCTGAAACCAAGCTGAATAGCAGAATCCAAATATATACAGTAGCCATTATTGGCCAATATAATACGACGATCTGTCTTTGTTTAACTGCAAATTGATTCTAGGACTGAATTATTTGTTTCACTACAATATATTAAACTAGTGTAAATCTACATATGTTTCAATAGAACACGGCACTCCTCAAAAGGCATGGCCAGTTCTGAAAGTCTCATCCCACCTTTGTTTATCAGATCTCAATTTACCATCCTTCCAGACACTCCTGCTTTCCCACGTTTTCCCAGGGAGGGGTGGGATGGTTAGTGGTTGCTAGACAGCTGATAAGGTGTAGTTGATCTGAGTGTTTGAGTAGTTTGTTTAAAGAAATTCTATTCAGTTTTGCAGTGACATTCTGTCGCCTGACTGTTGCTGGCACATTGTGTGCAAAACAGCTGGAATTTTCAAAGCTCCTGTTTATCTAAAATAAATAGGCGAACATAACCAAAACATATTTCATATGTACCCTGAATATATTTAGATAAAGTACTCTCTACATATTCAGATAAAATAACTTGATCCAAAAGATTTTTGGTAGGGAAAAAAAACAGCTGGCAAGCTCTACATTCCTTCCTTTGCTGGCAGCCATAGCTTAGTCTTACTCTACAGCACTAGAGAAGAGAAGGCTCAAACAACCATTTTACACAACCACATAGTCTTCATACTATCAGAAGAAAGTTTGCCATAATTTTTGAGTGTATTTACCAGATTGGTTAACATTAAATTGAAAGTAGAGTAGTATGCTTGCCTTCATATGAGACTGAGAGAAGTACTGATATGTCTGCAATCAAGTTCATAACGTTTTTAAGTCAGTTCTGAGTATTTAGGGAAAGGACATATTGTAAAAAAAACAAAACAAAAAAACAAAACAAAAAACCAAAACCAAACCAACCATACCACAAATAAACAAAAAAAAAAAAAAAACACCAGAAAACTTGCAGATCAAAATTATTGGTGAGAAACAGTGCCACCTATAATGCCATGGCATGTGTCCATTCTCAGATACACATGGTTCCTAGAAGATCCCTTAGTGCTTATTAAACCTGCAGGGGCCAAGAGCCTCTGCAACATCTGTAATTCACATCTTATAGGGAAGACGTGATTATCTGGTCACATAAACTGATGCTTAGTTTTCTCTTTCCTAAAATTTGCCAAGTCAATGCCTTATGGAAGTTAAACTTCTATTTAAACATATTTTTCTTTCCGCATTTTGAAAGCAACTAATGCTAGCAGTTTGAATTTTTCTCAGCAGGTCTTAACCATAAAACCAAGTGG
This sequence comes from Vanellus vanellus, assembly GCF_965231255.1. NCBI lineage: Eukaryota > Metazoa > Chordata > Aves > Charadriiformes > Charadriidae > Vanellus > Vanellus vanellus. Next base: position 17,412,509 of record NC_138913.1, read on the forward strand.
CAGTGCTTAAATAGCTTCACTTCAACTGCTTCACTGTTGATCATTTTGGCAGCCACTCTTAACCAGTGATTATCAAAACCTTACACTATTATTTTCTGTAAGTAGAGATATTAAGATAAGAGATAATTCCACTCAGTTTTATAGTATCAAGATATGATCAGGTATAGCCTTTGAAAGCAATGTCATATCTGTACCTCCCCAATGGAGGAGAGAGGGGAAGCGTATCCTCTCCCAGGTACAGCATTTTCCTTTGCCACGTGCATATCAAACATGAAACTGATTGCTCTAATCTTTGTACACCGAAAGACGCCCCTAATGACCTGTCAAAGCCTGCAGCTTCTCCCCCTTCCTCTTCTGCCACAATAGTTTGCATTTCATATTTTCCATTTAAAAATCTGCAGGACCCAAACAATCTGGGCATTTCACCAATTCTGCAAGCAGATATACCATGCTATCCAACCCGAGAAATGGGAAACAAAGCCATGTTAACTATTGATAGTCTTGCGAAGACAATTTATGGGAGCAACACAGCACAATGCTGGGACACACGCAGAATCCAACTGTCATACGAATTATGGATCCTGTCCTTCCTTCCTTGCAAGGGCATTTGAGAAAGGTATTACCCTTCCTTCTCTGACACCAGTCATGCATCCTCTGTGTTGACACATTAAGAAACACTGCCCTATCTTATGCAAGAGTGGAGACAGAAAGCTTGATTTTTAGCACATAGGAAAAGGAACAACTGTTAAATGAAACAGCCTGCAGTGACCTAATTCAAGAAAGCTTTGTCAGGTGATAATCTTTCTCATTCTTTATATGTCATTCCCTGAAGCACATAAGTGTTCAAAATAGTTTAAAAACATTCAGAAATGTGAGAGAAGTAGCTGTCCTCCTGTGCGGCTCTGACAAAGATTAGAATTCCCAATATAGTTGCTGGTTGCAAAAGTGCTCTTAAGCTGCTGTTTCACTGGGTTTATGTCTGAGTGCCACTAATCAAATTAACTGTGATGGCTGCAGTAAGCTGTTTATAGAGATGAAAGACCTAGCAAAAGAAGTTTCTGTTACAGCTTATGAAGCTGAATACTGTTAAGCACATAAACACTCACTGCATGGAAAATCTTGACTTTTATTCTTTCTGCTATTCCTCACTAGGGAGTCAAGAGAACTTAAGTGTTCTCCTTAAGTCTTGCACAAGCCCAAAATCCTTCTTCCCATCATATAACTGGGTTTTTTGCCCTTACAAGAAACCACATTTGTTTTTGTTGTCTCTTAAAAAAAATAAAATTAAATTAAAGGTAATACAAGCAGTAAACAAGATTTAATGGAATATATTATAGTATGATAGTCATGTCAAGCTGCAAGCTTTTCCCCACGGTATGGTTAAAAACCGAAAAAGCAGTCAGCAGAGTGTTCCAAAACAGACTACTGCAAACCATGCACTTTTAGCCTATCAGATCCTTGTGACTTTGAAAATGAATATCAAGCTGTGGGTGTTTGTGGAAAGGATCACTGTGCCACAGAAAAAAAAAGAGGTAACAGAGCAGCTACTGAGATTACAAGGAGGCCTCTGGCACGCAACCAATTACCTGCAACTATAGTAATATGAGAAGGCAAAGGAAGGAAGCAGAGAGCATCATTGTGTACTGATATAGACGGTCTCAGCTCTTTACCAGGCTCTGGAGCAGATGCCCAAGGACTAAAGATTTGCAAGCTCTCTGCAGCTTTACAGATCTTCGCAAGGGCCGCTCACAGAGGATCTATAACAGACTTTCTCTCGGTTCACTTTAGCCCGTTCACGCAAACAAAAGGTGCTGAAAAGAAGATTCTTTTACTGAAGCATACAAATGCCTAGGAAGTGTTAGTAAAAGTTCTGAAATCTGTCTCCTCCCTCCATTTTCTCATTAACATATCAGAAAGTCATAGAAAGGGTTGTACTTCCAAAATATTTTATACCAAAATATCTGTTCATAATTTGTACAGGTCAGGCTAGGTAGAAAGCAGGAAAACAAAGCCTCAGACTGCTGTTGGACCCTGCAGTCCTTGCTAAATGAGTACAAGACATCACCACCGCTAATGAGTACCCATCCTGGCACAGCTACACAGCAGGCACAGTGCTAGCAAATCCTACAGGTCCTTCTAAATTAGCTTTGAGAACCTTCCTGACAGGAAGATTTAATTAGTAGTATTAATAATGTCAGAGGTCTCTGCCTTTGAAAGTATTCCAATTCTCCTAAATAAATATGTAGCATATGGTTCCTCAGGATTTCCAAGCACAGAAATCATGTTTTCACGCCTTTTTTTGCATTAGTAACCATTTGTATATCCATTGGGTGACAGAAAACTGGGGAGTTTTCCTGAAAGAGAATTTTTTTTTTGTTCCCCGCAAAGTTTTGAGCACTTATACTCCCAGTGAGAAAGATGTGGGAAATGGGTAGTAGGATTTAGTGCAATCCTTATACATAATAATAATAATATCTTATGATCCAGTCAGTCAAATGACTACCAAGTTTCACTTTTATAATCCAACAATGAAGAAAACATTTCATCTTCTCACTACCCTGTCATCTGACATCCTGATATATTCTCTCTTTTTTTTTTTTTCTTCTCCAGTTTTAGCTTTTAAGGCTGGCAGTGCTACATTATTCACATTTAAAAGTGGTTCTCTGTAGACTTTGCAAAAGTGCAGATTTTTTTCAGCTCAGCACAAATTTCTATCAACTGATATTTTACCAAAAGCTTCTCTTTGATCATTTTGTTGCATAAAATAATTCTGTTCCTATCATTCATCTCAGTACCATAACATTTCTGTACTTAAACAACATACATGTCTTAGGTGTTTGCTTCTTTGTGGCTCTTGGAAGAGTTAATCTGTGATTAAAAATATCACAAACAGTTGCATTCGGAGATTGGGGTAACTTTTAAATAGAAAGTTCCAACTTGTACTTAGGAAATACAGAAATACTAATAAGCCATCATTTAACCAGCTCAACAGCTATTTTAGAATTCAAATTAGGATAAAAATGGATGACATGAAAATATTTTCACTTTATACATTATGCACCAGATTAGCCCTCAGTGGTCAAGTTATAAACATTGCAAAAGCATAAATACATAAAGTGGGACAAAATGATATTAAAACTCAGCATGGAGAAACATGAAATAAACCAAAATTTCCTGATAGAGCTTCCTAGAAACTGACAGTATTAATTTGGCCAGATAACTTTCAGAGGCACAATTATTTTTATTCAGTGTGAATCGTCTCTGATGTTAGAGAGAAAAACGTTTCTCTCAGATAAAAGCTGCCTTTTAACAAAGCACGTCTTAAGCTTCACGCTACCAACATACTATAATTTGCTCTGAAACGTGGTCTGCTGATGGCATTGGATGTGTCACCCTGATGATACATCAAGACAGCGAATTCTGAAATGGTGAGCACATTAGTAAAAATTACCTTTAAAGACCAGTGTCTGCATTCATATGCACAACAGATGTAAAACAGATGTCCTCATACTTGTGCAACTATTTTAAGTACAGGCATAAAACATTTTGTGCATGTAAAATGAGATGTGTTGCAACAACAGTCATATCTGTTCAGAAAGCCACAGACCTCACTGCTGTAATATTCTTCCTAGCTGCTGCTCTGCCACTGGGATGTCTCTGTACCCTGTCTGAGACAACTGCTGTGCTGGGATGAGGGGGTAAGTGCAATCAGTCTCCAGGTAGAGGAGGGGATGGGAGGAGAGCGTGCAGGGCTCATCTTTCAGTCTGAGCTGCAACAGCCCCACGCTCTCTGTGTAGATCTGATAACCACAGATATGCAAGAGCTGGCAGTGATTCTGTCACGTGGCGGGGACTGCCATGATCTATCATGAGAAAACACTTTCTTATCTTTACCAACAAATAAAGAAATCTTTAGGTATTTTTAGGAAGAAAGTGGCTAGACCTTCATAGATATTACTAATATCCGATTTCTTGGCTAGGAGAGATGTGAAGTTTTAGCAGGCAAGCCTGCAGCAGTGAGGAACACCCTGGAGAGGACTTCATTTCCACACATCTCTTAAGGCCTGTAAAACGCCCAGGGAACCTCTTAAAGCTCAGGGACTACCCTCGTCCTTCCCTTGGCAGCACAATGGAACAGGACGAAGGCAGGAAGAGACGGCTCTGCTGCTCTCAATGCTGACTTCACCACTGACCAGGCCAAGCAGCACTCATCAGTGCCTGGCAGACTGTGACCCTGCCCACCAAGGCAGGCAAAGAGGATGCTTACAGCTTCCACAAATATGGGACATGGAGAGGAGCTGCTGCCTCTTCTTGCTCTCCTCACCACCATCACACAAGGCTTAGCAGCAGACTGCATGGCTGTAGAAGGTATTTCACGCACCTGAGCCATGGTGCCTCTCACGACACTTTGTGATGTGACTGTGCCTTGTCTTTGCTACAGGCTTTGTCTACAAATCACAAACAATCCTGCAGCCATTGCCAGGACATGAGCAGTTATCTGAAGCCTGATTCTCTGTCTGCATTCTTCTGGTCATACTAGTGGGACTGCCCCATGGAATCAATGTAGCTGGCACTGTGATTTTGTGTATGCCTGAATATTATATGTGTGATGGTTCCTTCCCCCCATGAAAGCCTGCACGCTTGAAGGATAACAGGATCAATCAAGGCCTTGCTGAAGTCAGGAATCACAGAATCAAAAAAATGGTAGGGGTTGGAAGGGACCTTCAGAGATCATCTAGCCCAACCCCTCTGCCAAAGCAGGTTCACCTAGAGTGGGCTGGACAGGAATGCATCCAGGCAGGGTGTGAATCTCTCCAGACAAGACAACTCTACAGCCTCTCTGGGCAGCTTGTCCCAGTGATCCGTCACCCTCAAAGTAAAGAAGTTTTTCTTTATGTTCACATGGAGTTTCCTGTGTTCTATTTTGTGCCTGTTGCCCCTTGTCCTGTTGCTGGGCACCACTGAAAAGAGTCTGGCCCCATTCTCTTGCCAGCTGACCTTTAGATACCGATAAGCACTGATGAGATCCCCTATCAGTCTTCTCTACTTCAGGTTAAACAGACCCAGGTCTCTCAGCCTTTCATCTTAAGAGAGGCACTCCAGTCCCTTGATCATCTTTGTAGCCCTCCGCTGGACTCTCTCCAGTAGTTCCTTGTCTTTCTTGAACCGGGGAGCCCAGAATTGGACACAATACTCCAGATGTGGCCTCACCAGGGCAGAGTAGAGGGGGAGGATGACCTCTCTTGACCTGCTGGCCACGGTCTTTTTAATGCACCCCAGGAAACCATTGGCTGCCTTGTCCACAAGGGCACATTGCTGGGTCATGGCCAACTTGTTGTCCACCAGGACTCCCAGATCCCCCTCTGCAGAGCTGCTTTCAGGCAGGTCAACTGCTAACCTGTACCAGCGCATGGGGTTATTTTTCCGTAGGTGGAGGACCCTACACTTGCCCTTGTTGAATTTCATTATGTTCCTCTCCATCCAACACTCTAGCCTGTCCAGGTCTCACTGAATGGCAGCACGGCCTTCTGGTGTGTCAGCTACTCCTCCCAGTTTTGTGTCATCAGCAAACTTGCTGAGGGTACACTTTGTCCTCTCATCCAGGTCGTTGATGAATATGTTGAAAAATACCGGATCCAGTACTGACCCCTGGGGATCACTGCTAGCTACAGGCCTCCAACTAGACTCTGCGTTGCTCAGCACAACCTTCTGAGCTCTGCCATTCAGCCAATTCTCGGTCACTCATCTAACCCACACTTCCTAAGCTTACCTATAAGGATGTTATGGGATGCTGTGTCAAAAGCTTTGCTGAAGTTGAGGTAGACAACATTGGCTGCTCTCCCCTCATCTACCCATCCAGTTATGCCATCATGGAACACTATCAGATTGGTCAAGCATGATTTCCCCTTGGTGAATTCATATTGACCACTCCTGATTAAACAGCGTGTAGAGGAAGAGAAGGTCATAGGTTTTTGTAAAGTCCTCACTGCACATTGAAAAGATGCTCTCACTATCAAAAGGCATGAGTATTTGTCTTGCTAGGTGTATAGTTAACTGCTGCCAGAGACATCAGTTTCATTTTTTGATTAGGGAAATATGTACAAGTTGTTATAGTTAATAGGCCAGTTTTACTACGCAAGTCACACAGGAGACAAACAATACGTTAACTGTCTTATTGAGCAACACAAACAGTGGAGAGTGGTTTTTCAGCATCCTCAAGAAGTGACTTTGCTATTACGCTAATGGTGCCCCGGTGAGTATTCATTTTCAGGTAGTAACAACCCTTGAAAATAACTCTTTCAGTCTAATTATACTGCTGGATTACAGGAAGCCTTTCAGTGAAGTTTATGGAGCAGATTCTTAGTCACTGGAAACAGCTGTAACGCCACCAGTTTCAGGAGGAGTAATCCAATTTACACGCTGGACCTACCTCTCTATTCAGTAAACCCTGTATTAAAGGTTACGTAATATTTAAGGATAAAGGAATAAAAAAGCCAAACTTGATTCAGGCAATGATTTTGCACTTACTGAAATGAGGATGAACAGAATCAAGCTCTAAGAGATTAGTTATAACTAGGAGATTAGTTTGGTGTAATAAAGCACACTTAGCATAACATGAAGAACTCTTCAGTGCATTTTGGAATAATGCATTTTAAATCTGCCAGTTGCCTCTGAAGGTCTCAATCCTGCAAAGCTCACTCATGATTTAACTTTATGTACTATAAATAATCCCACTGAAATCCAACTATTCACAGTGCAGACAGGCAAGCCGATTTTAACTGCTGGACAAATTAGGGATGTAGCCAGAGGAAAGTTCCCTGGCTTCCAAGTCGCCTTCGGACTTGACCTATAAATAAACAGGGAAACGTTTGGCATTTTGCTGAGTAGAAATAGTCCTGTTTTTCAGTGGTTTTGGTTCCACTTCAAAGAAAATCTTCTATTCTTTCTCAAATGACTGTGATTTTCACAAGAAAGCCCATAAAGGTCTCATTCTCTATAGACTTATGTTTTTAATGCTCCCCCTAAATGGGGAAAAAATACTCAATCACAGTTGCTAAAATGATGAAGAATATATAGTTAATTTTCATTAATCCTGTGCAGCTCTTGCCTGTAAACTCATTTGAAGCCTGTATTCTAGATCAGCAGCACATTACAGCTGGTTTGAGGCACAGAGTTGTTAGGTGTCATATACCAAATGAAAAAATCCACGATGCAATAAAATTACTGGTTTTCTCCAGTAAGAAAAATAGTTTTCTCAACATGGATACAGAGGACTAAGAAAGACTGGTGCTTTTAGCTGAAGCCTGTTATAGAAGAAACACGCTAACCTGAGCCAGGGCACAAAGCCAACAACCACTAGATAAAGAACCTGAAATTTACATTTAATCAACCTCAAGTAGGCACAAGAAATCAATTTAACACACTGTTTGCAGAACATTTACTGTGGAATCATCTTGTATGATGCAGCACTGCTAAAAATTACCCCCACAAAAATCAGCTGTAATTAAGGAAAGCGCAATGGCCAAAGAAAATATGCCACAGAAGTCACTGAAATAGAACAAGGAATTTCTTTATTTTGTTTCCCAAAACTTCAAACGTAACCTTTGATAAGTTGAATGTTTGATCTTTTAGCTACTAGCACAATTTCCTAGTTACTTTTATAAACTGGAGCTTTCAAACTCCTACCTACTTCCAGTGATCTCTGCATACTGGCTTATTTAATATTCCCTCAGCTTATCTCAAGTCTCAATGCAGCGAGGCTTTTTAGTTGCTATGGCCCTAAGCACAGAACATGAAAGAAAAGGATATCTGGGAGTCTCGCTCTACATTTTTCATTTAAAAACAAGGCCTGGGAGCCTGAGGCATGTCCCCAGTCATTTTTAGTTGTTTTTGAGCTCCCGTTTACACTTGGTGCATTCCATCTTCACAGGGTACTTCTTCAAAATATTTAGGGAAACAAGCAGGAACACCAAGGCTGTATCAGATCTGTAACCCTGCTTACAGTGTGGAATGGGATGCCCATATGCATGGATAGTAAGGACTAAACTGCTAAATTTGTCAGAGGGGTCTTGCCCAAAATCTCATGGCCTAGTTTCCTATTAGTCATTCTGATACAGTCTTCCTAATCCCAATACTCATACAAATAGTATTAACTTTCCACAGCCCAGGTAATTCACAGCTCCTTCAATACAGCACCATTACGCTAATTAATCTAGTTGTTGTCACAAGCCAAACCAGAGCTGATAAGCCCAATATGTTACATTAAGTATAAACAGGCAGCTATAGAGCATTACATTCACACTGTTTGCTGTTGTCGTATTTAATATAAAAGGCACGATATCTTTGCGAGCACCTTTAAATAAATGTACTCCTATCATTTTAGGTTCACAGAAAAGGTAAAGTATGTTTAATAGGTAAGGAACTAGCAAAAGAAATTCAGACTATCTCAGAACAGCTGTTCTTGTCAGGTTTTACCAGTGACAAGACAAGCACTCTCAGCTCAGGAGCTGCATTGGCACCAGCTTAGAAATGTTTTTAAATTGGAGACTGAGTTAGTGCAGAAAATTAAGTTAACTCACACTGTAGAGGCACCACCAGGTGGATCAGCAATGCAAAGTGACAAAACTCACAGACTCCTCTAGATTTGGGTGCTGACAGCACTCCAGGGAAAAGGAAGCTCCTCTGACAAAAAGCCAGCAGAAGCAAGTGAAGCCCATTCATCCTACACCCCTCCCCATGCAGAGGGGTGTATGCTCACAGCGCACTCAACTCTGCCAGCTCATACACCACAGCACGACTGAGGCTGGGGGGAGCTGCTCTCATCAATGTCTGGTCCTGAACAAGAACACCACAGTGATAAGAAATCACCTTTTCCCTCTCGGGCTAGCTATCCTAAAAGTATCTTTTGCTTGGACTTCTTGCTTGAAGCAATAGCAGTACTTCAGTGTTTCAACCAGAATAATCATGACGTGTTAACCACTATGTTAATAAGAAAAAATGTTCTACTGACTTTGGAGGAACCACTTTGAAACTTTAGGCTACAATGTAGTCTGCCTCAAGCCTAATGCTGCTGTACTTGACCTCTCTCTGCTATTTTTTAATTTGGCTCAGCTATCTCTGTGTTACATTGCAATGTGCAATGAACTCAGTTTGCTCTTGTGTGACACAACTCAATCCAACTAAACTCTTACTACCAAGGTCAGAGGGCTGGTATCTAGAAAAGTGAGGATTTGCTGCTCCATTTAGAGGTACCCAGACATCAGCAAGAACTAGAACCTGCATCTTTAAATCTCCTCTTCTTCAGCAAAGAATGTAGTAGAAATGAAGTAATCCAAACAATGAAGACAGTATTTCACATTCCAGCTTCTGGAATATTTCACCTTTGCCTGTGAATGTTAAAAGAGTACTAGATACAGAGATCTAAATATTGGCCCAAAGAAATCTACCAGAAATTATACATATGATGACGGAAAATAATTTCTACTAAATTTAAAATGCTGTAGATTTACATTTTCATTTTGTCCTTTGTTGTAAAGACTGGCAGATAGGTATAGTGGTATAGCAGATAAATCAGGAAGCTTTTACATAGTAAGGTACATAGAGGTGGTGGATAAGGGTAAAAGCCAAATATTCTCAGCTGTTTTCAGCCTCCCAGACAAAAACGCTGTACATTCAAAAACATGGGAAGGCTGGCACACAAAGGTAAAGGGTGGCTAAGGTAAAAATCTCCCAAGAAACAGAATATTTGCAGCTAATAAAGATACTAAAGTTGAAGAATTTATGCACAGAGAAATAAAACGTGGCCTAAACAGATCCTTTCCACTTCCAATTTCTAATTATTTGAAGATCTTTGATTTCTGCTCTTTGAAGCTAACTGATCATTGAATACTATGCACGATCGCTGTTGTTTAAAGCCTATTGTGTTTTAAATGATTGCTTTCACAAGTAATTTTGTTGACATTAACATATAAAAGACATTTCAAAATAACTTTCACTATATAAAACCAATGTTTCTTTAGTTTGATTAAGAAAGAAAAAGGCCTATCCCTGGAAGTCAGCAACATTTTAGATGAGCGCACAAAAAGAAATTATAATACTATCTCTCTTTGTAAACTCACTTATGACTTATATGCACTTGCTGTTGCTCATTAAAGTTTCATAAAAAATAATGACTCGTCTGTAGAAAATGAAGCTTTGCTACAGTGTGAATCTTTTGGTGTTTTTTCACCTGAATTTCTCAAAGAAACTTACCTAAGTATTACCCATTTGAAGTCAGCAATAACTGTGACATAGATAGGAAGCATATGACACATATTGCTGAGCGCTGTGGAACAAGATTCAAAAAATTATATAGAACATAAGTCAGCAGATATTGCTAGTATGTCAAATACACTGCAAGCGCTCAGAAAACTTCAGCTGCTTCTCCAGTGAGAGTTCCCAGTAGCCATGTGCTTAAGCAGTTAAACGAAATAGGTATTTTATTAATGCTGCCAGAAAGAGGAAGATTACAATGAGAAAGAAAAGATATACTTGGGGTGTTATATGCAATTTAAATTTATAATAAATCCCAAAAGTTGTAAATTGGGCCCTAGTGTAGGGGAGCGCTCTTCCCAAGCCTAGAATGCCTTAGGGGTGTTTAGAGGTGCTTTAGGGGCTCCCTTTCCAATCACAGTTTCTCTTCCACAAATACCGTCCATATTTTACCCCAATACATGCAACTTACAGTCTGATGAACAAAATGAAACTTGGGTTTTCTTATTGGGTACTTACACACGGATTGCACCGTGGCACATTAAGAGCTAACAGGGTTAAGTGTCGTCGGGTTTTGAAACTATGTGAAAGCACTAGACCACAGCATGCTTAGGAGATGTTGATGTCGAGAAGTCACCCTGATTGACATTAATCTGCACTCCTCAGACAAGGATCAGACAGTAAAGAGGTAGTCCACCATTTTGTATAACTCCATATTGATTCCACCAGCCATTAAGAACAGAGAGAGGAGTATGTACATAACCCAAATTGCATTATGTTTTGACTCCTATCCACAGTATCACTATCCTTAGACCCTCTTATTGTTAGACTTTGTTAACAGAACCTGAAAGTACCATATCATACCCGATGTGCCAAAGGCAAAACTTTACTGATTTGCATTCCCCAAATCAGATATCTAAATAGAAATTTAAATTGCTAAGTAAATAACTGGATTTACTACAATGGGAAGTGCTCAGGTCCTATTATAACAAGTTTATCCACAACTCTCCATATAACATTCCTATCTGTTTTATTCAAAGTCAGTTGGCTCAAAGAGCTGCTCTGATTGATCTGTAGCCACAAAACACATATGGCACCTATGGCAGAAAAAGTAATCTTTCCTCCTCACACCAGTCTAGACTAAGTACTGCAGACATGGTCTGTACATCAACTGGAAATACTGATAATTATTGGTACTGTAATTTTCCTCCATAAAAATTATTGCAGTAGTCTTAGAATTTACAGGCTGTAAGTAAAGGAAAAAACAAAGGTGTCCAAGCCTACATCTCCTAATCCATCTTGTTTCAAATGGAAAACCCATTGTGCTTGTGGGTTCGATCCTGTCAACATACCAAACACGGTCAGAAAACCACGATTGTACTGAAACTATACAATGTATTGGCTCTAAGTCAGGATTTCACATTGAAAGTCTATTTCACTTCTGTGGCATCCTTTTCTGCTATCTGAAAGTCCTTTGGGGATTGTTAAAACAAGAATTAACATTACAGATTTGTAGTGTTTTTAATAAGAGGAAAGAACACTTCAATAAGCCCTTTCTTTTTGGATATCAAAGGATTATATTAACCTTTCAACTCACAAAATTCTACAGACGTCTCATGTTCATGTAGATGCCATCATTATGTCCTAGTTCTGTTTCTGCCCCACAGAAGTCTTCCATGCTGCAATATTAATCTGCAACCCACCCTGATCCTGTCTGCATTTTTTTTGTCTTTGGTGGATTTTATAATGGGTTTTTCTGGATTCTGACAAAATTGTTGTTCAAATCATTTAACAGCCGTAACATGCCCTCACTATCTTCTGAATAATCAGTCTTCATTTCATCAGCAAACCTTATTCACAAAGATTTTAGCATTGAGAGTGCTGACAAAAATGTCAAATACCATAAATGGAAGAAATTCCTGAGGGTCTCTATTAATAAAACCCTTCTTCATTAATATGCCTCTGTTGACAACTACGTTTTAAAAATGGTCAGTGAGTCAAACTAACATGCGCCCTTGTTAAGGCTACATAATGCAATTGACCCACGTGGCTCACATTAGTGGGTCACGTGATATTACATTCTGTTAAAACAAAATGTAGTACTCCTCATAGCTGTTTTTATCAAACCTGTATTTCTGTGAAATGGATAACAGATTTGTTTGCTAAAAACACTTCTCACAAAGCCATTTTGATGGACATATCTTACATTTTTAATCTTAAATTGTTTGTTTAAGCTCTCTATTTAACTATTGCATTTCTTATGCCTCTATTTGACCTGTGGCTAACCAGCTTAGGGTTGCCCGCTTTTCAAAAACCACCTTTCCCCTGTTTTCTCAGATGTGTGAAAAATAACACTGTTGTTCATCTTATGTCTTTAAAGTCTCTGACATAAGTTTTCAGAATCCGTGTTTTAAGAAAAATCCTAGTTTCAGTAAGTGCGACTACTTTTTTTTTTTTTTTTTTTTCCCTAAATGGTGAATATTCTATTCCCTCAGGATCTGCCTCCTGCATGTGTGTTCTTGCTTTGTTTCAAATATAGGACAGAATCTGTTGTTGACATTTTTTGCCTCTTCTGCATCACTATTCAGGATTTCACCATTTGTATCAAGCAAAGAATCCCATAATAGCTTATCTTCTAAATTATATTCTAAAATGCTTTTTAAAATTGTTTTACCCTTTGGCCATTGATGTATTTCCACAAGCACCCTTTATCAGCTACAGCTTCTTTCCAATAATATATGTTTTAACAAGGATGGGTTTTAAGCACTATTAATACATTTAGTCAAGTCTGCTTTATTTGACTGTGAGTTCGGTTAACATTCTTCACTTAAAATGTATTTTCCAAGCAGAAAGTATCAGTGGTTTTTGAGTCAGAGAGCTATCACACTCAAGCTATATTTTGTTGTACAAAGAAAGGATAGTGAATCATAATTAGGGAATGTACAAATTATTGTCTTTCTGAGGGAAATCCTACTGAGTTACTCCATGGTGGGCTCAGAACAAAACTTTGTTAAGAAATTACATTTTGTTTTTGAAAAGTCTGAAGAAACTGTTTAGTAGCCCTGCCAGCATTCACCAAAGTTAGCTATTATAACAAAGGCTTTCTTTATGCGTGTTACAGATTGCTGCTTACAGCTCATATTGCTCCCCAGTGAGGTTTGCTTGGGAATATACAATTTAGTAATGCAGGCACTGTAAGTTTGCATACATACGAGTCTTACACATACACTACTCTATTTCTGAAATGGTCTAACGTTATGTCAGCCAGTAGGTGATCTAACTTTAGGTTACAGTGATTACAGATGCAAAAGTAAAATGGAGTTAGATGTCAGGGACTAGCCCAAATACACTTCAAAGAATAGAGATGTTGGGGTTTATAAGAAATATTTTTACATTTTGGTATTTGTTATCAGAAAACAAAGCAGTGGAAACACCAAATATTAGCTTTATTATCTTAAAATCAAGCCCATAAGTCTTTTTTGCTTTCTTCTTTTTTTCCCCAGTGAGTCAAACGGAGATACAAGAAAAAATTAAAGGAAGAATGTTGTAATGGAAGAGATTGTCCTAAAATATAAAGCTTAGGTATTTCAAAGGTTAGAAAAATACTGCATTTGTAGTGGTGACTGTATATCTAATGATCGTCACATTCCTATTGGTATAATTTGGCACTCATCTGATCCAATAACTCTACACACGAGATATATGCAGAATTTAGAAATCCTTTGATGGCTTTTCATCTGTTCAATTATTTGGTACTATGTTTAATTTCAAAATATTTTCACTTGAAGAGGATAATCATATCTTCACATGAAGAAGAACCCCCTAAACATGAATCCACACACCAACTAAAAAAGAAGAAAGCAAATGAAGAGGAAAATAGCTCATATTCACAACACACAGTATGCAAAACTACATTTACTTGCTTTATGAGGGATTTTTGGAAGGTTTAAAGAAGCTGGAGTGATACGTTAGTTTTGTATGCCAAACTAATTTAAAATCCTGCAGTAGTCAAATGGAGCATGTAGTTAGCTGTAATGTTTTGCTACTAGTTAAGGAGTAAATGTATCTTCTTTATGGAGAGTTTTCCCACATTAAAAACACAGAGGAAAGACATTAGTCAATGCTTGCTTTCTACATTTGGTTTGATCTGATGCTTACGTGAAAGAAATAGGCTGGCAGGTTGAAGAACAAAATAGGTGTTGCAGAAAAGAAGATGCCTACCTAAAAAAGTATTTTTATGAAAGTCCAGTGAAACTACCCCTCTGCGCAGTGTGACCAGGATGCTGAGAGGGGCACTACACATACCATTATGGCTAATAGTTATTATTCTGTATTTAGATTCTTACAATCTCATTGTCATCAGTTTATGGGGACCTTCGTCCAAAACTGAATCAAACTTCAACGGACAAAGCCTGCTTGCACAGCTGCTAACACCTCGCCATCTTTCTGAGAACTGTCAGGGTAGAAATTCCTAAAATACTAAGTAATCTTTTTTCTTTCATCTTGACTGGTAAAATTTACCAGAATCACTTAGGGTTTCTTTTAAGAGAGAGCATAATTTCATTTTACTACTAAAACAGACTTTCATGCAAAAACTTCAAATGAATGTGTCTAATTTGCCTTAGAACTGACTTGAACTTTTGGCACCCACATTGTTTCTTGTCAAGGAGATCACAGGCTTGCTACCCCTTAATCCTTCTGCTCATTTTGTTTGGTTTGAACCTCTCCCATCCTGGCTTCATCTGATGCCCTCCAGTTACTATTGCTGGAGAAGACAGCAACAGCTACTCTCCATCCATTCTTTGCATGTTGCTAATGATTTTACAGACTGCTATCATATGTCTGCTTATGGAGTTTAGAGAGCTTAGCCTCTTCACCCAGACACCAAAGCTAAGCACCTTAACATTGGTGCTTTAAATATACCTTGCCCCACCTTTTTGTTTAATCTTTGCGTGTGGCAAATTGAAAAAAAAAAAACAACTCTTTCCCACAATCAGTATTCACCTCTTATAAAAATCAAAAAAAATTTAGTAAGCAAAAAATATCAAGAAAAGAAGAGGAAAAGAAATTTATATCTAATGCAGAGGGGCTGTGAACAGACATCAGCAACACTATGTCATTTCCTGATGTCATTTCCTTGAGACTTTCCAATACTTTCAGCCATCACCAACACCATGATGTGGGAAACCTAGTTCAGAAGGATACTTCTAGATTTGTTATTCTATTTCCTTCCTTCCTTCTCTTGTTTATCTTTATTCCTTCTGTCATTCACAGTTGCTTCATGTTCTCTGAAAATCATAAATGATCTTTCACTCAGGTTGATGATTAAAATAACTCTTTTTTTAAAGTGGAAGGAGAAAAAGATGATGAATGTGGGTATGATACACCTGGCATTACATGGAAGAAAGACTTAAAAGGTAGAGGTCATAGGCAGCAAATCTGCTTATTTGACTGCATTTATTCTTTCAGTCATAAACCAACTTTCAATTTGCAAATTATCTTCAGGCGCTTGTTCAAGCTGACAGCCAGAGGAAAGACTCCATCCCAAGAGCAGGCTAATTATCCCCATGGCCAAAGATTTCAAAACTTGAAAGGGAAACAGGAAAAAAAAAAAAAAAAATCAGAAAAATGAGAGACTGTCTGTTCATCATTTCTATTCTTAGTGTATATTTGATGAGATGGTTTAAACACTCTGAAGTGAAAGGATCTTGATCACCACAATGGCTGATGCAGTTAGACTGTTTATGGGGGAGGGGGATGTCACAGACACAATTCCTATTCACAAGACTGAAATCAAGTCTTCTAAAAAAAAAAATACTATCCCTTTTATTCTTATGGGTATACCAATTGCTAACTCTCAGAGGTAATTGGCAAAATGCTTTATAACCCTTCTATAACAAAAAGCATGATTGTATAGTGAAAGATGAGTCAGATACATCAGAGTGCCTTTAAAAAAACCAACACCCTGTACTTACCATCCACAGAAAAAGGAAAGAAATCAAAGGTTCCTGCTAAAAACCTAAAAAGGACTAGTTAATAATGTGAAGTCCCTCGAGTAATTCCTAATCAGATTATAAGCATAACTCAAATATAACATTTGCATGATGCCCTCAAGTGTCATTATTGATGCTTGATTGTATTAATAAATTGCTAGCATCAGCTAGATAATCATCAGTTCCCATTTTGTGAATGATTCCTTAAACTGTAAGTCAGTGCAGGATATTGTGAAAATAAGTTTTGTTATGTTTACTCCAGTAAGATTGTAGTACACTGCAATTATATAGTAATATAAAATAATTTGCATTTCTGAGGATTTAGGTTGTTTTTTTTTCCCTTCAGACTATCTGCTGCTGTATTTTCAACTGTCACAATCAGTCAAAGAGGATTCTCTCAATAACAAGGCAGAATGGCAAATTCAAACCAACCTCCATAGACAGCAAGGTGTCTTTCATTAGATTTGGTAGCATACAGCTGCACTTTGTTCTTTCAACCACACTAGTAAATACTTTCATTGTGCACGTTAATCAGACTGAGAAAAGATATGGAAAATGGAAGCATCAGAGATTTATACTACATTGCTGAATAATTACAACAGAAGATGTGCCATTTACTGAGGATTTCTTTTTTCATGAGTGAAAAACATTGAAGAAAATGCATGGTAATTATCATTCTTAGGGGATGCAAACCTTTACACTGACATGAAAAAGACATGGAATAGTATATCCATTATAATAGATATTAATAGGCATCCCAAGGACAGTGGTACACAGTATCTCACAATACTTCAGAAAAGAAGGAAAATCAAAGCAGTTCAGTATATAGCAACCAAGGTTTTCAAGAGGCTCCTCTCTATGTTACAGAGTTGAGCAGAAAGGTTCAGAGACCGGGAAGGCACCAGCATACACAATTCCCCTTGGACACAGAGATTATAGCCCTCAATCCTATTGATTTTGATGAGACTATTATGTACTGAAATGAATGATCTTTGATTTAACAAAACTTTTTAGAGATACAAATTGCTTTCCTTAATTGTAATGGGTAGCATGTAGGTAAGACAACATTATTGGATCCTCAATCTTTTTGTGAATGGGAAAGAGCAATTTCCTGAGCTGCAGGACTGAAATGTCACACCCCACCAGAGAGATGCTGTTTCATCTTTGAGGCTATTTTTTTCCTAATATTATTGCTGAACAAAGTATGTTTCATCTATGTTTTGGGGTTTTTTGGTCTGTTTTTTTTTTATTTTTATTTAAAAAAAAAAATACCATGATTTTTTTTAAAAAAAACAACAAAAAAATAACATGATTTAAAAAAAAAAAACAAACACAACAAAAAAAAAGCACAAAACAAAACAAAAAAACAAAACCAACCCTACATGCAAGTGTCTTGTTGGTACATCTTTTAGTTATGACTGAAAAAGTGTTTAATTGTCTTTGCCACCTGGCCTGAGCCCATTACTCTTGGTGAAAAAATTTAATAGGCTTTTGACTAAGCCTATTGGTATATCATAAAATTTTGTTACTGTTCCCAAATCTCAATTTGATATAAGGCCACAGTACAATTATGGCAAGTTCTATCCAAGAAAAGAGAATTTACTGAGATTAAATTGCATTACACTCATCATATGAATTCTAGAGGCACTGACTATTCATGATCTCAGCTGACATCATTTGTTTAAAGCAAACACATACGTAAACAAAAATTAAGAAGTATTCCAAGTATAAACTCAAAAATGTAGTGGTATTTAAAGTCTGTTTGCCTGGGTATGCAATGGGAATGAAAGGACAAGTGTTAAGCAATGATCAGTGTAGAATACACCAGGTTTGGGGGTTTCCTGTCCATACGCTGTGAACAACATCATGTGAGTAGGTTGGAGGTGGTAACTCTGTGAGGATTATTCAAAGAATACTGCAAGTCTAATGTATCTCAGTCTTCAGCCTTCTTTCTACACAGCTTATCCAATCAGCAATAAGTACTACCGCATATTAGTAATTTAGTCAATCTTTCATTAACCTTAATGTTCCACAGATTCTTCTTTGTGAAACACAGTATCATGACATATTTTGTTAACTTACACTGAAAGAAAAATAATCACACAATGTCATTATTTTAGCAGAATTCCATCAACGTAAGAGAATTCTATCCATTCCCACTGTAATTTAAGTTCATCCACCAATTGCTACAATGACCTTCAAACTTCTTGTAGTAGTGAGTTCAAATTTGCTGTGCGGGCAAAAAAAACCCCACAGCATCACTTAACACAGACAATTCTTCAATTAAGTAGACAAAAATCATATTAGTTAATTGACTTCATCAGTATGCTATAAAATTTCGGGATCCATTCTGCTTTTGCATCTTGAATTGACCACACTTGATGAAACACCCAAGGCAAACCACTAATTTTTACCATTGCTACAGGGTTTCTGCAAAGGAAATGCATTCTAACAGACAAATTACAATCTCATCTTCTATCAGCTTCTTTTGGGTACATCAATTAAGAATATTAAATACTTAAATAACCAGAGGAGTCAAACCACTTAGTCATTATGTAACACAACTCCAAAGTTGGAAATGACCTGAAATTCAAGTTAAAATGTCCTTCTTTTATATATAGAACGGTCTAATCCAAGAAATCACATCTCCCAGTAAGTAAAGAATATCACAGAATCACAGAATGGTCAGGGTTAGAAGGGACCTCTGGAGATCATCTAGTCCAACCCCCCCACCAGAGCAGGGTCACCTACAACAAGTTGCACAGAACGACGTCCAGGCGGGTTTTGAATGTCTCCAGAGTGGAAGACTCCACAGCCTCTCTGGGCAGCCTGTGCCAGTGCTCTACCACCCTCAAAGTAAAGAAGTTCCTCCTCATGTTAAGATGGAACTTCCTATGTTCAAGTTTGTGCCCGTTACGCCTTGTCCTAACACTGGGCACCACTGAAAAGAGACTGTTCCGATCCCCCGGCACCCTCCCTTTAAATATTTATAAGCATTAATAAAATCCCCCCTCAATCTTCTTTTCTCTAAACTAAAAAGACCCAAGTCCCTCAACCTTTATTCATAGGAGAGATGTTCTAATCCCCTAAATCATCTTTGTAGCCCTTTGCTGGACACTCTCCAGCAGATCCCTGTTTTTCTTGAACTGGGGAGCCCAGAACTGGACACAGTACTCCAGATGCGGCCTCAGCAGGGCAGAGTAGAGAGGGAGGATGACCTCCCTCGACCTGCTGGCCACACTCTTCTTGATGCACCCCAGGATGCTATTGCCCTTCTTGGCCACAAGGGCACATTGCTGGCTCATGGTCATCCTGTTGTCCACCAGGACTCCCAGGTCCCTTTCCACAGAACTGCTCTCAAGGAGGTCAGCCCCCAACCTGTACTGATGCATGGGGTTATTCCTCCCCAGGTGCAGTACCCTACATTTACCCTTGTTGAATTTCATAAGGTTTCTCTCTGCCCAACTCTCCAGCCTGTCCAGGTCACGCTGTAAGGCAGCACAGCCTTCTGGAGTGTCAGCCGCTCCTTCCAGTTTCACGTCATCAGCAAACTTGTTGATGGTACACTCTACCCCTTCATCCATGTCATTGATAAATATATTGAACAGGACTGGACCCAGTACTGATCCCCTGAGGAACACCACTCGTTACTGACCTCCAGCCAGACTCTGTACCACTAACCACAACCCTCTGAGCTCTATCTGTCAGCCAGTTCTCAATCCACCCCACTGTCCATTCATCTAACTCACACTTCCTAAGCTTGCCTATGAGGATGATGTGGGAGACAGTATCAAAAGCCTTGCTGAAGTCAAGGTAGACAACATCCACTGCCCTCCCCTCATCCACCCATCCAGTCACCTCATCATAGAAGGCTATCAGATTAGTCAGACATGACTTCCCCTTGGTGAATCCGTGTTGACTACTGATAACCTTCTTTTCTTCCAGGTGCTTTGAGATGACACCCAGAACAAGCTGTTCCATCGTCTTTCCAGGGATGGAGGTGAGGTTGACCGGCCTGTAGTTTCCCTATGCTACATATGTTTTCAAAAGCTATTAACTCAAGGGAATTAGTGACTAATAGTTCATTTAAATTCAGGAAGACAGAATTTCCCTTTTAAGCCAGCACTCCAAATGGAATTATTTGAAATGGCAAGAGGAGAGGAAATCGTTTCAATCTTTTTCACTAACTAGGTGAGCTATAACAGTTAAAGGACTAATTAGGCCTTTGATGTGTAACTAACTGAACCTCTCCCTGGCAACAATTACAGCAGCTGCCTGAGACTTGGAATTGAGCTACTGGAAAATGGACAAACACCCATGGTGAAAAGAAAACAAACCACAAAAGCAGAACCTGAAAAATCAAAAGGAAACCAGACAAGAGTGGTAGCGGTATGTGTAATTTTTAATGCTTGGGAGCTTGCTGAACAGAAAGGAAGCTTACAAGATCTACACATGCACCTTAACTTCCCTATAAGAAAAAAGATTTTTGCTGTACCTATAAAGCCTAAGTAACAGAGATGCCCTTCAGGCGCACCGTGACCTTGTTGCTGCAGCCAGGAGTAGCACGCTGCATTCCCTAAAGTATGCTTTCATATCCAGGACCATAGATGGATGAAACTTCAGCAGATGGGAAGCGGGGAGAGCCTGGTGGCAAAACCCACTAACAACTGCTGTCTTACCTCACAGGCCAGAAAAAAAACTCTTCAGCAGCAACAGTTTCTAGTGGGAAGATTTTCTCCTTTGTCCTTCCTCTTATAAGTGTATGTCTGGGTCCTTTCTTCCTCCATCCCATTTGCTATTTTGTGCAACACAGGGCAGGTTAGAACAATATCTATGTTTTAATACTTTATTCTCATCTGGGAGGACCTGTAAATGTGCATGTTTCTGCTCATATAAAGGATTTCACGGGTTTCCAATCAAATTTGCTATCAAAAGCAAATATGCAAGCCATAAGGACAAAAAGGTTACATGTGCGCCTTGGTTAAATTTAAAAACCCCTGAGGATTATGTTCTGTCTTTTGTCTGTCTGACGTAGCATAATACACAAAATGAACCAATTAAAATCTAAGCCTTTTACCTGCTAAAATCTCCAAGTTCATCCAATGGAAGAGCTTTTACATTGCCATGCCAACGTGCTCCATGTGATGATGGCAACACAGGAACAGAATTGTCCTTAAAGCTTGTGACTATAATAAATAGAATATTGCAAGAACAATACTGAACGTAGAATAAAAATCCTGCTTGGTTTTGTTTTATGCTAAATAAAACCAAACATTATAAATAAAACTTTTATAAAAAACCCTAAAATCACTGAGAGATTAAGTTTCCGACTATTTTTATGGCATTCATTGATCTTTTTCAACTTTTTATTTTTTACTATTATGTTTTGCCAGTCAATGCGTTTTCACAGTTTAAAAATGTCACAAAAGAACCTATTTCTTATGGCCCCAGTAATTTTTATAAATTTATGGATAAAAGGAGCAGCTGGAGAATATTTTTACTAAAAGGGTAAGCAGTAGGAAGCTGTGCTGTAGCAATTCTCTTGTGCACTGCATTAGCTGCTCCGTTCAGAACAAAGGTTATCTTCCCTTGTTGGCAAACAAGGCAGAACAAAATAACTACATAGAGACATTCTCTGGCTTCTGCTTTAGAAGGTTTTAGCTGCAGTACAGTGAAGTGGCTGTAGTAAATTATGGTCTATCTATTTACTTAAGTAACTGTTAAATCACTTAACAGTGAAATTCCCTGTAAAAGCTGGAGTTGAAATGGTACCACAGACACTCATGCAACAATTAATCTCTTAACTTGCTTTGGTTTCCAGGAGCATCAGAATTTTGAAGCATTTGAGATGTGGAGAAACAGCAGCCTTTTCTTTACTAATTGGAAAACATAGCCAGCATGAGGATTTATGTATTTTGGCAGATTGCTTGTGTCTTCTGGCTTTTTTGTTTTGAAATGATATTAATATATCTGCTAAATAACTCTCCTGTCTTCCATGTTAACCCACAATAATTCAGGTAGTTTAACCTCCAGCTCACCCATAAATATCCATGATAAATCTATGGCAGTCTAACCAATAGCAGAAACAAGAAAGCATTTGCTTAAGACCACATGGAAAGAAAAATATTGCAGAACACATAGTACAGTTCAATGCAACTTGGTTGTCACACTGTGACCAGTCAGCTGTGTTTTACGTGGCATTGTACATTCATTTCCACATGGACATTATTCATATCCCACATCTATACTCCAGCAACATGGAAAGGCTCTTTTCTGCTTGGAGACCTGTCTTCTTTAAAAAAAAGAGTGGAGTCTGTGATGAAAACATCATAATTTGTTCTTACTGCTAATATAGTTTAAAAAAAAAAATAATAAAAAATCAGTGATGAAGTAATTTCCTTGACTCCTAAGGGAAGAAGTATGCAAGTTCCACATGATATCTGTTTGACTTCAAATTTTTCTTTAATTGTTTTTCATTTATGATCCGACTATAATTTGGCATTTAAGGTTGATGACTGATACTTTTTCTGGGGGTTGCCGCTAGACTGCCTCTCTCTTGCTTTCCCATATTGCATGGAACAGAATAGACACATATTTCAAATTCTGCAGTACTCCAGTTTCACTGGCAGTGAAATCTGCAAGTGATTAGACAAATATGAAGCTGATGATTTTCCACCATTCACCAGAACTCCAAGAATCTGGGATAAAAATATTAGAAGGGCACTATCACTAATTGCACAATCTCACATATAACCTGACAGTACTTCCAGAAAGTCTAAGTTGCTAAAGCCACAAATTAAAACACTTCATAATAATCCAATGGGAATGGAATTATGTAATAGTCAATAAAATGACATGCTTCTTAGAAATCATATCAATGTCTTTATATTCCTTTATACTTCAAAAGAAGAACACTTAACTATAAAATACATGGCTGACCATTGATGTCTTTGCTTATTCAGTGACTGGTGATTTACAGTTTACCAACTGTAGCTCATAAATATACTTGTCTAATACAGGCTGATAACTCTCATTGTGTGCAAATGACTACATCAGACCCCTTTCAGATGAGAAGGAAAGTTCTGCCACTAATAATCTTCCAATCATTTTGTCACAAATGAAAAAAATTACTCTTTTCCGTTATATGACCTGCACATGCTTGTCAGTGTGCATAGGGGTCTCTTATTTGGATCTTTGCAATACATAGACAAAAATAAAATGTAAAATAGTGAGCTTTTTGTTAGCTATAATGCTCCTTACCAGTGGCATAAGAGGAAAAAGAAAAATTCATACACCTAACCCTAAAATAAAACAACACTCTAATAATAAAGGGCAGAGTAAGTAACCCATTAGGGCCTTGAAGCTGTCAAAGAGTAGGTACAAGCATATCAAAATATTCAAAATAATACACTCTCTGCTCCAGAAACTTAAATTACCCCTATGACAAGTCACAAAAGTGGAAAACAAAAAAAAAAGACTACTTAAAAGAAATGCCTATAATCAGTTTGCTGAAGAGCCTTATCTATCCAATTTTTTAAAAATGGAAAGCTTTAGTACCACATTCCAAATTATTATACCTTTGTCTCCTTACAAAGGTAATTTTCTTGTGAGCTTGTATTTGTGACATGAGAGGATCATGCCCTAAGGAAGATAAATGACAGAACATGCTAACTCAATAAGGGCTAACACGTTGAGAGTTTTTTCAGTCACTCACCAGTTCTCCATATTTTTGTCATGTACAACAGTGGATTTAGTCTAGAGGACGAAGCCCCTGTACTAGGTATTCTAGGTAGTTTTACAGAACTGCACTTCCACAACAATATTTTATTGTAACCATAAATAAGTATTTGTAGAATACCAAAGATAATTGATGTTGGCTGTGAGTAACTCTGTTAATAACAGCTCCCTCCAATGTTCTAAATAAAATTTATTTATGGCCACACAGGAACCATATAAAACACAGTATACACACCACTACAGACATCAAAAACTGATTAAATAAACGATGTTTCATTTGCATGTGAAGGCAATAAACATTCTTGCATTTGCTAAATTTATTTTTGCCTTACATCACTCTCCGTCTGCTCAGCAGCACATAAGTCTCTGCGTTCACAGGAGAATTCTAGCGTTTCCTGACTCTTCAGCATTCTATGTATCCTCAGGATTCTTCTTCTCCCGTACTATCCCTACATTATTTACTTGTATTCCTGCATCTATTCTCCCTCCCGTCTCTTTGGAGTACCACAATCTCTGTTATCAACCTTTAAGCCTTTCTAAAACCTCAGCTACAACACATGAATATTGACTCTCTTTACTTTAGGATCAGTGAAGCCAGTAGCTTAGTCTTGCTTTCCATCAAAGATACCTTCACACAAGGTTTACAAATAAAGTTGAGAGGTAAGCATCACACAGTTTTTTAGAGATCTCAGTACAATGTGCAACAGCATGTCATTAGCAAGTATTTTCAGAGCTGAGCATACAAAGTGCTGCACGCAACCACCTTACCAGGCCCAAGCAGTTTCCTGTTAACTGCCGAGTTAAAACTTCATAGTTAAAAAATTGTAGTAACTTTGTACTTAAAGCATGTGGCTAAACTCTCTTTAAATGTAATACTAATTGTATGAAATTCGAACTTACTTTTAGTGTTTGATAATCGTGGATGTTTATTTTAAGTTAGACCTCCATTCTCTGAGACTTAACACTCAAAAAACAAAATACACCTACTCAGTCCGTGTGTCTTCTCCTACTTCACACACCATCTCTGCACTGAAGTCACCTGACCTCATGCATATATTACTAAAATCCATTCTTCAGCCATCACTCCACGATTTTACTGCTACGCTGAAAGCAACTCTGATTTTGCTTTTTCTTTTTACTAGCCTTTTTACCAGCCTTACTTTTTACATTTTGTCTTCCCCAGATATACCTTATACCTTATTTATCCCATTTACAACTCGGTCTAGATATACTCATGCTCTTACAGGTATCTGTTCAGCAAAAATCTACTTCCAGGATACATTCCTGCATTAACTAGAGCCTGAGCTAAAAATCAGCTGAAATGGTTTTGAATCTGAATAATCTTATAAACAGGGTATCAAAGGACTTTGGGTACTTTGCAAAAAAGTAATGTTACTGACTTGTAAGTGATGTTCTAAGGACACGTTTACACTGGGAAATTACTTTAAAGAAAGATGTAAATGTAAAGGGAGACTGCTACACTGAATAGACCTCATGCAAACACTCATATATTGAAATGAAAATGCTTCATACCGAGATGAGCAAGCAGATACACTGGAACTGTTTCCCTTGTAGGCTAATTCTAAGTCAGCATCCCCAGAAGGTAGTGCAGGTCTTGGGTTTCCTGGCAAGTTGCTCATATTTTCCGGCTGGCTCATTTTTATTCCAAACCCTCTAGATGAAATAAATGCCAGTACTTTGGAGGATCAGGCTACATTAAACATCACCCCAGCAGCTAATGCTATTCACTGACAGAGCACAGCTTCTGGTTACATTTCTCCAGCAAGACAGCCAGCACAAGAGGTGCTGAGCCTCCCCCTGCCTGCTCACTCATTCATCACCCACTCAAAAATGCCAGCACTGCTGTTTGTTAAACTATTAAAATCTGGATCAGAAGATTTCTCTTAGTTTAAAGAAGCCTACAAAAGGGAGGACAGGAACAAGCAAGCATTGACAGCAGAGGGCAGAAACCTCTCGGGCTTCTTGAGAAGCAGGAGCCAGAAAGTAACGTTCTACCACACCACCTGCCATCTCTGGGGCCACTTGATCTGATGCTTGATCCAAAACTCACCAAAATAAATTAATTTCTTATCAGAACCTTTAAGAGCACAGTTATTTTTATTAAGCTTTGTTAATATGCACTTAGAATCCATATTGGGCTATAATAACAGCTTTTCTGCTGTTCTTCCCTTCAGACCCACAGAACAACCGAGTCTTTAAAGAAAACACCATAGGTATCCACATAAATACAAGTGTATGCTCTAGCGCTATAAAAGATGTCCTTTCCCAAATCACAGATGGAGGCAAGTCTTCACAAACAGAAGCAGCAAGCAGGCGAAATTGCTGAACTAGTCATCGAAAGTCCTGGTGACGACAACTAGGCTCCTTTGATCTGCCAGTGGGATCCTCTTGCCATGAAACAAAGAGAATGACAGGACTGTGTGCCTTAAATAAGTCACTCAGTACTGTTGGAAATAAAACAGGCTTTAAAAAATATTTTTCTGTACAAATAAAGTCAGTTCAACCAGAGGCAAACGCAGCTGCAGCAGTGAGGTTGGCGGCAGCCGGGCTGTGGCAGAACATCGTCCCTCACGCAGCAAAGACAGTACGTGCAGGAGCAGTGAGCGGGAGCGGGGCGGACACCTCAGCCCCGCCAGT
This sequence comes from Vanellus vanellus, assembly GCF_965231255.1. Lineage (NCBI taxonomy): Eukaryota > Metazoa > Chordata > Aves > Charadriiformes > Charadriidae > Vanellus > Vanellus vanellus. The sequence goes on from NC_138913.1 coordinate 17,439,148, forward strand.
CCCCAAAGGGCCCCAGCCAGCAAGTGCCCCCGCACTCCTGGCTCTGATGATACGTCCTGGGTACAAGTTACCTTCCAGTGGCATGCTCATCGCTTTGGTTGCAAAAGGGTGAAAAATTGTGCATAAAAAAAAAAAGGAGGAAAATACGTTGTGACTTTTGACTACTAGTTGTGTTTTAAGTTTAGAATGGTACTTCAGGCCCTCTTAGATTGTGCATTATTTGCTTTTCATTTAAGTTGCTTGAACAGGATTTTTGTCCTCATACCTTCAAACACGGAACCATTCTTTTACAAAAATGTATCTTTCTACTGTCATGTTCTCTGATTATTTCAAAGCCTTCAGTAACTTACATTTTTGGGGTCTAAATTTCTTAAACCTTTCTTCTTTCTCTTTCATCTGCTCCTTCCCTGTACTCCCTTCAATACAAAGATCACTAACAGGCCAAGGCATGAATTTGATGTGTGTTTTCCTAGATACAATTAAACTACTAACAGCCTCCAAGAAATTACATCAAATAACATAGAGCCTAAGTGCTTAGCATATAAAAAAAACAACAGATTTTCCATATTTGCAAGTGTATTTTCCTATTATTTTTGAACAAATGTCTTTTTATTGTGTATAACCTATAATTTGTGGTACTGATAGAAAGCCAGAGAAACATGGAAAATCTCGCAGTGTTATGCAAGAACCCATCACGGTCAAAATTATAGCTAGGACCCAAGAATGATCCAAGGAAGAACTGACTAGCTTTTTGGAGAAGCATACCTACTGACCAAACGGGGATGACTCATCCTCATTGTTTCCATCTCTCAAATCCCACTGAAAAAAGCTAAAGCTGCACTGAATCTTTTCCCAAGAGTGCATTCCTATAGAAACACTTCAAAGCTGCTATTCAGAGAGTTGCAGCTGGGATGAGGAAGGGGATCTGTCTCTAAATGCAATGTCATAAATGCATGCTAACAGTCTGAAAGATTTTCAGATTTACTTCATGCAAAATGCCAAACTGGCACCAAGCAAAAGCAAATCTATGTTTATCACCGTAATCAAAAGACTATATAGCAATCTCCTCATAAAACACATACCAAGGAAAGAATCACTTCTTCCAGTGCAAAAAACCTCAAGAGTTTTCAACAGCGGCATGTAGATTTTTTTTTTTACTCCAGACTTAAGTATATAACTTTTACACAACATTGAGAAGAAATGTACACCTTTTTTTTTCCATCAGTCCTGTCGACTGCTCTGGTTTGGTAAAGCCACTATTGCCAGAATTGTTTCCTGTGCTGGAAGCAGAGAATGGAAATGAAGTAATTCAACAGGAAAGTAATATCACCTTAAACTTTACATCAGCACCAATGCTTGTCTCTTCACATTAATTTGTATCAATTCTGACTTAAGTTAACCGTATAAATTGTAAATTTGATTGGATCCACAAGCAACTTGTCTATTCTTATCCATCCAAGAGAGAGTAGAGTCTATAAAATTGTACTTCATTAGTGGTACTAGATTGACTCTGATAGAAACAGCATTTAATTTTTTCCTCATTTATCAAAGCACAGAGTAAAATTCCTGCTAATAAAATACCATGTACCCTCTATATTTCTGATCCATGGTTTTGGTAAAATTAAATTTTCACAGCACCCACACATATAGCCCCTAATTCACAACTACCAAGGAACTGGGAAAGAGAGAACTACGGAAAGCATTTTCTCCTTAAAAAACAAAGGCTAAGTAATATACAATCTCAGAGCAATGCAATTTGGAAAACACATTCCCAGAAAGCTCACCCACTTACTTCAGGTCATACATTGGAAGCATATTTCAAATATATTCTGAATACCAGCTGAACTACTCTTACACAAAACAGCAGGTGAATATTTTCTACACAGGAATACGAAAAGCACATTGTGGCTCCTCCTCAAGATTGGCAAAGGAAAGAGGCAGTGACACAGAGGCTGGATTTGTCTGTTCGCATCTGTTCGCATTCAGCAGTTTTCAAGGGCCCTCAAAGGCCACGCTAGGCAGGCTGAAAGCCCTTGGTGGCCCCACAGGGACAGTGTCACGGGGCTGGGCTGTATACAAGGAGCAAGTGAGCAGCACACTCAGAACCTGTTCCCCTTGCATTTTTTTTTTTTTTTTAAACAGCTCTTACGTGCAACAGATAACAAATCTTTCCAAGCTTCTCTTCATAGAACTTGCTAAAAGATTACAAAACATTCCTTCTTAAGATGACTTGTGAGGAATATTTTACAATTACAAAACCACTCCCTTCATTGAAATAGAAATGGTCATTTTTCAATTTGATACTTTAGTTTTGCAAAAAAATTGATATTTTGTAATTTAAAGTCCTATGACTTTACCTTGCAAATTATTTTTTTCTCATTCCACTTTGATTTTTATTATGTTTTGTATTTATATTTTGATCCTTTCCAGCAGTCACATCAATGTTACTTATCACATAATTAATAAGAATATGAAAAGCCTCACAAAAAAAATTACTGGAAAAAAAAAAAGGAATCATGAAAAAAAAATTAAATTCGGAAGTAGAGGTCTTCTTTTGAGGTCTTTCTGTCATGCAGAACTATGAAAATATTTATTTCCATATTAATTTTCAGATTAGCCTAGAATCATTCCCTATCTCTTCCTCCAGACACAGAGGAATATTTTGACATTTCCAGATCAGCCTTATTTAAGATGTCTATTCCAGATATACTCAGATTAATTTCTCATGGTTTTCAAACAATGAGGCAATCTGTTCTTCAGCACTTAGGTCGTTATATACGGTGTTTGGTCATCTTTTTATTTAAATAATATCAACATTCAATCAAGTCGCAACCCAGGACAGAAAAATACTACTGCAATAGAAATTAGCTCTGAGTGTATTTATTTTGGATGTATCTTGACATTCCCCTAAAAAGAAAGTGTAAGTATATAAAATTGTGCATACGCATATATATACACTTAGATAGATTTCTATAGAGCCTCAATTTTAAAGTATGAAAATTGACTGTGAATTTAACCAAAACAATTGACAGAGGCTTTAGACGGAGTCAAAAGAGAGAGGGTAGAACAGCGAGTTGGCTTGTACCTTTTGAACCAGCACTTTGTTGGTTTGCTATAAAAGATCTAAATAGCTTTCAGCTGCTGCAGTTCAAGCAATAAGAAATTCTGAGAAAGATGTTTCTAGCTGTGGTTTTCACTTTTGTCCTGTATCATCCGGGATTTTTTGTGCGTTTGGGACAAGGGGGTGGGGGGCGTTATTTGTCCTTCTGGATAAAATTGTGCTACTGGAAAGCAGTTACCATTCAATATCTGCATTCAGGTCTCAGTCCCAATTTGATTATCAGGGAGTACTTCACAAAGCAATGGATTGTTAAACCTGATGTGGTACAAAACCCCTAGAACTTCAGAATTTTCAAATAAGTGTGGCTGAGTTTAAGTTAAAGCTCTTTCTCCTCCCTCAAATGTGCACATTTTAGATGTACTTTAAAGCCAACTCCTTTCTGAGCGAATGCTATTAGTGAATTTGATTTTATCAGATTGTTTATTTTTCTGTTTGCCTCTAAGCACAATCTTGTATCTACTTATTTCTTCTTTATTTTTAAATAGTAAACTTCAAAATTATTTAGAGGTACATCTACGATGCAAGTATTCTACATTCCCCTTCCTTTCCAATCACTTTAGAAGACTTTCTTTCCAAACAAATGATAAATATAAAACCAATTTCTTCCTCACAAATGCCACTCATGTGGAACTAAACTAAATCGCACAACAATTAACAATATGTTAATGAACTAAACCAGAAGTTTAATGGAGATTAAAAAAGCATTTCTAGCAGTTATAGGGAGTAGATTATTTTAAACAAAAGCTTCCTGCAGCTAAATACATTGCATAAACAATAAACTTCAGTCTGTGATTGCAAAAATGGATTTTTATTTGCAAGAACTTGCACATTTAGCAATAGGCAGAGACTAGAAACATACAGCATTTCCTGCTATGGATAAGACGGCAATTTTACCTTGTAAAAAATGGAGCGTGGCTGCCATAAAACACATTTTTTTCGGTAATTGATCACCACACCTGGCATTATTTAATAAAATACAAAAAGGAAAATCCTAGCAGAATATTTAGTTGTCTCAGACTGAAGTTAATGAAATATTGGCTTCAGTAGGGCCGTGGTTTATATTAACCTGATTTTAATGCAGCAGGACACGAGTTCTAAAGTTATGAGACAAAAATACATCTGCTATAACAAGAAACAAGAAACAGGTCTGTTATACCTCTTAAACAGCCTATTAGCGTGAATCTCCTTTTTCATATACACGTTTTACCTCTCCCTCACTTGCTGGATTGAAGACGACCCTTATTCACAAGGAGAAATATTAACTAAAGGAAAGTTAGGTCAGAAATATTTTATGAATGTTTTTATCCTCCCCAAATTCTTTCAATGGGATTTAATACTGAAACTAAAAAAAAAAAAAAAAAAAATACTCTTTTAACTTCAGAAAATCTTTTTAACCTCAGAAAAAAAAATCTTTTAACCTCAGAAAATTATTGCATTGATTGTTCTTTTGAACTATCCATTACCATTTCTCACCATTCCTTCATTGTCTATAAGTCTCAAGAATAACTAGCAATGGTACATACAGCACATGAACTCTGGGTGATATCTGACTGTGCAGGTTTGTGTGTCTGGAATTCAGAGGAGAAATGAAATGCACCTTTGCTTAAATGGCAACTTCACTCACTGCTGCAACATGCAGACTTTTAGTGTGACACACAGGGAAACGAGTTCAGTAACATGTGTGATCTTTCTTGGCCACCAAAATCATTCTGCATTTCACTATCAGATACACACAAGCTCATCTGGGTATATCCATTTCCCTCATTCCCAAAGTGTCTTTTTTCTCTAAAGAACAACTTTTTTTCTTGCCAAAGACAAAACAATTTCATCCATTTTAGAGTTGCCATTAATGTAACTTATGTTGTTCCTTGATGGGCATAATTCTGTTTCGAAATCTTTATAAATGTTTTTCTTAATGTAGTCAACTCATTTGTCTGGCATGGACCTATTCTGTTTTTCTATTGTCCGTATGCTTGTCAAAAACAATGTATAATTGACTACATAGTCTTATTTGCATGTCTTTCCATCTGTCCTTGTCAAGTAACTTTGTTTTATTATTTACTATTGGAAAATTAACCTTCTGTGCTCTTGAAAAGTGATTCAGTCAACTACATAAGGTAGATTTATTGTTCTACAGAATTCATAAGGCAGATGCCTCTTTGCAAAGGAGGGCCCTATTATTAGTGAATAATAAGGGAGGAGAACAGGCACATGGGCTGTACAGCTTCCCAGCAGGAACAGCACATGACTGCATAACATTTTGCAAAATTTTTGGATCAGGGAACTTTCTTTCTAAATGGTAAACAGGAGAGATAACAGGCCTTCCCTGCTCAGCTGTGCAAGACGAATGAAGGAGTTAAAAAAATAACTAAAAAAAAATTGCTACCGGAGAAGAAAACTGGGTGTGTTATACCCTTCAGGTTTCTGCTTCTTTATAACTAATGTAGTTTGGTTTAGTTATGTTGTAGTTTCACCTGTCACTAGAGTCTCCACAAGACACTCCATCATAATTTTGTAATTCAAAGCTAAAAAAAAATTAATAAAATATTTTATAGCACACACGGAAACTGCAACTTCGTGGTGTTATAAAGTCATTCCTAGAATGATGCCACAGCATGTCAGGTTAATAGATACTGACATGTGCCTCCTGTCAATACACATATATTTAATAGATAATCTCCTATGACTACTAACATTTAACACACACCAAAATTAGATATAAACATGAAAATTCAGATTGTTTTATAACTGTGTAGCAAGTAGGATTTGCTTAATTTAGACCATGCACACCAACTGCAGCCATAATCCTTTGTATGTATTCAGACATATGTTGCGCACACATACAGACACAAGCAGAGGAAGATATTTCCCCCAAAGGAAACAGCAAGTTCCATAATTAATCTTTGCATACAAAGGGGGAAAATACCTCTTCAAGAGTTGGGAAAACCTAGAGTAACACACAAGCTGTGTAAGTAACTACAGCAAAAGTGTTATTTCTTTAGATGGCACAAAATCTTTTTATTTCTTCCTCCAATCAACACTCCAGTTAAGTGTCAGTCTCAGGAAATTTATGACTGACTGGAAGAGATTCAGAATCAGGCTATTAGCTTTACTGAGAGTTATGCAGTTAACTCCACTGATGACAAACTCATTTCTTCCCTGCCCCCATAATGTCTTTGCAACACTGCCATGTGTCCAACCTTTACTTACATTCAGAGCACTTGTAAAGAGGAAAAGGGGAAAAAAAAGAAGCGGACCCTAATTTTGACACTTAACTTCCTGATTGAGCCTTACTTCTTCACTAGTAGGATTCATCTTCACCAGTCTTCATCATTACCACCTAAAAAAACACACTCAAGGGTAGGAACCAGAGGAAGAAAAACTCATCACGCACAGTTTGCACCACTCTGCTCGGTGTCATCTTGTTCTTGTTGTTAGTGAATGGCACAAGACCACTTTAAAAGAGGGGCTTGACTCTGCCTTATATACACGCGTGAGCAACCCCCATTTGCCCACTTGGCAAGGAACAGCTTCTACCAGGAAGAAAGGTTGATTAGTTAGGTTTCAGCATTCTTATACAACTCTGTTTTCCACCCAAATTGAACATAAAAAAAGAAAGTGGAAAAGTACATGGGAAAAGAAATTAGTTTCCCTGAGGTTTCTGAAAATTAACATGGTTTAGACCTGTGATCTCCGTTACAGTGCAGATGCTGTCATACGGGGTGCCCTGGTTTGAGGTAAAACAGAACCAATTTTGTTCAGTAACTTTGCTTCTTAGCTGGGCCTTTTCTAACTACTGAAGTTAACAGCATATTGTGCAGACAATGTTCACTCTCTCAGAGTGATAAGGCCAATTGTTTATAGCTGATGCCCAGGCGTGGTATGCAGAGAGGCTCTTGCTTATACTTATTGCTATAACCCCCAAGGCCAACCGACTTGGGTAATTGCCCTGTTGGAGGGTCGGAAGCGGAAAAGCATAGTGGGGTTCCACCCGCAGGGAGGAGCGGACAGGGCAGGTGACCCAGAACTGACCAACTGGGTATTCCATCCCATCTGCCTCATGCTCAGTATAAAAGCTGAGGGATCAAAGGGTCAGCGCTCTTCCTTCAATGGCCGACGTCTGAGGAGGCATCTGTTCGTCTGCCTGTGATCCTGATCCTGAATGCAGATCCGGAATCCAGTTTCCGGCTGTGACTGAGTCCAGCCTGGGACTGCCCCAGTGCCAGCCAGTGTTGTGATTGTCATCTCGGGAGCTTGATACAGTTTTGTATATTTTTTTCATTATTTCTTTTTATTTTATTATTAATATTTCATTAAAGTAGTTTAGTTCCTTCTAAACTTACAGTGTCTTTTTTCCTCCTCTGCCTCTGTGTTTGAAGAGGGGTAGAGGGGAGCATCTGTCGGTCCCAGCTGGGGTCCCCCAGGTCCCCAGTAGCGGATTTTAGCCTAAACCACGACACGAGGTCATTTAAAAAGCAGCATCAGGGAAACAATGTAGTATGAGGTGTAATACACTATTTTCCTGTGAGCAAGGTCAAATATATAAATTCTAGAACTGTGTTTGCAATGAGGTTGCAAAGCAGGTGAGCACTGCTTAAATATATGCACCTATATTTTATTCTAGTTACAGAAACAGGATCAGTTACTGTTACATTTGAATGATGTTTCTTGGAACCAATCAGAAGTAGTCAACCTTTTAATCAATTCCCCAAACAGTAAGACGTACTGGTGCATTTACTTTGCTCTGAAGCAGATGATGGCTACGTTACTGCCCCCATATACTACTACAGAGAATCCCAGCAGTTTTCCCTCCCCATCTGCTTTGCACCACAGAGATATCTCCAGCCATCTGTGTAACCAGAGTTAGAAAAATTTATTACCTGCTTCAGCTGAGCAAAACGTCCACAAAAAATGTATTTGTACAAACACCCCCCAACAGCAACACCACACATATTTTCCTGCTATAAATTAAAACCAAGTTTGTTATGACAGAGGAGCTGACTGGCATTGCTTTTGACTGATTTTGTAGCTTAGTTTGGACTGCCAAGCAGTATGGCTTTGTTGCCAATCAAGAGCTTTGGGCATATCTAAGGAAAGACATAAATGTATTCAGGCACTAACAGGAAAAGAAAAAAATATGTGTAAATAAATATAAATAAATACACACACACACACACACCAGTTTCACTCACTATTGATAGAAGTCCTTGGGTCCCACAGTGCTGCCTGAGAGCATGCTGGGTATTCAGATGCAGGCTTTCCTCATTAACAGAAATTAAAGCACAATTTGTCCAATCACCTCTCATTTCTATATACCACAGGACAGCCAGGTGGAAAGGATTACTTTCCCATAGCTTTGCTAGGGCTTGTTCTTGCAGTACTAGAGTGGGATACATGCTTGAAAGTGGCTTTCTTTGAAAACTTGAGAGCCAGTTACTTGGCCATACTTTATGAAGCGACATGGTGCTTTCCTACTTCCCCTTCCTGAAGGCCCTTAGAATGAGGAAGAAAGCACTGGTGCCTGGTTCCACCACTTTATAACCCAGGAGGAGAAGTGGAGGGACACTGTATGAGGTGTGCCACTACATTACACAAAAGAGCCCAAGTTACCACTGTATCTTGCATTGTGCATTTCCTCAGCTTTCTAAAAGTTAGAATTTGAACCTATTTAAGTATTTCTTAGTTTCAAGGTGTATTTACAATGTGTGGTATATGAAGTAAATGTGAAATGAGATAAAGAAATTAATGTAGACACCTTAGATGGGTATACCTTCTACTTTCAAATAAACACACAGTTCTCAGACTTCTGTGGGAGTCCTGTGTGAGTAATGACTAAATAAAAACTTTGGAAGCTACCTTTATGTGCTTGTATATGTTACAATTTATAAATATGCTGTATAAACATGAAATATCCTCAGAGAGACTACAACCATCCAGAGGGGAAAAAAAAAAAAAAAAAAAAAAAAATTATAGCTTCTCTTACTTTACTTTTAAAAACTGCAGTATTGTTGGCATACTGGTCTAACATTTCAGAAATTCAATTAAAATATGCCTTTTCTATTGTTCCCACATTTGGTAAACCTCCTCCTTTGAAATACTGGCTGCTGCAAATTGAATTTTTTTTAGGACTACTTGCACACACCTGAGCACAATTTAAAATAAAGGCATTCCATCAGCAGTGTTACCCGGGCAATAGTCTTACTTCCAGCAGCATCCTGTGGTCTTTTGCTGAGACTATACAAAACACTTCAAATTCAAACCTGGTTTACATAATCCAGATCATTCCCATCTCAAGTATATTGACGTGTGATTTGATAATCTGCCTTCAGGTTGATCTGTGTTCCTCTCCTGTTGCCCTCTGCCCACCTAGGTAATCTGTGCCTAGTAGCTGACTTCTGGTTGAAAGGTCTCTCTCTGGGACCTCTCCAGGTCTCCTCACACAGGGTGTAGCGCCATGGACCGCTGGTGCTCCCATGTGCTATCATAATGCAAGTAGTAAATCACAACTGACAATCTAACTCAGACAGCTGCACCCCAGAACAATTAGCAGCTTGTAAACTCGAAGCACTGCTCTAAAGCTAGAGGGTTATGCTAAAGCCAGTGTGAAACAGTTCAGTGGATTAGATGTGCAGACTATTTAGCAATCTTTACTTTGCCAGAACATACTGAAGCTAAAAATCATGAAGTGATAAATTCCTCAGGATGCTGCTCTAATCAAGGGAGTTTATATAAGCGTGTCCTACCTGTGAATATCACTCAAACATGGAATTATTTAATCAAAAGGAAATTTAAGTGCTTGAAAGGAAATAGAGGTTTTATTATCTGCAGGTAATTGTTCACTTGAAGTGTTCTCGTTGGCTGTCTGGGGGAACGAAGGTATGATTCATGAATATATTCTGCTGTCACTTCCACCACAGATGCAAGTTAACTGCTGAATCTCAGAACAATTTTTACTTTGGTCCTCCTTAAGTGCATCATCTTCTGTCATTGTAAAACATGAATTACCCAAGCAGAATCAATCAAAAACTGAATTGAAATCAGAAATCAAAATTTCAATGCCACAGGCTCATTTTCCTCATGTTAAGGGTGATGGAAGTTCATTGAAGACCAATAGTAAGATGAGGAAAATTAGGCCCCGCAGGAACAGTGAATGAAAGAGTTAAGGAAAGATATGTGTTTTATTTAGTGTTGCAACATGAGAAGCAGAGGATAAAGGATCAGCTGAGTATATTCTAGTACAAAAAAAAAAAGAAAAGAAAAGAAAGACTGTCTGGTCAAAAAAAATAACAAAGGCATTAGTATAAGATTTAACTGGGGATTATTTTAAATGTCACCTTGACAGACAAGTTTGGTGGGGTTTTTTGTTTGATTTTTTTTTTAATTGCATATTCACCTTTGTTGCTGGGCTCTTGCTTCAGAATGGGAAAGTCCACCATGTTCCTGTTGCTCAGAACTGATAAAAGGACAATTTATCATCCTTTGCTCAGGACCTCTAATTACAGTAGATAATAGGAAGAGCAAAGATATTGCCTCAAATTTTCCACATCCTTAAGTAGAAAAATAATGAATAGAATACCAGTCTACAAAGCCTCAGTTTATTGAATAATATTGCCTCAAAGGCAAGTCCAACAGGCATGTCAATAGCTAGACGAAACTAGATTCTCTTACATGAAGATACCTCAGATATGCAACATCGTGGCTATAGTTCAGTTCTTGCAGGAAGGAAGTGAAGAAAGAAGACATTTCAGGACAAGTGTCCAGCATCCGCCCGATATGCCTGAGAAACACATCTTAGCTTACCGGAAACCACCTCTGAAAGCATATAGGAGTAACTTGGAATCTAGACATGAGGACTCAGGATTGGAATGACTCTTCTCAGACTATTAGGAATGCTTCATTTATATCACCCAGTTAGACAATTTCAGCAGCCTGCACTGCATCTGAATGCAAGCCAATGTGTTTTTACCTGCTCTTCTAGCTGTGCCCGCAAAACTCCATTTGCTTTGATAGTTACACAAGTGCAGCCAAATGATCAGCCTAGCACAGTACTATTCACAGTGACATTTGACTGGTTGCAACATGCCCTGTCCTTCTTCCCCAAAGTCTGGAACCAACTTAGAAAAAGGAAAGCACTCATTTCCAGTGGATGTCTAGGAGCAAATTAGGGAAGTACACCTGTTTTTCTTTTCCCAAAGAATGTTTGCAGAAGATTTTTGGGGACTTATTGATTCAAACAATCTTCCAAAATACCAGAGGCCTTGCTAAACTTTTAGCCAGCTCTCCACTTTGAAGTTTGCGGATCCTTGGTCAGGAAGTGCAGCATTCAGGTGGCCACAGTCCCACTGAGTAGCATTTCATGCCAGGAATAGCTAGTCTGTCCAGTTTCAGTAGGTACCTTCACAAAATACAGTGCTACTCCTGCTGACCAAGGATAACAAAAATAACCCTTATAGTTAAATAATATAGACCACTGTATATTCATTTCTTTAATATTAGGTTATATTTTATCTTATGAACATTGAAATTGTCATGTACTCCATATTTTATTTCTGTATATGTATTTCTGCTATATTTTTGTCTGCATGATTTTTATCAAAAGTCTCTCATTGTTTGCTGACATACTTGATTTAGGTTTGACTTTGACTCTCAAATGGTCATATAATCATTGGCCTCCTTTCATAGTCCATTATGTTAAGCCAAAGCTGCAGAAGCAGAATTATTTCAGTCTCGGGGTGGTTCAGAGACATTAAATATTTAATAAGTTTTTCCTTTTAGCGGCTGAGTGACTCTTGAATAACCATTAAGGAAAAAAACAAAACCAAACACCACCATCTAACAGATGCAATTGCAAAAAATTCATTGGCATATGCAAACATTGGTTTATGTCACTCTCAGTTGCTATCCTCTTTCAGCAGCAATGAAGTGACAAAATAAGGTAGGAAATGAAGCACCTGAACTCTGGTATCATAACGCAGATGTTAGATCCAGTGAACTATGTAGATCAGGTCAAGTGTACCCTGTCTTTGCTGCCCCTAGAGAGAACGCCTGGCATATCTTCAGCTGTAAGGGCAGAGGTTTTCATATGAAGCAGTATGACCTACATTTAAGGTGCACATATCCTTTACATTGTCAGTAAGCTTGTAACCTGTAATTAAAATTTCAAATGCAAAATGTAATGCAGAAGGGCGGTGCTGTTCAACATACCCTGTCAAAAGTAATCATTATTTCCCATTCTACACACCACCAAGGCACATGCATAAAACATATTTCTTTATCTGTTAACATCCTCAGATTTCTGCCACCTTGCTACCTCTAGCATCACTTTGACAAACTGGAACTCCTCTGACAACACAAGCATAAACAAACAGTATGAACACAAAGGCCTAAACTCTGGCCCTGGTGCAGAAAAAGGGAAATGTACAGGTTTAAACCATAAAAAATTTACAGAAAGTGTGCACAAAGAGATAAGGCTGAATTTTTTGGACCACAAGGACCACTCCCCATATTACACCTGCAGCACTGACAGATCAGACACTGGACTGAAAATTCCCCCCGTGTTAAGGTATTGTCTTTCGGCATAAAGCTGACAAAGGTGCTTTACCCGCTTCACAGGACAGCTGCTCAACTTCTTTGACTTCTGGCAGACCCAGAAGAGGAGTCAAATCAAAGACACCTCGAAATTAGTCAGGAAACAGCCTGTTCTCATCTCCTCCTTGCATCAGAGCGCTTAATCTATTTGGGCAGAATTCTATTTATGTTGCTGTTAATGAAAAATGGTTACCTGACTGCCAATGGAAGTGTAAAGATCTAATGTGACTTCCAGATGAGTTTTTCTATATCCTTTTCACACATCTCCTTCCCACTCTCTCTTGACTGCTGTGAGTGCTCATAGTGACTCAAGGCATTTTTTTCTTCAGACCCTTGGATGTACAGAAAATGCTGGTTGCTTCCACTGCATCAGGCCTGACAGCCTGCGGCCAGTCTCCATGACACCCCAGATAGGTAGGTAACAGCTGAACACAAGCTGAAAACTACTGGTGTAGCATGCAAGTCAAAAGGAGCACAACAGTAAAGTCAACGTCATTGAAAGTCCTTAAAGCCCCCCAAAAGTCTTTAATGAGTTATTTTAGGAAGCCAAAGGTGAGAACAAATGGAAAGCAGTTACCAGTGCTAGCAACATAATAAGAAAAAAAGTAAAAATAATGAATATTCATTGTATTGAAGCCTTTTTGTAAGAAATTTTACAGTAATACTAGAACTGAATACTCATATATGAAATGTGTCAAATTTGGGCAGTTAATCATTTGGATGTTCACATTTGTATAGCATTCTGTGAAGATCTTGCGAAGGCTGGAGAAATGGTGCACTTTAAGAAGACAACACAATGAAAAACTGATAACCATGACTTTTAACAGAGGTTTGGCAGCTAAGCAAAGAGAAAACCAGGTGACTGAGAGCGGGTCTAGTTCAAACGTTACTCTGGGGATCTGTGCTATTTTGTTATGGTATTTGTGCAACCTATCACAAGTGAGCAATGCTCCAAAAGAAAACAGGACACTGGGTCAGATCCTGATTTTAGTGAGGAACACTCACTGCAACCCCAAAAGTAAAATACTGTGGTGAAATGCTCTGTGCTTCCCAAGTCTTCTATCTACCTCATGTCCCCCCCAGTACAAATGATACTAAAAGGCAACTGTCCTAATAACACTCAGTTGCTGTGGTGTAGGTGGACAGTTACTTGTTAAAACTTCTCCACCCCAGGCACAGTTGCACTGCACCATTAGAGAGCCTTATGCACTGATTCAATACCGCTTCATACACCCAGAACTGTGTGGAGGGGTTTCTAGCAGAGGTCCTGTCTGCTGAGAGGAAAAGTTACTCATGTTACAGATTAAAAAAGACATGGCCACCAGCCTGGGAAGATTGTCTCAAGTGTCAGACTCTCGGTGATTTAAGCACTTCAATAAGGGACAAATAATATACTTCCTTAGCACAAAGGTATTTCAGAAAATTGTACGTGAAAGCTGAGCAAAAATTGATACCCCATTGCTGCAGTAACCACAGAATGTGTAAAATTTCTGGGTATTTACTAAATAGGATATTTAGCAGATTTTTTTTTTTATATAAGCTTGATTATTGGGGTTTTACAAATGTAAATAGGAACAGAATTAAAGAATCCTCATCCCCTTGAGAAGGGTAGCACTGAATGCATGCAATATAAAAATAGCTGGACTCAAACCCAAAGAGTTAAAGCAGTAGCGAAGCTGAAGATTATAATTCTTATGAAAACTTAGTTAAAGTAACCTTGTCAGAATTAAGAACATGCATAATGAGACACTGGCTGAAGAAAACATCTGTTGTGACACAACAAACCATGTTGTGAGCTTTTGTTAGACTGGTAATTAAGTCAAGCAGTTTTGGAAAGATACCCTCCCTGACTTAGAAAGAAAAAAAAAAAAAATAAAAAATGGAGCTATGGAGCTGCAATGCAGCTTTCTGTTTGGCAGTAAGGAGATAACCATGTTCGTGTTCAGAAGCTGCTTGCCAGACTCCACCTGAGAACTGGCTCATCTGGTTTTCTGTCCTGTCAGAATGGTTTCAAATGTCACAAGCGCCAGAAAGCATGGTAACTTAGTCAAATTTGTAAATGCAAAGTACTATAATACTTCTAAACCTAAATACTACTTTTTTTAAATACTTGTAAAAAAGGTTAGTTTGCATAACCACTGAAATGCCCTAAATGCTTGTAAAGATACAGTCACAATCTTGTCAAGAATGAACTAGAGTCATAACATAAAACTGGGTGAACTGTAAATTTCTGAAGATAAATAAACCCAATTTCATGTTATAAACAATGTTGTTATCTGGTTTGCAAGTGGGGGCACTGGATGTACCACAAAGAAACAGAACGGAATGTTAAAGTAGCCAAAAAACCCTAAAAACTAACAAGCAAGTAAATGTAAGCAACTAATAGTAGCTGCAGAATTGCTCACAGCACAATTTCTCCATACTTTCAGCTCCTTTTCTAGTCAGCTGCCAGCTCTCTCCTTGTGCAGGAACCTACCACCGTAAAATAGATTGCCTCTAGTTTAAGAGGTATTAAAAGGGTGAGAAGGATAAGGCATACAGAGAGCAATAACGATGTTTTTTTCTACGCTTTCGCCTTGGTGCCAGATTTTCTGGACCCCCACCAGCAAGGCTGAACATCAGCATTTCACAGAAAAGAGAGGTGGTATAGGTTGCTAAGCTGCACCTGACCAGGAGACACAAATTTAACAGTTTTCAGTTCTGACACAATCTGCTGCATCATCTAAATCACCAGATGTATGCAGGAGTAAAAAAAAAAAAAAAAAAGTTGTATCAAACCCAAACATTGACTAGCTATCACATGCAAATATAAAATTAGAAGTTCATCATGCAAATTGTAAGCACAGTATATGATCCAGGAAACCAGGCAGGCATAAAATTGAAACATGGGAGCCATAGCACAGCAGTATACATTATGCATTTCCTAATAAACATCAGGACAGGGGAAAGCCATAATCCAGCCTATGTTCTTCAGAACAGTAATGTTTTCTTTTCAATCCCCTTTGAGCGTGAATGCTAGCCACCCCAAAGGGTGGAAAGAATTAAAAAAGCTTAAGAGTAAGAACAGAGAAGAAAGATTAGAACAAACACTTAACAAGACAAGGATTGAATGCCTGGAGAACAGTGCAGCAAGGATAGCCATAGCAGCAGATTAAAGAGAGACACAAGCCTCATTGTAATCGTAGGCTTTCAAGTTCCTATGCTATGTCTGTCCCTATCCAGCCAGTAGAATTTCAGTCATGAGTTCTCTGTTTTCCCCCCTGTTTTTTTGATCTCAGCATGGTTCCAGCCAGTCAGGTATTAGGGATGTAAATTTTAATTACTTAAAAACAGGAATTAATTTAATTTCACACCACAGAATTTCACACTTATTTGATTCTAAACACAGCGAAATAACACAATAGGTATTAGTCTGCACAAGAACTCTGAAGTTTGATCCTAGAGTGACAATTCTGGAGATTATTCTAATGATTTATCCAAAGTCTTCAATTGATTGACCAGGCAACGACTCATGGCTTGTGGACTGGTCACCAGACCAAACGCAGGAAACCTGTATTCAATTCCCAAGCACATATTAATTTGTTGAGCCCTTTGCTTAGGCCAAGAAAGAGGCACAGCAGGTACTGTTCTTAATTTCCCAGTCTTACCTGCAGGATCCTGCTTGCTTTTGTTCCGAGCTTTGCGAGCAGCATAGGTTTGAGAACCTCTCCAGAAGCAGGTGTTCATCACTTGAAGAATATACCAAGCAGCTGCTGTTTCCTGTTCCTCAGCAAAGGCTCTACAGTTTCCCAGGCCAGCCCAGAAACACAGTCACTAAAGGGAAGGGGGACAGAAACCCTTGGTTAATCAAAGCAGTTGGAAAAAGACAATTTTTAGCACAGATGAACAAAATTTTACAGGGAATGTCAGCAAGCCAAAACTTAGATCAAATTAGATCAGGTATACTAATTCTCACCAATATTTTAACGCTTAGCTTCTATTTTTCTTCCTCTTCTGCTAGCCCTTCACCTTTCTGTTTCAAATTATCAAGAGTCCTCTTTGCATACACAAAATGTCTTTGCTAAAACCAGAAAACTGTGCAGTACACCCTCCTGCCCCAAACCATTCGTATCCCACATCTACAGCTAATAAGATGCTCTTAACCAAGAGGCTGCATCCACGTCCAAAAGTGACGAGTATGCAGTGCTTCAACAGAAAACATTCATGTTGAGACAGAAATTGTGGATAAGAGGAGGGAAGCAGGATATTTGGTCAGCTATTGATCTAGCCTGAGAATATAGATTATTGTGAGATTTAACATTCCCCTACCACATATTCGAGTTTCAGCTATGTTTTATAAATGTAACTGTTAGCATGTTCTCCTACTCCAGGCTGTGCAAGACTAGGGGGGATAACTGTAACCAGAGCAGAAGCACTGCTGTGTTTCACATCTCTACAGAAAATGCTGGATTTTTTTACCTCAGGAACTCCTAAAACAAAAAGTGAGATTAGTTTGACTAATACACTCTTATACTGAGTCTGCCTTAAGTGAATTACATGCAGTGTCCATGAAAGCTGGGCATGAGGAGGAAATAATGAATTTATGAAGATGAACACACAATGAATGTTTCTTATGTTTTATAGAGCTTTGTGGCCACTATGGGAGGCACTCAGGCAGGAGGGAATATGCTAAACGATAGAGGCACAACTTAATGATGAGTCTTGCAGAGCAGAGGTCATGGATACATATTTTCATTTTATGGAAAAAAGAGTTAGAGAAGACTAGCAGAGGATAAAGACAGAAGATCTCTTTTCAAAGAAAGGGATAGACAAAGATCTCGAACAGCTATCAACCTGTGCATGAAAGAAGAGCTGGATTTACAGTTCTCTCATTCCCAAACTGGCCTTAACAGTAATGTCAAAGTGCACGGAAAGAATGTTGTTGTCCTTTGCGGCTGTGAAGACAGCGAGGCAGCTATTTACCTTAATAAAGAGACAGATTTTGTGTCATGTGCTCTAAACCCATGTTTTAGTTTTCTGTCATAACAATTTCCATTTCCATAGCAGAAGTTTAGTCTTCTGTTTCACTGCAATAAGCTTGCATGTTATTTTTCATCTTCATTTTGTTTAGTATCAAAAGCAAATCTGGAGGAAGAAGACAAACCAAGGCTGCATTTTTTTCATGTAACAGCAAGCATGCCAGCTAGGGTTACCGCACAATCTCTTCAAGTATGTAAACTACCATGGAAACTCAGGGTTTGGGGACTATCTCCTGCCAAGTTTCCATGGTTGCTTTTAAGGTTGATAATGCCAGACACCGATGTTAGTGCCAATGATCCTTAAGAAAGGGGGAGGTGGCAAAAAGAGAGATCTTTAAGAAGCCCTCAATCCCCAGTCCCAGCCCAACTAATCAGAAGCCTCAGTCTGGGTGGAGTAGACAACTGCTTTCTGCAAGCTAAGTGCTCTAGGAGTTTACACCTTTGCCCCAGCTGTCACACTGGTGTGGGAGGCAAAGCGCAGCCTGCCCAAGCTGGCTTTGTTGCTAGTCATTGGCAACTGTCTGGATAAATTGGAGTAATCCTAACAGAATTAGAAACAAGCTGCTACAAGCATGACAAATTATTAATCAAGGGTAAAGGGAATGAATGACTTCACTTTGCTAGTTTGTAAGTTACCAAAACTAGTTCTTATGGTCAAGTCCTGTGACTTTTACACTAATCAAATTAATGATAAAATTAATTTATGGCTCCTTATGTGCCCAGATCTGCACTTGATATTAGGGGAAATTTTTGCCTAAATGATCTGTATACAAGACTATTGAAGCTTTCCTTTTGTATTCCCTTCTCATTACCACAAACCCACCAGTCATTGTTACTCTAATGGAAAAAAAAGGCTAAATTTTCCATGGTATGCTACAGCCCTGTGAAGCAGACCATGGAGCACATAGCCAAGCAAAATATAGGAAAATAGACTAAAAGTATTCACAGAGCAGCAAGTTGTTCTGCTAGTGAATTTCCGCACATCATTCAATGTCAGCAATGCAATAATGACTGTGATTGCTATCACAACACACACCTGGTCACTCAGTACAGAATTCCTACTTTTGATGGGCTTGACTTCAGCAGCTATAGCCAAAGATTAAAAGCCGAGCCCTGTGTGTTTAGGACGCGGCAATACTGACAGAAGAGACTGCTCTTCACACTTAAATGAACAAAAGCAGGCAGTCTAGTCAGCTGTTTCTAATGCTCAAACAGGGAAACATATTTGTCCAGACCTTAGGCTCCTTTTATTGCCAATGAAGAAAGATGAATGAAAGAAATACAGATTATGTTTGAAGCTAGGCTTGCAGGGAAGGGCCAGAGAACACCAGCCACACAAAACCCAGGACATATTCTGACATAATATAGTATATTCCATCTAAATAGCCCTAGAAATCCTCAATTTCAGTTCTCTTAGTACTGACCAAAGCTTCCTCAGGTAGAGAAACATTTGTGCTTAAGTGTTAAGAGACCTGTTGCAGGTACAAGACATCTTTATTTCTGACACCTCATCAGAAAGCCATAGTTCCTTGCGACCTGTCTGAGGGATTGTTATATAAATACAGGAGGTTTTGTCCCTAAGAGGTAGCATCATTTGATGGGTGCCTAGTAGTCTGTGTGAAAAGACAACATGACATCAAACCACTGTCTGGAAGAAAAACCTCTGTCAAATTAACAATCCCAGTCATCCCTCCACACACCCCACTGTCCCTTGAGTTTCATCATTACCATGGTTATAATCAACACAGGACACTGATTAGAACATTGTTATTACCTGCTGCACGTTTGACTATTGTAGTACAGATGGGATCTTATTATTTCCTATGTATACTAAAATGCTTAAATAAACTGTAACCAGCTCAGGTGACAGCTGTGTGTTTGACCGGGTTAAAATTACAACATCAACTTAGATAACAGACAATACACCGATGAAGACAGGCCTAAATTCTGGGTTTTAAGGGTGTGGGTCATTTAGAAAAGGTCTACAAAGTCAAGGTCGACATATGCGGGGACAAAAAGGATATAAATAAGTGGCAAACACACAGATAAGATCTATTTACTGTACATCTTATCTGT
Organism: Vanellus vanellus; assembly: GCF_965231255.1. NCBI lineage: Eukaryota > Metazoa > Chordata > Aves > Charadriiformes > Charadriidae > Vanellus > Vanellus vanellus. The sequence goes on from NC_138913.1 coordinate 17,458,951, forward strand.
GTACAATAAAGGGGTTGTTCAGAGGTTGTTCAGCCTGGAGAAGAGAAGGCTCAGGGAAGACCTTAGAGCAGCCTTCCAGTACTTAAAGGGGGCCTACAGGAAAGGTGGAGAGGGACTCTTTATTAGGGACTGTAGCAATAGGAGAAGGGGTTGCGGTTTTAAAGTGAAAGAGGGTAGATTTAGATTAGATATTAGAAAGAAATTCTTTACTCTGAGGGTGGTGAGGCACTGGAACAGATCGCCCAGAGAAGTTGTGGCTGCCCCATCCCCGGAAGTGTTCAAGGCCAGGTTGGATGGGGCTTTGAGCAACCTGGTCTAGTGGAAGGTGTCCCTGCCCATGGCAGGGCGGTCGGAACTAGATCTTGAAGGTCCCTTCCAAGTCTAACCATTCTATGATTCCGTGCCTCATGCAATCTCACCCCTGCCCAGTGGCATGTGAAGTTTTAACAGAGAATAAAGATGGATAATTTTTCATAGTTACATGAAAATTGAAATGATCTCCGTTAATTACTGTCATTTTAATGATTATATATTAAAATGTTATATAAACATTAGGTTATAATAAAAATGTTGGCATAATTTCATTTTTCTGTTGGCTATATATCCAGTGTTACTGTCCCATGAAGATCCTGCAAATAGTACATGTAATGCAGCTCTGTACAGGCAGTAACTCTGTGAGACTGGGTAATCAGTCCAGACATATAGGTAAAATGATTTAATACAACACTAATTTTGATTTGTCTACACAAATGAAAGAACGGCTATTTAGGTTCTAGTTACTTAGTTATCACTGAAAACAAAGCATGTCTATAAAACACTAAGACAGCATTTTCTAGCCACCTGAGAGAAAAAAGTGTAATTCATTCCCCCCCCCACCCCCCCCGCCTCTTTTTCTGCACAAGTGGTATCAGATCCTAACAACCAGCTCCAGACTCTTCTAAAGCTGTCCAAAGAGGTAAGCAGCCCCATATGTTTTATCTATATGCCTAAGCTTTTGGTTGATCTCATACCACAGAATAGAGTGCTACTTATGTTTCCTAAAATGGAAGGAGCAACACGGCAGTATTTACAAAGTCCTACTTTAATCCAAGGAGGTTAACAGCCATATGTTTTCTATATACTCAGTGGATAGAGAGACAGGATCCTCTTGAGTACAGTTAAGATTCGGATTATGCTTTCTTGAAGGAGTGTCTGCCGTTACCATCATCAACAGAAGAGAGTGTAGGGAAACTAGATTCCCTGGGCTAAAATTAAGCTACTTAAAATCCTTACTATCCTTCACTACACCACCCCCTTCGAACTTACCTTATATACGTGTGTATGTTTCCAGCCAACAGAAAAACAAGTTCGGTCAGTTTTTCTTGATAACATCTATTTCATGGGTGTGTGGGGTATTGTGTATGCTCCTGTTAGCTTTTTGAAAACATTACTTCAAGAAAAGTGTAAATACAACATGGTTATGCAGGCTAATCAGCTGCAGTGAGGTATTATCATATAGTCAGCATTTAGTTGGGGGGGAGGGGGGGGAGCTTGAAAAGACTTAGTCCACCAGGAAACTCTTCTAGGTTAGTGTGAAACAATAGCATCACAATAAAAGTGAAAAGTGAAAGAATTGTTTCTGGCCATACTTATTTCCCTCTTTTTGCAACCTCTGTGCAAATACGTAAATACATCTTTTTCTAGGTCAGAAAAGAGGACAAGAAAGAGTCAGAAGGAACTAAAGTTCTGAAAGCTAAAATGCCTTCACTCTAAGCCTCAAAGTAAATTGTACAAAATTATGCCTATTAATTCAGTGAGCAGCAAGAACACCACTTTTGCTAACCTTAAATACCAGCAAGTATTTATTTACACTTGAGAACTTCTATACTCTTTTGGAATAAAAGCATTTCTGCACTGGTTCAAGCTGACACATTAATTTTCCCTCAAATTATGTTGTACATTTCAGTGAATGGATAAATATACTGTGCTGTAAGCTAATAGCCATGTCAGGTATCTCCAGAAGAACAATGCTATTCACAGATTTTGCAAAGCAGTATTTCATGTCACATATAGTGGTGTGTGCTACCAACATATTCTTTTACAGGTTCCAGAACTATTTTTCTAGAGGAAAAGCTGCATACATCCCACTCCCAAATCTAGAGGTAAATAGATAAATAGTTGTTTATACAATATTCCATTTTTTTTGCTGCACTAGGATCACTTACATGAGTAGCCCCACTATCATTCACTAGTATGGTTATGGAAATCACAGTGTCCTTTCCATGGAGATCATATTTTTCCTTTTTGACTGGATATTTATAGATCACACACTTTTCTATTTCCCCCGCCATCATGCTATTTGTGGGACTATGTAAACTACACACAATTTAAAAAGATGTTTTAACATGCAACAGGTTTTTTTCTGCAAACTCTGCCCTGGGCTATTTGCTTTTCTTTTGGGCATTTTAACAAGTTTGGATTTCTATATTAAAAATATTCTGATACAAGTTTATTTTACATTGTCTTGTTTCCATTGACTGTAGTAGAGAGCAGAGTTATTTCCTATTTCCACCGAAATAAGAAAAAAAGAGATGAAGCCCACTGGTCTTTCTACATAGTGTTTCTTTGTGATTCTTCATTGTAATTCTAGTTAAAATTAAATTGCTATCATGTACTTCATATGTCAAGTCTACGTCAACTGTAGTTATAATATGCTATGTAAGGAACATACCAAACCTAGGGTACCATTTAAATAAATATTTCTGCAGGTACAGATCTACCACAGCATAGCAGCTCAGATTTTTACAGTTATGTGAAGGCATTTGTCACTATGTAGAATAAATGATTAGACAGAATAAAGTAATCATGTTTAAACAAGAGACCCTTGCACAAAGAGCTGTATTTTTCATGCATTTCTCAACATCTCCCAGTACTGGCTCCTTTGTCACTTTCTTCTACCCACAAACAAAAAATATTACACATGGATTTAAAAAAAAAATAAAATGGCTTATAGGACATTTGAAGCCAAGAAGTGAAATAATTCCCAAAGTAAAAACTTTTCTAGATTCTCAGCAATATCACCAACTTTCTTTCATTTAAAATATAAGTTACATACACTTCTGAAAATTGTTTGCTTAATACTATGACTGTAGGACAACTGGGCTCTCCATAAGCAAGTGGGGCCCAAGTTACTTTGATTTTTTTGTTTCCTGTTTCACAAAATATTATTCTGAAGTCAACAATTTAAATTTAGATTATATTGCTGAAGAGGATGCAGGAGTAGAAACTGACACACTCATAACGCAGTATGGCTCATGTCATCAGACGATAAAGCAAAGAATTTGACATTGGTGGTGGTGGAAATATGACTTCCACATAACTGTCAGAGAATTTCTAATGGAAGTTGAATTTAAACAACTTCCTTTGCTCTTATAACTCCACAAAATGTTGTGTCTCAGTTCTAGCTTTTTTCAATATTTTTTACATGGGAAAGACCCTTCTATAAAACTGATTTCTGCTGCAAAATACAGAATATTGGAGCATAATATGGAGCCTACAAAGAAACTGAATGTATTGGGTCAAGGTGGTAAATTTGTACCACAGAGCAAGAATGAAGGAGTCTGCATATTTTTCTTTAGTATTGTGAACTTTAATATGAATGATCCTAAGAAAATAAAGGTTTAGCCAAAGAATTTCCTCTTGGGGGTGTGTAGTAGCTACTACATTAAATAACTACCACAGTTTCAGAGTGAATTACCATTCTTGTTTTTTATTTAACACTGTATCCCTTCCCTTTGCAATATCTGCATCCACTCGTCCAGCGTCTGACACTTGGCTCCCCAGGAATCTCAAGAGGAGTTTGAAGTATAGTAGTCACAGCATCACAACTCTTAGCAATCTGGAGCTGGACCTTCAGCTGGTGAAAACTGACATTCTCCACCTGTTTCAGAAAAACCTATTACAGTTTGTAAGAGCCAAGGATGACATTTATAGTGTATTATTGCCAAAACTTAAAGCTTAAGACAACAAAGCTACAAATGTCTGTTCAGAAAAGATACAAGTTCGCTATCTGTAGTAAATAACAGCAATAACAGCTAATACTGATTTGTCAGAAACAAGCAGCAGGATAACAGGGTCTGTGGAAAAGCAGTAAATGTACATATTCAGTATAGTAAGAGTTTTGAGACTATCTTCCATGACAGTCTCATGAGTAACTAGGAATACCTAATGTAGATAAATTCTATGAAGATGGATACATATATGTCAAGAAAACAGATTTAATGTGTGGTTATCAATGGTTCATTATTAAAGTGGGAGTTATACCAAGTAAGTTCAATACATGTGTGCTCAGAGACATTCAATAGCTTCCTTAGTGACCTAGATGAAAGTTACAGAATGTTGTATCTTTGTTAGTCCATGGATACAAGCAAAGCAAGATTTCAGAGGAGAAGCAGTATTTTGATAGGCCAACTGATAAAATATAGGAAAACTGAACAATCATTGCAGAAGAGCTGAAAGGTATGTGCTTATGTTAATAACATTTGAGCGCTCAAGAAGGTCTTAGGTGCCTGAAACCTTCCCTACTGCTTTCCTGGTTGTATCAGCTGGTCAAAGAAAAGATCTCTCTCTTGACAAGCCTTGCCTCTTCAGATGATGATATACTTGTAACATTTATTAAATTAAATATAATCGCCAACAAGTTGGGAGGGAAAGCTATTACAAGTTGGAGTTATTTTCAAATCTTTTTGCAGAACAGTCAAATTTAGCTTCAAGAATAAAACTTCTGAGGACGACACATAGGTTTCAGCACCTATAACAGGTACTATTAAGCAGTATAATACACTGAACTGAGCAACTTCCTCTGCTGGAATAAGTCAGGCTGGTACACTACATCAGTCAATGGAGCTACACCAAGTTTACATTAGCCAAATTGATGTTCTTGTTTGCAATCTAATTTGAGTGAACACCAATAAGCAGAATTTAGAAGCATTTTTCTAGCTCAGCAGTTATTTATCCAGAATGATTTTTTTTCTACTTAAGAAGTTTAAATTGCAGTAGAACAATTAGAAGAAGAAAAAGATACATGTATTTTAAAGTGAATAAATATAAAAAGTCAGAGTGCTATAAAGACATAGGTAGAATTAACCCCAAATGGAAAGCAGCTAGTGAAAGTTAAGGCCTCGGTTTTGCTGAGAAAGTCAATTTTAATGGACTTCTCCAAAATGGTCTCTTTTAATTTAAATTCTTCTGAAATGCACCTTTAAATAATCCTCCTGCTTCTCTTAGAACATTGTCTCCCCACAAGCAATTTCTGAAAGTAGTTTCAAGAGGAAACTGAATGATTGGAGACTGACTGATTACTCAAGAGAGTAAAAGGGGTTGCATTAATTTTATTTTTGCTAGCACAGAGACAGGGACAGGGAAGGCAGAGAGAGGGGAGGTCTTCTCTAAGTAACTAAAAAACCTGCCAAATAGGGTGACCATCTTTTTATACTGAATAATGTTCTGGGCATGGACTAGCATTTCTAGCGATCGCTACTCATCTGCTTAAACTCAGAATGCGTTGAACCCCCCCCGCCTCCCCAGTCATCAATTTCCTGCTCTCGCACCTACAGTCTGACCAGAGAGCATCACAAAATGCAGATAAAACAAGCAATGGCTCCAAGTGCTTCACGGTGGTTTGGGTGAGACTCATACTTTTTCCAAGCAGCAGTAAATCAGCCAGGGGATATTACGGCACTGACTAAAAGCAAACAGAAAAAGTGCAGATTTAAAAGTGCTTTGGTGCATTTTGTTTTCAAAAAGCATACAAAACTGGTCCACTCCCAGCATTAAGCAGCATCAGTAGAAGCACAGAGATTCTTTCCTACCTAAAAGCCTCCATGCACCGTTTCTAAATTTGAGGGTTTTGTCACCTCCTCTTCCCCAGTCCTTTTAGTACAGCTGCACAGCCTTAGGAAAGTACACATTGACTTAGACAGATATCTTTGATCTGGACTAGTTCTCAATAATAATAAAGATGTAAGGTGGCATCTTTAGCACAAAACCATTAACCAGTCACCTGGTCAGCTTTACTGATCACCATACTATTATTCAGCTATTTCAGATGGGCCAATGCAGACTACGGGTATAGCTTCTGCAGCAGTGTAGTTCTGCCCAACCCAGATATTAATAGATCTCTTACTCATGCTTGAAATAACCTTCCTAAAGTTTCTGAGATTGGTCAACTGGAAAAAGAAACGGAAGCAGCACAGAAGGTCACATCTTTCTATCATCTTTCTTCTCAGACTTTCCTCCCCCAATTATAAACAGTCAGTACTCAAGTTCACAATTCTTGTGGAGCTCTAGACACAAAATTATCCCTTACTGACCACTTCGGGGATCTTGACCTTCTTTTTCATATCTGCTCTGAGGTGAAAGTCAAACAGCATCCAGCTGAAACTTATCGTTATTGCAGCTGTCTCAGTTCTGAGGAACCACTCACTGTTTTCAGCTTCAGTTTCTAAACGAAATCTTACTGATTAGCTTCAGCTGTCCAACTTTCTAATCTTCAAACCTATATTAACAGATCTTAGCAGTATAATTTTCAGAGGAAGTGAAGATGACATAGAATCTTTTCTTTCTTTGAGATCTTTCCAAACAGATTTTGTATTGTCCTGGGTAATAATGAATTAGGCATGTTTGACCAACTTTGCAAACTGGGGTTTTTCAGGTATAGGACACTGCTGCTGCACATCAGCACTCAAATGATACCTAGTCACCTTTGGAAAAAGCAGATCTCCATTTCTGTGAAGCAATACCTTCTCTCAAACTTAACTAATGCTGGTGCTTTGCATTAGGAATTATGTGAAACAAAAAACAATTACTTAAGTCAGTTATTACCCACTAAAAAGAACAATGCAGACCAATGCACTGGTTGGGGAAGGAAGGGGAAAAGTAACAGGCCCTCTTCTTCAAGACAGCCCATCAACTGTTTAGTACAAATAGTGTGTTTCTTTGATAAAAAAAAAAAAATACTTTCTATAACCTGTGAATATTCTGAACTCCAGTTATCACTTCCACAAAAAATATGTTCTTCACAAAATAACAAGAAGCACCTCAATAAATCTTGCTTAAGACAATCCTGAAACGCACAAATCCCTCTGTCGCCAAAGCATTCTGGAACCCTTTGGGCATCTTCAAGGGAAAAACTTTACCCCAATTGTGGATTTGGGACATGCCTTGGTTCTGATCATTGGCTAAAAACACATAGATGATCCCATAATAAATGCTGAAGTTTTATCTTATTGATTTCTCTTGATACTGGTACATTTCTCAGAATATTCATGTTTCTTTTCCTAATTTGGAGCAATTAGAGTACAAGGCTACATGCTCTTCCTTTTACTCTGAAACTTCTACACATACGAGAACTCCTATCAATAATGACCTTAGGGTAACTGATACGATGATGCTAACAAGTCTCTTCCGTAACTAGATTTGTTAACATTCACAGAGCAGAAATATTCCAAGGTGGCAGCAGGAGATGCCTGCTGAATAATATTCTTTATACACTTAAAAGGATGTTCATCCTGCTTATTCATTTTAATCTGCTAAAAGTATCTTAGCTAGAAACATCTTAAGAACAATTTTATCGGCTTAACTGTCCAGTAAGGAGTATAACCTGGCACATGACTAGAGCACAAACAATTAAAAAGCCTTAAGTATGTGCCTGTGTGCCTGTATATGTACTCATGCATAGAGTGATAAATTGGAATTAAACTGACTCCCCAAATAACCCTTCTTTTTTTTTTTTTTTCAGAAGGATGCATCTTCACAGAATTGCAGCATGTAAGCTAATGGCTCTAATAAATCTTCAGTAAGAATATAAAAACCATAATGAAATATCTTAGACTTAACTATGATGTAAATCATAATTCATCTTACTCCAACCAGTGATTTCCAGGGACTTATGACAATATTTTTAATGCTGTTTCCTAATGAACAAGAGATTTTCTCTCAAAGAGCCGCTTCTTAGGTTGCCTTATGAAATAAATTGTCCAACAGGGAAATACCCCTTGTAGTCTAGAATTCTACACCGTCACAAATGGAAGTAGACAGCTGCTTTGATTTATTTTCTTATATTCAGCTGTCTTGCCTCTCATTTAATGCAGAGACATATTAAGAAGATTAGTTAAATAGATTCAATTTGCTATGTGCCAATCAATATTACAGAAGGTAGTGGGTTATTTGTGATCATAAATAGAAAATAGCACATGTTAATTGCAAAACTAGGTACCACAAATTACTACAAATCTGCTCTAACTATGTCTATTTCTTATTATTTCACAATGGCTTTAACAACCTTTACACTCATCTCATTGAAACAGAAAACCTGATTAGGGGCACTAACTGAATAGAAAAACAGTTCCTTGGAGCTGATTACATGCATTTTGCTTATCAAATCTTATCTACTGATAAGGTCTTCCGCATCTCCCTTCTTCAGAATATTAACTCCCTATATGTGGGAAATATTCTACTGGTTTTATCTAAGACATAAATGAACTGAATCTTCACTGATATACATCTCTGTGATCTTAGGAAATGATGTTTCTCTGCCAGTTTCCCTGCCCTGAGATTTTGTGCTTATAAAATGTGCAGCGTGGGTACCACTGATGGATACTTATTTGGGTTCAAACATAATGTGATGTATTTGGTTTAGGATCTCTTTTAAAAATATTTGTTCGAGGCTTTAAATATATAGTTTTGAACTGGGCTTTTCCACAGCAGTATCATCACTATACCTTCCTCAACAATTCAAGCCTTAAAAAAAAAAAAAAAAGCCACCAAAACCAAACCAATAAAACCCCCTCAAAAAACCCCACCAAAATATCCCACCAAAACCAAGCCAACAAAACCCAACAAAATAAAAAAGCACTTGAGTTAAGCTAAACAATTCAACTTTAAGAGGCACAAAGATGTAAAAATTAGTTGACAAGAAAGATTGACCTTCCCAGCTGTACAGTTTTCAATGAGGACATTTTTTTTCCAAAAATGTAGAGGAGATTGAATGAGCATAACAGGTGCATTTTACAGCTATAAAGTTCTTGTACAGCTGATGGACATGACTCTACATTGCATCAGTATTTGGATAGGAATACAAAGTAGTTAGATCGTATCAGAATAAAAACTGGCAACTACTTATTCTTTGTTCATTGTTCATTTATTTTTCATATGAACTCAATAATGAATTGAAAAAACCCAAGGGTTTCCCATTTCTGTATCACCATACACTAGGTAAGTGCTCCAAGGTGAGGATGGAAAATGTTTGTTAACAATGCAATGTTATGATGCTCGGGTATATGAAACAGTTATGGAAGTAATTTAGTAACCTTGCAAAAGTGTAGAGATGTCTCAGGAATGACATCTGCCTTTCCAAATCCTCTATTTATCTCTGTTTTGGAAAGAACAATAATATACTGAAGTAAAATAATCTTATATATAATTATTTGTATATAATATTTTTATATATAAATTTATATATTTTTAAAGAGTTTCCAATAATTTCAATGCCTCTCAACATATGAAAACCCGATTTAAATCATCTGGGTTCATTTTTCCCCTGCTAAAATAAGTCTTAAGCACATGATTATTCATATCTAATTTAAATAATAATGATAACAATCACAGAAGACTTGATTCTGCTCATAGTATAAACCAAATACTAACCTGCAATATATTTATTACTCCCATTACTTGCAGATAAGTATTTAAAAACCTGCATTAGAGTCTGAAAGTGCAACTGGTTTGAATTATTATAATCCCATTGATTTTATTATATTTTTCTGAATTAGTTGCATAAATATCGAAAACACTGACAATCCAAACCAATTGAAGAATTAATTTTGTTAGTGTTTGTGTAGATAATTATTCAGTATCTTGTATCCAGATCATAGAGTCAGGTTTTTTATTAATTATCTATTGTTCCTTTAGCTCATTTTTCCTGAAATATATTTTGTTTATTTTAATGTAATAAGTTTCATATAGATAGCAAAACAGTTTAGAGTTATTGGTACTTATTAGTTAATCATTCCTTATTAGTTCATTCTTCATTATACTTTTAATTTTAAACAGGCATAACCAAATTAAAAGAAAAAAATGAAGATAAATAGTTTTGGTTATGTAATTTACATTTTTTTCATCAGCACCATAACTTTGAAACTGAAAACTTTTCCTCTGATATTTTCTTAAAGTTACTTTTTATGAAAAAGTTCACTGGAACAATATGGGATTATTGGGAGGGAGAAGGAAATGGAAGCGAGGTCACTATCAGTGTGAAACACTTTGATATTGAGATGACGCTTACAGAAAATAAGTGGTTTTTTTTTAAAGGAACTGTAGGGGTTTATTTGAGAAGCTAGCCAAGCATGAACACCCACAGAGCCTTCCAGACACGCTAACTCCAGTGGCACCAATTGCATTGCGATGGGTGACTTTTAAAACTAAGCGATTACTGAAAAAAATATTGTGAAAAGCCTTCAGACAGTTTGGGATGCTTACCAACATTGGTGAAACTATCTTTTCATTAGCATAATCTTCCTCTCGTCTCTCAACACAGAAATCCTTTCATGTTATAAAAACACTGTCCAAGTATTGCAATCAGAACAATTCCTTTTGGGATGAATGAGTCTTACTACACTTAACTGAAATACAGCAATATTCCTTTTCTATTGCTTCCTGCATATCCTTGGGACACTCCCCAGCAGGGCTAACGGGTCTGTACTGAAAGCAACACATTCAGGCAAGTCAGAACAGCAGCAAGTGGACAGACAGAAACTAGTGTTGGCCCTGCTGGGGAAGACATTCCAGCACTGTTTGTGATAACAGGGAGGACAGGAAAGCACAGATTAAATCATTAGTCATATGAGCTTTAAACAAACATATTTTAGTTTCATTGTTTAGACTTTAAAGAATGAGTCCTGAAGTCATTCTTGGTAGGGAAGCAGATATGGTCTGGAAAGCAACGTGCTCAGAGCAAAAGCTCCGAGGGCCTCACTTTTCAAGAAGAGAAGATATCTAAAGAGTCAAAGGTCATCTTAAATCGCCAACTTCTATGAATGTTCATTGTAATTACAAAGATGATTTCTGGCCAACTCTTTCAACAGGCATGAAGCCACAGAAGGATGCTACTTCCCAAGTTTCTGTAGTTGACAGCCAGTTCCTCATGACAACACAGTCATGCTTCCTATTTACCACTGCCCCCACAGTCAACTAATGCTCTACATCAGGCTTTTGTGGGTAGGAATTCAGAAAAATGCAGTGACACAGAGTAAGCGAGAGGTGACAGGAAGATGAAGGGCTGAGAAGACAAGAACATAGGAGAGAGAGGAATTAACAGCAAAAGATAAAAAAAAAAGTTAAAGCTGAAAGCAAATAAGTATAACACGTTGCACTCTAAGGGAGTAATGTGTGGCAAAGAAGGGGTAGTAAAAGTTGTGTTGTTTGTTTTTTGGTGGTGGGTTTTTTTTTTGTTTTTTTTTTGTTTTTTTTTTTTTTACGCTTATGATTTATGACAACAGGCTGACAACAGTCTTCAACACTGCAGGAGCCCACATAACGTATTTCTTTCTTGCTGGACTTGGAAGGGATAGAAATTTTTCTTAAGATCCTTATAATAACACACAGAATAATTCAAGTTATTGCATCATCTACTGCAGACTTTAGAAGATTGCAAACGTTTATAGTTTTTAACTTTCTATTATAGTGTTTATTAAAACTCCTAGTAAAAATTCCACTGCTTAGCATTCATAGAACCAGTGTGCATTAAGCAAAAGATGATGAACAAAAACAAAGTTATGAAATGTTTAACAATCCATCTTTTTGAGCAACTAAATTTCAAGCACCTGCATGCTTTGGTATCTAATTAAATTTCCTAAGATACATTTAAATTACATCAGTAGGAAAGGTTTCACAGAACATGTAAAAGTTGCTGCTGTTGTTCAAGTTAATGTGCTGTTCAACAACTGGCACAACAGACAGGTCAGGAAAAGCAGTCTGTTTACATTGCATGGCTTCCCACGTTAATGACCTATGTTAGTAATAATAAATATGCTAAATAGTTATTATGATTCTCTAGGTTGGAAAAATTATACTAATTTATGGTTCTCCAAACTCGTTGCTATAAGCAGTGTACTCTTGCAGCACATGAGGGGAAGCTTTATCTGTGGTCCCTCTAACTACCAGTAGATTACCAGCATTTATTTGCACTGCCTTGCCTTCTGCGGCCACAAGTGTAACATTGACATACTCCCACACAAGCACACTTGTTGAAAAGCCCAGCTTCATAGTGTGTTTACATTTTTAAAGTATTAAGATGGGCATGTTAGGACCTACTACTTTTTTTCCTCATTCTGCTCCCACCTATCCCACATCATTCCCATTGATTGAAACTGAGCTACTTCAATCCTGCCTACCCAACACATCGTTACGGGCAGCAGTTATATAGCCCTCAGGCAGATCTTTGCATCCTTTAATTTCTTGCAAACTTTTAAACCACAAGCCCTGTGGGACAGAGACAGTTATTTACCACATGTTTTTCTCAGACCTGGCTGAGGCTTTTTTACACCATGGCAATATTTAACCACAAACTACATCAATCAGCAGTGCAGCCATCTTGACTCCTCAGTGAAGGTGAGGCATTCCAAGCCTGCAATTAATATGCTTCCAAAAGCAAAAAATGGCACATCTTAGACCCATTTCTCTGTTTCCTAAATTGTGAACAGAACTCATGCAGGACACATTTTTTTTTTGCCTTCCTCTCTTTATGTGCCTTTCCCCAATCCCTTGTAGAATAGCAGAAATTAAAATCTAGACTTTCACTGACTTACAAGATTCTTTATTCTTTTATTTGTCTTGTCGGACTTATTGCATCTATACAATTCCCCTAGTAGATTAGGAAGCCTCAGAGGCTATTGCTCAGATTAAGCAGTAGCTCTTACTGTAAGCTTCTTATTCTCAATGTTTCCATCTTCTACTCTATCCGCATGATTAAACAATAAGTATATTATATCTTTCAGTACATCTGTCAGTTCAGGTCCCATCACTCTCAGCCTATTTCTGACATCACTCATTGCAACGAGACTTGGTATCTGTCCTTCACATAGACAGTGCATTTAGTTCAATTTTCAAGTATTCTAAAAAATTGTCATATTCAGTGATGCCGATGTTATTTCATATGCTGCTTGTAAAAACGATGACATTTCCTGCCACTTTCCACCATCTTTCAGTACAAAAGGTCTATAATGAGATGCCAGACAATCCCATTACTTTAATTAGAAGTGACACTAGGTGGGTCTATTCAGCCAAGCAGAATACCCTACCTTAAAAAAAAATTGTATCAATCTTCTTCTGAAGTATAATGTGACCATTAATTTTAAGGCATTCTGCTACCATGGGAAATAGGCATGGTCCCATCCACAAACTTTCAATAGTTTCCAAAAAAAGGCTAGACTGATGGAACACTATTAGAAATTCTACTTAAAGACGACAGTTCAGCACCTTAGATAATGAAGAAAATAAAATAGTGTAAGTGTGATTCATTTCCATTTTTTCCCCTTGATGAATGGATCCTCAGCAGCTGGATCAGAAAGTTAAGTGAGGACTAATACAAAGAGGCATACCTAGGAACCAGGACACATGAAATGTCTCAATAGGCTAGGAAGAGTATTTGTTTTTCACTTGCAACGCATTTATCTGACAACAACAAAGATTTATTTCCTATTGCTGGCCACTAATTATGTGAATTGCATATTGTTGGTGTTCATTAAAATATTAAAATCAACTTGAGACATTAGGATATGCCAGAATCCTAAAACTTGCAGCAACTTCAAAAATAACATTATTCTGGCCAAGTTTTACCAGGTTCAGGTCCATGTCTTCAAAGCATGGAGGGTTTCTTTTGACCTGGTGATTGGGATTAGGTTGCCAATAAATAAAAGACAGATCTGAAGGGGACCCAAATATATTTGTTACAGCAAAGAAAGTTCCATTAAGTAGCATCTGGCTACTACCCACTATTCTGCTGGCTCTGAGAAGGCCTCATCCCTCCATTGCTGTCAGTGACTGAGTAAAGCGGAAGCTGGGCAGCACTTTCCAACAAAGAGAGAATGGAGGGAGTGAAAGGAAAAAAAAAAAACAAAAAAAAAAACAAAAAAAACCAAAACCACAAAACACACACACCAAAAACCCAAACCAGACCTTAATACTGAGGCTTGATCTGTTGGACACAGACTGTCCAACAGTAAGTATTTAACTAAACCAGCTGAATAATACCCAAAGCAGAAACTACAACTTTTCTTATGAAGAGTCATGCCAGGATAGTATATGAACTTTCCTGTGCAGAGGAGTGCTACAGCAATCAATTCTAACCAGAAATTACTAGAACTGCAACCAGAGTTCTAGTTTCTGGAAAAGAAGAGTATTATTTAGATGCAAAACATTCAGTCAAGCAAGATCTTTGATAATGGAAGTGAGAAGGAGGGGATGTAGCAACTGTGGTTTTGCTCCATGATTATTATGCCTAAAGAAGTAGAATCCTACATCATGTGTAGAGCTCCTAAGCAAACGGTAACAATGAAAATTCACCTCTTGTCAACTCTACAAGGACTAAAAAAAAAAAAAAAAAAAAAAAAAAAATCTAACGAAACAATAATCTCATTAGAAAAGCCAAGAAAATGAGCTTTAAGCAGCTGTTGGTTGTCTAACAGAAAACAGTAGCATTCCAGACTTTCTTGACAAAATGAACAAAAAGAAAACAAATGGACAAAAAGAAACAAACAAAAAAAAATTAAGAACAGCCTTCTTCAGCACAACTGTAGCCAAACAATATAAGTATTCAACATTTTGCATAGAGGTCTTTCGTGTTTTACACTTCCTCCTGTGTCACATAAGATAACTCCGTTCCAAGAAACATTCTTTATTTTCATTTAAACTTCTCATCATTTAAACCAAAGGCTTGAATGCGCTTTTCCTTCCCAACTCCTCCTACCGCCTACTTTTCTAGAAGCAAAGTAGTAGCCACTGCTTTGCCTTTTATCTCAGGTAAATTGGAACAGAATAAAAATGCAATAGAAGTCCTGAATTAGTTGGAATAATTCTATTATAAAGACCATTTTTAACTCTGCACATACTTTTTTTCCCAAGCCCTGGGAGGTCTGTGGTATGTTCATCTGCTACCCAGCACCTCTTAAAACCTACTGGAGCGAAAGCTGGGCTTCACTCTTGCAAGGAAAATCCAGCCAAAAGACTGCAGTCAAACACCAAAAAGAACAATTGAGAAGAGCAGAACCCCAGGTAAACCAGTACATACGGAGACACTACTTAGAAGCAGACAGACTGAATTTTTGAGTTATAATAGAAGTGAGGAAACTCCACGGTGAGTGATGAAAACAAAGGAGGTATTTTGGGAAGAAGAAGTAAGGGAAAAATAAAGGGGGGTACAGCCACTTCTTCAGTATTCCCAAACTATAAATCCCATAAAGAAGTCTAGAAATCTACTGGTGGGATTGTGGCTCCCAATTTCTCCAGATAGAGCTCCTCACAGCATACAGTCCCCACAATTATTACTCCAGATCATCATCTCTCATCTTATCCCATCTTAGAGCAACCCTTCTTCACTCCTGTTCTGAGTCCTCCTGCTGTCAGTCCCAGGTACAGGCTGCCCTTTCTAAAATCTGTCCACACACACAGGGTAGAAAAGATAAATCATCTTATGAAAAAGATACTACTATTTTTCTTTTTCTGGGATTTTGGGGGGTTTGCTTTGTTTTGATTTTCTTTTAATCCTCAAAAATTTTAGAACAAAATAGAATTTTGCTTGTACTGTTTCACAGTTTCAGATTTCTACATTTCTATAAGAGTTAAAAGTTGCTTTTAGTTTTAAATGAAAACTGAAATCACAAATTCATAACTGAATGAATTTCAGTGTTCAGCCAAAAATCAGAACTAGCAAACTGAAACTCTCAAGATTTGGCACCACTCTACAGGAAGCTCCATAACATGACAGCTGTTGGGAGCGACTCAGCCTCTTCCCAAAGAAAACTAAACACAAGCCTGTCTAGAGAACTGCTGAATTCAGTTATTGGCCTGATTTGCTCCAGGACTTGAGCTACAGAGAACCCAGAAGGACATCCAGCAAACCAAGGCAGAGCATTGACCTAGGATATATAGGAGAGCTAACCTTCAATATTGCCGCTAAATATTATCTCTGTGGGAAGGGAGTCATTGCAAGAAATTACAAACCACTTTTGCAGACTGACAGGGGGCAGGGTCACTTTTCTCCAGTTACTTACAGCACAGAAATTGTATCTAATTCTAGTGCATTGGATTCCAGCACTTGTAAGATTAAAGCACAGACATTTGGCTTCTTGCTGAGGAAATGTGTTGTTAGGCTAAGACCTGATGTTAGGGATCATGTCATATATGCAAATTATAATGCATATTCATTAATATGCAAATAAGAACATAAAATCAGATTAATCCCAAAGCCCAAAATCACCAGCTATCGTGACCTACAGGCTTAAATTGAGCATGTATGACTGCTTGCTCATCACTGTGACTTTGGCTTGCTTCATGATTAACTACAAGGCAGCCACATACACATAGTTTTTTCCATGTAACTAGATGTTAACTATATTAAAACTGAAAATATTTATTGTAAAGACTTACTCTTCCAATTCCCATTCAAGGGCTAGTCAAACATCTCTGGATTTGCCAGTCTATTCCAGATACTTCAGGCAAGTGTTCAAGAGCACCAGCTTTCCTTTTTAACCCCTCCTTAAATGGAATGAGCTGCCAATGCAACAACTCTGGTTACTTAGTTTTTGATTAATTGTCTGGAGAGTTACGCAGCAAAAGACTCCCCTGAGGTCTGTTCAGCTGAAAGAAGACAGCAAGTCTACAAAAATCTATGACACCCAATAATAAATGAAAAACATCTTTCAACACACTTCTTTGAAAATCTTTACCTCACTGAATATGCCTATTCAGCTCCTGAATAATTGAGTTTAGTTGTGATAGTTTTAATTAATTAATCAACTTCAAATTTGTGAATTCTATGCTTAGTCCAGAAGCTACCTTTTACTCTGATGGATCCCTGGAAAAAAAAAAGGACACAGAGATGAAGTCACTCTCATTGAAAGCAGTAATGACCTGCACTTTTCTTGAAACTATACCAAGCTATCTATCATTTTCATAAATCCAGAAATGGGAGAAAGATTTGTGTATTAACTGGATTGGCACAGTACTAATTTTGATACAGTAACTGAATCCTGAAGAGGCTATAATCAAAATAGTTGGGATTTTACCACATACATGATTTCAGCAGATACACAAGTTTCTACAGTGAAAAAAATTCTCATTCAGTCATGGATTTATTAGTCCTTCCATAGGTGTTACTTTTAGCATGAAAGAAATTTTCACCATACCGTGTATTTGATAAGGAGCTGCCCATGTATTAAGGTGCCGTATATTGCTGATATGCCGGCAAATATGGTGACTATGTTTATACCCTCTTTCGATCTGTCTTAAATGGACATCCAGTCCTTAATCAATACTTTATATTCCATAGATTAAGTGCCTTTAAGGAAATTAAGGTAGGAGGTTTAAAAAAAGAAGGTTGCTTTTAGAAATTTATAAATATAAGCCCAGTAAAAGTATAAGCCTGAAATTCTTCAATTCTGAAGCATTCCTTCCTTATTTCAATTCTGCAATTCATTCTTGTTGCTCTATTTTCGACACTTTGTGTATTTAAACACTTGCAGTTGTCAGATCTTCATCACTGGGTCACAGGGTGGTCATAGTTCTCTCCAGCATGGATTTGTAATGACTAACTAGATGATTATTCATTCACCAACTATGATAATTTAGAAATGATTTCGATTAAAAATATTTATACTTTAGGTTTCGCACTTACAAGTGCTTGTTAGCAACTTCTGACACATTCACAGTTACAGACAGACAGTCTGAAATCTGTGAGGTAACTACTGAAAAAAAAATAGGAATTGGGGGAAAGTTAGCAACACCAACTAAATATAGAAGAATTATCCTACTTCCCATTCCTGTATTAGCCCAGAGTAAAGATCTGAAGATAAAATAGGTTAAAGTCAGTATTGCCCCAGTAATTTACACCAAGCTGCGTGGAGATGTCTACACACTGGAGGGAAGGGATGCCATCCAGATGGACCTGGACAGGCTTGAGAGGTGGGCCTATGCAAACTTCATGAAGTTCAACACAGCCAAGTGCAAGGTCCCGCATGTGGGTTGGGGCAATCCCAAGCACAAATACAGGCTGGGTGGAGAATGGATTGAGAGCAGCCTTGAGGAGAAGGACATGGGAGTGTTGGTGGATGAGAAGTTCAACATGAGCCGGCAATGAGCACTCGCAGCCGTGAAAGCCAACCACATCCCGGGCTGCATCAAAAAAAAAGCATGGCCAGCAGGTTGAGGGAGGGGATTTTGCCCCTCTACTCCACTCTGGTGAGACCCCAGCTGGAGTACTGTATCTGGGGCCCCCAACATAAGAAGGGCGTGGACCTGTTGGAGCAAGCCCAGAGGAGGGCCGTGAGGATGATCAGAGAGCACCTCCTCCTATGAGGACAGGCTGAGACAATTGGCGTTATTCAGCCTGGAGAAAAGAAGGCTCAGGGAAGACCTTAGAGCAGCCTTCCAGTACTTAAAGGGGGCCTACAATAAAGGTGGAGAGGGACTCTTTGTCAGGGACTGTAGCAATAGGACAAGGGGTAGTGGTTTTAAACTGAAAGAGGGTAGATTCAGATTAGATATTAGGAAGAAATTCTTTACTCTGAGGGTGGTGAGACACTGGAACAGGTTGCCTAGGAAAGTTGTGAAATGCCCCATCCCTGGAAGTGTTCAGTTTAGGTTGTCTGCCCGAATATTTCACGTTTCCAGAAGGAGAAATTCAACAGGAAACTTGGGGGAAGAGGGAGCATGGACATACAACAAAACAAAAAAGGGTGCATACTAGGGCAAGCCCAAGAGCCCATCCTTTCCCATACCTCCTAGAATAATCAATGACCAACTAAAATTACTTTCAAGCACTCCAGCAGTCTCTTTTGTTTTGAACATTTTGCTCAATTGACTTAGCAAAATTTAATAGGAGAAAACCTGGGCTGAATACTTTCCTAACATTAATTTATAGGAACAACAAGAGAGATGGATTTTATCAGAAGTGATCCAGAGTGCATCATTTCAACACTACATCCAGATGTCTGTATCATAACCCTTTTTGCCACAGGACTAACTGGCAGTTAAATGAGAGACAAGTATACACTCTAAGTTTAAAGCCTGGGCAGTCCAAGTCAGCTATTAGATACCACTGGAGTTTCAGATGTTGAGTTTGAGAGATATGTAGATTGTATCCTTTCACAAACCTGCTTTTCCTTTGTGAAGACAGATCACATCAGGTTGTCATCCTCTCCTCTCTACATAGATTTTTGCTCGCCTAGAAGGACAGAGCTCTTGACCCCAGCTACAGTAGATCTCCTTCTCTCCCCACAATAAGACTGCCTGATTTCTGAATATGCCAATACCAACATATAAACATGTCAGAACAGCCACAGTCTTCCCAAAGAAAAACAAAAAAGCACGGAAAAAAGCTAGCTGACTAGATGTATGCCGTAATCATCAAGATTTGTCTAGAAACAATGTGGGATTTGCTTCCTGTAACCTATGCTTTCAATAGGTGTTTATTAAACATGTTTAGCCCACATCAGTGAATATTTGGAACTGATGCAAGTTGCTGCAACCCCAACAAAAGAACAGATGGCTGTGAAAGCTGCTGTTCATATGCCAGAGATCTCATATGTATGCAAATTTGTGTTGCAGTATATACCATTAGATTTTTTACACACACACACACACACACACACACGCTCTTCTTACTTCAATGTACAATTAAAATACTGAAAAGTTCTGCTTTTTTCCTCTTGCCAAAAGCAGGAATGAACATTGACCACATAACCTTCCAGTCTCACCTCATCCCTCAAATCCCCTCCAAAAGTGAAATCTAGAAAACTATAAGCTAGAATCCAAAAAGCCTCAAGAGCTTTTTCTTTTTGGCACCCCATCATGCTAATTATGTTTCTAATGCAAAAATAAGGAGAAAGCAATAAAAAAAAAAGTATCCAAACCATCACCAGAAACATTTTCTGGCCAGATTTATTAAGCTAGAATAGTAAATTTGAATTCTTTTATTAACAAATAGGCATTTTTGAGATTTTTTCTTTCTAAATCCTTAAGATCTCACTAACATTAACTATTAAAGTGGAAATCATGTAAATTCACATTTAATTGTCATGAAACTGAGTAAGGAGCATAGAGCTTGCACACCATTATAATATACTGCTTCTAACACCACATTTGCTAATATTATGTTCCAGCTAAAGATGGCTTCATACCATTTATCGTCACTGTTTTAAACTCCCACACAAACATATCTACAACTTGAAGCACAAGCAAATATTGACTTCATCTGAAGACCGATGGCTGTTCTTGTGATTACTCATGCATACTGGCAGCATTTCTAACCACCAATATAGGCAACAGAAACTTTTACAAGCGTAACATAAGTAAACTATTTGTCACATAATCAACGCAAAATCTGTTATCATACTTCAGAAATGTTAAAGTGTTCAAAAAAACAATTGATGCAGAGCCTTAACTTGTTTGGGCTCACTAAATAATAAAGAAAAATTTGTTTTTTCTTTCTGTGAGAGAATAAGAAAGAGAAAGAAGAAAGAAGAGGCATTACTGTTTTTCTTGGCTCTGGGTCAGATGGGTCTGGTTTATTCTGCTGAGTGCAAAGAAGAGTGGAAAACTACTTAAAGCTGAACAATATACAATTAACATAGATTTTGAATACTTTCTACCTAGTGTTGTGGGGAAAAAAGCCACACATTCACATGACAATATTATTTTGGTCTCAGTGAGGATATGAAGAAAGAGTTGTTAGCATGAAACAGTGTGCAACCATTCTTTTTTGAAGTGAGCCACACTGATAAGAAATAGCAACTAAAAGGTTAAATTCTACATTAAAATAAGGAAAGAATGCTAAAGATCAGTACAGCCAAAAGCACATGCTTGATACTAGACTACTAAATTCATACATAGCCACATAAATTACATGTTGTGGATTTAAGTGGATAGCCATAGGAAGAAGCCTTTTTAATTCTGATCTCAGAGTCCACAAACAAAAAAACCTACAATATATTAAATAACATTCACACACATACACTTGCCTGTAGTTGCACAATGTATTTGAATATGTGTCAAATGTTTTGGAATGAAATACTCATGTTTAGTGTAATATATTATTTCTATTACACAGGACGTGAAAATTTGCGATAAAAATCTACTTGAAGACTCTACCCTCTATTAGTTATACTTTAAGTCATTGCCTTTTCAAATGGATTCAATGAAGTTCTTTAAACATCTAGTGAATATGTGTTGCTCTAATAAAGATGTACCACGATCTTATATACCAATTAGTCATGTCATTTCCTGCACGCACAAGCAGGCATGCAAGGTATGTGAAAAGAGAGAGAGAGAGAAAGAAAAGAAAGCACGCACACTAATTTTGAGACAGTTTCTGGAATTACCTTGAGGAACAACAGTAATACAGACAAAGTGCAATTACATTGCTAGGATCAAGATTGAACAATCCTACACCAAAAGTTCATTGAATACAGGTATGGCTGGAGTGATTAAAGTGTGGTAAGATTCACACAGGTTTGAGAATTGAAGTATAAAAATAAAGTAATAATCTTACACCATTGCCTTGAGCACATGCATGGAGCCTCCAGCCTGTAGTTGACTGATTGTAAGACAACAGAAATGAGAGAGGACAGAAACAGAAGTCCCACTGGGGTGAGCAGTCTTGAGGTTTGATGTGGGAAAATTTGCCAGTGTAAGCATGATACCATATAACAGAGCAAACTTAGATTTTAAAGGACCAATCCATTGTTAGTTACCATAGTTATAAACTAGCATTACTCTCACATATCCTTTGGCAGGAGCAATTGCTCAGCTCTGTACAAATCAGAAGTAAGAAGTCCTTGTTCTGCAGGTCTGTACTGCAGGATGCCAGCTCTTCAGTTCCACTACTATGAAGCCATTAGTACTTAAATGCTTTGCAAGAGCAAAATTACAAGACTCTGAGCTGGCAGGATTAGGATGTCAGTGTATATAAAGCAAAGATACAGATGAGAAAGGAAGAACGCTTTAAGAATAGGAGACTCAGAAGATTATTGGGAAGATTGAAAAACCTTTCAAAATACATCCAATGAAAATGAAGTATGTCATTCATAACAAAATATTAATAAAAATGGTTTTAAATAAAGCTTAATAAACAGAAGAAGAATCATGGGGTTTTTATAAAGAGAAAACAGAAAATAATCTTTGTTCATCACTGTCATTGATAAAGAAAAAAATCATTATCTGTAACAAAAATTACACTAAATTCTTCACCAAAAAGAGTAATTCCAAGGCATTAGAATTATTACCAAAATAATTAATTAGAAATACTGGACACTTTCTTCCTGTAAAAATACAAAGACAGAAGATTGTTCTCTCCGTCAGGGACTTCACTGCATCCTATTTTCAAGGGCAGGCTGAAAGAAGTGTTGTTAAAGCAAACAGAGCTGGAATTTCCAAAGATAAAGATCACGCGATACTGAGGTAGTTGCAGATATTACTGTCTTCAGTTCCTCTGCCAGTAGTTACTGCCCCCATTGCACCACATGCATGTCAGTCAGTCTGGCAGATTCGCACAAACTGTCAGCGAAGGACGCCAGAGTGAGTGGGTGCTTCGCCTGGAGACATGTTTTATGCTGCCAGCTTTGTTCTCCTGGCTGTAACCTCAGCTGACAGGATAGGCAGGCAGCTGGAGAGAATAGTGTCTTAACCTCTCGTTGCTAAATCTGCTGTAGTTTATTGGTCCAAGTCCTTTAATTTTTTTCTCCCCAAAAACCACCCAAATCACAAAACACAAAGTTGAATTCAGCCTTGGTGAAAACAGGTGCAAGTGCAAGGACATCAGAGGAATCTTTCAATTATGCCAAGGCCACAGTTATGCAAAAAATGTATTAATCATACGGCAAAGGAAGAGAGGAATTACAAAGAAAATTCCCCAATAACTCTTCCATATTTAGCCCTTTCTTTTTAAATTAAGTGCAATTGTGTGACAAAGACATTATTTCAGACAAAATTGTATATACAAAGGCCACAGATAAAATAAACAATGCATTTCAGAGACCACCGAGTGGTGCTCATCTGGCAAGTCACAAAGCACAGCTAACATTAAAAGCTTTTCTGCCTTGGGGTGTGTATATATACAAACAGAGTAGCTCTAAGAAATGGGTCCCTTTTATAGCCTCCAATTGCTCTGTACAACAGTGTAATTAGTCTCAGTGCAGTATAAGCAAACACACTGACGACTTGATGATCCAGCAACATTGACAGAGCCCAGGTAATGACGGTAAATACCACTGTAATCTTGTTGTTAAGGATATGGTTTTTACTTCAATTCCACCTACGTTGTAGGGATTTATAAAGATTGGAATAAACTTACTGAAGCCAGCACTGGGAGAAGAAATGTAGGCATAAGTTTTTGTTCACATCTTCCATACCATTTAATTGTTCTCTTTTGTCTTGTTTTCATTGACTTCACTTCTGTGCTTTACAGAAAGATGTATCACCACAAACCCTCAAGAAAACTTGCTGCCTATGTTACCTGTGCCTTTATTGCAGGTGATAGCTTGTATTGGTTTCCTTAAAGTTTCCCACAGCTATTTTCAAGGAAGGGTTTTTCATCAACCCCCATTAAAACAGCTTATACCAGCCTCTAAACAAAACATGTAAGTCTCAAAAGGCTGTTGGCACACTTAGGCATACACTAGAGCATTGACTGGAGCAGCTATACGTGCTAGGGCTATTACTCGGGTGAGGAATGGATACTTTGCCTCATAACACGTGTGCAGCGATACTCCTGAATAGCATTATTATACTAGCAAAATTCAAAGGTAGATCAGCTCCAAGATAAAGTCAAACTTCCAAACTTCACTAGTCAAAAGTGGTCAATTTTGTTATTTTAAATGAAGCATTATATATAGCTATTAATTTGAAAGAATTGAAAAAGAGGGTTACTTGGGGAGCCCAAGTACCCCCTCAGCAAGAAACAACTGCAGATGTAGTTCTATGAGCGCTTCTTCCAGTGGCAGTGCCAGTTTGAGCAGTTCCTTTCTACACTATTATCCCCTCAGTTGTGCCACGCATTAAAGAGATTAACTGGCACAGGTGCATTGTGCAACCACATGAACAAAAGTTCAGGCCATGATGATTCCCCAGTGCCATCAGCACAGGGAAGGAGGATGCTTAAATCAACAGTAGCACTGATGGAAATGTTGATGAGCGTACGGCATAACAACCAGCAAGTCAAGGTGTAATTCAGTGGTAATATTTAATGCAGTTCCACTCAGACCAGAACCATGGTGTTGAAAAAGGTGATGGAGTCAGGTTCTGAAAGGTCTGTAAAGCAAGGTTTACATTTGGGTTTGGAGTTTTCTTGTTGGTTTGGTTGAGGTTTGGGTTTGGTTGGGGTTTTTTGTTGTTGGGGGTGGGTTTGGGTTTGTTTTTTTTTTTTTTTTTTTTTTTTTTAAGCATTAAATCCAATGAAACCCTGTGAAAAAGCACCAAGCTTTGGGATGTCTCCCTTCACAAGTTCTTTAGCAGGAGATGTCAAACAAATAAGGATTTTTTTTTTTTTTTTTTTTTTTTTTTTTTTTGAGAACTGCAATGGTAGCCTAGGCCTTTTTTTCCTCCTCTCACTGCTGCCAGCCCTGAGTTCCTGTCCACTCACCCATTTGCTGTCACCAAAGCAACCATTTGTTGGTGAACACTTTGTGAACCTGAACAGTGAATTGCTTGGAGTTTTAAAAAAGGCAGGAGAGATTCTTTGGCTTACATGAATCTGGTTACAATGTGCTGCAGCAATGAAAACAAGTGGTGGGAAGCACGAAGAGCAAGCACAGGAACTGCTCAAGAGAACAAGAACTGCCAAGAAAAGGCTCCTCAGTATCACAGCTTCCAAGACCATGATTTAACCTAATTAAGTTAATTAACTGGAAAATTTGAGAGAAAGAGTAGCTGGTATTTGAGAAGGGAAAAAAAAAACTGGAGCAGAGAGGGCTACTAGTAGGAGCGTCCATAACAGATCATCAGCATCTGCAGAATGGAAAATAACACTGTAAACAGTAAGATCTGAAAATTTCTCAGGGACCTGATTGACAACTAAAAGTATTCACCCAAATGGAATTAGAAATCAAATACACAGAAAATCCATCTCTTCTCTCATGTAGCCACCACAGGAAACAAAGTAAACATTTATGTAGAGAATGAGTTGTTAGTGAACTTTACTGGACTTCACATTTAAGCCAATAGGAAGAGCACACCATTTCCCAGGAATTTCACAGTAAGACCTAATTTCTATTAAGAAAGATTCTCACTTGAAGTAGTTTTAAATCTGCTGAGCTCCATACCCCATGGTCCAAACCTGAGCTTTAAACCCTGTCATGGTTTTGGCTGGATGGAGTTGACTTTCTAGCTGGTAGCTGGTGTGGTTTGGATTTGGGATGGAAGTAGTGTTGATGGCACAAAGATGTTTTTGGTTGTTGCTAAGCAGTCAGGGCCTTATTTTATTCCTCACACCGTCTTGCAAATCAGCAGGCTGGAAGTGTACAAAAAGTTGGGAAAAGACACAGCTCACCCCAACTGACTAAAGGGATATTCTATACCATATGACATTGTGCTCAGTATATAAAGCTGGGGGAAAGAAGGGGAGGGGGGGAATATTGAGAGTTAAGGCATTTGTCTTCCCACGTAACCATTAAGCATGATGGAGCTCTGCTTTCCTGGAGATGGCTGAACACCTGCCTGCCCATGGGAAGCAGTGAATGAATTTCTTGTTGCGCTTTGCTTGCACGCACAGCTTTTGCTTTACTTAAACTGTCTTTATCTCAAGCCACGAGTTTTCCATATTTTTTCTGATTCTTCTCTCCATCCCACTGTGGGGAGGAGTGAGCCAAGTGGCTACATGGTCCTAGTTGCCAGCTGGGGTTAAACCACAAGAAGCCCATATATCTTCCTCTGTACCAGTCACATGAAATTTGAGCATCAAAATAGTTCAAATTTTACGTGTGTATTACAAGATTTGTTACAAAGGTGATGATCTTAGCAAAGTACGAGGAGAACTTCTGAATAATTTTCTCAATGCACAAATTGTCACAGTCAGGAAATCCTAAGTAGCATAAAGACTTTGATAGAATTAATTTTTAAAATCTCATTTTGCGGAACGCAAGTAATACAAGTTTTCAGGACAAAGAAGTTAGAATATTATAACTACCTCAGAAAAGGGCTCTGAAAGAAAGTGACTTTATCACCCCAATTACAGGAGAACAACAATTCAACCATCACCACATCTGAATGTGGCTGCAATGCTATAGTTACAGAGGTAGAACCAGAGCACGTGAAATTAGTCAGAAAATTATTCAGAGACAACATACACAGAACAAACAAGCAGGATGACACATTCTCCAAAAGGTTTCATTACTTGCCACTAGTTAAGGCATGTTATTCCAGTAAGCTCCCTCTCCACAGATGGAGTAATTTTATATTTTAGGTTAAAAGGATTAGAAAAAAGAAGTTGGATCATTGTAAGACCTCATAGGGAAAGGCAAACTGGCAAGGTATGAACATTATCAAGTCCAGCGACAGAGTTTAGGAAAACAGAGAGATGCCCCATCCTGAAGTAGGAAAAAGCATTTAGTGCGTTAGGACATGAGCTTAGCTTTGATTATAAACAGGTCCAAAGGCATTACCTTGGGAAAGTCACAAGATTAGAACTTTAAAGCCTTTAAACATCTAGGCACTGCAGGAATTGTGCCTTTTTCCCCACAGACCTCAGCAATAACTTAATAACTTGCATACAACAGCACTGTGGTAGCTGCAATGCAAAATTAATACATTAAATATTATGGAGACACATATGAGCAGTGCCATTCCTGCAGGATCACTTATGACATAACGATCCTAAGACAGGAAAATGGGACTCTATGTAAATCAACTGAAATGAACAGGCACCTATGCAGGACTATGTCACAACTTAAAACAGCAGGATCTTTCTTACAATACTATGAGTATTCTAGGAAAAGGCCTATTGTCACTATTATTTAACAGTGTTTATAGATGCTCTTGGGCTTGAATTGCCCACATAAAAGCCAACTTGTGGCAAAACAAAACAAGCATAGAATTTATGCTACTTATTTCCTTTCTGACATAGTTTTCAGACATGACAAATATCCAGAGAGTAAAGCAGGTGGCTGACTGAAATACATCTGCAAATATCACTCTAATTCATTCAATTTCTGTTTTCTCTACACAAGCCTTAGACTCACTGGTTCAGCCAACCTGCCTCTATTTGGTGACAGAAGATGAAATTTCGTCCTCTACTGAGTTTCCGAAGCAGTAACGAAGCATGCTCCGTTATAAGGCCCTCTCTAGTTTGAGCTGTATAAAGCTGGGATTTGCACTTAATTGAAGCTCATTAAAAACACTTTTGATTGGTTTTATAATGTATGGTGACATGCCTAACTCCATTAACCTACTAAGCTTAAAATTATTATCCTTTAGTGATGAGGACAGCGAGCACAATAATAAAGATGTCACAGCATATTATTTAGAAAAGTTGCCATTCAATGGACAAAGAAAGAGGTAATTGATATGGTATAAGGTTTCAAATGCACTCTGTCTATGCTCATGAAAACTTTCAAGAGAGGCTTGTATTTTAAAACAGAAGACTTCATAGATTCATGCTACACATTTGCAAAGAGTGAATAAGCAGTGTGGCTTTAAGCATTCTACAGAAAACCATCAGCCACCTAAGGCAGAGACTGAGTGCAAGGAAAGCAGATTGAAGTTGCTTGCAGAAAAGAAAGTGAATGTGTAAGAAGTGGAAGGGAACAGATTTGCAAGCAGTGGGGTGAGATATCACACTTAACTCTATACTCCAAATGCAAGTCAGGATTCTGAGGTCATTAGATCATCATACCTTTCTCACAGGTCAATATTAGCTACTGTTGTACCATGGCATGACAGCTTCATTATGGTTTGTTTCTCACTTTTATACTACTACTGAAATCCTTTTAGCATTATTTTCTATTTCCACCATCGTGCCCTGCTGCCCAGTTTCAATTCTTCATTCATCTACATGAAGCAGAAACAGCTTCAGTACAGCCTTTTTCTTTCTCTCTACTTCATATAACCTCAATAGGTATCTGAAGACCTAGGAAAACATGCAGCACACAAATCAGACTACCAACAGCATGTGCATCAGAAAGTACTTGATCTCTACAAGCCTGGGTTTATGGGTTTTTTTTTCTTCTGCAGATAGTGTGTACTGTAAAACTGAGAGAAAGTAGAGCTAGAAATCAAAATGATGGTCTTCTTCCCAAGCCTGTAACAGTTTTCATCCCCAAGAAAAAAAGACAAGAACAACAAACTTTGCATAAAGTAAAAAAAAAAAAAACCCAAAAAACGAACAAAACGACCAAACAAACCAAAGTGTTCAAGTATTTATAGACTCCCACCAAAAGGAGGGGTCTGCCTCACCACCTGCCTCCATGCAAAAGAAAACACACTTATGCACAGGGTAGTAACGAGGGGGTCATCTCTCTGCAATAAAAATAAGAAGCAGCATAATTAAACAGGGATGGCAGTATGACTATTATACTAGCAATAGGCAGCATATAGAAGTTTGATAATTGGCATATTAAATAGCAGTTAGACGTGCCAGATTTGGTGTGTACAATTTTAACTAAGAGTGAGTCACCGCTGTATGCTTGGATGTTATGAACTTGAATTTGGCCATGCTAATTAAAGCTCAGAATTCGAAGCAACTAAACTAAAAATGTATTTTGAAAAGTGATGTCTCTTTATAAATATTCTTCACTCCAGGAGGTGGGGGGAGTATGCACATCAGGTGCAGTCTGGAAATACAGCTGAGTCATGAGATAGAATAAGAAGGAAGTTGATCTGCAGAAGACTACAGCTACTTATTAAACTCAATTCACCAAATGCCAAGAGAAATAAAGAAAAAAATGGAGAAAAAAATATTTAATTCTCCTATCTTTTCTTTGCATTTAAAGCAACAAAGCTACAGATAACTTACCAAGAATAGATTGTAAATACATAATTGTAGAACTTAATTGTGTTATGATGCACAAATACAACTTAATACCTCTAGTAATTAAATCTAAATAACAAGCATGGGATTCTGCTGGATTTTAAACAGAAAGGTCAGACGTTATTTTACGTCATTTCCTACCCTAGACAAGAGTCTCTGTCAGCAAATCCGTGCCAATAATAGAAACTTCCTATTTGGAAAAAAGAGTGTTGTGAAACTGGAGTCATTTGACCAGCTCTAGAGAGAAAAGCAACACTTCTGCTCTTTTCTTTTTTTCTTTTTAAGAGATAAGTTTCAGCTGCAGCTAGACATAAGCAATAGCCAGCAGGAGTTTGGCTCTAAAGTAAATCATTTTATTATTGAACTGTTTGTCTGAATTGTGCCATATATTTCTAAAACACAGGAACACAAGAAAGGAAAGCTTACACAAGTGGTACCATGTCTCTTTCATGAACTCTGTCACTTCAAGACTAGAGTACATGAATAAATGTTTTCTTTATCAAAAGGAATGAAAGACAGTGCCTGGTGGCTTAGCACAGCTGCAGTGAGCACAGAACAGCTGGTTTCACAAGCCACAGCCCTGGCCTGCCACACATGTTCAGCTGAAATTAGAAACAGCAGAGTTCAGGGGTTAAGAGACAAGTTTACACGACACACAACTACCCAGAGCATTACTGGAATTTGCTAGTGAACTCTAGTTCAGGGGAAGAATTTGTCAGGGAGGTTTTCAGCAGAGAAATAACGTATGGGAGTTTTGAAGTGCTCAATTTGTAACGTTGTCCTGGCAATAAGCAGGCTGGGGAATAAGAGACAATGCTTAATCAAGCACAAGTTTTACAGTACATTTCTATGGTTTCTGGTTTTAATTTGATCAGTGCAGCCCACGCTAACACACTCTTCCTAAATTTGAAATGCAGTGTTGTGTGCATAACCACCGTGATAGCAGTGAGACATATACTACTTCCTTCCTTTACTTCTTGTGTTCAAGCTTCTCTCAAACTCCTCATTCCATGTGGAAAACCAATTTCTGCTTTTGATGTCTTTCTCCAACCCCCTGACACTTCCTGCAGTCAGAGGGTTTGTACTTCCCTCTCAGCAGACAGGAGACTAGAAAATAGGCTACAACCTCACGTGGAACACAGGTGTATTTTAAGTTTAAAGTCAGTATATTTTAATGCAATGGAGCTTCACCAGTTTCCATAGGCAAAACTTTTGTGCCATTTCGCAGAACTTCTCTACGTGTAAGAAGTCGCAAGACCAGTTAACTTATTTTTGGGAGGACGTTAAGCTTTGCAGTCCCCAACTACTGAGTGTTTGATTTATCCTCCTTACCAAATCATAGGTCGCAGTTGAGAGGCTACATCATCAATACCAACAGCCTTTGAAGAGTTCCTGGACTACCACAACAATTAAACCAGCCTAGAACCTCTTGGTCACCTGGAGGAGATGTGTGCACCTCCTCCACTGCTGAGAACTTCTGGCACAGTCCTGCTACAAAGAGCAAGCATCACTGCCAATAACACAGAACAATGCTTCTTCCGTAGAATATCCTTACTGCCAGTATTTCCTCACACCACTTGCCATATCACTTAAGTGAATACTCATCATTTATGGATTCCCGCCCCCTGTCACTAGATATACTATCTGACATTCTAACACTTTCCTTTGAAAGACAGAATGAAGGGCAATGAATTGTATTCTTTAAAAATCAATCCTCTAATATAAATCTTACTGAAAGTTTTTTGAACATCACTCATGCAGTCATATCATCAACAGAAGAAGAATCTTGCATTCCAGCCTTCCCCATTCATTATCATAAAGTGGGTAATTGGCATCATTAACGTTCTTCCCAGCTGGCAAGAATGCACTTCTACAACGCAGCTAAAATAATATGTTGTTCAGAGATGCCTGTTCTTCCACAAGCATTCAATGGCAATTTAAATTTTCCATTTATTCCTTTTCTTTAAGACTACTAACCTTGAACTCTTAAGGAAACTAAAACATCATTCAAACAACAAATCCTGCAACAACTGTAAGCCAACAATGACTATTTTGGCATTTGAGCACGACGATTTCATATCCATTGCTATAAATGGGAAAAACAGAACTAAAACTATCAAAAGACTAACTGCATGAAATCAAAACCATGAATTCCGTTATACAGAAAGCATACAGTAGAAATTAATAGCCAGTGACAAAACCTTGTTTTTCCCTTATGAAAGTTTAAGCATTCTGTGATTGGTATGTCTATTTTTATGAAAAGCCAGTTCTCTTTATATAATTAGAATAGCTCTTGAGGCAGGAAGAATATAATAGGCAATAATGACTTAGAACTGAGAAAGCCTCACTGGAGTTATCACTACGTCACAACCTAAATGCATTGCATAAGGATAGTTTTGTAAAACAGGAGACAAAAGCAATCTGGGGGAGGAGCAGCATTCAGCTGCAGACATTTTTCCTGCTCCTTGGCTGTGAAGATGAATGGTTGGAAAGCTGACAAGTTTTCACAGGCATGACTGAGCCCAGTCCTTGACTCAGAATTAAATGGGATGTGAGGCTTTCGCTGGCCAAGATTACTAAGCATAAACAAAAATTAAAACTAAAATTACCTTCACTGTTTATATCAGTGTAAAAAAACCAGAAAGTAATTGGGAACAGCACTGTTTATTGTTTGGCATGGATCCATTATTACTATGGGCTAATGAAATCTGAAAGGAAAGAAATTAACCCAAGTGTTGTTCCAGCCTGGACAATGAAAAGTAGCAAACTCTGTGTTGCTCAGATTGAAAAATTAATGAATTTTGTTTATACCTATGTTTACCACAGATTATGACTTAGTTTTGTAAGATAACATTATCATACTTTGTGCATTTCATGCTTCATCTGCATTCATAACATTTACAGTTTCTGCCAGTGCCATGCTAGGGTGCACATAGCCTAAATACTTCTTTACCAGGATGCTGAATAAATAGGAAGGGTCTATGATTTTCCATACTAATTAAAGGTTTTCCATATTAATGACTCTGCCCCACAGTAATATTGAGGTGAAGAAACTATTATTCTAGTTCTTCCTTCAAGACAGTGAAGAGCAGCATCAATAGAGTCACCACCATGGTGATAGCAGCTCTCACCCACATCCCCAGCAGGCAAGTACTCAAAGCTGGAATGTCAAAGGCAACTTTTCTCTACCTCCATGCCCCATCTAGAACTGCACAGCTCAGAGACATTGCCTTCCCACTCAGGAACTGAAGCTACAGACTACATACTAAATAGAACTTTTGTATTTACTCACGTCAGAAAATAAAAGGCTTTAAAATACTACTTTGCACTTCTTACAAACTTAGACTGACCTAACATGCTTTCTGGAACTTGTGACACTTGAAACCACGCTGACTGGACAGAAAACCTGATGTGCGAGTTCTCTGGCAAAGTCTGGCAAACAGCATCTTAGCATGGTTATCTCCTTACAATCAAACAGAAAATTCCACTGCAGCTACATTAAAAAATATAAGGTAAAAGAAAAAATTATCAAGTAAGGTTCCTAATTCCTCAAAAAAAAAAACCAAACACCAAACAAAACCAAAAACAAACAAAAAAACCCTCTAAAAATCTGTGTCCATTTACATTATCTGGGTTACAAAATTATCCCTTCCCATCCCCATTCCACCCATTAGAAACTAACTGCTTATTCATCCTAAAAAATAAATCATTTCAGCCCTCTCAACGTTAGCTGACACAAAAAGAAAAGCCTAAAATAATTGCTGTAACCTTAGGTTTCAATCTTGCAAAAAATTAAGTGGATGAGTAATTCTGTATCCAAGAATTATCCCCATTAATTTCAATACATGCAGAGTCAAATTAACATATCATGTTTCACCTATATGCATCTTACATACCCCTGAGGAGATTCTACAATGCACAATAGCTAGCATGGGCCTAAAGACATATGAAATGCACAAAAAGTCACAGAAAAAAAATAATCTATATTTATAGTTCTGAAAGTTATGATATCTACACAAAAACATAGTCCTGGAACCAGTAAGAGGAAATTATGGTTAGAAAATGGGGAACCATAATTCATTAAAACTGACCTGCTAGTAAAACAGCAGAGATTTTACCAATGATGAAAGACAGGAATGGTTGTGGAAATCTGCGAGTTTAAAACCAAATTGCAGAGGGAAATAGTGTTGAAAAAAGTGGAAGTAATAGTGGAGAGCAGACAAATACATAAGTCACATTAACATGGATTAAACATCAAATATTAATATTCTATTTCAGAAGATTGCTCATAATAGGATAAGATTCCTTTCCCCTATTTAGCTTCATATTCTCCACTACACACATGCTTCTTTGCACCAAAACAACCCACAAATTGTGCAAAAAGGAGGTTCAATGGGACTTTGATCTTCCCATCATTGACAACAAGTTTTTGTGAAGTGGTTTAAAAGTTTTAGTTTATAGAAACAAAGGTGTTACTACAAGAGCTGTTTTTCTATGGGATTAAGGCAGTCATGGAAGACAGTGGCAAGCACACTAGAAATCTTTGCTATTGTATACAAAGCATAGCAAATCATAATAAGCTCTAATTACATTGGTCATTTGCTGAGTGACACAAGTTTAGCAGATCACTAGTGTACTAGTTTGGGCTGGGATAGAATTAATTTTCTTCATAGTAGCTAGCGTGGTGCTATGTTTTGGATTTGTGACCCAAACACTGTTGGTAACACAGGGATGTTTTAACTGCTGCTGGTCAGTACTTACATCACAGCCTTTTCTGTTTCTCACACTGCCCTGCCAGTGAGTGGGCTGGGAGTGCACAGGAAGCTGGGAGGGGACACAGTGGGACAGCTGACCCCAACTGACCACAGGGATTTCCCATACCATATCATGTCACACTCCGCAATTAAAGATGGTGGAAAGAAAGAGGAAAGGGAGGACATTCAGAGTTACAGCCTTAGTATTCCCAAGTAACCTTTACATATGATGAAGCCATGCTTTACTGGAAATGCCTAAACAACTGCCTTCCCATAGGAAGTAGTGAATTTATTCCTTAGTTTGCTTTGCTTGTGCTTTACCTATTAAGCTGTCTTTATCTCATCCCCCAAGTTTTCTCACTTTTAGCCTATCAGTTCTCTCCCCCATCCCACTGGGAGGGAGCAAATGAGTGGTTGTGTGAGGCTTAGCTGCCTACTGGGGTTACCCCAAAACAACTGGTCACCGTTGTCCTCTTCAGTGGAGAGATGTTGACTGATAGTTCTCTCTCTCCTCTTGAAGTGGGGAGCTATAATATTCTATAGCATGAAAACTATGCTACCTACACTTCAATCCTCATCAGCCTGTACATGCACATGGTGAACACAAGAGACCTTATCAGAATATATACTTCTGGCAGAACAATGTAGTCATTATAGCTTCCTGCCACCTCATCATGTTTTCATATAAAAACTTTCATACACATAGCAGTTTCATTTTACTAAGCTAATAATAACAACCTATACATCTTATATATCAGCAAAAAGACTCCCAGAGCTATAGCTATGAGGAAAAGACAAGAGTGGAAAAATTTATGCTACACAAGGGTGAGTGAGATGAGAAAGCCTATGCTCAAGTGCAGGCCTGTGTTAGTCTAAGTAGGTGTATGACAGCTCAGATGGTGCTATAGTTATTGCAGTGTTTCTAGCAAGGGTATCCAATAAGAGAAATGAGAGGTGGGTAATACCAGTGAACTGGTATCACATAGTTCACTTCTGTTCTCACTGTCAATGTAGGGCATTTTTTTGATGTATAAATCAGGTGGGAAGGGATACTGTCATCTACTCTTTCAACTTCTCCCATTCCCCTCAGGAATCTCTTGTGCAACAGTCTAATCTCACTGAGTTGAACTGAAATGTAGACTATGCTCCCTTCCTAGAGAATAAGAACAAGGTACAGTTTCCCTTTCATTTGGTGCTTTAGTCAGACCTCAAGTTATAGCACACAAAATTCAACAGGATACCTACATAAGTACTGAAAGAGCCAGGTGTGCACTGGAGAGAGGCTTGGCATCACTCTCGCTTCTCAAGAAGGGCAGCTGAATCAGCACTGAAGCCAAATTGAAATATCACTGGCTTGTACACTACTATAGCCCTCAAACAAGTGTAGAAATGACAACAACTGTGGGTGTTAATGCTTCCTGAATTCCTTCTGTAGTATTTGCAACTTGCTCAGGGTTTTACTCTGGAAAAAAAAAAAAAAAAAACAGAAAATACAAAAAAAAAAACCAACCACCACACCAAAAAAATGTGTTTCTTTGCATTACTGAAAAATCAAAGTTATTAGAAACACAAATTATGTTAACAGTACTATATGAATACCACACTCAATCATTTTAGTTCCTTGTACAACAAGGCTATTAGTCTTAAAAGTTTAAGCTGACATCATAAGCTTTTGGTCAAAGATTTCCATCCATTTCCACAGGCTCTTAGTCTGAACCTAAGTCTGTAAGAAACTATTAGTTTTGCAGCTTCTACTTATCACTTTTCTTTAACCACAAGAATGAGAACATGGTAAAGCATCTCCATCAGCGTATTTTCACAGGTGAGCCGTTGCCTACTCATAACTGGCAAATCCTTAGAGCCAGCACATGCATCTCTGTAGGCCAGACTGTCACCCTTTGCCCCCTTGCTCTGAGAGCGGCTTGGTTCATGTCAGCAAAATCAGTGCATGGGGCAAGGTACTAACAAATGAGAGAAAGGATATTTAAATATCATTGCTTGGAACTTATTGTTTAAATTTAAAGCACAGAACTCTGAATCCAGAAGAGAATCACAGTCTTTGATAATAACTAATGATGTTATGATTTCCTTAAGCTTTTGATTCAGTATATTGAGGGACATTTCACTTCCTTTTTCCTCTCTATCCAAAAGAAAACAGACCTTAAGTGGATCAAGCTGTTTACTCTATAATTTACCACCTTTCCCAATATCTTCAACAGCATCTTTTAGCTGATCAGAGCCAAGGCTAATGTCCAGACAAAATCCGTTCTCTGTCCTCCAGTACTAGACTAAAGAGACATTTCACAAACAACAAGGTTTCTTTTTAAGTAGACATCCATCAAAAATGTATTTTCCTCACTATCTTGGCCTTGAAAACACTGTATTTTCCAATTTCCTACATGCTGCTTAATATTATGCAGTGTCAGTCACACCACATAATGTCATTTTCTATAGCAGGTCAGCAGGAACTGCCATGTTCAGAGATACCTGATATTTTGCCAAATCATTTGGCACATCTC
The DNA here is from genome assembly GCF_965231255.1 of Vanellus vanellus. Classification (NCBI taxonomy): domain Eukaryota; kingdom Metazoa; phylum Chordata; class Aves; order Charadriiformes; family Charadriidae; genus Vanellus; species Vanellus vanellus. The sequence goes on from NC_138913.1 coordinate 17,495,490, forward strand.
ACATTCTCATCAATTTGAATTACTGGTAGATCATTTCAAAAGAGAGACATAATTATTGGCAACCATTCAGAAAATGGCAGATAGTCTGCTGAGTGCTTTGCTGGCCTTCTCATCCATCTATAAACTGCAAGATAGACAGATTTCCCTAAAACAATATAACTGTATGTCAGATTAATACATGTGCAATTTTAGCTTACATATACTGTCTTGGGGAAATGCTCTGCAATTCTTCCTTACAGTGAGTAGTACTTCATTCTACAGCTTCCCTAAAGGCAGCTCATAATCAGTGTTATTAGGAATATCAGATTCTGACTCTAAGGCTGAGATTATGTAATGCTTGTTAGTTGATTCAAGTATTAATTCAACACCATATAGTTTCTAGAGTAAGTATATCTTTCATTCTTTCAAACATTTAATTCTTACAGTAGTTCTACACCAACTACAGTAACTAAAGGATTCTTTACATTTCTAGCTGAACTGTCTTTACAACTCTAGATGAACCGTCCTTTTATGACTATGCACATCTATTTTTGTGCCATCTTAACACATTGCATGTAGGAACACAATAGTTAAACAGCACCAAATTGATGGTTAAGGATAATTTCCAGTTATAAAACCAAGAAAATTCTTGAAGAGACCATGGGTAGAGAGAGCATAACAAAAACCACAATATACGTATCATAACATTGGTCAACACTGAGACAGTTTTAGGGGATGACATCTCCACAGAAAATACTGCTGCAAAACAAGGCAGAGAGCTTCTACGTAGAAAACCTTGCAATGGGAAACTGCACAGGGCATTGTCAACTGACTACAGTTCAGTAACAAGAAATATGAAATTAGACTGGAATAGGATTAATTTTAAAGTAAAAAATACAAGGTCTTCACCTAGTTGCAAAAGAGGCTCCTATACACAGAGGAAAAACTGCAAAGCAGTATTGGTTCAAAATTAAATCAGCTGGAGGCTAAAGGTTTGTAGTGAGTTCACACTGGTAAAAAACACATGGGCCAAGAATACAGACCAAGAACTGATGTCTGATGGATCTGAAAGACTATGTGTTTGGGGGATATGCAGAAAGCTTGCAGATGCCTGCAGACTCACCCAAGGGCACCCAGTGAGATCCTAGACTGAAATGTCAACACACTATTTGTGAAATGTAAGCGTCCAAGCACAGGAGACCTGACATTTTCATGGGTTCCTTTGCATAACTGCTTTCATCAAGTATGGCTTCCTAATTTAAGACTTGGTTTCAGTAAATCACAATAATTAAAAAACAGGCATAATAGACATCTATATAGTTAGCAAGCCAAAGTTGTAGCATGTTCGCCAAATAAATGCCAAATCCAAAGACCCTCAGAAATTAATAATAAGAGTAGCTGCATCCTGCAAGACTATAAAAGGGCATGTTTGTGGTGTTTGACTGACCACAGCAACAGAAGCTGGCCACTCAGAGTATGTTTGTAGAGATAAGCTTACAGCCTCAGTCTTCCTATTAATTACCACGTTGAAGGAGGTGTGGTAAATAGCTTCTCTCAACCAGGGAATGACAGCAGTTTGAGACTGAACAAGCATCTTTCCCCATGATTGGCCAAACAGCAAAAATTATTTCAAATGAGACTATTTTAGCCTGTGTGTGGAATAAAATAATCTTTAAGTGTTGCAAGGCAGCTAAAGAGTTACTCAAACCCAAATCTAATTTCTACTTATGGTTTTATTAGCCCCAGATAGTCAAGCATAAGAAGTTTGAAAGCAAACCCAAAAGTTACATGGTCTCATGAACTGCTAAGAAGGCATTTTGCTGTCAGACACAGGTGCCACCTGTTTAAGATGAAGAAGTAGTCCACAAAGCAAAAGGAAAAAGAAAGCAGAAGTCAGAGTTTGGAGAGAAAAGGAACAGCTGTGTATTAGAGGCAACAGAACTACTCCTCTGTAATTCTTGGTCAGTAGAAGGGCCAACACAGGACTCAAAGGTAACAAAACTCATAGTCCTATATCCTTTGTACTCTGCAAAACTGTTCTATTAAGAATGTCAATTATATATCCTTTTAATTTTTGAACTTAGAAAGAGACTAGACAATGTGTGAGGAAAGAAGGGAGAAACGTAGCTTCATATGTATGAAAAGTAAGCATACTACTACTATTTGTCTAGCTACCTAGCCTTTTATTTGCATTAGCTGTGTTCATAAAATACCACCCACCAATAATTTTCATCCAGTAAAAATTTCTGAGACTTTGAAATACAGTTTAATCCCAAATTATACAAGACTTTGATTACTTATTATTTTTTAAGCCAATCAATTATTTCATTAAGGTTATTATGTTTTCACTTTAATTTCATGCTCCATTTTGAAGAAAAAAAATAATTTTTCATAGAATGCAAAAGTAAAGTCAAATTTTCTAATTAGTTATCTTTTTTAATTTTAAGAGATTCAAATTTCTTTAGATTCCTATTCCTAGCAGAATACTAATTCATCAGAGCAACCTTCAGCTAGTTCTGTTGCACATTTAATATATTTTCTTTGATCTGTATGATTGCTTTTTTTTTTTTTAATGAAAGTTAAGAAAGAAACAATAAGATACACAAAAGACTATCAAAACTGGGATCAATCTGAATGAAGTTGCTGCCATTCTTTGGTTGTGAAACGAGATCCCAGCCTGGGGAAGCTAGGGGACACACTCATGAGAAGGAGGCAGCAGAAAATGGGTGACAGCAAAACTAATTGCACACATTTTTCATTTCCATTCTTGAATAAGAATGAATTCCCTGGATTTGAAAAATATTTTCGCGGGATGCACTGAATAAAATAATTCTTACCTTCACAAACTGATCAATGTTCTTTTTGGATTCTCTTCTCCAAAGGGAGAGCAATTCCTATCTTTCTAGAACATAAACATTTCAGAATGACTCATGTGTTTTGACAAGCTATCATATAAATGGGACTAAATATCACAAGACTATTTATCAAAGCATAAAAATACTCTGCATAATATAAACCTTATAAGCAAGCAGTTTATTATTTTTATAATTAAACAAAATCCCTCATCTCAAAAGAATTACATTTTGCAAATTTTCAGTACAAAATGTTTGCTTAGGATGTGGTGAAAATAAATTTTTTTTGTATCACATTGTAAATTGAACAATGGGACATGTCTAAAAATGGACTTAATTGTTTGTAATAGCACTTCTCTTTCAGTTACCTTCTTTTCCCCCAGGTGAAGTTCCCTATAAGTGAACCACCTCTTTTCTCCATTGACTATAAAAGCAGCTGTGTAGCAAAAGTAAATAAGAGTAGACACATGAATATGACACCAACATTTCTTTACGGACTTTTCCTGTTATATAGGCACTTCAGCTGATGCTGCTATCATAATACTCCTAATTTGGAGTCTATCCCAGACAAAACCAGTACAATGAATAACAGTTTTCTTTTCTGGCCAGAGCTGAAGCAAAACAAAAGTTTTGTGGCAGAGAGGAATGTGAATTCTTCTAATTTTGTTTCTACACATATAAAGTCAAGCAAACATTTTAAGTCAAGCAAAATATTTCATTTTCTCCCCCAAAAATATTTTTCTCCCTTCCTAGGATTTAAAGAACAGCAGCAAAATCTTTTGGACGTAAGTTGTCAACGTGGGATACAACTACGTACAATTCTTGTGCCTAGATGCTCATTTTTCTACAAATGTGAGAATTAGGTCCCAAAAAGCAACAGTTTGAAAAGTGCAGTGGAAAAGACTACAAAGCCCTTCACAGTCCCTCTACTATCTACAAACTATACTGGAAAGATAAGGAAATTTGGAATTCCTTCTAACTCCCACTGAATTACTGTAATTTGTGTTTTTATTAAAAAGTAGTTATATACCTCTTCTCATCAGAAAAGGAATTTCAGTATCAACATGAAGAAAAAAATGGAGGCACTATAGTCTTCTGAAAAAGGCAGGCATCTACTTCATTCCAAAATAGTAGATCTGTTCTTTCAACATTATAGTTCAACTTTAACATCCATAGAATCTGACTCTTACTTACATCCTTCATTATTTATAATAGCTCCTGCAAACTAATTTATCTGTCTGTTTTCTACTCATATTTGGAATAGCTTTATAGAACACAGAGCTTCCATCTTTCAATTGCATTGCTATAGCACATAAAATCACAATCAAGATCTGGTCTAGAAACAAGAAGGTACTTTGGTAGGGGGACCTTTGCCACAGGAGCTTAAGTTTTTGGACTAATGCCATAAGCAGTTCTGCACATGCCTATCTACCTGTAGCATAAAGTCTCCAGCCTTGGTTGACTGCTGGAGACTTTGACACAAATGTCAAGCTTCACAGACTGAATTGCAAGATCCAATCTGATAATTGTGGGGAAAAAAAGGACCAAACTGAAAATAAGATCACTTAATTATATAGCTGGGTATTATATAAGCACAGTACAGGCTGATGGCTCCTGAAGGTACTAATTATCATTACTATTTTAAGTAACATCTTCTGTGTCGATATAAGCCACCACTTGTTCATACACTTTGCTTGTTACAGGTATCTTAATGAATTTGGGCTCCAAAAGAGATTTTCCTTTTTTTTTTTTAAATTTCAAAATGATAATAAAATTTAATTTAGTGATCATCTTTGTTCCATCCTAGTACTCCTTTCAATAGGACCATTTTGTGCTTAAAGTTGAAAACATATTTTAGCACTTCACAGAATTAAGCAAGAACTTATAATCCAGAGGCAGTCCTGTGAGACATGGTCAGACAAAGGCAGCATCCCTGTGGCTCATTCAAAGAGGTTCAATAAGAAACTCTATGGAATATTAACTAATAATAAACCCTCTCCTACACACACAGAGAACTTTGCAGCACTATGGCAAAAGAAGACCTGATAAAAACATTGTTCGCCAAGGTCCTGTGTGAACAGATCCCACACTTTCTCAAGTGAGCTGGGTTGCACAGAACTGATAATATGATTCTGAATGGGATGCTGTGCTGTGAAGTTAATAAGACAACACTGCAATGCCCCCTGGTATGGAAAAAGGCAGATGGCCTCAGCATGTTTTCATGCTTGGTCAGGTGTTATTAATCTATGACCAAGAGAGCAGGTGGCTTTCATAAATTGCAAGACTTTTTCACAAATCATTCAGCTATCCAAAGAAGCCAAGTACCTGAATATGCTTTTATTATGCCTTTAAAAAAAAAAAAAAAGAAAGAAAGAAAGAAAAATGAGGAAGAGATTGCAAGCAAGTGTTATTTAAAGTAATTGCTAAGTTTAGATAACAGTGCATAGTGGAAGACGAAACTGGAAATGCTACCTCCAGCAGGCTCCAGCGTCTCAGTCCTCTCCCCATTAAAAATTATATGAAGCACATATTCTTAAACGAAGCTCTACTTTCAATGCAAATGCAATTCAGGAATAACTTTAAAATGCAGTTCAGTAATGCTGGACTGGAGAGTTTTTCAGCCCAGCATTCTGCTGCCAGTAAGCTTTACCATTTATTATTTGCACCAAGAGGTTGACCAGGAGCCTCACTTGACATCAAAGATGCTGCCGTATCCAGAACTTATTATTAGTACAAAAGTAACAAGAGACAGACAGTCCTTGGAGGAGATCAGTATCAACTTAGAGAAGAGACCCAGAGAGAAATGCTGACAATGTTTCTCATCTGTAGAACAGGGAAGGCAGTAAATCCCAAAGGTCCAATTCTGAGGAGCTCAACTCCTCACTTAATCATGTAAGCTAAGGATCCACATTTCCTAAGGATCCACATTTGCAGAAGTGCTCTGTTTTCAGCAGCTCCTGTGCATATCCAGACTGAAATAAGGAAGCCAAGCTGGAAAGTGAATCCCTGTGTTCCATGATCCTGTCCAGTCCTCTGACCAAAAAAGTGACTCCTGCTACCACAACAGTCTTGGCACAAAGCCAGCCCTGCCACAGTACTGTAGGTGATTTTACAGAAGCATGAATCCTGCATGAGGTGAAGAGGAATAAATGAAAGCAGTATTGTAGAAGGTGGTACCTTACTGCTGAACTACTATCTCAAGTACACTTGAACACAATTAATATATGCCATAATATATTAAAATTGTCCTTTGACTTATTGGCATTTTATCTGCATAGTTAAAAGCAGCTATGCTATTTGCACAAGTGATTCAATGTTTTATTGACATCCCTTGCCTAATACCCTGGAATGTATTTTCTTTTAATGAAATAATTTTTGCAACCTTAATTCAGTTTGCCCTAATTGTTAAATAATTTCTGCCACATTTTTAACAAAACCCTCAAGGCAAATAAAAATTGTCTCTGTGTGCTCAGCTTCAATCTGAACAAATTGAATCTAAACCATTAATGCGGAGAAAGTGGTGTGTAAGAGACGGAGGAAGAATCCCAGGGGCTCTCTGGGTAACAGGGTTATCTTACTTGTGCATCTGGTGCCTCATCCAAGGAGATCTAAAACTCTGAAGTTACAATTGATAAGTCCTGACATCAATGTGCACTTCTGTGCAATAATTTGTGCAGAACCACAGCAATAAGGTAATAAGCAACAACTAGTGGAACTTATAAAACTGTAAGAAACTAAAATATAATCTGAGGATATTAATTTAAGACTATGGGGATGGAATTCTTTGCATTAAACCATTTGTAGCAGATGGCCAAAGGGGAACAACCAAGCAAAACCATATACATATAAGAAAATCCTTTCTATAACACTGTTCCATATTTACTGTATGATAAGAGGTGACATCTCAGTGAGTTTTCCTGTGACAACTACTGTTAATAAATGTTAATGCATTTCTCTTCAAAAGATACAACATATACTATTATAGCAATATAAAAAGATGGTTCAAGGGAACAAACAAAATTATTTTACTACACAATGTTAAAGAACAACCAGTACTTGATTAATTTAGGATCTTAGAAAAATTTTTACACGACAGTTTTTATAGAAAGCTAAACTGTCTTATGTGGTTGTTTCCCCTTTTGGTTTACCTCTTTTAGAGGGCCTACAAAGGCTCTAGTGTACTGTGGGAATCATTCCTTGCCTCTTACTCTTCAGATTCTACTTTAGATGCGGACTGACAGAAGTTTTTAAAGCTGTCCTTGGATCATAGGGGAAGAAAAAAAAAAAAAAAAAAAAGAAAGAAAAGCACCAGATTTAACCAGGTGTTTGGAAGAGGTTCTGAATTAATTGTCATTCTCTCACTATTATTGTAACATTAAAGGAGGAATATAGAATTTTTCCCCCTAAATCTAAGCCTAGAATAGTGCTTGTTCAGCATGTCAGTGACAAACAGGAACATTTAAAAATATTCAGCTCTTTAAAAAGCACAAAACCACAAACATAAACCACATATCCTCTTGACAGTAGGTTCCTCTGAAGGATTAACATGGTAAACTGTAACCCAAGCTCCAATTGCAATGTTCTCTGGAAGAACATATTACGCAAAACCTCATGTAGAAACCAGACACAGATGGCAGATTATTGTCTAGTAAGAGAGCCTGTCACATAATAAGCAGGACAATCTTACCAGGATAGTATAGGAGAGAACTCACACAAAAGGGATTTTATATTAAAGCATTCCTGGATTTTAAAAATGTCACTAGCTTTTATTTTAATAATAAAAGTATAATTTTAATTTTTTTCCTCTTTTCATTAATTAACGAATCTTTTTACGCTTTTACTTTGCTCAGCCTCAACAGCAAAAATAGTTTTACCAGTAAGCAGAGCTACACAAGAAAAACACAAAGTCATATTTTGAATGAGGACAGAATGTCAGTTTCAAAGTTTCATGGGTAAAAGCTCTCTCAAAAAAACTCGTGTCAACTACAGTATCCCTATTCAATATAAACTTTTAGAATTTATAAATTTACATTTCTAATTAAACTTATTTTGAAATATTATAGGCACACATTCTATACAAGAATATAGAATGAAAAGGTTAGAAGAGGCAGTTTCACCCAAGGACAATGAAATAAGATGTTTTCCTTGAAAATTCCCAATGCTGCTACTCTTCTACCTTGAATCCAGTGAACTAAACACAACACCGCAATACTGACATTTGAAAAACTTATTCAATTTTTTTTTTCCTATATTCTGCACTATTAATAGTTCTTTGGAATCCTGCTTCTCACTTCTACAGTGTTTTGGGGACAGGATGGTTTATAAGTGAACAAATAAAAAGAGCAACTAGATCTACCCTGTGTTTCAATCTGGACAAGAAGACAATGCAAAATTATCTACTGCAATACGTGCATATTTAAGCAAAAGTATCCTTTCATTACAGAGGCTTTTGGTCTAACACAATCTTACTCCCAGCAAGGAAATAAGTGGTTCTTTTTAGCTCAATGGAGTTCTTCACTCTTGTTCACAAAGCTGCTCTGCTGAAAAAACGGTAAGAACTGAGAAGACAGGACTGAGAGAAGAGACTAAGCCTATAACCATTGAGAAATAACTCCTGGATTTGTATCTTCAGTGTGAGTGCCCCAATAAAGATTGTGTTAGTAAACTTGCTGGCTAAGTACCTGCTAAACATACTTTAGAGAAGACATCAGCAGATGCATATTGTCTGCTCATAAATACAAACCAGCACCGATGTTTGAAGGTAAAGGAGTTGTGCTATTTCATTTACAGTCCAGCTGCAATATGATGATTGTTTCCCCTGTCGAACCAAAGGCACTTTTTTTCTGAGGGCACATGGATTAAAACCCAAACAAACAGAACCACCACCTCACTATGTTTAATTGTAATGACTGTTCTTTGTCTGCAAGGTCATTCATTAACTGCAGCACCACAATAATTGCCTCTATTGTTTATTGCATGGGTTGCCCAAGACTTGATATTCTGTTACAGCGTTGTTGAATAGTAGCAATTGGACAAAATTCCAGCAAACAACGTCATCATGAATTGCTATTTCTTATCTGCCTGCAATAATAGATTTATCACAGTAGGCATTTTCTAGATGGAGACTAGTGGCCTTAATTTTACAAGTAATCATCAAAATCTAATTGGTGTGAACTTTCCTTGGAGCAGACAAGATGTCTAATATAATAGTAATTACTGCTTAAAGCTTACATTATCCCAGGCTACTATAGATGTACAGGAAGAAGTAGTGTTATGACAGGCACAATCTTAAAATATACAGAAAGTTACAAGATATGGTTATTGGAGAGGAGCAAAATCAGCAAATAAACTTTGGTCATTGAAGAGGAGCAAAATCCCACATAAATCATTATGAACAGGTAGTGTTGAGGAATTGGGGATGGTTCTTCCTGCGATGCACAGGTCTGCAAAGCTTGATAATATTAGCCTCAACATTTGAAGCACTACTGTCACATGGATATAGAGCTGCCTGTGAGCAAATAACCCTGGCAGACCCTATCTGGTACAGTCCGTGACACAGTCAATCTGTAAATAAATGCAAGTTGATGACCTCCTTTCCTCAAAAAGCCAGTTCAGAATATTGCATGCCAAAGTATTTGAGAAGTCATGTTGATGTATTGAAGCAGATATGTTTCACAATTATGAGTTTCTTGGACTGTTTAGCAAAAGAGATTAGCTTATACGTTCAAAAAAATAAAAAGTTTACCTTCCCACAATGTCTTTTGAATTGTAGAATTTAACATACAAAAGCCAAGTTTCTACTTAATCAAGAATTGGAAGGATTTAGATATTAACATTACTATCTAGACTAAATGATGAAGAGCTTATATAAATTATTTACATAAATATGTTATGAACAGATATGAGCCAAGAGACAACCAGCAATATCAGAGCACCAAATAGTCTCAGGAAATATGCATAGATTCCAGAATGAGACCCCTTTACTAAAATGTACATCTCAGGCAGATCCTTTTGCTGGGAATAGCTTAAATGAGGCTTTAGGTGCATGCAAGGATACAAAATTGCAAGATGGGATGGGTTTCCTATTACCCAAGCACTTAATAATATAGAAAGAATTTTAATTTTTCCTTAAGAAAAAAAAGACATTGGGAATTTATTTTTCTCCAGTTTTCATTTCTCATTGCTGCTGGGGCTCTAGATTAGTATAGGCAACAATCAAAACCTGTATGCAAAAATCTCACGCTATTTCTCTTTGCAAATGACTTTGGCTACCCTGTTTTTTGAAGACTGTCATTTTTACCATTCTTTTAACACATACTTTTCATCTGAAAACTGTTAAAAGGCCTCAGCTCCATTAATGTAGGCATCCCTTTATCTGACACCAATGATTTTTACCAGGTCACTGATTTAATGCCTCTAAGCCCTTGATAAATTAATCATCAGTGCGGTCAAATGATTTTGTCAACTTCATAACAGTATCTGCAGTTTTGAACAACTCGCTCCCAATGGAAGATCTGCAATGAAAACCCTTTAGCAATTTTTAAAAGTCTCCTCCCGTCCACAAGAGTTAAAGAATTGCAAGGAGCATGCTACTATCATTACAATGCCATATCCCACACTTACAGATGACAAGGCTTGACAAAGGGGTGGGAAGGGGGTGTAATTACATCAAGGCAAGTGAGGCATTTTTACCACTTAGGAATACATCAGGAGTTAAGCACGTCCCACAGTCTGCCCCTCTGCACCAAATCCAGAAAAGCATTTCAACTTGAGGCAGTCCTTGCTCATCTCAACTAGCTATATGCATTTTTAACATTAGGCATTGTTTAAATGCTTGCTGGATCAAGCTACAGCACTACTTTCTGGATGCAAAGGCAAAAGCATACAGTACAAAAATCTTTCACACACATAAATACACAAGCATTAATATAAAGTTATACATCTTTGTCTGTTTAACAGCCATTCAAAATAAAAAAAGAAAAAAGCAGTGGCATTATATAACAGAATTTGAGTCTCCTAGAAATCAAATTCCTTCCTAAAAGAATTAGAACTCCTAATCCTGTTACACAACCAGTCCATGAGGGCCTAAAATCGCTCATAAAACACTGCTTAAATGAAGCAAATTTATATTATTGATGGTTCTCATGACCTGTGAAGAACTTTTGGAGTGAAGGACAATTCCAATTACTAAACCATTCAGCACTCTAATAGGGTCTGCCTTCCATGAAAAAGTAGAATAAGATTTTGGGAGCTAGCCCTAAATGATGCCTGCAAAATATATCAGAGTAGGTGACGTATAGAGTGCACTGATGTGAAAGCACGTCTGTTTGGGTCAGAAATCAGAGTGGCAGATTTCAAGTCCTTGACAATGCTGCATCTCCCCGAGGAGGAAAGGGTGTAGGCAGGATGGCTGACTGACCTTGATACACTGAGCTAGTCACAAGTCAGCATTGCAAGACTGCGCTCCAGGGAAGTTGTGGTGTTATTAAAGCAAGACAACAGGAGAAATATTGCCAGAGGCACTGCTACGACAATAAGGATTTGCGAGAGGGGGAAAATTGAAAGAAACAGGAGAAGCAGTTGGGAAAGAGGATCATGACGGGGATGGGTAACCAGCAGGGACAAAGGGGAAGAAGAATATGGATATATACAAATCCACTTTATAGAGACAATGACTACATGTTCTGTAGTTTCACAAAATTCTTGAGGGTCCAGGCACAATGCAGTTAAGGTATCAAGGAACAGTACACAGACAAAAGCGTATCCTGTGTGTTACAGTTGTGCTGAACAAAGGATGAAGTACTTTTTCCTCACAGCAGCTACAAATCACTGAAGGTAGAACTGTCATTAAACTACAGAATTCGAGAACAATAAAGAGTGAAAGAGCACAGGAAAGACAAGGACCGCTTTAAGAGCTGTGTTAACTACAGTATCTAAAGAGCTATATAAAAGAGAAAAATTCATCCCATATGAATAATAAGATTCATGCAAATACTACTGTATTCTACTACAACCTTTATGTCAGATTCTGACTGGAAAGAGGCTGTATTTATTTCCTGAGATAGGATGTGATGTCTAAGGCAGTTCATCCGATACATATTCTTAATTTCCCCCCCTTCACTCATTGCTAGTTTTCTATTAGTTTGAAAAGGTGGTAGAGTTACAGCATGACCTCTCTTTCAATTAAAACACCTGAGCAAATTTGAAATTGCCATTGCCAATTCCTGTGCCAACAAACTTCCAAAACAAACAGGAAGCTAAAGCACTATCAAATAGCATAGGCAACTAATGAGCTTTCTATTCAGGATACTTATGTTGAAACCTCAAAATTAGAGAAGGGAAAAGGAGAGGAGGGGAGGGAGGGACAAGTCTAGTTGCTTTGACTTGCCTTAGAAGAGTTGTGCTTTCCATTCTTTGTTGGAAACATGACCAGTACAGAACTTATCACTGAGCTAAACAGGACATATTTGGCTCACGGAATTTTAATTTTAGCATTAAAATTGCTGGCTGGCAATTTCTAGCTGTTGTTGCCAGCAAGTGCTAACAATCACCAGAAGTCAGATTCCAGCTAAGCCTGTCAGCACTTCAGTTTCTGGCAAACATTTCACAGATAATATTTTGACGCCTCTGTGATCACTTGCAGTTCAGTCAGATTAGAAATCACAGGTTGAAGGATATTGCACTATAGCACCCTTTACAACAATTACCCTCTTCTAGTCTTTGAAATGAAGGAGGCCAGCATTGCTTCTACATCTTAACAACAGATGTTTCAAAAGTAGTATACATCTGTATTTAGCTTTAAAGATGGATTGCTTACATCTCCGTACTAGTTTCCACAAAACAGTCACTTGCATAATGCCTGTCTATAGAGTTTCACCCAGTACATTTGATAAGCACATGACTTCAAGGACATTCAAAATGAGGCACTTTCAACCTTAGCACTTGGAAGAAAATGTTTTAATTTCACTTGTATTCTGAAAAGCTGGAGAAAAGTTGTAGACTTCTGGGATTTGTTTTTGTATTCTTTGCCCAAAGATTTGAAAAATCAAATGAGATAAGACTCCCAGAAAATGCAAAACAATTCCTTTCTGGGTTAAAAATAAGATAGCTCTACTAAATTTTACAATGCAACATTGCTTACACCAATAAAAGTCTGGCCCAATATCTGTCAAGCTATGAGAAAGACATGATATGAGGAAGAAAAAGGTTTTCTATTGGAACATGGGAAAATTCCAGTATTATGACCTTAAGATTCAGAAACCTCCTACATAAAAAAAGCAATGGCACAAGTGTCTGCACCTTGTAGCTATATGCTACAAGTGCTATTGCACTTGTTCAGACTTAGGTTTCAAAATGCTATCAACATCAGTATCCACCTAGTGAGGCTAGATATCTATCTTTTATAGAAATCCAAACCATAAATTCACAAGAGAATGAGCAGTAATATTTATTTCAACAGACAGGAGGAAAACAGAAGCTTATCTCTAGACTGTAAATTTCATTTTTTGAAAGTTTAGATCTTCTGGATGCAAATGCAGCACTATGAAGAAAGTAAGTTTTCAAACTGCATGTATGTTCAAAACACATACGATTGTTTCATATGCTCTGATATCTTTGAAGCTGTTGAATAAATACAACTCCTGTTAGAGTCAACAAGGCCTGCAACTGCTTACAAACTGAATAGGAGCTATTATATAGGAAAATGCCAGAAGGTATTTTGCTTTCCGTTTTAAAGTTTATTTCAAATTTTCCATGCCTTGGCAGGTTGTTTTCACAGGATTTAGCAATTTCTTTTCAAAGCAAAAAATAATTGTAGACTTTGAAACTCACTGTCAGAAAGTGTTTCTATATTTGGATGCACAAGGCCTTAACAACCATTGCACTACATCTTACACAGTCTTTTAAACCGCTACAAAGTAGCTACCACTTTAGAGGGAGAACTGTCTTACATTAACACAAGCAGAGCAGAAGACATTTGATCACAGGGTGTAGGGAAATAATAAGATGGTGCATGTTCCAAGCAGTAGCATTGTTTGCTTAAATGCAAACATTTTCCAAAAGGGTGACTTTTTCTAGCTATCGAGTAAAAAACTTCTGGGTGCCCATCAAATATTCCCCACCAGAAAGAGCTTCACGCTCTTGACCACATTCCTATTTAAGTTTCAAACTGAATAGTACATAACAGCAAATTAACTTTTTCCAAAACCCATGCTTTCTTTTGCACAGCATCAGGATCTGAGTGTTGAAAACAATAAAAAAAAATCTTTGTAAAACCCAAAAGATATTTTAAAGCTATTTTGAATTAATCTGAACAGAGCTTTTAAATCTACTCCCCTTTAGAAGTACAATGTTTAGGTCTGGTCTACATTTGAAAGTCTACAACTCCGCAATGATACTGGTTTAGAATTTTCTCACCAGAAGAGTCATATCACTGTCAGAACCATTGTCAGACTTACACTAATATAACCACTACACTCACTATCTCATCTATGAAAAAATGTAGAAATAATACGGAAGTACTTGTGTACACTGCAGTTACATTCATACAGGATGAAGAATGCAAGAGAGGGAACCTCTTTAATACTAGCCATATAGGTAAAAGCAACATTTGTTCAGACGTCTCCACAAGCTGGCTGCTATTGCAGGCTCCTGTTCAGCACTAGACAGGGGCTGGCTACTAAACTGAAAAGGTGCTTCTGGGCAAGCTGATACTGCCCTGGCACAAAAAACAACAAAGTCTCTGGGCAGACCAATCACAGCAGGAAAGAGGGACACTATATGTTAACTTGCTGAAGGTGATGCCTCCCCTCTGTTGTACCTAAGGCATTTACACTATATGTAGCCTGCATAGGCAAAGCACTCGGGCAGCATTACTCAGCTGCTATAACTGCCACCATCTCAAATGAGGGTTGCAGTTTCAGGGCAATTTTCAAGTTACTGGACTGAATACAATAGGTTTGCTTTTTTAGCTGTAGTTTCTTATTTCTGTTCACTAGGAACTTCTTTGCCAATCTATTTGTGAACAGGATAACATGTCATTTGGCAGAGAAGGTTAGGTCCTATCACACTGCTGAAAGTTGCTAAGAGATCATCATCACAACTGCCAATTCAAACCACATTCTAGCTCATGCAGTATTCAAGCTGTTCAGATCTGCACTGCTAGTCCGTACAGCAGAGTTCACAGAGCTCCAGTCTTAGATTGTGTATTAGATTTGATCAATTAGGTTTCTGCAGAAGCACACAGTAAAAATATGAACGAAATGAAAATGGAGAAATATCCTAGAAAGGGCTCAATCTGAATCTAGCACTCCCTGACACTTACTTTCCCCCCTCACCTCCAGTTTTCATCTCTCAGCTTCTTGTGGCTTTTCTCATCAGATTCACATTACCTACTGGAAGCTTCTCACAGGCCTCCTGCCTGACTTCACCCCAAAGGAAATGCATTAATATAATGAACTCTGGCCCCAAGAATGTTCCCACTGGACGATGTTTTCTACAGGAATCTGCCCTCTTGCCACAACAGTTGGAAATTTCAGACCAGAAAAATGAAACAGATTTTCAAGAAAGTAAAGTAATGTGTAATTAACTTTTATTACAGGTTATCAAGATACGTGGCAGGCTTCCAACACTCACCATGTCTTCAGATCAAAAACTGAAGATTAGAGATCAGTGACTGTTTTAGCTACTGGACATGATGCTGGAGCTATTTGTGAAATCTTCCCACGTGATATATGAGGTCAGGCAATAAGACTCCTCCTAAAATGTATAGACAAGATTATCAGCCTATCATAATAGAGAAAGCTTCAATTATGCCAGCACTGTTTTACAGATTTCCAAATGAGAGAACGTGTGTTTTGGCTGCTCAGAACTCTATGACATTTTTCAACTGAAGGAGAGAAAGTTTTGTTGCTATCATCAGTATTCTTTGGACAAATTCTGTCCAAGATTGCCTTAAGGAAAAAGCAACAAAAATCTAAGACTAGGATCTGGATAAATTACTAACAAGACATGCACAGGATATGAAGTACAAGAGGTGTCTTGTTTGCAAACCAGCACACACAATCAATACAGAAGGACCATAAAGGTGGCTGGAGTTAACACCAAGTAATAAAATTTATTATCTCTCTGGTCATCCCAGCAGTATCATTCAGGCAGAAAATAATTAAGGATCTTTTATTCTCTTTTATTTTACCTGGTGGAGTCATACAGTTTTACTCAATAGTAATCCAAACTTTTTAGGTCATGCAGTTACATCCAAACTATGTCTCATATAGTTTTACCTGTTACAAACAGTAATTTAATGTAACCTAATTAAGCATATTATATGTTTTGATATTTTAAAAAAAATAGAGACAAGTTTGGAAATTAAATCCAGACTAGGAACACCACATATACACATGACCAGGGAAAAAGGCAGTTAGATATACTAACATTTTGACATGATATCAAAACAAAGGAAACTACTGCTCTCACTTGAAACTAACAATAAAAAGCATCTTGTTCTCACTCAGAAAGGTACATTCATGTTGTCACAATATGTAAAAAAAGTGAAGCTTATTAAAGTATTGAGGGGTTAAGTTTAAATTACCTATATAGTATGAAATTATGCCTGAAGAATATATTGCTGTCCAGAATATTTTTGTTTTCTGACAGCTGCTTAAGTAGCCAAGCTGTACACCACATACACAGGTGATGCAGCATTCATGAGCTTACACTAAAGGACTGCTCTGCCATATACTTTTGCATGGCCTCCGGTATGTTGCTTTAGGATTGGTTTTATTTAGCAAGATGGTAGGCAAAAATCAACAACAAAAAACCCTTATAATTTTTAAGGAAAGAACAGCCACACCAGTGAGGTACCAAGGTGGTTTGTGCCCAGCCCCCAGGACGCTCATGACTGTGCTCAGGCAGCAGGGTCCATGCTATGGACTTCGGTGCTGCTTTCACCTGCATGACATGGGTATTCTGTACTCTTAAAAGGAAAAAAAAAAAAAAAAAAAGGAAAAAAACCCCACAACAAACCAAGAGAACTATCTAAAGAACACCTCCAAAAGGAGAGCAAAGATAAACTTACACTGCCAGCTTCCCCTGTCAGTGTTCCCAAAGGGGTTGAGCCCATTGCCCTCCCCGGAGCCTCCTCAGCTTTCCTCCTCAGCCATGGCGCGCCTTTGAGGCTGTCACTGCAGTGACAAGGAAGACCCTGCTCAGGAGATGAGCCCTCCATCCCAGGCCTCACACCTACTCGCAGCACATGTCCCCTGGGGAGTCAGGCTGCCAGACTGCGCTCTGCTCACTGCAAGACATGTCACAGGCAGCAGGTTTCGGCAGCGTGTAACTCGCAGGCTGGCAGGCAGTTTCCACAGCAACAGCCATCTTAAACAGCAGTGCAAGGGAAGGCAATGCGTGAGCCCCATCCCTGGGGCGCACAGCTCTCCGGATGAGACAGACGTGTGAAAGGGCTGCCAAACACCAGCGGGGACCCTTCTCTGACTGTCCCTTCCCGCCTTCTCCAGGCCACCCTGCCTCCTTCCCTCAGCGCATCCCCCGCTCCCGCCTCAGGCTGGAGGTGGCCCTGACCTGCTAGGCCTAAGCAGACCGCAGAGACACCCCTCAACACTCCTCTTAATTTTGTCAGCAATTGTCTTAGACCATCGGTTTTAGCCTTTTTCTGTGTTTTCATGTAATGCTCTTCACCACAGTATCTGTGTGTATCTGTGCCTGGAACAGCGTTTTTCTAAGGGAAGAGCAACATGGCACCACCACAGCCTGGGGCCTCACTGAGCACGGCAGGGAGAGAGGTGGCACGGCAGGAGCCTGAGGAGGAACACATAGCAGCAACAAAACCAGAAACAAAGATAAATGAAGGAGAAGGGTGTGAAAAGCAAGGTTTTATCAAACAGCTAGAGTGAGAAAGTGTGCTTAGGCTGTGTTTTTTAGAGGCATTCTTTTAGTAAACCTTGGCCGCAGTGTATTGCAAGTAGTGGTGTAGAGAAAACAAGCGATACACTTTAGGGTTAGGCCAAAAGCTGGGTATAGACAAAACTGTATAAACTGTTAGCCAGCTTTTTTTTTCCCTTTTTTTTTTTTTTTTAAAATTCTTCCTAGAGGTGACTGAATCAAATGCATTCATGAACAACACAGTTTTACGCAAACATATGTTTAACCAAGGATTTATTGCAACAGTCACTTTTCTTTCTCTGCCAGTCAGTTATAGAATTCTGCAAAGTCAAAATTAGTACTGGAAAACTCACCAACAGTCTCTAGAATCTGAGTGACTATATAACTATCAGCTTTTTTTTTTTATTGGAATGATGTCACAGAACATCCCTTGCTGGTATGAAGTCATAACAGCAGAGCACAAACACAGAGCTGGCACGTGGTGCCGGTCTCAACAATTGCTAATCTATGCCAAGAGGTGTGACAGAGGAAAGAGCAAGGCAAAAAGGGCTAATAGATTCGGACAAATAAATAATTCTGAGAAGATCACGATGTTTCTTCAACCAGTTTGTTTGTGTTGATAAAAATGTGCTGAACTGTTCACTCTGCCTTTCAACCCAGGCAGCTGCTGACTCAGCTCTTACTGCAAATTTTAAAAGTGATGTGTCCTCAGGGTAAATTTTCCAATCTAGAAACTAGTAAACTCATTGCACAATTAGCTGTGAGATTAAGATGACACAGATTATAAAGAGGATTAATCACCAAAGTACTTAAGAAATACAACAGAGTAATATGTATTCAAGTCAGTTTGATATGCAGGAGGGCCATTTCCTCATTTCCTTTAATTCTGCATGTACTTAAAATAAGACAGAAAGTTAGTATCTGATACAAAGGAAACCTGAAGCCTGAAACAAAACAGTATTGTGTTCTCCAATAAGACATCCCATGGGATTCATGCAAGCTGTGTTAGGCATATTCTTGAAGACGATATGGATTAATAGGAAAATGCACCGCTCATTTCAGTAAGATCAATAAGCAAAAGCAAGGCAGAATGTAGTTATCTCTTTCCCAACTTAATAACGATAAATATTCCGGTAAAATTAACACAATGAATTTTAAAAATGCTATATTCATATGCCACTATTGTTTGACCTTGTCTCATACAGTAGTAGACAATCGCTGCAATACCAATGAAGAAAGGCTCTTTATACAGACTGAGTTTTCCTTAGATTTCATAGTTTAGCTTCTAAGTAGTTCCATGCTCAATGTCTCCATCCAGTTGAATAACCAACATACAAGCAAGGCTGCAGCATCACAGGCAGAACAACCAGACAAGATCAGATCTTAAGAAGGAAAGCCAGAAAGGAACTTGCTGCTGGATAATTTGAGTCATAAAGACTCCAGTCCTGCAACTGATCCCACTATTTCACTTCAGTAAATCACACATCAACAGTCAGTTTCAAGTATTTCTCCCTCACCCCTTGCCCCCTAAGCTCAATGCTACTTAAGAACTGGATGAGATCCTGACCATAGCAAAACTGTTCAGAATAGAGCAATTAGCTGCAAAGACACTAGAATTTCACCTATCTTTACATTTATAATTACTTGGTTAAAATATAATGCTATTTATCCTAATAATAGGAATATTCACCCATTTCCTAGTCAAATAAAAAATTTTGACATTTTACTGTATCTATTTAAGCCTTTTTTCCAGTTTAATGTTGATCAGATCTACAGATTTTCAGTACTGCTGAGCTCTATTAAATAGTTGTTGTGGTCTACCCCTTGAAGTCACCTCATTTCAGTGGAAAGAGAAATTACCCTTTTTCACACTGTTTTTAAAAAAAAATATTTATTTATTTATAGCATTTTACTAAAGGTAAAATCACATACATAACCTTAAGCAAAGAATCAGAAGCCTAATGAAATAATGATTTTTAGAAAGTGTATATTGCTATGAAGACTGGAAACATTTGCAGTACTCCTGGGTTTTCAGATTGTTTTTGAAGAAGAAAGAGGAGACTTGGAATATGTTAAAAAGAATACTATTCCAAAGGGGAGGGTCACTACAAGAAAGTAACTGATGGGAGAAGTAGAGAGCGATGGCAAAAGGAACATGTGCCTTTTACATTTACTGATCTTGGTTTCTCTACAGAGTCCATAAAATATGCTCACTGGTAGGCCCCTTTACACTAGCAGAATGAAATCAATCTTCTTTAACGTAAAACAGAACTGCATTTAGTGTGTATTTCACATAGCAATTGACTTTGAGATCATTTGGGAAAATGAACTAAATTTCATTAAAGAAGATAATATCTTTAACCAGGAGGCCACAGAAATGATGGACTGACTTGGGCAGTAAGTATGCACACCAGAGATAACAACCACCCTTGTAAGAGGCAAATTGATTTTCTGCTTCTGTGAAACCTAACAAATGGTTTTCTAGCATATGCTTTGTTCCCAAATCACTCTCAAACCAGCTACCATGTTTGTCAGATTTACTTGCTCCCTTTAAAAAAAAAAAACAACAAAAAACCCCACCAAAACCAAAAACTTATATCAGCTGTTTATCTTTCAAACCTAGTATCATCTTATCAGACCTCTAAAAGCACAGCAGCTGATAGATACTGTGCTAGGAAGTTTCCGTTCATCCCCATTGTAACAGAAGCAGTTTCTAAAGATATTGTCGAGCATAACGTGATGATTAGAAATTATTGACTGGCTTTCTGCCATCATACAATTTACTTGCTCCTGATTTATTACTTACGCAACCTTATATGTATAATAAGAGTAGGCAGATCCAGTACAGGATTGACAAAACATGATTTCTTTCCTATTTGCTGAGCTAGCTTTTTTGTAAGAACTAGCCTACTAATATATAGCTGAAGCACGCTGGCAGAAGTTCCTGTTTGTCTCTTCATGTGCTGTGTAGGTGCTTGCTATATTTAAAGATTACTGTCCATAGGAAAAATAATTCATTTGGATCCAGTAGAAACACACTGAGGTATACAGAACACTTGTCAGAGAGATTAATGTAGACCTTAGTAATAAGATTCACCTCAACTCTAGGGTTAAGCTCTAGCTCACCCTCACAGTAGGCAGACTGAGAAATCTGCAGCAGCAGAACGCACCCACAACGTTTCCCTGTGCCAAGGCCAGCAAAAGCTAAAAGAAGCACACAGCCCAGACAAAACCAGTTAGTCCCTTGGGTAACCCCATTAGCTATCTCTGACAAGGTTTAGGCAACATCTCTAAGCTGCTGTCAGGACTGCTCAGCTAGGTAAAACTACGAAGAGGAGACAGTGACAAACATACTTGCCTACCCCTCCAGTGAACCTCAGATGAGCAGAAGAGGGGCCCAGGCAGACACCAGCGGGTGAACCCCAGGAGGCCCAGGCCAACATGCTGCCAGTACTCTCTACCAGCTGGTGATACCTCTGGGGATTTCACCCCAAAACATTCCATATGTACGCATATGCATCACCTCTCACAATAGCAAAAGCCAAAATAATTCTCATTCTTACCTGCAACTCTATATTCTGATTTATCTAATTTAGTACTCTTAAAAAAGTAAAGAGAAGTAGAGCTAGGACAAGACAAAGGCACGCTCCCTCCAGGCAGCAACTGCTGAAAGAAATTCTTAACTAGGTAGGCAGAATTTAAACCTCCTCTCCCAAAAAACAGGTCTCACAGAAATCAGCTACACAGCTGCCACAATCACAAAGGTGTTAACCCCTCCTCTAGCACAGCTGATTCTGCAAGCACAAATTACCACTTCCTTCTTCTCCCATCAAAATCTGCACGGCACAAACCAGCCCCTGCATGGTAACTGTATTCGAAATAGTCATTATTTCCCAGGTATGAAATCAGGTACCCAGAGCATAATTGCGTCACTTGGGTTTAACTCAAAACACGTCTCAAGCTGCCTGATTAGGCGGTCCCAAGAGTCGTTAAGCCGGTCTTGGATCAAAAGTCATTTTCTCAGCAAGATGTATTTTAAGTGAATATACTAGATGGGATTAAAGAGAATAAAACATAGCCAAATACAGTTTGTAGGTGTTCCATACCTCTTAAAGAAGTTTGATTCCTGTAAGCACCCAGGGACACCAAACTGCTGTGCTTGAACAGTAAATTGAGCCGAGAGAACAGCTCCTTGTGACATGAACATGTCACCGTTAAAAAGTAAAGTTAAAAAATAGGGAAGCTGCAAATTCCCCCTAGTAGAAGCTATTAAAATGAAATAGTCTTTAAATAGCAACAACGGATGCCTTGTTGCTTGAATTTAAAACTGGACTAGCCAAAATACTGAAGTCAGTATATAGCAATCTACTGGCAGGGAATTGATCTAGGAGAGGAAGAGAATCTTTCTGGTTACAGGGACTGAATGTTTATTCCATTTGTCTTAAAACAATTCAATTGTATTGAAACAGTGACAAAAGTGATACTGAAAATTAACTTCTATTCAGGGAAGAACAGTAAAAGACAAAGATGTTCAGGTCATCCATGTTTTCATGTGTTGTCACCTGCAGTAGTATAAACTGCTGCAGGCCAGACTGTCCTCAGTTACACCTGTGCAAATCCTGCTGAAAACTAATAGATCTGGACAAGTTTATCCAGAGATGTCTTTTAGGAAAGAAATAAATGGAGGCAAACAACTTAAATGATGGTGTAATTTAGCCTGTGGTGCTCTTACTAACAGCAGTAGGGTTGAAAAGGAAAGTATCCACCTTGGCTTTCAGGTCTTAGGTGATATTTACAGGGCTAACAGGGATCAGGGAAAATCTTTTATAAATAAGCAGAGCACGTCTGATAAAACTCCATGACAAAATAAAGGTCTTATTGAGTCATTGACACCTTCTTTACCGACACAGCATAACTAGGTTTCAATTAGGCTTGAGAGATTTTTTTCTTAAGAGACCTACTTCTAGAAGGCAAAAATACACTCTTATGCAGTCATCCCCTGTCCATAATGACATACTGTACTCATCTCTTTCTAGAAACTACTTTTATTCAGATCACAAATATTAAAAACCTGAGAGTTGTTCATGGCACAAAGGTAAAAATTACAGATATCTGCACAAAAAGCTTTAAAGTTAATTAACCTTCTTAAAGGTGTTGCCACTAAGTTCAAAGTGAAGCAGTAAGGCATGTTTTTTAAGGAGAAACAGCTCATACACTACTTGTGAACTGTAGCCATGCCACAAAAAAAAAAAAAAAAAACCAACAACAAAAAGAAGGTAATGAAGATTATTATGTCATCTATCATCAAGGAAGCCATGGCATTCCTGAGGGATTACTGTTACTAGGGAGAAACATTACACTTAGATTAAGGTAAATCAATACAGGGCTAATCAGAAAACCGTTGACTCATATTGATTTGGTGCTGGAGAACTGAGGTTAAGAACACCATAATGCTTTATCTATCAGCACTTGAAGATGAACTGAGTAACATTAACATTTCTGTTTGCATAAATTCTGTAAGGCAAATTAGTAGTAAATTGGTCTTTACACCAAAGTATACTAACTATGCTAGTGGTCTTGCAGGAAAAAAACCCCAACCAACCAACTAACTTTCTCCAGCTTTTTGATTTTACTTATTTTTCCTTCATATTTGATATATCAGTGACCCACCACTTGTACCTGCCATTGGCAAATCCACAGACATTATGAACTCCAAAAGAGGTGGTGATGAGCAGCTGGAGACAGTAATCTCTGGGATCTGTAAAGAGGATATAAACCACAGCCTCACCCTACCACTTCTGCTTATTGCTCTGAGAGCACAGGGGCTACAGAGCAAGTTTTTCAATCCTGTCCTGGCTTGCAGAGCAGCATTTACTCCACTTTCTCTTTGGAAATGTGCCCAGGAACAGTGTGCATGTGAACTGCCTCAGGAGATGAGCAGGTCTTTGCCAAGGTACCTCTAAAGAAAGCCAGGTTCTCTGTTTTGTCTCATACACATGGAGCTGACAGTACCTCTTACAGTCAGCATATTCAAAGCCTTCCACAATAAGACCTATTTTTAGTTGCCTATAACTTTAGCAGTGCTGACCATTCCTAGGAATTTCCTGTGCTGCTGGGTGCTTGCCTCAGGCTGAAAGATTTTGCAAAGTATCAGCTTAAACAGATGACCCAATTTCAAGAAAGATGCAAGTGAATAATGATTTAACATTTACAAAAAAAAAAAAAAAAGAAAATTTTCATTTAAAATTTTTAACACCTCCGGGCTAGACAGTAAGAAATTGAAATCTGGCAGAGGGAAAGTATCACTGCAATGTCATGGTGTGAAAATCCTCCCAAATTTGGTTAAGATATAAGCCTCCAAAATTTCAGTTCCCACGTGAACAGTTAAAACTTTTGGTACAGCCTGACAGTGAAATGCTTTGAATATGCAATTTCTAGCCAAGACTAAAGAAACTTTTTTTCTGTAATTGCAGAATTGCCTTGAGTAATTTAATACCATGCTTGAGAAACAAGAGAAACAACTCCTCCTATGTTTTCTGTAGCTTTGGTGCTGAAGAAAACAAAGAGCTGTGTAATTCAGAAGAAAAGAACTGGGAAAAATTGGGAAAGTTAGAAAGACTTGACAGAGACAGGAAGAAGGAAAAAAAAAAAGTATAGCCACAAAAGACTGAAGAAAATAGAAAAACAGAATTTAGAATGGAAGGAATGAAAACAAGGGGCTAATGAACTGAAGACAGGAAGGTGGAAAGACAGTTAGAGGCCTGGGCAGGGAAGGTAGTGACAAGGTCCTATGTGGACAGTTCCAGTAGTTGTCATCAGAACAGATGACATCCTAGACAGACACGTACTAATACATGCAAATTATTGGACCTTCAGTATTTACATGAGGGTCTGTGATGCTTTGCATCCTTTCTCCTCTGGCACAGTTGGCAGGATTTGGGCCCAATCCAATTTGTCTAAAGCCTTTCATTGTGTTCAGTCTCACCTGCAGAAGTCCCGTAGTAAGGAAGAGATCAATAGTTTGGCTGCATGTTACACAGCATCTCCTTTTGCCTAACCCACAATCAGAAAAGGTAAAGTATTTTGTGGCTTTTGTAAGGTTTATAAAAGCAGGCAGCCCCTTGGCAGATATTTAGTCCCAGTAAGGGGCATTAAGTTGCATAATAGTAGTCTTTTGTTCTCAGCAGGCTTCAGCTTCTCCCTTCTTATGCAGATATAACTAGTTGTTTGTTGGTGAATATGGCCATGACCTGCTAGACTTCAGCATAGTTGTTAGTTATTAAATGAAACAAATATGTTCTAGAATGTACAGGTTTCAGAAATTTGAAGTGGTTGACGCAGGCACACAACAACTAGGAAGGGCTCTGTTTTCCCTTCCTGTTTTCTGCAAGAATGTGAAGGAACAGAGGGCTTTCCACCAGTACGCTGAAAACCTTGGTCTTCAAATCAGAGATTGGAGGCAAGGCCATGTAATGTAGATCATTTATCGTAACTCATGAGTTGTATGTGGAAAGTGATTATTTTGTATAGTATGATGGAGGAACAGAAGAGTAAAATTTGCCAGTTGCAGTTATCAAGGTAATGCAGACTTCGCTAGAACCATAAGATAATTAAGAAGATGTCTCTGATCAAAGCAAGTTGTGCTCTTGCTTTTGAACTCATCCTGAGGAAAGGCTCAGTCAGCATTTTGCTACTGTAAAACTGAAACCCTCAACCTTTGAAGTTATTAAAGATTTCAGAGCATTTTTTACAATGGAAAATCAAAGTTTAGCTAAGTCTCTAAGTACATTATATTTGAAGGAAGCATTTCCTCTAAAATTTTAACTAGGTATTTCACTTGCTGTTCTAAAGTGTTTTGTGATGACAATAACTGCACCACATTGTAGCTTTTAGTGGATCCTGTCTACATAGTTCAGTCTACATAGAGGAGAACGTTTTATGAGGTACAAATTCATTCCCTTCAGCTGCCTGCAGAATTAGGTAATACATGTGAATTATATTTCAGAGACATCCAGATCTACCCTACTCTTAAGAAAAGGATGTCTGGGATATTAGGTAGGTCATTTCTACTACAGAGTCTAAAGATAACTGCAGTCCAACCACAAGCATCAATACTGTCAGCCATGGCTAAACGTAAATATTATGTTTGTTCTTGTGCCCTAGGTAGGAAAGCGATGCATTAGAGGAAAGATATTCTCTGGCCTGGGCCGAATAAGGGACTGTGGAGATTACTGTTCTTTAATTTCAAGTCCATCTACATGGTTTGCAAGATAATTTTTCATAAGATTGGTCCTTCTCTGTTTCCTTAAGGATAATGGATAGAGAAAAGACAAAAAGCACTTGCATTTCTGTAGCTTGATTATGGATGAAAATCAGATACATCTCAGATCACATTACAGATTTGGTGCTCAGATTCTGTGGGAATAAAACCTTCGGATTTTCCCAGCCAAAAAGCTCTCAAACTATGTGTAACTTTCCCCATTTTGCCAGTGGAAAAGCCGACAGAGGTTACTGTTAGCTATAGGGGACTCTGGCACCCTCCACGGCTATCTCTGGGCACTCTGCACCATTTTCCTTGGTGTTGATAAAGATTTGGTTGTTTTTCCTTGTATCTTGTAATTTTTTTAGCCAGTTCTTAATCTAAGCCATTTACCATCCATCACAGAGCTTCCAGCAGCCATCAGTCAGCAGCTGTTTAGCTGCTAAGAAATGAATGATCAAGGTTTCAGCAGGATCCTTTAGGATTCATTTAAGATTCTGCATGTGAGAAACAGAAGGTTTATGTGAGGCTTTAAACCTATTTTTAATGAACTTGACCAGGCAGTTGTTTATACTGACAACAGTAAAACATACTATATGCGTTGGACAGCATGGGACTAGAGCTGCTTGCTTTTTTACAGCTAACAGTCACTGCAAATTTAGTTTCACATTTACTGAATGTGGTCTCTCATTTTTCCTTCCTCAAAGGAACGAAAAAAGATAAAAGAGAAATCCGCATAAAAGTAGTTCTGTTCCTTACCTCTGAGGTCTAATGACTAGTCTTCTCTAGCAGAGGTGATTTGTATTCACTTTCTCAGTAACTATGCTGTGTTTATCCACAGTTACTGCTGATGAGTGCTAATGTGTAACATCAAGACTTTGTACAGAATTCAGTCCTTTTAACTAGCCTTTCAAGTAGACAAGCTGCCATTTGTGGGTAGCTGGGGGTTGCGGTGCTGCTCCTAGTGCCTGCTTATTTTTAAGATTATACATTTGAGATGGTGGCAAGAGAGCCTCTGTCTCATTGATCAGGTTTTGCAGCGTGTGACTGGACTTTCAGAAATGTCTGAGTACAATAAAGTGAGTGTGTATCATTTCATACCTTCACGGTATGTCTGACATCGTATGTGTGTATCATCTTTGTAAACTTCACTGCATGAATTATGCTAGGTTTACTAGGTACACACAGGTCTGCCTGGTTACTGAAAAATCAGGCTTCCATTGTAAAATAGTTTCTCCTGAGAATGAAGTGATTTCAGAAAGCTTAAATACAAACTGTGCTGGCTAATAACACAGTGCTCTTAATATACAAAGCATTTTAATGCTATAGAGTCTTTAATGTTGCCTGAGTCATTAATTTGAATGTAGTACATTCTACACACTGCCTGGAAGCAAAGATCTTTTAGTTGCATAGGTCCACAATGGAAGATAAAGACAATTAAACTGCATCTCATAAATTACGGGTTGAAGACAGTATACAAAAGTCCTAGAATATGCCTGAAAACGACTACCAAAAAGAAGCTGCATTTATCTTGGCCATTTGACAGCTTTTGTTCCTCATTCCACAGTTTTAAACACTAAATTGCTTTTACATTGACTCAGTATTTAACTTTAAACTTTATACCCAGGAGCCTTTTGGGAATATCTGATAACACACAAACAGAGTTTCCACAAATAGTAGCATTATATTACACACTCTGGCTTCACAGATTCCAAATTTATGCTGTCAGCCAATGAAGCACTTCCAGAAACCTTCAAATGCCACCCCAGATGTACAAGCAACACTATCTTTTTTGCTTGCTTCTTAAAGGTGATATAGATTTTTCCCAGGACATTTCTGAGACTAGTTAAAATTTGGATTTATATAACTTCTAAGTTGCACTGACTTCGTAGATATGTTTCCATTACCATCAATATCATGAGTCAAAGCTATTGTAATGAAAAACAATTTATTCTGCTTCATGAATCAGCCAGCAAGTTTTCTGTGATATCATGACACTAACATCTTTCTTGTTAATGTTTTTGCAGTCTTTTTCCAAGACCTTTTAAAATATTTTGTATATCTTTTTCTTAAAACATAATTCAACATTGTATTTAACAAAATAGAACAAACAATTTCTGGTTTGGATGATAAGTCATATTACTTTATAGCCATATATTCCAGAAACATTGCTGACCACTCACAGGTGAGACAGGTGTCTTAGTTTGACTGAAGTTTGCATATTGCAGTTACTGATAATCTAAAAGATATTCTAGAATGAGGAGGGTTTTTTCCGGGTAACATTTACAATGGAACCTCAGTGACTTAATGATTCAATATCCTTTTTAAAATCAAAGGGGCACTTATCTAGGAGCCCAATTCTGAGTGCATAGGCAGCTTTCAATGCACAGACCTGCAGTCCTTTTGATGATGCAGGAAAGCATTTGCATGATTTTGAAAAGCCCAGTAGGTTCTTTAGCTGATCTTTAGGAATCTAAATGCATTCCAAATCTGGTTTTAAGTCATAACCGATAGTGAGATTTGATTTATAAGCTGCTCTAACTTCTGAATATTTTACCTACTATATGACATGGTAGAGAAAAACAATACAAGAGCTTCCCATGCAGCATACCCATGATTATATGGACCAACAGGAAAGCCAGCTTAAATCAGTGTAAGGCATTTCATTGACTTCAACAGGTTTTGGATCTGGCCTCAACTGATGAAAAATTCCATTGACTACTTTTAATAGTGGCACTTTTCAACTATTTAATTATTCCTTAAAATAGCCTTTAAAAGGATTTATTTTCTACACAATGCATAGATAAATTGTACTGATAAAGCACAATGGGACACCATTATTTCCTAGGAAAACGGTCATGGCTTTTGTTTTGTTTTCTACATGTTTAATGCAGCTAATTCTCCATTTTTCCTGAACAGAGAAACTTATGCATATGATCATTTCCAGCAAAGATCAAAGGAGAATTTAATTTCATGGCCTATCAATAAGAAAATCTTTCATTTTCCCAACTAATGTTTATATTCATAGGTTGGAAACCGAGATAAACTCGCACAGAAGAATAGAAAGGCATTAACTCTCCTGCAGTCTGCTCTTAGTGAGAAGGAAAGCAGCCACTGCCAGACTGCTTGCTCCCTGACTAGGTGGTGGGCAGAAAACGAAGACAGTTTTCATGCTGCTGCTTCTGCACCAACACACCAGTTAGCACAGTGAATTCCTCCACCAAATAAAGGGGGAACAAGGACTGAAGTGCAAGTTCCTGACTTGAGACAGCCAGAAAGGCGCTACTCCAGTCCCTGTACCCTGTTGCAAATGACATCGCAGGAGAAGAATATTTACATTATGCAATATGTAGGGAATTGATGATAAAAAACACAGAAAGCATCGATGTTATAAACTGCTGAGGGGTTCCATCACATAGAATTTGCCATTAGTCCAGGAGCCAGTAGGGTTCCTAACCTTACAGGATCACAGCGTCAAAGAAATCAGCCATCTTTTCAGGCATACTGCAAACATCTGCCTACTAAAGACAATCATTTCTGTCTGACTAGGGTATAGATACTGTATCTGATATAAGAGAGGAATATATATTAAGATGTCCTGAACCTGAATTCATTAACAAATTCAGAGCATAATTAATTACTAGTCAAGGTTACAAGTCTCCAAGAATGACTAAGTGTGACTGGCAGGACTCCTCTGATTAAATGAATGTCGATCCTAAAAGTGAAGGAGCTGTGAGAAATAAGGAATGTGCAGAATCCCAGAGAGAATGACGCACATTCATCTTGTCTATACTTGCAGAATCATCAGCCTTGAGTAAGGAAAGACGTATGACTACAGTTTTCTAATAAAAGTCTGCATTATATGAGAATGAGATTCATTATGTTGATAAGGATTTTAAAGTACTCATTTTGGCTAACTTGAAAAAGTCAGTCAGAGAAGTAGAACCGTTTTGTAGTCATTTTTTAGCATAAAAGGCAAGTATTGGGATGGGATGGCCCTTGATTGGCAGCACTGCAAAGCAAGTAAACACCTGTTCAATTGTAAGCACGTGATTAATTCCAAACCTCTTCAGTGAAACACTTAGTTTTGTGCTTATGACTCTGGCGCAACTCATGGTTCATTACTCAGACAAGCAAAGATAGCCTCAAGAGCCTGTTTCAAGGAAAGAAATCTCGAAGAATGTCATTTTGGTTTCAAATCCACTTCCATCCTAGAGGAAAAACTCTGATGTGAAAGTACATTTCTTTCGCCTACAAGAGGTGAAAGAGATGTGTTCAGGTCTTCTGGCCTGCAGGCCTGTGCCATTCCACCACAAGTAACTATATATATAACAAGTATCTATAAAAGTTTTCTAAGGAGATGAGGAGTGTGACTTCCAAGTTCTCCAAATCACCAAGACCGTATTAGAGAAAAACTACACACACACACACACACACACTCTCTTGAACTCACCGTGGGGTTTTTTATTGGAAGTAGAACCCTGTGCCTAAAATGTAGAAAAGGAATCTGGGTTTTCTTCCCTCTGGGGTTTAGTCTTGTTTATTTTACAAGGCTAACAACTCAAAAAGCTGACTTACGCTCCAAAGCCATGTGTGAGTAATTTATATAATTTAGTGTAATTTAAAAAACAGATCACTGAAGCTCTGACTCAGTAAACCACTGAAATATGTGCTTAAATGCCAGTGTCAATAGATGTCTCTTCCTAAAACTAAGCCAAGCACATGAGCAGGCGGTGGCGTGAAGAAGTAACTTTTATCAAATCCACTTATTCATTCGGCAGCTCCATATTGTATCCTCTGTTGCATCAGCATTTTGCCTTTTATTTGCAATAACTTTATCCAAGTATTTTATTTAGAACCAGATTGCTGAAACAATAGGGATTGCCACAACCAAAAGACTGACATGTGTCACCAAAGACAGACACGTGCAGGACAACCTAGGACAATCCCTCATAGGCAGAAAAGTGCTGCTGACTCTTCTTTCATGAAAACTCCAAGTGTGAAAGAGAAGTCATAGGA
The DNA here is from genome assembly GCF_965231255.1 of Vanellus vanellus. Taxonomy (NCBI): domain Eukaryota; kingdom Metazoa; phylum Chordata; class Aves; order Charadriiformes; family Charadriidae; genus Vanellus; species Vanellus vanellus. Next base: position 17,526,498 of record NC_138913.1, read on the forward strand.
AATGAGAAAAGACACAGCTACAGAATACTGGTGCTGTGGCCCAGAGGTAAATCGGTAGATTAAATTATGAGGCAAAAGCTACAAAGGAGCTTCCAGTACTCAATATTTTAACTAAAATTCTAGAAGAACACCAGAAAATTTGTGCTGACAACCATTTTCACATAATACTTTTCTAAACTTCATATTCTAACCTAATGCGTTGATGTAACAATATTGCCTATCTTGTCAGGGCTCAGAAGGAAACGCATACAGAAAAGGAAAAGCTGAAGAGACAACAGCGAAAGAGTAAACATAAGTAAGAGAAATGTGACTTGACAGGCAAGTTTCAGGCTTTTTTTTTTTCTTTCTCCTAAATATAACTGGAATTTCCTGGGGTACAGTAGTGCTCAGATTTTGACCCACTGGTGTTTATCATATAGGCATCAATGTCACTCAGTTTTCATTCTGATTTCATTAGTCATTACAACAACTCCACGTTACAGTCTTCTCACCCTTCACTTCAGGTTTCTGGTTATTTCTATCAAAACTGGCAACCTCTCACTACTAGTGAATTCTGATGAACACGAGGGAATTTAGCAATTAGGAGGAGCCAAAGGCAGCAATATCTGAACTTCCTCTGCCCTGTAGAGTTCTCTTACTTTTCTGTAGCCAAACATGAGGTCTAACAACTTGCTGCATCTTGTTTTTCAAGTTCTTACTTTAGGAAGACTAATTTTATTTGCTAAGACTACTTCTTCCTCCAAACAAAATGGATGTAACGGGGCCTCTTGTCTTTTCTGCATGGGACTCTCAGTCACGTTTTGGAGGACATCCACACTTCTCCTTGAAATAGAAGAGAAATAGAAGAAAAATAGAAGCCTTCCTACTGCAGCTAGGCTACACAGCTAAATTATGGCAGGGAAGAAAATGTGACAAGGAGAACTAGAATAGGACCAGTTCTTCAAGGTGTAAGTTTTATAAGATAAGTCAATTAGTACTGAGTGAAAATAAAATGCCTCTAGAAATTACTTTCTGCCTTAAGCATCGTTATTTCACAGTGGCCTAAAAATGAACAGTATATATTGTTTTCCTATCTATCATTTTAAAAACACATGGACACACAAAGCGAGCCAATTCCCAGCCAGATGCAGCTATACAATTTTCAAAGGTAAACGGAGATCATACTTAAACAACTCTACTTCTCCTTGTGTTCAGAAAGAGCAAGTTACTTTTAAACCCAAATATACCCGTGACCTTTGCAAAGTGCTTTTCCAACCATTCCTAAAAATCTTTCTTTCCCCCTCCATCACTATTTTGGTGTTTCTGCTTCAAAACACTTTAATTTAGTTCTGTCATTTCCCATATTACTGGAGGGGCAAGGGATAGTTGCTTATAAAATTATGTTATAATTTTATTTCAAAATTATTGTTGTAAGATTATGAGATAGCAATTTCAGCTTCCAACGTATCTGTTGTTTGCTGCATTGTTTACAGCCCTTGACATACACAGTTCTGGAAGTGTTCTCTTGTAGTCGTCGTCATCAAGCAGAAGTGTGTGGATCTGAACCTGGATTCGTGTGGTTGCATTTTTCAAGTTAACCAAAGCAGAAATTCTGAAATTCAGGCTGGCTTACATGTTTATGGAACATTATTCTGGCTACAAAAGACAAAATATACCTGTTCAGCATAAATGGACTGGTACAAAGTTAATTTGTCAATAATTTAAAAATTTATCAGAACGCACAAAGGGTTTTACAAGGGTTTTTCCATGTGCCCATAACAATTTTTCAGTACTAAGAGCACTAAATTGGAATTTATTGTATCATTAAATCACAGCCCAACTCTGCAAGCTACAGAGTATCTGGACAGAAATGCAGTCTCCTGAGTGGGAAGGCCTCAAAAATCAGTTGACAAATCTAGGAATTATCATAAAACAAATGTATAAGGTGGTAGTGGAGACAGTGGAATGGAACAGAGCAGAGTTTAAGCTAGTGTCTGCAAGGTTTAATAGTACAAGAATCATAAAAAGCCCAAATATTCCCAATTTATCAAATGCTTCAAAGCCCATGCTAGGTACCTTAGAGAATTCCAGCGGAGCACTGGATTGGAGTAGCAACGGGGGGACATCTTGCCCAGCTGCATCTCAGTTAGATGCTGTCCTCAGATGCACACACATTCAAATTTCTCCACATAGCTGAGGGTCGTGCATACCTCATCTGCTCACATCCCCATGAATCATGAGACACAGTATCACTCTACCTTCCTTCTAAACTTCAGAAAAATCCTCTAAATCCATCAAGAACCACTGAAGTTACTCACAGCTAACACCTCACCTTCCTCAAGCCTGCTGCTCCCTTTTAAGATTCAACAAGACTTGGCAGCACTGCCAAGAGGAGTTGACCCATATGAGCATACAGCTTTAAATTAAGTAAGAGCGTCTGAACTTCCTTGTATGTGGTACCCTGGAAGGCTCAGCTGAATGAAGAGTTTACAATAACAGCTGAGCACAATAATTGCACCCGTCTCAGATCCATTGTTTTGAATTTCATCCATAACCTTCAATTTGGGTTTCACACACATAGATACCATTGTAGAATTGTCATTTCAGTTCTGCTTTGCATATAATTTTGTTCAGCATTCTCAATTCCAGCTACCACTTGTACTACATCACATCTTTATGACAGCTTTCTCTCAAGCTAATGGTTGCTGGCAATGCACAGTAGATGAAAATCATTCTTATTAATATTTTACCATACTAGCTCTTTTCTAATACACCTCTGTAATTCCATCTGCCTCTCAGCACTGATGTGTTTCTCTAATCTCAAAAATCAACCTAAGCTGATCAAACAATTAAAAAAATTGCATATTTTTTTAAAGAATCTTGAATTACGCAGTATTTTAGTAAAATATATAATGGTCAGAGTAAAGCACTGCAGTTCCTAGAACATATCCTTTTTAGATAAAGTTCTTTTTCTCCCCTTTCAATTAAAATATGAACTCCTGTTACTTTGAAAATCACCTATTTCAGATATAAAATATATACCTAACATTTTAAACAATGCAGCAAGTCCTTTGTTTCTAGAACTTAGTCTAAAATTTCAGTATGATCTGACCTATTAATTTTACACTCTAAATATTTAAGCCACTTGCTTAAAATAAAAAAATCCATATATATGCTGAGAAATTATTAATCATTTACATTTTTTAATACTTTTGATCCAGGAAAATTAAGAACAGTTTTATAGATTGTACAGGAGGTAGTTTGCCTGTTACTGTAAAGCAGTTCTGCAAAGCAGTGCTTCAGATGTTGAATGCAGGAATCATTTAATAATAGATAGCAACTTTCCACAGAAAGTAAAGAGTAGTTTATCCAGCTGAAGTTGGAAATTGAAAAATTTACTGTCAGTGTAGCACCCTAGATCCACACTGGGCCATTGGCTGACACCAAAGTGAGGAGCACCTCACAACGAACCTCTGGGAAGCTCTCACCTTTAGGCACACAGAATTGTGTCTGTGCAGTTCCTACATAGATATTGATAGGTAGGTGCCGCTGTTTGGAGCTGGCTATCATGGTGACGGTGGCTCTACTGAAACACAAACTCAAAAACTGAAATGCCATTTATTGCTCCAAAACCCACAGGCACAGCCGAGAGCCTTGGCTGTTGTAATGCAGGGCTGGGCTTCAGCTCGGGGAACGGTACAGCCTAAATGATGTCGTGGCACCAGTGGTACTGCTGTATCCCTTAGACAGTACACGTGGTATTTCCTCTAATGGTGATCCCATATGCTCAGTCTGTCTTGCAAGTCTTTGGTAAGCGCAGTAACATCTCTCCTTCATAACTCCTGTCCACATTATCTCCTTTCATCGGTGTTGGGTCAGGTTGCTACAAGCCTCAAGACAGGGCATATATTCCTCTCAAGAATGAAATAGGACAAGACAGCAACTCAGAGGGAATTTTTGTAAAGCCTGAAGTAGACCGAGTGACCATGAACACATTCAAGTAGCGATTCTTAGCACGTAGGAGTGACCTGCAGTTTTCCAAGGTGCAATTTTTGACCTAAGCCCTGTCAGATCTGCTACCTGCCTCGCTGAGAGACTGCCTCTGGCCCCAAATGCAATGTGGCAGCTGAAATCAGCCAATGCCCTAAGGCCAACCCTACTCTGAATAAATAAGCAGCAGCTGCCTCAGCACCTTTACTACGCTTCTGCCTTATTGACTTGCAATAGCCGGTTGTCTGACCCCCAGGACACGCTGTGAGGCTTTTTGGTATTGTGTTTTAAAAGCGCTGAAGGGTAACCATGCCACAGGTGCCCCGGTGTTACTGTTAATCATTGGCTCTGCGGAGCTACTAAATTAGGTATCACGGAATCACGGAATTTTCAGAGTTGGAAGGGACCTCTAGAGATCATCTAGTCCAACTCCCCTGCTAAAGCAGGATTGCCCGGAGCACATCCCTCAGGACTGCATCCAGGCGGGTCTTGAAAATCTCCAGAGAAGGGGACTCCACAACCTCCCTGGGCAGCCTGCGCCAGTGCTCCGAGACCCGAACCATAAAGAAGTTTTTCCGTCTATTTGAACGGAACTTCCTGTGTTCTAACTTGTGCCCATAAGGGTATGGGTATGTTGTGTTACTAGTTGTTTTCTTTCTACGCTGATTACAGTGTTTATTCACCAGTTTTCTGTGCTTTAATTTGGTTAATTGAAATACCTGCAGAACAGATAGTTCTGGTTCTTTTATGAATTCAGAAGAAAAATGCAACGTAATACAAAAAAATCTGCTCTGGCATTAATCTACATTCAAGAAAAGTTAACCGCTTAGCTGATTTGCAGGTTTAATTGTGCTTTTCCTGATGCAGGGTAAAATCTTACCCTCGGTGGAAGAAACCATTCTGGGGAAAAGGCTGAGTGCCACCGACCACGTGTTGTTTGAAGAGCCACCCTGCCAGCCCCGGAAAGGCAGACGGCCATTCCGGGCACAGAGGCACTCACTGCTACTTATTTTAGGAATGACTAACATCTCCTCAATCACAGATAACATTAAGCTAACTGGCCAGGATAGACCTAATTATAACCCCCAGCCAACCACCTGTGCTCATTCGGGCTGGCTCCAGGAGCGCAGGACGGGTACCCTAACCCAGACCCACCCAACCTCTCCTCTCTTTTTCCCCCAGGGATGGAGAGCAAACTAGAATGCAACCACCAAGTGAACCGGTTCACGGAGCCGATTCAGAAATCCAGGCGCTGGAAAGCATGTTTTTTTTTTCTCATGAGTTCTCCGTTCAGCTGCACGAACTGGCTGAGCAGACAACTGCAGGTTTGCCAGTACCTCTATGAGGCTGACAGCGGGAATACAGAGCTGAGGGTGCAGCAGTGAACGGCTGAACCTGCAGGCTCAGCTGCTCTCTTGCCACTTTGCTGTGTATTACGTTGGCCTCTGGCTGCTAGAAAGGCGGGGAACGAGCACGAGGTGTCTCCCCCAGCAGCATATGTGCAAATCAAAGAGAATTTTTCCCTTAAACTGATTTCCTGAACTTGTATTTTAAATCTTTTCCAAAAACATAGACCTGAATGTAATAGAAGTATTTGGACATTAAGTAAAATCTCCCTCCTTAAAGTCCCATCTCCATCCTGCTCATCAATGAATGCCATAGCTAGGTTCTCTTTCTCTGTCCATCTAGTTCCAGACTAACTGCACACGAATGCAATTTGTTATTCCAAATTCTATATCAGTTATTCCAGATTTACATTGGTATAAAGGTAAAAACAATTTCTTTTAAATGCTCTATTTTAAGTAACCAAGCAGGAAAAAAAGCGACAAGTCCTCTCTCCATGGAAAAAAACAACCAACCAACATTGTATAACTTCAGCCTAACACTATTTACAACGAACAAGAAAAGAAAATGAAGCATACCACTGCAAAACCTAAAATCCCACCTCCCACAATGTTGGCTGTGCTTGCCAGTTTTTGCTCCATCACCTTACTGTTAACTTTCTCTTGCAACCTTTTAAAAACATTGTTTCCCACGTTGCTTGTGCGTTGTATAAATTCACATGAAAAGATAGCATGCATATTTTAAAACGTCTAATATGCTCTGATTGTAAAACTTAAACCTCTCGGTAAACCTTCCTGGGCAGTAAAGACTGCCAGCCTCATAGCCTTGGAAAGCCCTACAATCCTGAATCTTTAAAAAAGAAAATAAGGGAAAAAGTTATTATTTTAGACAACGTGGAGAGGTTTCTGAAAATTAGGTACAATGCTCCCTTTTGCCTGAGGCCGCTACACTTAAAGTCTTAATCATCAGTGTCTCCAGCACTCTGCATATGAAGTTTTTAACAAAACAGACGTTTTTAAGAGTCTCTACCCCTTTAAAAGTTGTTTGTGCACACATAAGGTGTCATCATCTAAAGAATTATTGGCACAGATTTGACATGACCTACAAAATTAAGCTATGGCTTCACTATTTCAAACTTGAACTCATGAAACCTCTGAACTCATTAAATTATCACTCTGTTCTACAGATGCAGAATTGAACTTAAAATCAATATATAATCCAATTTCTAACCTTGTGAACAACAGATAGATCTTTCCCAGTATTCTTTTTCCCCCTACTGTAAATGCATACATGGACTGACATAAAGATTTTTGGATGTTTAGTTGTTTATAACGTTTCATATTTGCAAAAGGAATGTGATTTTGTTGACCCCCAAATCAGAAATCCGATTTTAGAAACCACTCACCACCCAAACACTGGAACCGTCTAAACAAAACACCCTCAAAACATCAGAAATGGGGCACTCACATCACCACCACTTGAAAATAGAGCTCCATGTGCATACTAAAGGACACATCCTGGAAGTTAAAGCACAAATGGCGTACACAGCACAATGAGCTCTTCGGGGAAAGAAAAATCTTTTGATTCTCTTTGGTTTGTACAGCATCTACATTGTCATATCAGACTTTTCCGTTTGGCCTCCACTGATGTACTGCAGGTCCCACTTGGGAATTTAGAATGGTAATTTTTCCCCCATTTGCCTTGAACAATTAAACTGTAAGCTGCAATGCAGCAATAATTTACAGTGCGGCTCCAGGCAAAAAGCTGACTGCAGATTCTCTGTTAGAAATGCTATTAACACAGCTAATATCAAGGTCGTTCTCAAAGCCTGTCAAGAGCATCTACAGAAGTTCCCCATCTCTTTGCATATGGTTAAGCTTTAAGGTTGATTACATTAACGGATGCACATAAGATCTGATTTTACTGAATGAAGTATAACATTTATTGCCAAATGATTTTAATGGCTTGGGAAGCAGAAGCTCCAAACGTAAACGCAGCTCCAACAGAAACATGAATATACAGCCTCATTTAAAAGTTTGAGAAGACAATATGTCTTGATACCATGACATATAAGCACACAGCATTTGGGGTTTTTTTTAGGGAGCTGAAATTGTGACCTCTGTATATTTTCTTACATTCTGATAAAATGAACTAAAAACTTAAAACAACCTGTTACTTGAATTGCTTGTAGGTTTTAGGCAGTCGGCAGTAAATTTACTTTTATATAAATAAATGTTATCTCATTACCAACAATCTCCATTAGGATCTAGCAGACCATGAAATAGACTTTGCAAGATCAAGCAATGTGCTAAGGCCCAGAAAAACATTATTTTAGCTCCCAGCTTCAGAAATTACGAGGGAAATGAAGCACTATATTACAGTTTGAAGCACACACACTAAATAAGCCTTTTTAGTCAAAGCATTAGGAAAGAGAAGTGCAGATTACTCATAACTGTGAAAAGTACAGTTAGATTATTTGGCACCTGCTTTTTAGCCTAATTTCCTACTGTTTTTAACTTCTCACAGCATGTGGGTTTTGCAGAGGCGAGGTTGTAATACTTCTAATACAGGATAAGGAAGAACTCATTTTAGACACTAGGGGAGACAAATATATTCTAACCTATTACCAGAAACAACTTGCCTGGTCAAAACAAAAAAACATTTACAGAATCTACAGTAGGAAAAAAAAAATAATATCAAAGTAAAGCAAGAAAAAACAAAAATATTGTTCTGAATGATGATTAAAATACTAAAGCATTCATTCTGTTTGAATAGAAATAATGTCCAATTTATAAAACACACTGAGCTTTATATGTCTTCCTGAGGTTAAAGGGATCCATTTTAAAATAACATAGGATCGCATTTCGTTCCCTAGATGCCACAAGAGATCTAAACCTCAAACTAAATGTAAACTATCAACCAAATATAGTAAGAGCCATCATATCTTCATTTAGCACTTTGTGAGAGAACAGCGATTTTGATTTTGTAAATGAGGAGCTGTTGCACTTGGCTTCAGACCTGGCAAAAACTTAAAGACTTGTGTGCGGGGGACAAAAATGATTTAAAAAAAAAAAAAAATTAAAATCAGAGGGAATAAGGTTTTGACTGGCTGTGGGTGGTTCAGGAAGGAGACCTGTGGAGGGGTTAGGGTTTGCCTGTTTTCCTTGGAGGGCAATGCTGACACAGCCACGCTGCCTGTCAAGACAGGTTTTAATCCTTTGGCTGATTTCAGGCAATTCCGAAAGAGGAGCTGTGGCTTCAGACTTAATTGTGGTCCTCAAGGTTTCTTGTCAACTTATGTTTGTAGAGAAGAGACACCCAAATTAGTACATCCCAAGAGGGAAGATTAGCAGAATTCAACCATTAAAGATTTTTGTTTGTCAGCAGCCGCTCGAGCAGTCAGCACCCTTCGCTCCTAACCCCAGCACTGCGGCCCTGGGCCCGCAGTGGGATGGAAAGCAGGGGAAGCCAACTTCTGCTGGGGGCTCATGGTACAACAAAGACCACAGCAAACAAATTTAACTCACTTAATACCTTAAGAAACAACCTGTTTCTATTAGCTAAAGAAAAGAAAAAATATTTTCCAGTCTGTGAATTCCACATTAAAAAAAAATTTGAAAAAGAGAAAATGTTGTGAGTCTAATAAGAATGCTTTCAAAATCCTCTATTTTGTACTTCTTTCAGCCTTACTTTTTCTGTATCAATATTTGAAATTATCAGAATCAATTTTGAAATCATCATTGAATTTAATATGACCTTACACTTGTAACAACTGAAACCAAAGTTTTGCAATGCTGAAATCAAACTATCCCAATAAAATTATAATAATGATAATAGGGATAACGATAAATAGTTTCTAGAAGCGCATTCAAATATAGGTATATAGGTGCTTTAAATTGTCCATGATTGATAAATTAAACACATTTTTGGGAGAATTTACAGTGCACATTTATTCTTTCCAGCAATTCCAGTTTTTGTTTTTCAAAATATTAACAATGATCAAAATTCTTCCCAGAATCTGCAGTTACACTGTGCAATTGGCTTCTATCTTTGCATCTATACCATTATTATGAAATCAGAACAAAAAGAGAAAAAAAATAATTTGTTTCACATGTTAGTGATGTTCATGGTAATAGTGATTTTTACAGGTTAAAAGTCTAGGTATTATGAACTCTGTATTCTTTAAAAAAAAAAAAAAAAAAAAGTGAGGTGGGCGTTTAGAACCAATTTCTCTATACTCTGCCCCAAATGACTCCAAAATGCTGCTGCCTTTTATGTATTATGTCATTTCTCACAGGCCACACTCTTGAAATCAACTGAAAATCTCCTAAGATGAGAGATTTCGAGAGCTTAAGACTATGACTGTAATTTCTTTGGGTGATTAAAGTTTTTCAACTTTAGCTGATAAACAATAGAGGCCAGAAAAATCAAGCAACACCTTTACCGAAACCCCCTCGAGCCCCATTCCCGCAGCTCCTCTGCCCCGTTACCCCCTGAGCCGACACACGGGCTCAGCCGCCAACACAGCCCCGCACAGCCGCTGCATTCCACGCTTCTCTTGGTCCGGCTACCAGGTCTTTGAGGCCATTTGCCATCATTTTTATTACCATGCAACTAGTAGGAAATGTATGTCATCTGTGGGACTTGAACTACAAGATTACATTCATCCATCAGCATTTACTGACATATTTCGGGCAATTTGAAATAAATACTAAACTGTGCAAGCCCAGGGAACCTCGTGTTCACGAAAAATAGCACACTCCTGTAGGGTTGCTGAGGTAATAGGTAATCGTTAATTTGTATGGGGAGAATTTTAACTGCTGAAAACTCAAATTCATTTGAGAAGAGTACTGTGGGCACGAGTTTATCTGTCTGTCTTTGAGAGACATAAGCTCACTCACTGCAGGACTCGCCAAAGAAACTGTATTCAAAATCACGCTGCTGCTCTGAAGTGGATTTAGTCCTTTTAATGACTTCAAACAAGTCTGAATTATTCTATCTGGGTTCCAGTATAGCTCCTGTCATCCAATTATCTAGGTGCCTGGAGCAGTCTCTCAAGAGTTAACTTCCATTCATCGCCTCCTGCCACGGCTAAGCCACCCTTGCCTAGCTCTTCCCCACAGAGCTTTCCTCAGCCTGTCAGAAAATATTTCCCATTCACCTGATTATAATTAGGTCACGTTCAATAAACCACTCGTCATTGGAGATCAATTTATCATCTCTCCTAACAAGACAATATTACCCCCAAAATCCAAGAGACTTAACATAAATTGGTGAAACAAGCAGCTGAAATGAAATACTGTCCTTACATATTTTTCCTCGTCACAGCAGCCTTTGCGAGTCTCTCTTTCGCAGTTTCACCTGCATCGTTTTGGTACTGGCTCTGGCTGTTCACTTTTCACGGAACACTGTAGAGTGCTGAGGTTTGGATTTGTGGCTAAACCAGGCTTGAGAACACGCCGGTGTGGTGGCTGTTGCTCAACACTGCTTCCACATGGTCAAGGCTGTGCCCCATCCCTCTGATCCTTGTTGTGGCCTTCCTCTGGACCTGCTCCAACAGGTTCCTGTCTTTCCTGTGCTGAGGGCTCCAGAGCTGGATGCAGTACTCCAGGTGGAGCCTCACCAGAGCAGAGTAGAGGGGCAGAACCCCCTCTGTCGACCTGCTGGCCCCGCTGCTTTTAATTAAGCCCAGGATGCAGTTGGCAAGCATGCATTGCCCACTCATGTTGAGCTTCTCACCCACCAGTACCCCCAAGTCCTTCTCGGCAGGGCTGCTCTCAATCCCCTCATCCCCCAGCCTGTACTGATACTGGGGGTTGCCCTCACCCACATGCAGGACCTTGCACTTGGCCGTGTTGAACCTCATGAGCTTCGCACGGGCCCACTTCTCAAACTTCTCCAGGTCCCTCTTCATGGCACCCCATCCCTCAGGCATGTCAACCACACCGCTCAGCTTGGTGTTGTCTGCAAATTTGCTGATGGTGCACTTGATGCCACTGCCTATGTTATTGATGAAAATATTAAACAGTACTGGTCCCAGTATGGACCCCTGATGGACACCACTTGTTACCGATCTCCATCTGGACATTGAGTCATTGACCACTACCCTCTGGATGCAACTATCCAACCAATTCCTCCTCCACCAGAGAGTCCATCCATCAAATCCATATCTCTCCAATTCAGAGAGAAGGATGTTGTGGGGAACTCTTTCAGAGGCTTTACAGAAGTCCAGATAGATGACATCCATAGCTCTTCCCTTGTCCACTGATGTAGTCACTCCATCATAGAAGGCCACGAGGTTGGTCAGGTGCCTTTTGCCCTTCCTATGCTCTCCCCCATCCCACCAGCTACTAGCCGGCGGCTATTTGATGTTATGAGACTTCACTGCTCAGGTGCCAAAGTTACTAGACATTTAGCACAGATATTTCTGCATCCAACTTCCTTCCTGCCTCAGAAATGACTCTCTGTCATAGCTTGTGGAGTAAAAGTCAGAGGGGCAGAGGGATCCAACTGCCATTGACTTCCTGCCCCTGAACACTTTGCCTTTGTTCTTTAAAGATATTTCTATCCCCAAAAAAACAATACAGCTTCAGTGCTGTGTTACTTAATAACCCATTGCACATATATCGTTTGGCAAATAAATAACAAGCTAATCAGAAAAGCAACTCTTCCAAAATTCTGAATACAGCTGGGGGTACGCAGGCTATGAATACATACATAAATACATACTATGAATTAATTTGCAAACCGAAATAGAAAATACAGGAATTATATATTATCCAACATTATTGGCTTAATCACCTCATTTTTAAATAGTCAGGTTTAAAGACTGATTTTTCCAGATGGCACTCGGGTGATAATATGCAGCTTCATTGACAATGTTTACTAGAGATGCTTTAAAAAAAATTGCTCATAAAAGCACAGTGTTATGGCAGCATTGTGAAAATGGGTTTCTTAGCTCTTGAAGGTTTTACAGAAAAAAGAGGGTAGCACTAGAGACTGTATAGAGCTGCTTTTCTTCAAGGACAGATTTTTCTCAGTTTTGAGAGGAAAAAAAAAAAAGTGTGCTTACCTGCTAAAAGGCAAAGTATCTCTGTGGAACAGACCCACGAAAAACCCCAGTGACCATGTGTGAATGCTTGGTGAAAATGACAGCTCTGCACATCTCTCATCGAGGATTAATGTGTTGAATCTGAAATACGTTTTGTTTTACTGTAACCACATTTAAAGGTTATGAGCCATATGTAATGGAAGTGTGACATTTCAGGAAACATCCATCTTTGAAGTTCAAAATACCGAAGAAGAACCTTTTACAATTTTAACCAGCTCTCCTATGCACACACTGCTAGAACAGTCACTTTTAGTTTTCACCTTTTTAATATCATTTGGGAAATATTAAAGTCCCACATGCCTCATGTCAGAAAATCCATGCCAATCAATCTGCTATCCATGCACCAGCATTTTGCTTTGTCTGTTTCTTTACCAGAATTTCCTTTTTTATTTTCTATGTAATATTGTAAAATTCATGTTTCTAGAAGCCTACAAGCAGGTTTTAAATCACGGTCTGAAAGAGCCCCTCCATTAATTATAGAAGTACCAGAGTATAAGAACATAGGCACTTCAAAGGTGATATTCAGAGTCCCTCTCAATGAAGCCAGTACTTTAAAAAAATCTCCTCTGTTATCATGCCAAGTTAAAACAAGTTTTAGTTTCACTAAGGTTAAAATTTTAAAATAACTACTCAAAAGACAGTTTCAAAAATTCAAAGCAGCAAAACTGACTAACTTTGTATTCCTGTTGTAAACCACGGAAAAACTGCACTACACCTTCTACTAAAGAGCTACTCTCCTCTTTTGCAACTATATTTAATAAATATATCAGCTCTGAGAACTAACTGAAAAAGCACTAGAGATATGTGAAGACAATGTCTTTTATTAAATCAGTCTACTCAATTTACTGCCCTCCTTCTGTCAAATATTATTCCAACTGTAAGAGGAAGTTGAAGAGATCAAGCTTTTTTAAAATGTTTGTCTGACTGTAGACTTAAGTTAGCAGAGAAGGAAAATTAAATGGAACCATCAGCTTCCACACTTGGTGTTCAACAGCTGGAAATGAAACATATACAGACTTATATCTCTAAAATTTACGGAACATATTCTTTTCACTATTCTTAAAGTCTTTTTGTTGCATGATCAGCTTGATGTAGTCATAATAATAGTTTCCTAAATATTTCATTTGCTTTTAGTTTTCTAGTCTGGTCATTAAAAACAAAAACTAATGGACAACTATCCCAGCGCATATTAAGGTTACATCAAATCTAGACATAATTAACTTCCTCTGGTGTCTAATAAAGGTTTCCTGAAAGGATGCAGGCATTTAATGGTCCTCAAACACATTTTAAAACAACACAAATATAAACTTGATTCCATGCAACTTCACTTCGACTTAAAGCGTGTGTTTAAGTGCTTCGCTGAATCTATTCAATTTTGTGGTATGGGGAAGATCACAGTGTTTAAATGTTAATCTTTCAAAACCAGTTCTATTAGGACAGACTTGTTCTGATCCCTTCAAGCTGACAGGAAAGCACCAAAGTAAACAGAATCAAGAGCACACAGAAGTCTTTCGCTTCTTTCCAAGACAGAACAAGGAAAAGTTACTGCTGGAACTCTTAAGTTACCTTTTTCCACAGAGGTTTCCATTATGAAACTCTGTACAGGCAAATATTACCATATTGTGGTACGGCATGTAAATGCATTCACTTCCCAGTATTGTAAATCTAGATCTAAAAGCTGAAGAAAAACTAAGAAGAAAAACCTGTACGTATGACCTGGGAGAAAGACGGGGAAGGAGTACAACTTTTCACTGTATAAAATCCTAGAGAATCTGACCCAGCAACACGTATTTCCTGAAACTCAGAACTGTAGCCCAGATTTTGCATGTATTAACCAATTCTTTGCCGCCTCTCAGCCTCTGCTCTGCATTTCAACTTCTTGCTACAACAAACCGCAAGGCATTTTCAAGCCCACTCCTCAGAGGACTGCCAGACTCCTCTGAGCCCACGCACCTCATTTTTCCTGCTGCAAAACCCAGTATGTGCAAAGGACACAGGCTGGAAGATTGTTATGCCTCTCCTACCAGGCTTGGAAATGCCTCCTGCTTCATCGTTTACAAATAAATAAGTATATAGATGTTGTAGTACAAACCTTGAACATTCACTCCTCTGTGACAGAGATCTTCACAGTTCAGCCACACTTTAAAGCCCCGAATATAGCACTTTACTTACCCAAAAGGATTGCTTAGCAGGCTTAAACAGTTTCAGCAACTCTCAAGAGTTCCCTTCAGGGGAAGACTTGGCCTAGAATGGTCTACTTAAAATCCATATGTTGTACACCAGCTGCAGTGATTTCATGTGCGTCCTTCGCTGCTGGAACCTCACCCTTTCCTTGCTGAATTGTAAAGGGATGAAAGATCCCCCGGCGCCCTGCCGCCACGATGCCCACGGACAGTACAAAATGGTAACAGTCAGGTGGGTGAACTACGACAGCAGCTTCCAGTGCCAACCAGGTTTGGTTTATGTTACCTTCTCCCACACCTTTTGCTGATCTGTCCACACGTAGAATAATGCCTAAATCATTATTCTCTGGCTGAAGATTGTCTCCTTGCTTCTCTATTTTACAGAGATCCTTCATGGAGAGGCTGGGTCCTTGCACTCCCTAGGCATTACCATAATATAAATGACTTCTACTAATAATGGTATCGTTATTAATGTTAACTACGTATGTCATACAGAGAAAGATTTCTAACAGCACCATAAACAAGTCCAGGCTTTGCTCTGATGTATGTGAGCCCGTTCTTGAATAACAATACTAAAATACAACCTTAGCACTTAAACATTGCACACACCCCCTATTTATGAGCCCAGTGCAGCAGCAATCAATATTCCCTTTTCTGAATCCGCTCACTGCAAATCCCAGTCTTCAAAAACTGCTGAAGTGTGTGGTAATACACTGCACGCGCTGGTAGCACAACCGTACGGGAAATTCAACGCATTGATTTTAAAACTTTGCACAAACCTTGACACACTGTGTGTCTTCACAGTGTTGTTTTAGTACTCAAAACATTACTTCACGGAAAACCGAGCTGTAGACACCGTTTCAGTAGGGCTAAACGTGTGACAGACTTGTCTGTCGCTGGCCAGGCCAGGGTGACCCGCACTGCACTTCGATGCGGAACGCGTTAGCAGCAAAAGGAGAGTGCTGCCGAGGGGAAAGGACACAGCAACCACCTATGTTTACTGTATCTTTGGTAGAAGAGTTCACAGAACCCTTCCCCTGCTTTTCTGGACTACCTGTCTTCAAAACACAGCATTGTCTTCCAAGGACTCTCGGAAGAAGGACATCTCCGGTACAGGGTGGAATACCAGGTCAGGAAGTGAGTTAATTCAATAATTACTCTGAGAGATCTCTCCAGGGATTTTTAAGGATCCATGGCCACATCAAAGCTCAACTTGATGCAGGGCGAGAACATCCCCTAGGTTCCTATAACCTATAAGGCAAAAACCTTAAATGCTCTACACCTTACTCACTGTCCATGAGTGTGGGTAGGTGAGATGGCCTCAGATTCTTTTCTTTCTTTTTCTTTTTTCCTTTTTAATTTCTCCAGGTATTGTTTTTTTCTACTGAAAACCAAGGTGGTATCAAAATCTCTCTTTTTTTTTTTTTTTTTTTTTTTTTTTACAGAAATCTCACTGTTGTACATTGGTTAACTGTACTGAAAACATCCTCTATCACATGGTATTATTAAAATAGAGACCTTAGGCACAGCAGACGAGGAAGTGAGAGGTTTACCATAGCCTGCTGTACTATTTTAACTGGCAATTAATACACCTATTATTTTATTCTATCTTTTTTCACTAGGAAAACAAGTTGGCAGTTAAGAGGATATAGTCTGGAATTTCCATCATCAGAGTAATTAAATATGACTGGGTTTAGCATATTCAGCAAGTAAGATAAATGCTACCACTTTCCACACTCAGCTTTGATGATGTGGTCTGTAGATATTAAAACATTCCCAAATGTACTGAGAAAAAACATGCAGACGTACAAAACAGGATGGATATGAAAGGTAGCTGTGAACTTTTTGACCCCAAAATTGTACTCAATATGTAAAATACATAAATACATATGTAAAATACAAAATACAGAAACACTGCCTGGTTTTGATGCCCTTGAATGCAGCAACATTTTTCTTACGAGACCAAATTACTTCAAAGCATTTCTGGCACCTTGGACATCCACTCAAAATTACAAAAGCAATAAGTAGTTGGCAGATCGGTGTCTCATTTCCCTCCATCGTTTGTAAAAGTGCTCTCACATTTTTTTGTTCCCTGAAGAGCAACCAGTGTCCACCAACACTCGGCCTTAGACTCCTTTGTCACAAGGTAAGGAAAAGCATGTCAAATTTATTCTGACTCTTGATTGCAAAGCAGAAAAGAGTTACCAAAAGGAAACTGGTAGAACAAAAGATCAACATCTACCTGGAACTCAGGGCGATTATGGGCTGCTGAACAGATTTCCTTCCGTGGACATCTCTCAGCTGCCTGGACTGGGGGGCTATTTCAGCAGACATCCTCCCCTCATTGTTTCTTCTTTGGAAGAAACAACTCATCCTGGTTCATGGTCTTCTAATTATATTTCTTTTCTTCTTGCTAACTATTGAGCACAAATAAATCTTAAAACCAGATCCTGACCACCTGCAATACCTGCTCTTCCTGCAATTCAGTATGCCGATACCATTGTATACCAGATGCAAATTTCCACGTGTAGCTCACTGGGAACAAAAGCTCTTCTAAATGTAATCTCTTCTCTCTGGATGACTTTCCCATGTGTGGGTTTTTTCAGACATGGGTCACTCTCCCTACGATGCATGTGAAGTAAGAGGAGTTTCACTTACAACCCCACTGCCATGCTATATTTTCAATTAGCCCGCTTTCTCTAACCTAGGCAACTACGTTCAGCTTCTTGCAATGCTTCCAAAACCACCGTATGCACTTAGAAACCCTTTAACACTCAGACGCCATACCACTAATACTCCTTTCAATTTATCCCCAGCATTTTGATAGAGACAGAACATATCATAGAAATGGGTGGATTTAAGAAGGTACCACGTTTGGACTGTGCAGCACCTTCTTCCCCATGCACACGGTCTGTAGGGAATCCACCACAAAGCTGTAAAAGGAGAAACGACTTGAGAAATGTTTTCAGTATTAATTTAAAACTACAGCAGGAACGAGTTTTTTTAACAGATGCTTACTATAACACACTCCTGTCTAACATCAAGAGACTCTTAATCTCACCATAACATGGTTATTATAAATTACCAAAATGGTCTTTTGTAGATAGGTAAATCTCCCCAATGTCTTAAGCAGACAGTCAGGTCCTGTTTTTCACACATCTCCCAGTCACTTGCCTATTCCCGCAGCGTAGTTTCCCACATGCCTTGACATTTCATCCTACGAGTCACAACTGGCCAAAGAATATTAAACTTTAATATTGATTTTTAATAACATTTACATAATAGGAATGACCTCTCTACTTGCAAAATCATGTATTAGCAATATTTCTGAATTATCACTAAGATGATGAAGACATCGTCGTAGGTAATTGATTTAATTGCAGGTTTTTTGCAGCCCAGGTTTTCCTGCCCACGCTGTGTCTGATCTGGTACTTGAACAGTAACATGGGTCCCCTCCCTTACTTCTCCAAACCCAATGTAAGGCTAAGAAATAGCCTTGAATTAATAGTACGTATATTTTGAAGGCTTCACCTTCTCTGGAAGATGGGAAATGATGACAGAAAATAAAAACTTTAAATGTCTGAGACGACCAAAATGTAAGCAGGTGCAAAATGGCTTCGGAGGCTCGTTTCCCTTTGCAAGGGACGGCAGCAGCAAGGCAAAGTGCTTCTGCAGAAGGCACCTCTATCCTGTAAGCGACTTGTGGGCGTCTAATTTAAATTTGTAGCACGGCAACTTTTAAAAATATGCGAGGCCTTAGACTTTAGGCACTTGGAGACTGTAACTGTCACAGTCCCGATCAGAGCTGCTCTTAGTGTCCCCACTGTGCTTGCACCAGCGTTCATAGCCACCTACAGTTCCCCTTTAAACCCTTATCTCCTACATCTCCGGGTATTAAAAAGGATTTTGATATATTCTTTAAAAAAAAAAAAAAAAAGATAGACAGAGGAAAATATTGGTAATGGGATTCTTTGTCCTTTATGTATTTTCTTCAGAGGCTTTCCTTAAGAATATTAAGTAGGAGGGAGAGACAGACTTTCTTTTGTTTCTCTTCAAAACCAAATGTTCTGTCCTAACGCTTCATTTTTGTCCCTTAAAAGCATACAAATTTAGACCTCTTTAAATACATTTTGCTTATTTCTGTAATCATAAAGAGGTAAATCAAATCACATGATGTGCAAGTGACATCAAAAGCACATTTTAAATCTGCGTTTAAAATATTGTGAAATGCTATGAACTAGTGCATCTGGTAATCTGAATTCAATTGTCTACAACGTGGGCTCCAAAGAAAAATAAGTAGTACGGCAATCTGAGCTGGCTTTTAAAAAAAGCTTTAAAAGCTGCTTTAAAAACTAATGGCATAAATCACCATAAAAGGATAGACTTTCATCATCCCAAGCCTCCACTTACAGCTACCTTATTTGTCAAAATGTAGACTTAAAAATTAAGAAAGATTAATTGTAAGCCAAAGAATAGCAAGGTCTGCCTCTTCCTGGAATAACTCTTTAACCACTACATATCTGAAATCTTGTTGGGGATGGTCTTCAAGTCAAAGCAGTACATCTTTGCTTTGAAAGTTATCTTCCTTTATTCAGAAGTCCACTAATAATATGACTTCAGTGGAGTACTGCTGTTCATTAGCCATCCCAGTGTTCAGGTACCTGGCTCTGAACCACAGACTTCGCCTGGAACTGCCAGGTAATCCAAATATACCATTGCTCCACAATTACTAAGAACTTTTCCTTGTGTTTTAACTCACATCTTTAGTTCAGGATAGAAATCACTGAATCTGAAGGGCACTTCTACAGTGTAGTAGCTTATATAGTTGAAGACACAAATTAGAATTAGAAATCATTTTTATATAAACTGACACCTTGGTCTATATATCACATTTTCAAAGAGGATTTAGGCAAAAAAAAAAAAAAAAACAAACAAACCACCAGACAGACATTGTCATACAAGACGACATAGGTCATACAGGTCTCCTGAAGCAGGATCCCATAATAGGATGACTAGAAAGAGAGTCCTACAATCTCACAACAGATACACATGGAAGTGTGGAGTGTGGAACCAATAAGGAACGGCTGTGCTTTACCTTGGTGACTTTCTTGGGTTCTTGCACATATATGTGCTATTGCCCAGGCCCAGGCTAAGCAGGATCCCAACTAACAGCCTTTTTTTTTTTTTTTTGGTAGAAAAATTATTCAGGCAGTACGTTGCTTGCAGCGCACAGCAGTACACAACACAATATACACTTATTCAAGCAGCACTAAAACAGCATTTTTGGATCAATGTGTCTCAGCTACAAAAATTTTGGTACCTGCAATCCACTAACATTATTCTGTATCTAACACAGGCTTAATTAGTAACAGAGAAAGCAAGTTTGAACAATTTGTGGTAAGTTTTTATGTATTCTGTAAAAATCTCTAGGATGAAAACAATGTCTCTCTTAGCAAAGTTATCTTTTTTTTTTTTTAACTATTTCATCCCACATCTGTAAAAGATCTGCTTTATGTTTTCTTAATCACAAAAGAAAAAAAAAAAAAGATTTTTCCGTTTGTACAGCGCATATATTTATTTTCTTTCCTTTCTCTGGTGCTCAACGTGTCTGCTTGTCATGATCACAAGGCAAGTCTGACACGACGCGGTACCTGACGTGATCTGTGCTGTGAGCTATATGAATACTGACTAACAGAAACCCACCTGTCAAAGCCAGAACATACCCAAGTCATTTGCTGTACAGTAACAACAGATTAATCAACAGAATGGCTCACTGCTTAGTTGCAAACTCTAGTATGGTTGAGGCTTTGGCATCTCACAGGAACAGTAATAAATCCAGACTAGAGAGCAAGTCCAGAGGAGCGCCGGTGGTAGGGGCTTCTCTGCGGCTGAGCCAAGGCACATTACAGCACTGCTGCTCAGCGCCTGAACTCTTGCAGCTGAGCAGGAACTCCTGATGAACTCCTTTTCTGCTGAGACACGGAAATC
Source organism: Vanellus vanellus (assembly GCF_965231255.1). NCBI lineage: Eukaryota > Metazoa > Chordata > Aves > Charadriiformes > Charadriidae > Vanellus > Vanellus vanellus. Next base: position 17,547,093 of record NC_138913.1, read on the forward strand.
CCAATCACAGGATTTCTCTTTTTCACTAAGAAAAATTCGTGCAACGGGTAAATCCCAACATAATTTATGATGCTTTACTTACCCATGTTGTTCGTGCTTCTTCCAGGCAGTGATACCATTCTTTGTGTCACTCCTCAAACCGCTGTTTCTAATTTCTGGACTTCTGCTAGGTTGTAGTCTAAGGCTGGTGAAGCGATACCTCTCCAAATCAGCTAGCACATGAATATATCTTTGCGATATTTTATTATTTGCTAAAAATAAGATTGCTGGCAGTGCATCTATGGAAGCTTCTAATGCAGCTATCACTTGCCGTCCCAGGTACTTTTAATTCACACCAATATACTTTGTACCGTGGCTAACGTAATGGTACCTAAGTAACAGAATACATTTTTGATTTTTTGCATAATAGAAGCTCTGATAATCTACTAATGAAGAGCAGTGCTAGAGACCCAGGACAGGTATTGCCCGAACCAGGAGACAGTAAGTGCAACTGCAATAGAATCCATATCATACGTGAATTTTAGCAATAAGAGACAGGAAAGAGCGTGGCTCCTGGGTAAATCCAAGTCTGATACAAGTGATGTTTTTGGTAGGCAGCCAAAGTTCAATGTACAAAATAGACTGCTAGCCCAAATATGGAAAAAAGTGTCTAGGAACAATTAAAATATGAAAATATGGTTACACTTGGCAAAATACATCACACTAAAGTTATAAAATTCTATTTTAAAAAGTAACAATTATAAATTTCTAAAAGGTGACTTTTGCAAGATTTTAACATTATAAAGGCAGCATAATTAGACATATCTCATGAAGTATAATCACAAACTCCAGACAAGTATGGAATAATGCAGAACAAAAAAAGACATAACAGAAAAAAATAACAAAAATTCATTTATAAGAATATATTTTCTCCTTTTCATGAGGTTTTAGCCTTAAGGGGGGTTATGGTTGCTCCAACACACAGGAATATTCTCATGTCTCCAAAATCCAGGCATTAAAAGAAACAGTCTGCCTCAATTCCGCATGTGGCGAATGCCAAGAGATGGGGTCCTTACGGGTGCATTTCACAATTCCTACAATCGGCTCTGTTGAGCACCACTGGATATCTAAAACTCAGAGCTGCACTCCTCCTCTTGCATTACTGACAAAACATCTAGAAGTCTGTAAGACTAGTATTTCGAATCGACACAACATAAAACACCTTCATAATTAACAATCAATAATCACAGTTCCTTATCGTATAAATAAAACAGTGGCATATAATCTCAGTAATCACATCAGAAATCAAGAAATTTACGTAAGAAGGATTTAAAATAGGAATAGGAAGATCGTTAGCTTGTTCAAAACAATAGCTGGTTACAGATTAACACCAGTATAAGATCAGTTTTTAGGTACTTAAGACACCAGATCTGTTGATCAAAGCGACTTAGATAAAGACAACAAAACAAGGAAATTAGGTTATCAGACTTTTCACAACACACTTCCATTAAGTAAAACATCATTCTTAGACGAGAACTTGGAGTCCAATTAGAATTTTGCAGTTGCAGCTTATGCTAAATATACATACATGTACACATATGTATGCATGTGTGTAGATATATACAAACTTCATTTTTATAGTTATATAAACCAAATTTGTCTCTATATATTTATACATGCATATACATTTATATATACAGATAAAATTTGAAAATGACATCTGTAAAAAATAATAGATAAATGATGTATAAACTCAAGAACTCGGGGGAAGATCAGTCAATGCCAGATCCTCGCTCTGTCTAACGAAGAACACATTTAGCTATTAAGAGTCTGGGTTTACATTAACATTTTGTTTCAGAGAAGTAAGGCAGGTTTGAAGTGAATCTCTCCATCATCTTCCCCCTTCCAGGTGTCGGTTTGGTTGCAGAGCAGGGGTGATGCACGTAAACCATGTTCCTTGCAGAGAAAACTAAGCCCGAAGCTCTTACCCATGCGCGTGCCAAATGCCTTCCAAGCCCTGACAGACATGTACAAGCTCAAACTGCTCATTGAGCAGAAACAGACTGAAGGTGATCAGTCGAGGAGGCAAGCCTCTATTTAGGCGGAAGCAAAACCTCAGACAGGTACGCAGCGAAGATGTAGAGGCTTTGGCACCAACACGGCGGTCCGCTGAGCAGCTCCCGCGGCACTGCGCTGCTTGGCAGGAGGGAGGGAACCCAGCTGTGTCCAGAAGCAGAGAATTTTGACAAAACTGATAAAAAAAGGTTTCTGACAAACCTACATCCTAGCAAATATATGCCATATAAAACTAAATCGGTCCATACTTTTGTAGTATAGCACAATTTTTCACATTTTAAACAGTGAACACCACCATGCCTCCATTAGCCAGTTTCTTTTTACCCAATCTCCACCTTCCTGAAAGGAAGAGGGAATAACAGGACCTTAAGCTTTTGCTTCAATTGCCAATTAATTATTAAGGAAAAAATACAATGTTAGTAGAAAGTAAATACAATCCATTTACACGATGATGTACTTAATGATTATGCTGAAAATAAACAGAATATAAAAAGAAAGAGAAACATCATTTAATATCATATGTACACGTAATTTTACTATTTAGCAGAGACAAAATACGACCTCTTCTAAGAAAGATGTTAACAAAAACTCTAATATGAAGTTTTATATAATGCCTTTGGAAAAAACCTACAGTATTCCAAGTAATTAGAAAAATAATTAGAAAAATATTGTAAAGGAATAGCTGATAGTATCTGTAAAAAAGACTGGGGAGAACCATAGCAGCATGTACAGCTGAGGAGGACTGGAAGGTGAACCGCTGAAGGGGTACCTTGGAACTGCTTTTATCTTCCTTGTCAAGTTCTCCTCCTTTGTAAACTAGGAAGTTTTTAAACAAAACATCACCACCAAGAAAAACAAACACAACCAACAGCATGTAAGCCAAAGAATATAAGGCTGTAGTCTGAGAAAGAAACGTGTTTTTCCATCCTTGGTCAAATCTGATCTTCCTCTACAACAAACAAAGGCACAGCTGCCAGACTTTAAAAGAATCAGGTGTTCACATGTATAACTTTTATAAAACAGTAAGCAAATCAACAGAGAAAACTACATATTTTTTAAAAAAGTACATTGACTAACGCTCCATATTAGAACTAGAGAACCAGTGGGAGATGAGTTTCAAGAAACCAAACCCCAAACTATGCTTTGCCATATTCATGTAAGTTTGTGCATTCACTGTACAAATATTCTCCACTCATTCACCGAGTGTGCTGGCTGTCGACAAAGAGCTCCCTTAAAGAGCGCAATTCTTACAAGTTGTTGACAACTACATCTGCTTTCTGCCAGAGCTCTAAATTTACCCTTAGGAAAGCAAGCACGAGCATGTTCAGCTCAACCATCTCAACATACAGTTTCTAAAACGAGTACCTAAATAAACAACTAGGACTGCTCTTAATATTCTACAAGAAGTTAAATAATTAGGCCCATTATCTGTATACTAATTTTCTACTGTGAAGCACTGAAGTCAGCAAGTTCAAACTATTCCCCTGATTTTTTTACTTCCTCAGAATTCTGACCATTATTCCCTTGTGCTGTCTCCAGATGGAGGTAGGCCCTTCTTCCCACAGTGAAACTGCAAGCTTATTTGCAACAGTATGAAAATGTTTTAATATATGCAACTGTCAAAAATCCCCACAAAATAAAAAAACCTGTAAGTTTGCTTCTAAGGAAAAAATATCTATTAAAGGTCTGGGTGAGGTAGCTGCATGCTGAGAACTGCTAGATTTTACAGAAAACCAGACGCCCCTACCCCAGCCTGAACAACCAAAGAAGATGAGAACTTTAAAGTAAAAATTAAACTGCATAATGGTTGAAAGTAATGAAATCAGCTGCTCAACTGTTCTGAGGAGTTTCAGAATTATTTTTTGGAGTAAAAAAAAGCACAAAAGAAAAAAAGCACTAAATTTGGAAAAACCCATTCCTTTAAAAAATCTGCAGGGCGTCTATTTGGGAATCTGTAGCTATACCAAGGGCACATTAAATGGATGCACTAAGCGTCTATTAATAATATCAAAAGCTAGAATCTGTAGTAAAAGCTAAGCATATACAAAAGCATCATGTTCAGAATAGAAAGATGGGTGTTAAAATTCTTTGACTAATAGACAAGCTATTTGAAACTCTGACCTAAAAAAAAAGAAAACGTTTTTTTTTTCTATCTGAACACAAGCTGTATATTAAACAGTCTATTTTGCTTTGAAGTATATTCTGCTTTCACATTTCTGTTCTAAGAAGACTGGAGTTAATCCACCAAATATAAAAAAAACGGCCTTAGATATTTTTTCTTTTAAAGTCAAAATTCTCCTGCTCTGACCTGAACACGCAAGTCAGTATTTGTGGCAAACGTTCGTTACTAATGCTCCTTAAATTCATCTCGCTTTTGAACCACACAAAACAGGTACACTCCCATACTTCCAGTGCAGGAATAACAAACTCTGCTGCTGCCAAAACAACAGACTCTTCATTGTCCTAAGATCACGTGCACACTCTGCAAAGACATCTAGCAGCCACAGGGCCCTTCTGCATCTAGCAAAAGCTCATTAGTGTAGTGCACAGTACAAGTCTGACCAACAAAGACTTTCGCCTGGAAGAATAGTGAAATGTGTTCATAAATCTCAGTATGAAATATAAAAAGAATCTGATGCTTAGAAGTACCCCAGGCAAACTGACACTTGTCAGATCTGGAGAGACACATTAAAAAAAATGACATATCAGCATAGGAAAAATGTCTTTAAAACACATCTTTGAACATGATCTGGAAATAAGAAAACAAAAAAATGGCAGACATTTAAAGTAGAAATAATAATGATGCTAGTAATAAGTGAACTAGTCAGATGAAGGCTATCAAATAAATTAGCAGGTCTGTACATTGCAAATTCAACAAAAAAAAAAAAAAGGTGAAATCAACAGTAATGAAGTTTCCATTTGATGGGCTGGATTTTTAAAGGCTTGGGAAGACTGTGAGATAGAAATAAACCTTGGTGAACTTCAAAAGCTGTTTGAGCAGGCTGCACGCCAAATCTTCAAATCGAGAAATATACTTCCCTAATGGAACATTTCTCTGATACTCACCAGACACGTGCATTTTACAGAGGTTTCACAGTACAATCTATCCTAACCTCCAAATTACAGGTTTCAAACAACACAGATAACTAACAAAAGAGATGAAGTCAGTACTGAATTCAGACATCATACGGAAAAACAGGAATCCACAAAAGCACCATTGCTCGCTTCTACACAAACATCAGACTGCCTGTAGAAAACCAAAACATTTTGACTCCTTTTAAAGGTAGCCAAGGTCTCCACTCTAATAAATGTAAGGAAAACCTGGTAGGAAAGTACCAGATACACCATGCCTTGAAGTTCAAGGCAACCAGGATCAGACTATGATATACTCTGGAAACCGTTGAAAGAAAAGATGCAGCAGTTATTCATGCTAGTTTTTTTTCTTAAGATCACAATGATCTTGATGTCTGAGGCACACTGGAAAGTGTACACGTTTCAGTCTGCGTGTTTGCAGTTCTCGGAGATGTAAGTTGAGGCAGCAAGAGTGCAACTAAAAAAAAAAACAAACCCAAAAAGAGACAAGTTGTTCCTATTATCTACACAGGCTCAGAAAGTCAGAAGGGAATACATGCTCTAGTATCACTGCAGGACCGTTTCAAATGCAAATGCTCACTGAAAAATCCAGAGGAAAGGAGAAACATCAAAAGTCAATATGTATTTATATTACATTAACTGCTACAATCTTGTACTGAAGACACAGTGGTACTAGCAATGTAAACTATTCTAAATGCAAGGAAAAATAAGTTTCTCGAACAATAAAGAGAGAAGCTAGCAACCTGCTTAATTTGAAAGTATTTTCTTTCAGTTAACAGAACAGACACATATGGCTTGATCAAGTTGTCTTTAAGAAAATGAGTCCTACTTATAATAATCTCCAAACCAAAAAAGATTCCTGACAGATCATTCATACTTTGGATCAAGTAATCTATGAGAAAGAAGGAGAGGAAAATAAAGTTCCTATCCGTCACTTTTGACGATGGTGGATTCTCCAACATTACAAAAACTAGTTCTATGCATATTTTAATGCATCCTAGACTAAGTCAATCTTAAAAGACTTACTGATCTGAAAATGAGTATCTGAGATGAGGTTCTTAAAGTATTCTTTATTAATATCATTAGAAGTTGCAGAAACAACTTTCTTATAATATAAAGGCACAGGGAGACAGTTTTGATAAAATATTCCAATCAAACAGTAACTTACAGTACAAAAGGACAATTGTAATGCACATACAAACCCCAAACATCTCATTCAAAAATATTTCACCATGTTCATCAATAATAATGGGCACTGACTAAAAATATAAATTGTTATTGTACAATAAATATCTGATAGGTGCAAATGGAACAAGATTTATTGCTCTCCACAATGTTTTCCCTGTAGTGTTTGGTTTTTGTTGTTTTTTTTTTTTTTTTTTTTAAAGTTCCAAATTCCTTTAGTAACTTACTTCTGAGGGAGCTAAACCCCAAACCAAAACTGATAGGACATTATGACAGCTACTGAACTGCCTCAAGTACTAACCAGAACTGGCAGTGTTTGTTTCTTTCACAACTTCAACAATCATACTCCACTCACTCAGTGGGAAATATGGTAGATGGTTAAAAATCAACTTTAGTGATAAGTCAAGGCTTTTATGGTAGGGTAGTATTACCTAGTCTGAGGGTTAGTCTATTTTCTTCAAATAAGTGGATTTTATGATGAAAAATAACATGAACCTTCTCTGACAGCTCGTGCCAGAGCAAGCAAGTAAAACCATTTTCAAATGAGGGGAGGGGAGAAACGAAAATTAAAAGCTTCATTGGGCATTCTGAGTTCAGAAAACAAGACAAGGGATTGGGAGCAAATTAGGACTACACAGGCAAAGATGACTAAGATGATTCTAAAATATCCTTAATACAATCATCTAAGAAATCAAAAAGCACTCTGCATCTTTATATAGCTCCGCTTTTTGAGCTTTGAGAAAGAAGGACCAGTCAGTGAGTTTGCCATTTTCCTCACCTTGCGCTTGCAGCAATTTGGTAAAGCAACAGTTTCCATCAGTCTTTTAATGCAGTCCAAGAGGCGTACCAACTTTGCTCTTGAAAGTAGAACATGCTACCTTGTTCAGAATTCTTTTTAGCTTGTACGAAATATTGTTCTATACACACATTTAAGAAATATTAGTCTTCTTCATTACTGGTACAAGAAGTAATATGCATACATTTCCTAAGAGCATCTTTTTATGAATAAGACTTCAGGAAAATGAAGCATTATAGTAGTTGTTAAAAAAAAAAAAAAGAAAAAAAAAGGAGGAGCAAGCTTTGAAGTGAGTTCTTGTAGCAGTAACTGAGGTTTTTATAAAAGCTGTAATTTATCAGAACAACTCCAGATTTACGCAAACCTCAACAAGTCAATTGCACTGGGGATAGTCAAACTTAGTTCAAGAAAAGGTGTCTAGAGTGAATACAGCTTAATCAATTTAGCTGGTAAACCAAAAGATGAATATTCAGTAAACTCCATTATGCTTGAACTCAACAGAATTGAGAATGATGTAAAAAACAACCCGCTAACTTTCTAGACATTATTATTCAAATTAGGATTTTCTTGTAGCATAAGCACATAGTTTTAGAAGTTCTTCAAAAAGTAACAAGGACCACTGAAATTTGAATTTTGAGAATTATTAGCTTCACTACAGTATAGCATTTTTTCTTTACTATTTGTTTAGAAACTAATAAACAAAACCATTTTCTTTGGTTTATGCTCAACTACACCGGACTAGTGAATTTTTATTTTTAGTCAAGCTTCTATCCCCAATTTAAATTAATACAGATCTGTTTATTGTAGTCTCTCTCCAATTCTCAAATTATCTCTGTTAAAAATAAGAGTTTGCTCATACCATGATTTCCTTTTAAACAGTCATGTGTATATACTGGCATGAAGGGTAAAGGTTTTGTACAATAGTTACATTAAGTGATATTTCCAATGGCAGAACTACAAAAGACATCAAATGAATATTAGTTCAAATGTCATTTGAGTTTATGATGATCTAAAAAAAAAAAAAAAAAGAAACCACAATGTTTAAGCATAGCAAAATACAGTGTAAAACCCCCTAAAATTAGACAGTAAACATGGGAATCCTGCACTCACATTAGAAATGTACTGCACAGCATTATACATGAAAGCCCGTTAAATTTGAAACAATGCAGACAGCAAGATTTACCTGGATGTAAATGCCACTTTAAGGTGTTTAAACAAACACAAAAATGAGACAATGATGTCAGGAAAAAGGCCTTTAAAACAGGCCATCAGTCTAACTTGATTTTCCAAGTAAGAACATCAGCTTCACGAAACTGTGACACTAATGCAGTTTTATGTAAAGTACCCTTTGACACACAAGCTGTCAATTACGCTATTACAGTCTTTTTTGACCTCCTCCCTTTTAAATAGTTAGGGAGGAGAGTCAATAGTAGCTCAAGTTTTAATTCAGTAAGTACCTTGTCTGTTTGCAAAGGAACATTATAACACCATAAAATTGTATTTTTATGGTATTTAGAAAACTGATAAACCAGTTTCTTTTTTTTTTTTATTTTCTCTTTTTAATACATAAGTTCAAAAGTTCAGTTTCTATGTGTCTTTGCAATAGTGTTTTAGCCAGTGTTGCAAAAAGTTTTCACTGTGGACTACCTCACATTGTTACTCAATTGTGCAAGGTATTCACGCAGTTCTTTTGCAGCTTGGAATCTACCATATCGCTTCTTTGGGTTGGCACACTCATCCAGCAAGGCCTCAAGCCGGCCATCTTTGGCAATTTCAGCTGGGGGGTCATGAAGTAGTCCTCCAGAAGTGCCACGCCATGTGGCATGTCTTGATAAAAGGTTCTGACAAATAGCATAATAATTGTGGTCCACAGTGACACGAGCACAAAGAATCTCTTTTGAGAAGGACAGACAAGCTTCTTTATCACAGTCATCAAATTTGCTTTCATACCATACATCCCAGTTTTCAGGTTTATCTGTGAAATATAAGGAGACAGTAAAAAAAAAAAAAGTGAGAGAGGAGGAAAGAGCATATGTGCATCTGAATACAATCAGAAGATAAATACACAGCAAACTAAGTATTTAAACTATAAACCAACTTCGTTTAGATGAACTCTTAAACATTCTAGTCTAAGGTTACATCTGACAATTTCATATACTTTTTTGCTGAAATGGTCCTGGCAATACAAAAAATAAGGGAAAGAAAGAGGGTAAAATAGACAGCAAGGAGAGGGAAGCAGAAAAAGCAGCACACTAAAGACATGAAATCTACATTCACACACATACCCAGAGGAAAAAATATAGCACAAAGAAGTACAAGAGAATGATTCACAGCTGAAGTTGAGAGAAAAACAAACAAGCAACATGATTTATTTTAGCAACACAGATTTGGTTTCTCCAGTTGCCCTGGGAACTAACACTGGCAAGCGGTCAAGTGGTCTACCAAAGAACAAAAAAAAAACATCACAAAGTAATTGCCATAAACTTCTGAAACATCCAGCCTCTTCCTTTAGACGTGGTAGTAACTAGGAAGTGTGTATAAAAAAGCAGATGCATTACATACAGTCTTTAAAGAAAGAAAAAATTCAACAAAAAAATAGCATTTACATACATGTATAAACCCTTCTTTATATATATTTAAAAAGTTATAAAAATTTGAAGGTGTAACTAGTGGCCTTGTCACAAAGCTTTCTTTAACTTAAAACCCGATTTACAGAAAATACCTTATAGGATAATAAGTAAAAGGTTACCAAGTGTGAGATCTCCTGAGTTCTTACTACTTTTTGTTAAAAAACTTCCATCTTAAGTTTCTAGATTACTGCCAGCTTTGACAAGAGGTCCTTATCAAGGAGGCTCATAGTTGTGCAGATCTTTTTTTAGTACTGTAATGTACAAACTAAAATTTATCTGTATTTGGTAGTCTCTGAGCTGACTCATTTATGAGGCACTGCAAGCCAGAGTAGAAAAAAGGTCTACTGAAGGATGACTGCTAAAACTATAAAAGTATGATGTAAAATTTGTACAAGGAACAGCAAACTCAAAATGGAAAGAAAGCTAGCAAAGGAGAATGGGAAAAAAAGACTTCAGCAAACTCAACTATCATAACCCACATACAGTACAATTATATATTACTGTACAGTGCAATTGGACAGAATGTACATATTCAAATATCTAAACAGGCATATTAATCACTCTAGACAGAGATTGCTTAATGAAACTTTCCAGGAGATAAATGAAATCAGTATTAAATGTCAAGTTTATACAAAGACTGAGAACTTTCTTGTGTCCTCATTTGTTTTCCGTGTTCTTGATTAATTGTTAGATTGCAAATCATACAGCAAAATCCTAGTTAGATCCAAATTAGTCTGAGAATTATACACAACAGATGTAAGCATGACACTTTCAGCATTCAGCTTCTGCAAGATGCTCCTTGCTTCTATTTCACACACACATCAACTTTTTCAGAGTTCATTTGGTAATCTTTGTGACCAAGCAATTCAGACATGCTCCAAAAGTCAGTATCTTAAGTAATATTATTTTAAGAGGGTGGAAAAAGGGGAGGGGGGGGGGGGAGGAAGGGTTGCGTGGCCCATAAATACAAAAGTAAATGCACTGGATAGTCAAGATTTTCTGGGTAGGATAAGATAATTTTAATATAAGCTCCTAGAGAATGTATTATAAATCTAATAAAAGAAAACCCAAAAACATACTTCCTTGGAGAAAACTGTGTAGATGGAAAAAATAGTTTTAAAGTTAATTCAGCAGCACAGCATATGAAGTCTACTTGCAAAACTTAAAAAAATCTATTCACTCAAACTGGCATCACTTGGCCTATTGCCATGAACTTCTGCAAAATCTAGGGATTCATGTTCAATGTTTCTAGCCCTTGGGTCTGCAAAGTTTTCCTTATAAGCTCAAAAGGAATATAAACCCATGTAATGCCACTTTGTCAAACATGTCTCCTGCTGCCACTGCTCTGAGCTTTTACAGCTGACAGAAAGATGAATGAATTTTCACTATTCCCATTTGGAAACAGCACTAAAATTACCCATTCCTTCAGTTCCATGATTACAGGGCACCAACCCGAACAACTGAACCAGAAGCAGGCTATGTAACTAAGGCCAAAGAGGGCAGAAGACTGTCTTGTCATTTACAGAAAACAGAATGCCAAGACTTCCATCCTTACAGACATCTGAAAAAGATGAAAGGAACCTCTCTCTTTTAGCTACAGTAGACAAGTCAGTTGACCACCCCATCCATCTATCTGTCCCCCCACCTTTACAAACCCATCCAACATCCAAGCCCCTCCTCCCATCCCCACCTCTCCACTTAAACAGGATTACAGACATTAAAAGTGTATGTAAATCAAGTTCAGGTAAACTCAATGCTTCGTAAAATTGACAAATTGGTCAAGTTAATTAGTAGCCTAATTGCAGAAGAAAGCTAATCGGTTTGTTAATTAGTAGGCTAGTTATAAAGCCAACAAAATGGGTACTTAGCAACTACACATACTTTAAATATTGTGCTTGTAGAGAAAGAAGCGAGAAACATAGGGTGATGGGAAGGGAGAGAAAGACAACACTTACTCTGTCTGATCAACCTTTTGTCTGCTACCAGAACATTTTCTGCATCTACAATGATAACTTTCCCATCTCTCGGTCCAACTGCAAAGTTGTCAAAGCTGACATCAAGGAGGTAGAGTGCAAATTCAAAGTCGTTATTTGTCAGCTGCTCAGCTATTTCCATTAATTGCCAGGCCAGATCCACTCGTTTCTCCCATGGTGCATTAAAGTAACTCCACAGCTCTTCTCCAACGTAATTGACAGCCACCATTCTTCCACACGCTCCTAAGTACTTCGCGAATGGCCAACCCTCATCAGATGGAAAACTCTGCATATAAAAAGATTTTTAAAAATGTTCATTAATACAAAACAGCTTAGATTTTAAAACGCTGTTCAATAAAATTTAGAAGAGATGTCTGTAAATACCCATCAATGCTACATTTCCATATACCTCTTAAGTTTTGAAGGGAAAGAAAAAACAATGCAAAGTATGTTTATATGAGCAAGAGGCCCAGCTGGACTACTAAGGAGGAAGTGTTGGAGGACCTGAAATAATATACAATCCTTATCTAGCTTTCCATGTACTATATATATACACACACACATACATATATATTCACATACACATGCACAATTCCACAAACTATCTTTTTCTATTGGTATTTTATACACATCTGTTGTACTAATGCAAGTATACTTCCCACCAAGATAGTTATGCATCTGATATTTTTAATTAAAACAATTTTTTTGAATAACCTAAAGGAAAAAGCTTTTAAAAGTGACACCTCTTTCTCTCCACCACACCCCTTCAAATTTTTCCCTGTTGACTGGATTCCTTTGAGGATCCTCTCATTTGAAAATCTCACAGAAAGGATTACAGAACAGATTAAGGTATAAAAGCAAGCTTATGCCTGTAGTACTCCTTAATAAGCTACCTCTTGATTAACTGCTACATACATACTTTGTGTGTTTACTACACACAGCCACATAACGTTTTTATCAAAAGTAAAATCTATCTCCAATAGTAGCTTTCTTGGAAGTTAACATAAAAGACTGAATAGTAATAACATACTACAAGCAATTAAAAAAGCAAAAACCAAAACCAAACCACAGCAGCATTTTTCCTACTTCAGTTGTGCTGAATGTGCCCTAAGACTTCAATATGAACAGGTAAGCATTTAAATGGTATCCTCCGTACTATGCATCAGGAAGAAACCATAAAAATTAAATTCTTAAATTAATTAAGCCCCAAATGCATAGAAGTTAGCACTCTAAGAACATAACCTACAATAATTTTAAGAATTAGGAGATACAACTATGTGCCTATGCTCCTTCCTTCTGCGCTACCTTGCTATCGTGTCACCAGAAGCAACTCATAATCAATTCTGCAGTGACGACATAGCAAAGGTTTTTACCACACTTGGGGTGAACAGCATGGTGGGTTTCTGTCTGAATGGAAGCTTTATACCTCCTGGAATCCATGATGGCAGAAAATATTTATGGTAAATTGAGAAAAGAGAGACACAGGACGGAAACACATCATGTAGAACAGATCTGAACTACAAGACCGGTCAGTGAAGAGGTGCCCAGTACTCACCCATCTGTGTATGTATATCACTTAAGAAAAGTTACAGTGCTTACATACCCAATCACCACAGCCTTAGAACCCATACCTCCCCTACAACAATTCTTAACTTTATCTATATCTGTGCTTCCTTTAATAAAGTTTTGATCATTTTACCTTAAGCACTAGGCATCAGCCAATGTTAAGCCAAGGCTAGAATACTGATGTTGGCCAGAAACACTAGAAGCTCCGTAACACACAAGGAACTGCAAGCCACATCTACTCCCAAGAATTAATACTTATTCTTGAAATGCAAACAGCAAAGTTAAAGCTATATTCAATTCACACACTAAGACTTCAAATTTAGTACTAAAAAAGCCCTGAAAAAACAAAATAGATTTGCTTAGATCACAATAATTAGTCTATACAACAATTTAAATCACCAATATGCACACCAATCCTTACTAACAAAACTTGCGTATTTCACTAGTTGTTTTCCATGTATACTCCCATGGCAGGAACCAAGTTTCACTAAAAAGACTACTAACTGGCCTCTGACCCAGGTGCTCTTTGGATCAACGAATCCTCTGGCAATATCCAAGAGAAAAACTCTTATAGTTGCCTTCCCTACCTTTTAAAAGATGCTGCTAGTAAACACACAGGAAGAAAAAGTAAAACAGGAACACTTGCTCAGCACTGCAACAGTAGTTTCTCTTGGTTCTATCGAACTTTCAGGATTTCACAACAGCTGCAGGTTTCAGGAGGTAAAAAACAAGATCCTGTGGAGGAATTATTTCCATCTAAGTTATTTCACTACAAAACTGGAATCTTAGTTACAGAATTTCAAAAGGACATCAGACCCCTATTAATAATAGGCTAGGTTCAAAGGTTTTGGGGTGCCCAAGTGTCTGGAATTCTACTTTATTATGATCACCTGATCTACCCACAGAGGTGAATCTGATAATGAAAAATCCTGAGGATGATGCAGAACTAATTTGATGGGTTTGAGACCAGTATGATATTTTCAAGCTGCAACACTACATAACTGAGCAAAACTAAATCTCTCTAACTAAATCTACTGTGCAACAGGGATGACATTATCCAGTCTTCAGGTTTTTTTATCTGTAGGCTTCAGGGCAATGTATGAAGATGGTAATTGCAGGCAAATATCCACTAGTTCAGGGCAAGTGATACATTCCACACTTAAGAAGTTGGCTGGGTTTTTTTTGCTTGTTTCATGGTTAGCAAAATAGCTTTCCAATAAATGAAGTGTGTGCTAATTCAGCGTTCCTTACTTATTCTACAAGCAGACCAATATAATGAAAACTCGCGCCTGTGGCATCAATAAACGCCACCAGAATGAGATTTCATGCACGCTTATCATTACTACATTCAGTCCTGGATGAAAACAAACCGATAAGCAAATGGCTGTTGTCCATTGAATGAAATTAAGTTATTTACAAAGGAACACGTCATTTCACTCAAAAAGAAGCAAGTGGGAGTTGGGGCTAAGACATAACCTCCAGAGAACTCTGGGCAAGCAAAAATTTTTCATTCCAGTGAGCGGGATCAAGGGGCATATGGGAAAATTCAAAATACTGCCTACCAGTATCTGTCAGGAAAGAGCCATACAGCTTAGCATTGGGGAAGTCTGAATGTGTGTACCTATCAGTCCTGTATCCATGCAAGTCTACTTTATCCATACCTTATAAACCCAAATTTATACCTTAAATTGGAGAAAGTTTACCTGATTATATTTTCTGATAAACACAGGTTTAACTGATTACACCAACTGCGCATGGTATTTTCGTATTGCTGCATTTTGTCAGCACTCAATGCAATATATTCAATTCAATTGCTACAGCAAAGATGCCTAAATATTTGTAATTAAGCATGACTTTGGACCACCCCACTGCTTTTCTTTTCCACCCCGCTCCTTTCCTATATTCCAGTCCTGCTCTGCTTAAGCCTTTGCCTCCCTTTCCAAATCAAATTTAGCCACAAACAGCTGAACCTAGCCAAGGCCATACTACCGCTGGAAGCAAAGGTGTCCATCCCTCCCAACCCACCACGCACACTCATTTCAATCCCCTCCTTCATGTCATTAGGAAAGCAATGCAGCTGGTACTTGCTGGGCTGGTGTTCAATTGGATCAGTACCTGATCCAGCTTATCACATCACCGCATCATGCTAGTACCGACAAAAGGAAGGGAAAAGGCCTGAATAGCCAGGTGCAGGAGAGAGGAAAGGAGCTAAGAGGACCTTTCCTTTCCAGCAGCAGCAGGGATTTATGTGATATATTAAACTGATTTTGAAAGTACAGTGTTAGTCACAATAGTACGCTGATCTTCAAAACACATCTATTATGCTTCCTGCGTTGTGTACACTGAATTTCATTTCACACAAGAAATTCTAGACGCAGTTTGGTTTATTAAGAAGTGAACATCCCGAACATTACTAGTAAAATATCTGCATGCAGATGCATGATATAACGAAGATATATTTATAACTCTGTGGCACTAAAAAGATCTTTTGACAACAGGAGTGCAGGGAATCCTGCCAACATCTGCACATGTACAAACAACATCTCTGTTCTGGCTCCCTTCCAACTGGCATGTAACAGCCACATCTACACTTCATTACCCAAGTCAGTAGCCGAAGAAAGGGATAAAAATATGTACAAGTGCCTCATTCAGCAGTTTTATATTCACTCTGCAAAGTTGACAAGAATATTAATTGAAGTGCAGATCTGTTGTCTTTGCAACAACAGATTTGTAACTTTTTGTCCTATTCTATCTTGAAAGCATTTTTCTATACGAAATCACAGCTTACTTAAGACAAGGATTATTTTTTTTCTTCACATACTAAAATTTTGAAAGCCAGTAAGACATGAACCCATTTGTATGGTCATTAAACATGTTTTCCATGAACAACTTGCATTTGGAACAAAAAGCTTAGTAAATAGCTGTAAAAAGTCTCAGATTTCTGTAAAGTAATGCATAACAGTTTTTATTTTAATTCTTGAATTATTATTAGTATAAATATTTAATTAGATAATTTTGTACCTGAATATGCTATTCGAAGACTAAAACCATGCATTTGACAATTAAGATAAAAACTAAGCTCTTGTTCAAAACCAGAAACAGCTATCTGACAAAAGAATCTGCAGTTCTGAT
Organism: Vanellus vanellus; assembly: GCF_965231255.1. Classification (NCBI taxonomy): domain Eukaryota; kingdom Metazoa; phylum Chordata; class Aves; order Charadriiformes; family Charadriidae; genus Vanellus; species Vanellus vanellus. Next base: position 17,563,523 of record NC_138913.1, read on the forward strand.
GCACCCACTCAAATTTTATCTGTGAATACACACACAAATTCCATGGAAACCAGACAATTACGCTTTTTAAAGTGTTTTAAAATATAATAATGAATATGAAAAATTACAAACAGGTAGCTTAGTAAGTTTTCCCTCATTAAAGTTGTTACCCTTCTTTATTCACAGAGAAACATGTGTAATCTTCTAACGGCAAGATGGAAAACAGTAAATATGACAAAAACTTCTGCTACCTCCATTCCCAGTGACACATACATCAAAAAAATATTTTAGTTGTTCTAATTAGCGAAGCTACAAGATATCTTTCTAAACAAGGCTTAAAATCCTAAGCCAACCCTGTCAAAGGGGTAAAGGGCATTTTGTTACTCAAACAATAATACTGCATTTATGTCTTTAAAAAAAATACACTGTAGTCTCACAATAAATATTGAGAATTAATAGGGTGAATTTATCATTTCACTGAAGCATAAAACACAGTATCAGTGATTTTGCCTTCCTCACTTACATCTGTCTAAACATGAGAAGATATACAAATCTGCCACAGGTTTTGAATGTTCAGAGCTGTGAATTAGATCACGCAGTAAAGACTCACCAGCTTGAAGCTGATAAGACTACAATAGGACTATTGTAGTCTGCAATAAGACAAATCTCCTTTGAATTAAACATTTAAAAGAATAATAGTTTATCATAATCAAGCATATAATTCATCCTAATAATCAAGTCCAAAAAAAGACAAAAGTTTAAGTAACAAGTGACATCTTTGAGCTACTGTTTTACCGTACCATTAAAAAGATATGCCTTCCATTTTCAAAACTACTATGGAAGATGCTACATCACTACCACTTTTTTTTGTATAACACGAGTTCCACCTAGAAAAAAAAAAAAAAACAAACAAAAAACCAAACAAACAAAAAAAAAACCAACCACAAAACAAAGAGCTATACCTTGAATACAATGGAATGCAAGAGCAAAACAGAATGGGGACTTCTCTTTCTATTCTTATGATCCTGAAGGCCTTCAATGGCAAAATTACACTCTTTGTGACGCCTTCACTAAAATCATCATACTGAACTGTATTTGCCCAGGCACAAACTGGCATGGCAAGTAGAATTTAAATAATATGCTTTTCCTCAAAAGGAAAAAAATTAGTTTGCTCTCACGGAGTACTGTTGATTCTGCAGTGTAAACAGAAGTAGCACTTGTATTAGTCACCAAGGCAAATAAGTAAATCTCTGTAACCACGCCGACATGGAGAGCAGATTTTACAATGAAAATTTTCAGATCAAAGGAGGTTAAAAAGCACAGTCTAAACGCAGATGCCTTCTTTTGTCAGGAATTGATCTGAATTCTAGAAGATCTGTATTCAAATATATTTGCAAATGCTAGTGAGTATAACGAAAACACTTTCATTCTCAACTATATGCCACATCATTTGACATTCAACTAAAACTCCCACAGAACTTAAGCATATACATATATATAGCCTACACACACAGAGTAGAGAGTAGATTTCATTGAATATTCCAAATATTAGTATTCCCACTGAAACTATGTTTCTTTCATTTATTTGTGTTTTGTTTAGTTTTGTTACATTTTATCTGGTTACTACATACAATTCATGTCAGCAAAAGGTACATATCAGGCTCAATTGACAGACCATTGGACAAAAATACACAGACAACTCTAAATATAAACCCACTCAGTTCAATTGAACACTTGAATCGTAAAAGTTTATTTCACAATGTTAGCAGAGGTATGCCACTTCTCCAAACAAATTAATGAATAATGATTAAACACAAGAACCATAGCATAGAAAATTTATTGTTGCATTGGTTGTTACCCATTCAAATTAGTTTGCAGTTCATAAAAGTTTGTTCAGATTAAATTTGCAACAGAGGAAAATGATGACTATCTACTTCTCATCAGTTATGAGTCTGGAATACATCACTATGAAGAAGTCCTAGCTGAGATGGCCTACTCCTATTTCTGAAGATTAATTCGCAACATCAAAGAGACTAAAACAAAGCCTCAATTACTTAATTCAGGAAAGTAAAATACAGCTCCTCCTCTACATCAGAAGCAAATGGACAACACTGGTAGTTCAAGATTTGGAATGTGGGGTAACACACTTTTTTTGGTGTTACTGAAAACTGCTCAGAGTTACAATTTATCATGAGGCTTTCTATAAGTCTGTATAGTGATTTCTCAGCAGCTTCTAGATTAAAGACAGACATTCACCTTAACACACACCCCACAATAACTTGAAGAATTTCTACACTATTCTAAAACATTCCTATTACTTTATTTACGTGTCATCACTTCAGGGAAGTTTCAAAAAAGAATGAAAATAGTTTTGATCATTTATGGAACATAATTAAATACAGTAACATGACAAGTAGAACCAGTTCTGGCCTAATATGTATATGTTACTGCAAACAATATCTCTTCAAGTTTCAATACAATCAAATCAGTGGAACATTCTCGTAACATGAGACTAGTCAATTTTAATTTAACATAACAACAATTTTTCTTTTTTGAAACGTGCACAATGGAAATTCAGGGATGGACAAAAAATTCATCTGCTTTCTCAGCAATACCTAAAAGTATGTAAAACAGGAATCAATACAGACTAAAGCCTCACTTTAACATCTGAAATTTAAATTCCTTGTTTTGTGAATTATATTTTCTACAGGTGTCAGTAAACTGATTTGTGCAAAACAGAATTTTAAGAAAAGTTAAGACCTAAAAAGAAAAAAAAAAAAATAATCCATTTACCCATGAAGTAGCACTGGACATTCCTTAAACCTAGTTTATGTTAACTGCAGAAAGAAAAAATAGCTTTCAAACAAAAAATATAGTCCAAATGCATGGGAGTAATTTGGAGGGAGGGCGAAGTCACAATTTATAATAATCTGCAACAGACAACAGTGAATCTTTAAAATGGAATAATATACGAAATTGCAGATAATCACTTTTTGATTAAAAAGTCTCAAAACAACTGTAGGTAACATAACTATTAACAACTGATCTCAAACAACTACATTTTAACTTTTTCACAAAGATCAGAGGAAAATATCCAACATTTTAAAACACTACACATTAAATACTATGTCAAAACACCAGTATCTTTATGAGTCAGTACCTTAAAAATACAAGTCCACTAGAGGACACATCAGGTAGTGCAGATAACTGCCTTAAATACACTACTTGGTATTTAGCATAGTAATTATGTACCGGAAACACCAAATTGAGTAATGAAGAAAGTTTAAAAGGCACCAAGTATTAAAATTGGACAGCATTCTACCAATGTACTCAGAAGAGAACCACAGAAAATAACCGATGACTGGAACAGTGTGTACGAAAAAAAAAAAATAAAAAAGAAATCCCAGGCAAGAAAAGTTGCCCATTTACTTCTTACTGAGTTATGTACAAATCAGCAAAATAATTCTGTAAAACATTTGGCTAAATCGCTACTTTGAGTGAATTCAGCGCAAGAAATTGTTTCAAAGAGATCACAGTTAATGTTTTAATATACGTTTACCAGATGTCAATTATTGTTCTTCCCCTAACAGAACCAAAAAGAAACCCCGATGATGACATGAAGAGAAACCAGAAGAATTTTAGGTTATGTGGCAACAGACTGTTCATGCAGAGCAATTATACTACGAATGGAGATACAGCTGTTGGTTTTTGTGGTGGTGTTTTTCCCCACAAGGAATAACAACAATCAGAATTTGTGAGAAGAATAAACTCATTAAGCTTAAGTATTTAGAAAGCTAAATATATATCTGAGGGAAGGGCAGTGATTTACACAATCTATTAAAAAATACAGAAATACTGCTATTTTCCATATAGGTATTGGAATTTTTCTTAGAAGAAGAAAAGTCTTTCAGACTTGTGATTTACATACAAGATATAAACATTCACCATCATTCTTTAAAGAATGTCCATTTTAAACAGGTTGTTAAAAGCTACAGCTCGAGACAAAGTGGCATTAATGTACTCTGGATATAATTCACAGACACCTTCTACAGTTCGAAAAAAAAAAAACCACACATTACTTGCAAGCATTTTATTTACTTTTATTTTATTAGCAAAGTTTGTGTGCAAACTTCATTTGCTTTGAAAACAAAGCAAATGCACCTTCATTTTAATAGTGCATCTGGAGGTACTGTACACCAATAATATAGGCAGCACAAAGGCAAGACTGAGTATTGCAAGACTAGCTGCAGATGCACTTTTGCCACAGCAATTAACAGAACCTATGTTTCAGTTTCTCCAGGATAGATGTAATATGTCTTTCACAGCTAACCATAAGATCTCAGGAGAAATACAACCACTTTTCTGAAAAAACAAAACCAAAAACCCAACAACAACAAAAACACCACAATTTTCTTATCTAGAAACTATTTCTTACTTCAGCACTAGCGAGTTATACTGAAGTTTCCCTGAACAAGGAATTGTCTGCTTTGCCCTGTTCTTTGGGCATTACTGTTTTGGAGGTTTTTTTCATGTTTAAGTACAAAACTTACAGCTTTGCCACAGGCCTCCATGTGCTGGACAACATGTGGTTGCACAGTACGGCTCACAGCATGGCAGCTATGGTGGTACAATGACAGGATCTCAAAAACTGTTGAGACAGTCACAATGGCTCTGAGTAGGAAATCTGGAGGCTGACAGAGCTCTACAGAAAACAAGAGGTACGTGTAGAGAAAGCTTAACTATTTCCCCAGATCTTTCTGTTGAACTGCCTTGATTTTGGAAAAAATCTTGTTTGGGGAAGGAGGGGGGGGAAGAGAAGAATTTTTGTAAGAGTCAAAGACTGAACAACAATCTTAGTCTCCACGGGAATTAACAATAGGCAGCAAACATTTTTGGTTCTACAACAGTAAGTTTATGGTTCTGTTTCCCAGTGAAGATAAAAGTTAATCATGTTACTTCATACAGTTGAATAACATCCGTTATTTGAGTGCACATCATGGTTAAAAAAAATGAAGAAAGTTTCTCCACTACAGTTACTTTTAAAAGACAAACTAGAAGGTGGGTGGTTTATAATAAGTCATAGAGTGAGGATAAATCTACCTACATCCATTCTGGTTCTATAAATTCTGCAAGAAGCAAGTATTCAACTGCACTCAATCTGTAATCCAATTTATTTTTAAAATTTTGCTATTTCTTCACAAGGCAACTTTGGCCCATCTATCTTCACAAGTGTGTGACGCACACAGTCACCACATTCAATTATGAATCAGATGCCATACACAGATCCTATCCTCCAGGTGATTCCTATTTAAAATACTCTGTCTTCCATTAAATGAGTTGAAGGGAAGAGCAGCAAGTTTTGTTGTTGCTTTTGTATGAATAAGCTGTTCGTGTTTACATAAAATATTGGTTAAGATGTATCAAATTGTGATTACAGATCAGAATTTATCTTACTATAAAGTATTTTCCTTTATTGCAGGAAAGGACTATTAGAAAGAGGAATGAAAAAACCCAAACCTATCAGAAGTTAAATCTTAAACATCTACACTTCAAGTTAAAATATTCTTTCCTCAACCCTCACATACAGGTTGTTTCATTCGAATGTGAATTCAGATAAAAAAATGTGAGAGGATTTAAATACTGACTAGTTTAGCAACGTTCTACAAAAGTAAAAATAATATTTTAATACCCAGAAAAGATATAAACTGTACCAAACAATAATGCAGCTGTCCTGCCATTTGATTCATCAAGTAAAATGGCAAAAGGTGCCGAATTCTTCATTAAGTACACGTACACAACTGTTTAACAAATGTGGATAAAGAAGGTTAACAAGAAAGCTATTGAGTAAGGATTACAATAAGTAATCTATCCAAAACTGTGCTGGTTTACTACTATTTAGAGACTTGTAATAAAAGTATATCATGCTATGGGTTAAAGCCCCACCTGAAAACTTATAGCAAAAGCCCTAAGTCAGTTGTGACAATACACAGTTTGTAAGCAATGGCACTTGACGAATAATCCATACTCCAAACAGGATTCAAACTAAAATCCCAATCTGATAAAAAGTCTTATAAACCACAATTTGCTAGCTCTAGTAGATGATTAAAGTGAATTTTCTATTATAAATCAAAGATCAAGCTTTAAATTCGGTGCCTATTTATATTTGGGTGCTCCTATAACTTAACTAACACAGAACTGTAGTGCACTGAACACACTGAGAATTTAGAAGTTATCTCTGCTTCTAAACCAAAACTGTTATTCACGACAGTGTTTTAAACAGTCACAGCAGTGCTTCATGAAAAGCTCTAGGCAAAAACTAGCAGTACTGTTCCTTGTGCCTTCCGGTGACAAACAGCATCAGTTAAATGCATCAACTTTTTTTTCTTTCTTTCTTTCAAATTAAAATCTGATTCTTCACATGATGTTATGCAGGTTTCTTTTCTTGGAAGCAGCTGATTTTTAGAACAAGCATACAAGTCTCATTCTCGTGCCAATACCTACCCTTGTCAATATTGCAGAAACTGTACCATAAGATGTTTTATGTATCTCATGTATAAATAAAAACAAACTTCTCAGTAGCCAGTTATCACTTCTGGAAAGTAACTAACTTCATCTCCCAAAGATTACCTTGCATCTTGCTGTTGTAATAGCTGCATAACACAGTTATGCAGCTATGTGTTTCTTGGGTAGAGGCTGAGAATGGAGTGGTGACATGTTATGCAAATAAGAAGAGCTTATTCAGATTCATACATTTAAGATATTTCATTCCCAACTAAGGGAAGGTATTCAAACCTCCAGTACCCATTACCAAAGTTGAAGAATACTTCTGGAGAATACATTAAGAGTGTTTCAACACACAAAGCCGGCCTGAAGTTCCCCAGAAATATTTTCCAGGGTATGCCTATTCATCAAAATTTACAAGACCCTGCAAAACACTTTTAATCTGGTAAGAGGTGACAGACAACTTCACCATACTCTGAACTGGCAAAGCCCGCCTCACTTCCCACCAATTTGACCTGCTCTGCTCTCAGCAACACCTTCGCTAAGATAAATGGCGAGCAAAGTGCTTGTTAAGTTCACGTCCAAAGATTTTCATCTCTTCAACAGATTTGCTTGACAGCCTCAGGGCTCATCCACAGCTTATCAAGAAGCTGACAGGAATCAAGGCTCTTAAATCAACCAGTGCTGCCCACTGCCTTTGATCCGCACCACAACACTAAATGCCAGGAACTGTGCTGTACCCTTTGTCTGTAAAGAATACGTTACCCCCGCAAATTATGAAGAAACATACAGAGCTGTTTTCTGGCCATCTGGGTCTATGCTCATTATGTTGCAACCAGTGTTGAAAACCAAAACTGTAAGTTGTATGAAATGCCACCAAAACAAATTGATTCTCAAAGAATTTCCAAACATACTCAGCAAAGCAAAGCAGTTTTGATTTTCTTACTTAAGTGGAGTTTCCTTCTTCGCTGTGCTCAGGAGCAACTTTACGGCAAAATGGAAGAGACATACTGTACCCCAAGTCTGCTGAGAAGCAAACTGGAAAGATTGAAAACAAAACCCAAGAGCTGTACATGCAAAGACTGAAGGACAGAATACATACTACCCCAAAACATATTTTTAATTAAGTAGAGTTCATAAATGCATTCTCTGGAAATTAATCAGTAGATGAATTTGCTGGAGGGTAAGGCTAGCAGCACTGCTTTTTGAGCATTAAATATTTCTTGGCCTCTCACTAAAAAAACTGCATATGTTTATAACAGTAATCACGCAGAGATGCTTTTAAACATATTTGTGAATATTCTTTTTATCATACAACAGATAAAGGCAAGGACAGTTCAGCAGTCAGACTAAACAATTCCGAGTCCAAACTTGCACGCTAAAGGCATACTTGGAGTTCCCTCGATAGTGCCAAGAGCTGAAAAGGCAAAGCTCCCAATCTAAATAGACATGCAATAGAACCAACTGACTGCTGCCACAGAATAAAAGTTTCCTACAATTTTTTCACCTAAAAATGTACATGATGTGTTAAAGAATTAATTTCTGGTCTGCGCACAACTAGTCCTCCTAACTGAAGGATATAAAATAAGTAACTGTTTAAAAGAGAATACTGTTCATTTATTTATCTCTCCATTTTCAGGCTACAAAATGCCCATTTCTATTTTTTACCAACAGAAAAACAAAAATCATATTTAGTTCACATAAGAGCACGACATAGCACCCAAGTCAGTTTTTGACAAGGAAAGCTCAACGGCATTATAGCAAAGTCTCTACTCACTACCTATTATACTGGACCCTGAGAAACTAATCACCGATTCCCACAGCTGCTTAGGAATATATGTATTATGGGAGAAGCCATGGGATTAAAGACTAACACTTAACAGTAAGAAAGGCATAAATCCAGCAGAAAGCATCTGCCTCGCAGCGTGCCAGCCCGCCTTTTCCCTGCACAACAGCCGCTGCTCTCCCCCTCCGCTGCCGGGGGGACGAGCAACCCGCTGCCCCGCCGAGAGGGGCAAGGAGGAGGGAGGACGAGTTGGAGCCCCGAGGCTCGGCAGCACCGAGGGGAGAGACAAATCAGGGAAACGCACAAACTCTTGGAGAAAGAACCAAAAACTACGAGACAGAGCGAGCTAAGGAAACGCCTCCTGCCCGGAGGGGGAAGCGGAGACCCCTCCTCAGCCCGCCCGGACGGTATCTTTGCCTAAGAGGCACTGTTAGGGCAGAGACGTGGAGGAGGGACCCAGCGCTTCGCTGCTGTTTCGGATCGCGGCTTCCCCGGAGCGCTGCTCTCCCCGGCAGCGACAGGCCTGCGGGCGCCCACAGCGGACCCTGGGACCGGGCTTCCAGCACGGGGGGCGGCCGTGCAGCACCAACGCCAGCGGGCGCGGGCGGGCGCCCACCCGGCCGGCCGGGCGCGCTTACCTGCAGCACCAGCGGCTCGGGGTTGAAGGCGAGGGTGATGAGGAGCTGCATGCGCTCCGAGTCCTTCAGGTTGCGCAGCAGGAAGCTGCCCGAGTCCTTGGTCTCGGCGTAGCGGCGGACCAGGCGGTCGAGCAGGCGCTGCGAGGGGCAGTGCACCAGGTCCGACCAGCCCTCCACGGCGTCGGGGGTGAGGAGCCGCACGTCGCCGTTGAGGCTGGCGAACTCGGTGGCGTGCAGGGCCTGGAGGAGGTCGCAGCGGCCCCTGCCGGTGGCGCGGCGGCAGATCTTGGTGTCGATGTCGGCCAGCTCCTGCGCGGAGCCCAGGCGCTTGAGGACGACGCGGCGGCTGCCCTCGCGGGGCTCCCCGTAGCGCGCGAAGTAGACGTTCTTGACGTTGAAGAAGTCGAAGAGGCGCAGGCGGCCCCAGCTCTCCAGCCGCAGCTGCCCGTTGAGGAACTTGCGGCACCAGCTGGTGCCCCAGCAGGCCGGGCACTTATTGAGCTGCAGGAACCGCCGCTCCGACAGCTCGTTGCGCTGCAGCGAGGCCAGCAGCGAGTGCGTGTTCAGCACCAGCGCCGCCGCCAGGCTGCCCAGCACCGCCAGCTTCACGTAGCGGTACAGCCGCCCCAACTTCAGCGACACCAGCCGCAGCATCGTCCCGGACCGGGCCGGGCCCGGTCCTCCTCCTCCTCCTCCTCCTCCTCCTCCTCCTCCCCCCTCCGCGCCGCCCTCCGCCGCGTTCGCTCCCCGCGCCGCAGCTCCGGCACCAATAAACTCTCCCCCTCGCCGCTCGCCCGATAAAAGGCGGCCAAGTTACTGAGGGGACGGCGGGGAGGGGGAGGGGAGGAGAGGGGAGGCGGGGAGGCGCCAGCAGCCCGCCGGCCCGGGCGGCCCCGCCCCCGGGGGAGGGGCTCCGCCGCCGCCGCCGCCGTAGACCGCCGCCGCCACCGCTCCCGCCGCCGCGGAGGTGGGCGCGAGCCGCCCGCCCCCCTCCGCAGGGGTCTCCTCCTCCCGCCGCTGCCCCCGCCCACCCGGGGAAGGGGAGTGGCCCCGCGCGAGCGCCGGCGGCAGTTGGCTGCGCGTGACGCGGCGGGGTCGCGTGCGGCCCACCCACCTTCCCCCCTCCCTTTCCCTCCGGAGCAGGAGGGCGGGGCCGCCACGCGCGAGGGGTGGACGCGGGAGAGGGCGGGGCTAGGGGCGGCCCGTGCGCGCGCGCTGAGGAAGGGGCGGGGCGGGGCGCCCTTCCCGCCGCCTTACAACCCCCGGCCCCATCGAGCTCTTGTGCTGCCCGGGCGGGGGCTGATAGGGCCGGTGCCCGTCGCCATGTTGTGTGCCTGCCGCCCCGCGGGCAGAGGCGGTCGCTAGCCGGGCAGGGGCCTGCCCCAGGCCGGCTCGGGCCACCGGCGGGACCCGACCTTGTTGCTGCTCGTGCCGTTTCCGTCGCCCCGCGCGGCCCTGCCCGCCCCTCACAGCCCGCGCTTCACAGCGCTGCGGGCGCCGCTGCCCGCCTGCTCGTCCCCCCTCAAGGGCCGCTGAGACCGTCCCGCCGCTATCGCCTGGCACGGCGGTACCGGCGCCAGCGCGGCTCAGGCCTGCCGCTAAGCGGCCGCTCCCTGACAGGCACCGCAGTGCCGCGCACCCGGCGAGAGCCTGGGACGCCCCGGGGCAGCGGGAGCCCGCCTCGCCCGCGGTTCCCCGCCCCAGGGGTGCCGGCTGGCCGGTGCCCGGCAGCCTGCGGGGGTGGAGCCCCGCCTGTCGTGCCCGGTTTGCGGTGCTTTTCGTCGGGAAAGAAGCGCAGAAGCGAGGCTGGTGCAAAACGCCTCGCACAACTCCGCGCGCGCTGCAGGCAGCCGGTAGAGGAAACCCAACTGCACAAACCGCTCCGGTTCGCTGCGGCCACCGCGCGGGTTTCCCAGTTTGAGATTCCAGCGCCCGCGTGGGCCGTTCGTGGGTCCGGCGGTGTCTCGGTTTCACGGTGGGACCGCGACAGCCGTTGCTCTGAGATGCGCTCATCCCGCCCCGCGCCCGGCGGCGGCAACCGCGGCGGTGCGGCCTTCAGCCACTGCCTGAAGAAGGCGGCCAGCCGCGCGTCCGTGTCACTGCCACGGGTTACGAACCATTCTGTAAAACTAACACAGGACAGAGAAAAAAGACATTAAGAAGGAAAAAATAAAAAAAAAAAAAGGTGAAAGTCTTAATTCTTTCAATACTGCTTTTCTTAAAGTGAGCCCGCACTCTCCCGAGTTAAAGACATTATATCACCTGTTCAGCCTCAAAAGTGTAGTAGGGGATATGATCATTGGGAAAGAAGTGTAGGAAACGGGATAATTTCCAGTTATTTCATTTCCATGATGTATAAATTTAAGTGCTTAGTATCTAGAATTTTGGAAACACATCTGTCTTTTTACATTAGCACGTACTTACCTATGTATTGTCTTTTGACATTTACGTGTATGAAAACAGCTCAAAGAATCCATCATACTGAGATTGTCACTGTTGAATGTGTCCAGTGGACTTGCACCATTTGGTGTGTATCAAGCATGACCGTATCTCATTCAACATGCCCAGCAAGTTCTAGTCTACAGACCACTGGTTTTATTAGAAAATAAATATGTAGACATAACAAATAAATACATATAGTCTCCTTTGACTCAGGTCTTCATTTGTGGACACACTGCTTGATGCCACAATAATAATAATAAATCCTGAAAGATTAACTTATTTTTTTTTCTGGATGTAAACTCCAAACTCACTAGCCAAACATGTTTGGTCTTCTTTACATGCTGGTAGTGTTTTTTCATCTAACAATATTTAGTCTGTAACTTGCTGAGTCACTAACAAATCCAAATATAAACAAATACATTGAATTAGCATTTATTTTCTACATTGCTGATTTCTCAAGCTTTCTCATTGTCTCATTTATAGAGAAGCAGCTTGATCCTTCTGAATATGAACAGAATATTTTAATCTTTACTAGATGAAATTACCATTTTAAAGCACAAAGAATCTTTTAAATAGTTTAACTAAATGCTTGTCCAACAACAATGTAGTGTTCTTAAAGCATTTGATATTGCAGATCTATAAACAAATAAATAAATCTGCTGTTTCTACACAGATCAGTAAACTTTTTCTGAGTTAAATAAAGGTTGCTGTTATTTCCGGTTTCATTGGTATTCCTTGGAGACTTTGGGGGTTGTTTCTGAGGGATAAAGGAAGGTGGAGGCTGCCTTTTTATACAATGTGGCTGTAACTTGTTTTCACAGATTTACAAATTTTGCTTATAGAAACAAAGGAGGCTGAAAGGAAGATGCAACTGATTCAATTTGGAAGACTAAGAAGTGAAAATATGACTTGAGACAGAGTTGGTAAGTAAAAGCAAAGGAGGGAGGGCAACTGAGTAAAAAATTGTTAATTCTGCAAGAATGACACATGTATGTTGTAACTCCTGAAAAGCATGATTTGTGAATGATCCATTTCAAGGGGATGGGGGAATCCATTTCAAGGTGCACAGTAGTGCAAAATTGACTATATAATGCACTATAATATATGTATTTCCTGTTTTTATAGAGTTGTCGTCTTCTGACTAAGCTTCAGAATAAACTACAGCGGTTTTCCTGTGAAGACTTCATTATATATGGCAATATAATTCATCAAAGATTCCAGTGACTGGATACAGACCATCAGTGGAGTGCAAGGGCATGAAGTTCTCTGATGTATAGCAGGTTGGTTTAGCTACAGAGGGCTTCTTTGCAGTAGCTTAGCAATAGGGTCTCAGTTTGCTGTATGTTACGAAGTGTCATTCTAACAGTTACCTATTATTGCTGGCTCCATATATGGATTTTTCACATCTCCCATAACAATGTTGTGCTGGAGTTATGTATAGACCTTTAGTGTAAGTGGAAATAATATATTCCCACTGTTTTCAGAGACATCAGGAGGCTTCATGAAAATCACAAACAGTATGGCTACAGAGATGTCTTACGCTACTTTAAATTATCTAGTATATTGATTTGAAAGAAAACTTAAATAGATCCAAGACTTCTCTCTCCATAATGAGAAAGCAAACAACCACCTAGAATTTAAACAGTGTAGAATGAAAAGATAATCCAGCAACTCTATACAAAGGTTTGATAACAGACTCTGGTTTACTAGGGCACTTCACTCCTATTTCAAAGTACAGAATGAGCAGCTGTCCAAAATGACAGCTGTGTCAAAATCCTTGCAAATACTGCAAAATAGTATCGAGTATCCTTTTTTTTTTTTTAATTTATTTTTTAAGTTGTCTAGAGACTCATTCCCACATTCAGTCACAGAATCACCTTGCCACTTTCAAAACAGGGATCACTGTCACTTTAACCAGGTAAGTGTGAAAGATGTGACAGGAAAAACAATTCTAAGTTCTGCACCTTTATAATCAAGAGTTTACCTAGTTGTGTTCACATGCATTAGACTCTCTGCATACACAGTTCAGAAGCATGTCTCACAGGAGCGGCTACAGGGGCATGCCTGAGATTTCTGAATATTTTGTCTTATAATATTGAGGGATATCCACAGATTGGGACAAACATTCAATGTCCTCAGACATCTTTCAAATTCAATCTCTTGGCAGAAAAGAGAACATACGCGAAGAAATCTGGATATATGGCTGGGCTGTGTATCTGTCCAGCCAACCATCGATCCCAGTTGTCTTAAAGACCAAGAGAGAGGAACACTGTTTGCAGTTGTCTGAGGACATGCAGCATAACCTCTGTTCTGTGTTCTACCTTCTGCAGATTCAAAATCTATTTTACCATGTTGTTCCACTTACTCTATGGCAAAATTAAATTAGTATTGTGGTTCTGGAAAAATAACAACTAAAAGGTGTTTTAGGTTAATCTGTCATATGAGAAGTTGGAGGGAGTGTCCTTCTTTAACCAGTAAACACTTGCAGTAAATTGGTGGTTTAATTGTCTATATACAATAATAATTCCTGCTTAGAGTTCAAGCAAAAATGAAAAAACCAACAAGGTTACATTTTTTATAAATAATGATCAAATTTTTAATTGGGTTGAATTTCATGCACGTAATGTACTGCACATGCAGCAGCATAACACAGAAATACTGGCTCTGTAGAATTTTTGCCTTGAGTAATTTGATGGTTTTCCTCAATTTCTTCTTTTTAATTGCTGTCCAAGTACTGCATGCTTTGAACAGCTGAATAATGTTACAAGTTATTTTGCTGAATCAACATCCTAGCAAATGTGCTTTATCATCATGATATGCACATTTGCTTATTATAGCACTAAATCTGAATATCAAAATCTGCAAAAGTATTTTTAAGTTCTCCTCTTTCCCCACATCTTCAAGTATAGATTAAGGATGGTCATTATTTTTGTCCGTCAACATCTGTTTTTATTCTGATTTCATGCACTGTGTTCTTTACAATAAGGTGACAGTGCTTATGTTATTGTATGAAGTCTATTCAATTTGTTTCTTGTGGGAGTTTTAAAATCTTTCAGTGAAAACAGTGATTTGTTTTCATCTTCAAACTTTACACAATAGTTTTACCATAAACACATAAGATCTTTTCTTTCAGTCCAGAATTTTGCTACTTTTATGTGTAACTTGATTTTGTTCAATTAGTTCTGTGTGTAAGTATTATATAGCATTTGATACAAGTGTTTATTTAAATATATCATTGCTCAATGTGGATTTGCAGGTTTGTCTGCTGGGAGGGTTTAGGGTTTTTTTTTATTGATCAGTCTGCAAGTTTTATTTTATAGTAATCAGAATTTTCATGGCATGGAAATTGTGGGCCCCTGAAACTTATTCTTCTTTTTGTATTATTTTATATAAGTATGAACCTGATAAGACTGCACCAAAATTAATAGCAAATCATTGATTGGACATTGGCTCGGACTTTTAGTTCAGTGCTTGGTCTGATGTTACTGATTTCAAAGCATTATTTACAAGTAATTATTCATATTGGAAGAAAGGAACTGAAAACCAACTCTCTAATTTACTTTATCATGTTCCTTCAGTGGTGACTGTCCATATGCTAATGAAGTTATTGGAAACACTGAAAATTGTAATACAGGAAACCACATGAATGCTATTGGCAACTTTTGCATTCTTCTTTACTAAAGCCGCTATTATTATAAATGAATCTCTAACTGACTATGGGAATGCATTGCTATGGTAACTATCATCCACAAAAGCAGCTGCTTGCTTTTCATTGCTGTTGCATATATATGTTAAAGATGGTAATGTCTCTTTCAAATTTTTATGTGTTTAACCTGAAAAAAGACACCAGCATTTCAAAAGCTACAGATCTAATGTCAAATGAATCCAATCTATGAGTTAGGTTTATTTAGTCTTTCAGATTCAGTCTTAGAGTTGTTGAAGATTAGCTAAAGCCTTAGCTTTAATGTGATCTTGTGCCATGAGAAATAACTGCACAAAGGGTAACACAACAAAGTCCTTTCCATACTGTTTTGTCAAATTCAAAAGATAAGAAGATTTTCCAGTAATTCAGTTCCAAACAATGCCTTTATTATCAATACTTATCATTTTTTATAGTAATTATAGTCAATAGTTATGAAGAAGTTTTCCTCCCTTGCCAGCCTTTCCAGGAGCAATATATAATTGGGGCTTCTGTTCCAGTAGGCCTGGTTTTTTAATTTCCTTTTTTTTTTTTTTTTTTTAATGTCCCATACTCTAAGAACTAAAATCCAGTCAAGTTGTCCTCTGGTTCCACACTGTACTCTATTTTACATTTTCAGAGATGTCTTTAGATCTAAGGTATGCCATTCTGCTACACCATTTAGATACTTCCTGAACAGTGTGTCTCTTGGTCCAGCAGGCAGAGGAAGTATGAAGTGTGTTCCTTATGTCAGTAAGAGTAAAATAATGCCATTAATCTTCTTAACAGTCTCATGAGAGAAATATTTTAAGTTTTTCAAGCTTTAAAGATGAGGAAAATATAACACAGAAAGATTACAAGCGAGATTGAAATGTCTGGTGTTCCTTACAGAAGTAGAATATTACTTGGCATATAAAAGGGTCAAAAGAATTAAAATCCTGTGTTATAGTTCACCATGCTGGTCCTTTTATCTGCTGTATCAAAAAATGTAAACTAGGACTGGAAGAGGTTCAGAGAAGAGCTGGCGGGTGATCAAAAATATAACTTCCTTACTAGGAGTAATTAAGTAAACTAGGACTGTTCAGTCTGAGAAAAAGATATCATGGAGGGATATGATAAAAGTACAAGATGGGAAGTGTAATGGAAAGGGTGGATATGTCTCAGATGTTCATCATCTTGTCTACTGCAAGAACCAATTAAAAAACCCACAAATGAAGCTGGTGGGATCCTGCTTCAGAACAATAAAATAAGTACTGCAATGGTTAATAGAGCTGTGGAACTCCTTACCAAAGGTCATTGCAGACACTCAGAGTTTATATTGGTTCTAAGGAAGACCGGGCAGCTTCACAAAAGAGAAGCACATTGAGGCTGAGTAAACAGAATCTGTATCTGACTTTGGAAGTCCCTGAGCTGAACAGGATTGCTCAGGTGCAAAAAGTCTGCAAAAGGATTAGGCAAAAGCCTATGTCCACCCAATTCCTACTTCTTGCTAAGCATCCACTTCACGGATACAGTTAATGACAGGATACCGGTCCTCGTGGATACTTGGTTTGTCCCAGTAGGCTTATTCTTAAATGTCCATAGCCTGTAAACAGCATTGTCTTTCAAAATATAAAACAACAATAAGGTATTTAATCTTACTACATTTGGTTTTCAGACATGAAACAAATGCAAATATTTGAAAGTTGTTGGCAAATCAACTGTTTGACAGTAGGTCCATTATTATTCCGTTTATAAAACATTGCATTTTTAAACGCTTGATCTTCAGTGTAAGCTGAAGGTCTTAAACACTTGCTTTCATGTCCATTTATTGATATATTTTTTAAAACCTAATTGAAAGTTTCCTGCCACTGGGATGAAGCTTCTAAAGGATGTAGAAGTTCTCTTAACTGCATTTTGCTAACTTTCAAGAGTGGGGAACATGATATGAAATCACCAAGCTCATTAAAATTCAGTCATACTGGAAGAAAAAAAGAAACAGTTGTTGACTTTGAAAGTACTTACCACAGTAATGAAATATAGAACTTGGCTTAGAAATTGCTGCCACAAAGGACACTACTTTTTTAATAGTTGAGGTTTTTTCTATTCCTTTATGAATATAGTTTAAGGTGTGTTCATACCACCCCTGCAACCCTCCCTCCCTCCCTGCTACCAAAACCTTGACACATAAACCCAATACAAAAATCTTGGAGGAAATTAAATATTTTGAATACGCTATACTGCTATACTTGCCAAACAATCTGGCAGATGAATAAATAAACTATTCAAAAGGTAAAGAGAAATGAAATAAATTTTACTGTCATACAAAGTATGTGCTAAAACAGTTTATGACAGCTAATGAGAATGGTTGTAACAAGAAATATAAAACTAAATTCTAAACTATGATAACAGGAATTAAATTTTTGTAAGGATAGTAAAATCCGAAGAATAAAGACAGAACATATTTCATGGCAATAAATATATTTAAAAAATAAGGTTAGATGTAGAAAAGATAGAAGTCAGGTAGGAATTGGTAGTTAAGTTCAAGCCTTAGCATCTCAAAGTCTTAAAATGCTCCAGTGCCATCTAACCATGGAGACATATTTTGCTAATAAAAATACTTACGTTCTTGAAGTTCTGCTGTGGTCAGAAGGGCTGAGCATATCTTACAAGCTTCAGTCCCTTCAGAATTCAAAACAACAGTAAGCAATCCATTGCCAGTATCACCTGAATGGCTTAATTCAATAGGATGAAGGACACGTCTACCAGATGCATTGCACCTGTCAGTCAAAGCTACTTACTTGTCATCCTGTCTTTGCATTGTATAGGGCCTAACAAAGGATTTTAGATTCCACTTTGAGGGTCAGGAGCTGAAAAGCAGTATGCAGCATTCCCTGTAGTGGTGCCCTTTGTGAATACAGCCACAACAACCCAAAGACCTTCTTCCTTCAGAGTCTGCCAAGTTGAAAAGTCTGGGAAGTTGGCCCAGCAGTTTTTTTGGTTTTAATTCATTTCCTAAATGAAGATTTAACCTAAAGGAATATCTTAAATCTCAAAAAGTCTATCAAAATAATAAAAAAAGCAAGTCTTGAACAAGGTAAAAAAAGGTACCACTTACCTTTTTGTCTTCAAATGGTTTTAATAGGGCTGCCAATGTAACTGTGTCTTTAAGTAGAGCTTCTGTAATACACTGCAAACTCTATTGTAAATAATTATAATCAAGGGACTGAATGCATAATTATAATCAAGGGACTGCACCATTTTAAGAATTTTTGCTAAGGATGTGAACATCTGAAATTGGCTTCTAATTAGAAAAACATTGCAGTCAAGATTAGGGTTTCTAAGTAAAGGATTAAACACTGAAAGTGTTGCCCTGATCCACTAATTGCCAACATGCCCCCCTGTCATGAAGGATACTTTTTTCCTGTGGGGATTCTTCCCACTTTGTTTTCTCCCGCTTAGGTCAGAACCAAAGTCAGTTACGTATCTGTTGTCAGAACTACCACAGTGTTCCAGATGCACCAGTATGAATTCCTTACAGGTTCAAGTGTAAATGATAAATGAACCACTCATTTTAAATACAATTATATCTGATAAGTGACAGCATCAAAGAAATATATGTTAAAGCAACAAACAGTAGAGGTCTTTTTAAAGGCGTGGAAGGCTCACTGACTCAATGAGAACAGGACTACAAAAGAAAGTTGAGAGATTTTCTTCTACTTTAACACTGTTACATAAAGCTTGGATTTTTATGGAATGGAGAAAATTCCCAAAAGGTGAAATGAGGTTTTTACATCTTATGACAGTGGATAAAACCAAACTAATTTCATTGCTCTTATATGAAAGAGAACACTTAGAGAAACAGAACCTGGAAAATAACAAATGACACCAGGAGATACAGATTTTTAAAACATTGTAATGGCCATGCTTTCAAAGAAAGGGCTGAAGTAAGTAAGTAAAGTAAGAAGCCCACCTCTTCCCCAAATAACACAATTCAAAAAAGAATGTAAGTTTTTTTGTAACTGTTAAAAATGTTATTTAGTTCAGAATCAGCGTTATGATCATGTAGGACCTATGAAAAGTGCCAGGTTGTCCCGTGATTAGTTTAGTCTAGGAATAAATCTCTCCTAAAGTACTTGTCTAACACAAGAGAAACTTTTTCTTCTCTCCAGCAAGGAAATAATTCACTAGAACAATTTTACATTGGCTTGTGTCAACAGTTTTTTCTTTTCTTTCTTCTTAGTCAAGCAACCACTGAGGATTCCTAAAAATTCAATAAAACAACCAAAATGTCTTGGAAACAGATTTCTCTTTCAACATTGCTCTTTTACAAGTTTGGAAAATATCTTGCTGGGTGGCGGAATACACTGTGGCACAGTCAGCACCTACTAACTGTAGCCAAAGACTGTTCGTTTAGAGCTGACATCAGCTCTGAGCATGGAGGCGTAGTTTGTTCCTGTCTACCCGTAAAGTACCACAGAGCTGTTCCACTCCTGTCCCAAGGTCTTATAACAAGTTGATAACAAGAAGGGCAGGACTGAGGCCTTGTGAAATTAGCTGAAGTCAGCCCAAGCTGGACATATTTTTGTTGGGGAAATAGACTTGATGATCTTCAGATATTCTTTGCAACCTAAATTAATCTGTGATTCTGTGATTTTTCCAATTCAGAATTACAGACTAAAGAAGAAAAGAAAAATTAAGAAATGTATTCAGTTTAATAAAGGAGTAACTGGCTGAAATTTAATCGTTTGCAATATGCAAGACACCAGACTGCATGATTTAATAATCCTTTCTGGTCTGGGAAACTATGAAGGTCATGAAAATACAACCCATTTTTTTTAATGTTACAATATTAGATATACCACAAAGTAGAAAAAAGGATTTGATATGCACTGTCACCTGCTTAGCACTTCTACTGAAGCTTTGTTGAGAAATAAAAAATAACATATTACGGTCTAGGTGGCATAACTTAAAAGCCAGTTCTAGCTAGCTTTTGCTTCAGCCGGCAGTTTCGCATATGGAAAAACATACAGTACTTACTCTGCTTTGCAGATGAACACTGTAACAATGCCTATATATTTGCAGACCTCATAATAAATAGGACTAGAAGAAGGAATATCATGGTTAATCATCCCTCAGACTTTCAGGAAAGTTGGTTATGTCCACACAATTGAGGTTTATATAGATCAGAGCCACAGCAAATTCATCTTAAATAATCCAGAAGGTTATGTTTCTTTTATTATAAGCAGCACAGATAAGTAAAAAAGTATTGCTTCAGTGTTTAGCAAGGTGGCTACAGACCTGAGATAAAAATTAATGAACAGGGAGCAGAGAACTAAAATGGAAAAAAAACCCCACATTAGTAAAAAATATGAGAAAAAAAACCAAACAGAACATTCATTAAGAAAGATATAAATGTGTTTAACCACTTGGTAAAAACTCCACTGATTTATCTGTTAACTGATAGCTAATTGAATTTTTCTAATTGCAGAAAGTTAACAGGCAAGGATACCAAAAAGGGGGGAAGTACTGAATTTGTATCGTTAAAAAATATGGAGCAAAACATTGTTAGAGCTGGAATAGTCAAGAAAACCTTGGGAGATTAACGTCTTGAAAGGATGTGTAGAATCCCAATGCAAGATTTCAGCCAAGCTTGAAATTCAGTGCTATTTCAAATTATCTTTTCCTTCTGTAAGTGTTGTTATGGTGACCCACAGGACATTTATGACTTTTGACATGCATTTGTCTACAGAAGCAATACTCAGTTTTGGTTTGTATAACTGGAAATATTTTTTAAACAGACCTCAAGAGTGCTACGTGGGCATAGTTTATTCTTGGATGATGTGGATAAAGTAGAATATTCAAAATAAGCAAGAGTGTTAAGATGTACTCTTCTAGAAATAGAAACAGTAGTCTAAAAGTGGAAAAACTGACATTTTAATCAAATTATATATCTATCATAGTGGGAAGAACAAGAGAAGTTAGTAAGCTTAGATTCACTACTGCAACACAGATACAAAGGTAAAAGAATAGCCACAGAGAATGAAAAACAAAAAACTGATTTAATTTTAATTCAATTATAGTAATTGGTAACTAAAGGATTAGGGATATCACAGATAGAAAATTTAATGTCTTCTAAAATGAGAGTTTGGGAACATAAATTATACAATAGTAAAAAAATGCAAAGCAAAACGATACACAGAATTTTGGCATCATATCTATTAATCACCTTAGCGCTATGACAGTGAGCAAAATGTAATCACCTGTGTTCAAATAAAGGTTTGGCGTGCAAGTGCACCATGTTCAGAATTCTCATTAAAATCATTTTACTTACTACAGTTTAAACTTTACAACTAGAAAGTATAAACTTAACCCAAAGCTAGTTGAAGTGAATATCCTTCAGTCTGGCTTTGCCTGCAGGATAACAGTGTGCAGAGGTGGAGGTTGGTTTCTTGTTTTCTACTCATTAATTCACTGCAAGATCTAGACTTTCATTAACTGGAAAAGGTCTAGAGACCTAAGAGAAACAAATATATTTTAAAAAGCTGTTATTCACTTATTGTTTAACTGCTCACTAAAACAAAAATGAAGGGAAAATTGCTTGACAAGGTGAAACATTTGGATAATAATGAAGACAGCATCACCAGTAATATATATTTTGAAGTTTTTGACTATCCTGATAAATACTTTTTCATGTTTGTACTGTAAAGCATTCAAAAATATGTAAGTTTAAAGCTGGATTTTTTCTATTTACCTGCCTGCTGTTCAGGAGACAGCTATACCTCCAGTTTGATTTCATAAGTTGCATTAGCAATGAACATTTGATAGGCTCAAAGGCAGCTTAAAAATGTTTGCAGTGTTATTCTACTCATAAAAAGTGAGATAAAAAAAAAAAAAAAAGCCCTATATTTCCTGGAAAGCAACAGTCTGACTGATTTTTTTTTTTTTTTAAATTAAAGCACTGGAAGAAATGAGGGAAAACAATTAAGATAGCACTATTTATTTAATTTTCATTTATTTCAGATTTGATTTTAACTGGTTTTGGTGGAAAAATGAGTAGTTCACAGAAACAAACATTAGTGACTGGTTTGACAGATGACCTCACATTTTTAATTGGGTTCCATAAAAGACCATATGTTGCTGGTTGCATAGTTAGACAGCATTGGTTCATTGATTCTGAAGTATTTCATTTTAAATATCTTGGGTTTAACAGACTTCTGCTGAATCCAAGGTAGGGCTCTCTCTGAACTCTATCAGGATGCAGCCATGATAGTAAAGGACAGTCTGAGCACCTTTTGCTGTTACAAGATAAAGCGATAAAGAGCACGCGCCCAAGCAAGCTGTGCTGGTGGGGAGAGAGCAAGCTGCCTTTTTTCCTGCCTACATATCCAGTCATGAGGGTTCTCAAACAGTTCCCCTGTGACAGCACTATCTAAATTTTTGTAATTAACTGAAAGTTAATGAAAGAACCTGAAGGTAACTGAAAGCTTGGTGCTTACTGGTCACACTGTGTTAGGAGACAATCATAGAATCATAAAATGGTTTAGGTTGGAAAGGACCTTAAAGATCATCAAGTTCCAACCCCCCTGCCATAGGCAGGGACACCTCCCACTAGACCAGGTTGCCCAAGGCCACGTCCAGCCTGGCCTTGAACACCTCCAGGGATGGGGCCTCAACAACCTCTCTGGGCAACCTGGTCCAGTACCTTACCATCCTCACAGTGAAAAACTTCTTCCTAATGTTCAGTCTGAACCTGCCCTCTTCCAGTTTAAAGCCATTCCCCCTTGTCCTATCACTACAAGCCCAAGTAAAAAGTCCTTCCCCAGCTCTCCTGTAGGCCCCCTGTAGGTACCGGAAGGCCGCAATAAGATCTCCCCAGAGCCTTCTCTTCTCCAGGCTGAACAGCCCCAACTCTCTCAGCCTCTCCTCACAGGAGACGTACACTCCAGCCCTCGGATCATCCTCGTGGCTCTCCTATGGAGATGCTCCAGCAGGTCCATGTCCTTCTTATGTTTGGGGACTCCAGAGCTGGATGCAGTACTCCAGGTGGGGTCTCACGAGAGTGGAGTAGAGGGGCAGAATCACCTCCTTTGACCTGCTGGCCACACTTCTGATGCAGCCCAGGATACGGTTGGCCTTCTGGGCTGCAAAGGCACATTGCTGGCTCATGGTGAGCTTCTTGTCAAGCAGCACACCCAGGTGCTTCTCCTCAGGGCTGCTCTCCAGCCATTCCCTGCCGAGTCTGTATTTGTGCTTGGGATTGCCCCAACCCAGATGTAAGACCTTGCACTTGGCCTTGTTGAACTGCATGAGGTTGGCTTGGGCCCACCTCTCCGGCCTGCCCAGGTCCTTCTGGATGGCATCCCTCCCCTCCAGCATGTCTACCTTGCCAAACAGCTTGGTATCATCAGCAAACTTGCTGAGGGTGCACTCGACCCCACTCTCCACATCACTGACAAAGACGTTGAACAGTACAGGCCCCAGTACCAACCCCTGAGGAACGCCACTCGTCACTGCTCTCCACTTGGACATCGAGCTGTTGACCGCAACTCTTTGAGTGAGACCAGCCAGCCAGTTCTTTATCCACTGAGTGGTCCATTTGTCAAATCCATGTTTCCTCAATTTAGAGACTAGGATATTGTGTGGGACAGTGTCAAACGCTTTGCACAAGTCCAAGTAGATGACATCAGTTGTTCCTCCCTTGTCCACTGCCGCTGTAACCCCTTCGTAGAAGGCCACCAAATTTGTCAGGCATGACTTGCCCTTGGTGAAGCCATGCTGGCTGTCACCAATCACCTTGTTTTCTATGTACCTCAGCAGAGTTTCCAGGAGGATCTGCTCTGTGATCTTGCCAGGCATAGAGGTGAGACTGACTGGCCTGTAGTTCCCTGGGTCTTCCTTGTTTCTGTTTTTGAAAATAGGGGTTATGTTTCCCCTTTTCCAGCCGGCAGGAACCTCGCCAGGCCTCCACAACTTCTCAAATATGATAGGTAGTGGCTTAGAGACTTCATCTGCCAGTTCCCTCAGGACCCGCGGATGTATCTCATCAGGTCCCATGGACTTGTGCACCATCAGGTTCCTCAGGTGGTCTCGCACTTGATCTTCACCTACAGTGGGTGGTTGTCCATTTTCCCAATCCCTGCCTTTGCATTCTGCATCATGGGCAGTGTGGCTGCAGTCCTTGCCAGTGAAGACCAAGGCAAAAAAGTCATCGAGTACCTCAGCTCTGTCTCTGTCCTGGGTAACCTGTTCTTGCTTTTCCTTCTGGAGAGGGCCCACATTTTCTCTAATCTTTCTTTTCTCGCTGACATACTTAAAGAAGGATTTTTTGTTTGTCTTGATGTCCCTGGCCAGATATAGTTCTATCTGTGCTTTAGCTTGTCTAACCCAATCTCCGGCTGACAACGTGCTTTGGGTCTTCAGACTGAAGTGGCTTATCCAGGGAATTTTGCAGATCAATTACAGAGCAGCCTGATTTTGTGTCTGAAGTTTGAATTCAAGATCACAGTCTGAAAATATATGGTTTATAGCATGTGACCATGAAAACGAGTAGAGATGTATTTTGTAATCTGCAATCCAAAGAAACTTACTTCTAGGTATCTGAGGTCATAGGATTGAGAAGCAGTATTATAGGGTGTTATTTTATTAAAATGGCATGTCTTTCAAGCTGACACATCATTCACATTTCAGAGCAAGTTTTGCCAGCAGTCCTTATCAATCACTGATACATCTTGTACGAGAGAGAGAAGAAAAAAGAAATGGCCTTCCCAAGTCAAAACATCAATAGTTTCATACTCTGATTCTGAATCAATTCCTACAGAGACAAGGTCAGTTAAATTACACACTTCCTGTACTTCACTCCAGCTGACAATCTGCTGGTTATAATGCAAGAACACAAGGGCTCAAATAGATTTTTCTGACATGGTGTGCCATCTGGCACAAAGCAGTCTTACAAATGCTGCTTCCCTGCTCTGCTTTTGCAAATCTAGTGAAGGCATAATTGTAAGCCCTGTCAGTTTTCAGTAGCAAAGTTAGCTTAATGCAATCTATCTGTAGGTATCAAAATCACTGTTGCCAGCTGCAAGGTTTCATGGTCTCAACTTAAAGATGTAATTACATTTCCATGCAGAAAAATTCTCCAACATTAGAAGTGCATTTGAAAGTTTAGCAGGATTAAAACAAGAACTAGGGAATTAAATCTGTGACTGGTTGGTATATTGGTGCTTAATGGAGTAACATATTAGGTAGCAAATGAGTTATTCACTGTTATGGGGCCAAATTGTGATCTCATTTCCTCAGATGCGAGAGAGATGAGAATCTGCTTTTAATAAGTGAAGCAGTAACAGAAGGAACCATCATGCAGTAGTGCTGCTTAAGTGTTCCCAAGCAGCACTATCTCAGTACATCTCACCACTGAGGCAAGGATGCGTGGCTTTGCAACTTTGATTTCATAGCATTCTGAACGATGCTAGAATGTGTGGTAATGTTGTGATGCTGCACAGATGGTGACTGGCATAAAATTACTCTTTCATTTGTGACCCAACTCAGAAATTAACCTTAGGTCTCCAGCAGGAAAAGGACAGTAAACCAACACTGTGACAATTTTTTTTTTCTTTCAATGGAATTTTTAAAGGTCTGGCTAAATGCTGCTGTTATTGTTGAAAATCTTGCTTCCCTGACATCAATGCTACAAGGAATAAAAAGACTGCAGAGTTTACAGTAAGAGCACCATGTATTCAGCTATGCTAAATAGCCAGGTCTGCAGTTCTGAAAAATACCTCCTAACCCAAAGATTCTATCATATTTTTTCCACACTTATTTACGTATGGCACTAAATGGTGTTGATTTCATCTTCCTCCATACACTATTCAGTGTTCAAGTTAACAGAAGGCTCTCCTTCAACCAATTCACGATACAATATTGTTCAGTGGAGTCAATATACATTTCACACTGTAGAGGTACGCAAAAAAAATACATACACTTGCATTTAACAACCACAACAGTTCAACTGTAGGAGTACAAAACATTTCTGAAAAATTAGAGAAAGCTATTTCATGTGTTTCTGACATGCGTTTACCTACTCTGTCTTAAACTGAAGCAAAGGCAGTTGTTACTGCAGGTTTACAGGACAAACAAAAACATCACCCAAAGCATAGATTATAGCATGGCTTTTTCTAATTTCCCAGAAGATTCCAAACATATGTCATAGTTTTGCAGAAGTGACAAATACCATATCTGCACAGATATATTTGGTGTGCCAATGTAATACCTTACTGTTTAGGCTGCATGACTGGCAAGATCTCAGCTTTCTGTGATTCTGCAGTTTTAGAAAGGCCTTTCTCCCATGGAAACCTCTGTGCACTGTGGAAGTAACTTAAAAATGGAGGCTCATGAGTTCCACTCCAAAGTTTAGTGCCTAGGGAGCAAAAACATTAGTTTTCTGCAAATGGGATTGAAATGGAGGGCAGAGATGAACAAAAAGATGCATCTTCTGTATAGCTATTGGCAGCTTTTCTTCAACAGCATATCCTATTTATAAAACCCAACATTTTCTAGTATTATTTAAGAAATAAATCTTTTTCCCCACTAAATAACACTGTATTGACTTCTATTTGCTTTGCAACAGAAGCTCAAATAATGGTATTGCTAGCAACTTTTGCTTACCAATATGAATGCTGGAAACAAAATCCATTATTTACAGTACTTTTGAAAATGTTATCTCACTTACATGAAGGTGTTTGGACAATTTAAAGTCATTTCAGTGCTTCCTTAGGACAAAGTATGTACTCTATTTAATCATTTTATCTAGAATTGTCAGAAAGAGAGGCCTAAAGTGTCTAAATTCATATGTAAAAATCTGAAATGGGATTCATTTTTACAATGAGTCCAGGTAGAATGGCAGAACACAAGTAAAAAGTGGTGAATTGCTTGTTTTTATGGCAACATCACCTTTATGAACTGCAAAACAAATGTGTCTGCATTGGATTTAGATTGCTCAGAGAAAAAAAGCGAAGCTGAAGCAGAATAACAATGCATGGATGAGCCGATGACTAACCAGGCTAACCCTAGATTTGATTCCACAGCAAAATTTCTGTTTAAAATACATTGTTTATCTGTCTAGGTAATCTTATGGTTCCTTCCATCCATTTCAAATGAGTGATAAATTTGAGGAGGATTGTCTCAAAGGTGTTCTTTCAATATAAAAAATTGTACTATTTTCCTTCATAAAATTATCATTTTAATAGTAATTCTAAAAATGTTAAGGAAGGGCATAGAAATGTGCCAATTCCCCTTTGGTATGCAAATATTCCTCTATTTGCCTACTATGACTGCAATTCAGTTTAAGATGTGGTCTTATCATATCTTTTAAAATGCCCTATATCTTTTGAAATATCACATGAAAACTTGTGTGACCCACTTTGAGGTATTTCTCAGCGTACAATATTCCATTTGGGGGATATGCTGAATGACATATATTAGTCAGTAACTTCAAATAATATATTAAAACATTTTTACTGAGTTTTTTTCCTAAGAAGTCTAGCTCTGTGAGATGTGGATTATTAAATTCCATGGAACTGATTTCTATGGGAGATTTAGGAGAAGACTTTGAAATCTGTATTTTCATTGGGAAAACTCAACCCACTGTATTATCAGAATACTAACATACTCTCTTTTCTTCTACTGTCTTAAGACATGAAAAATATGTATCATTACAAAACATTACAATATCCACATTCCAAATATTTAACATTATTTTTGAAATGCATAATTCCTAGGTAAAAGAACAACTCATGAGGCCAGGTAATGGTATTTTCAGTTTTACTTCTTTTAAAACCTCTAAAAAATAATTACTATGTAAGATGCAAATGCAACCCAATTACTTACTTTCAGAGCCAATAACTGACCTTTTGCTCACCTATAATGTGTCTTTCAACAAAACGCCGTATTCAAAACCAGACTTAATAAATACTCAAACAAAATAGCTTGTGCTTCGCTGGCAGAATCTTCCAGAGTCACAAAAAGAACCTTTAAGTCTGCCCACTAACTCAACATGACAAACATGTTTCATGATGTAATATATCCCATTTAACACACCCAAAAGACCGTGTTTTTTTCCAGGTGGAATATTGTGGAATATCTGAAGAACTACATTGAAAGACTATTTCTCTATACATTTAGGAGGTGGGAAGAAGGTGGAAGCAACAACAAGAGGAGTGCTGAATCTTTATGACTGTTGTGTCTTCAAATCCAGTAAAATCCAGCTCATCAGGAAGCTGCAACTTTTCCTCTTTTCCAAGATCAGTTCAATTCACTCCACTTTGGAGTGACAACATGTGGATGCCCAGAAGTTCTGGGGTTTGCTGATACTAAAACAAACAAAAAAAGGACTGCTGTAACACATAGATCTAATAATCCCTTATTTATGGCTCTTCTCATTTTAGAGAATCTTAGTTCTGCTAGGTGAGGACCTATCCTGCTATCTTTTGTACACCTGGAGGGCTGTACTCAGCAGGTAGAGTGTTGCCAGATTTAGACTGTCAGGCATGGTGGAGAGAACATTCTTCATGGAAGAATTCAAGCTGTGCTCCAGAGCAAAACGTCAAGCAACAACAATAAGTAAATCTAAGTTCAGCACCCTTTTTCTTTCTTTTTGCTAAAGCTGCCTTATAAGGAACAATTGTTTCTCCTGTCCTGCATCCAATGGAGATGGAAGAAGACTGGCAAGAGACGGGACAACAAGGTGGATAAAGAACACTGTTAACTGCAAGTCTGAGAACAAAGCAGCAATACCACAAGTTCTGGCTCAGCTTGAATAACTTCCTACCACTTTATATCTAGGATACTTAGCTGATTTCTCCTAAATTAATTTCCTTTTGCTTTTAAAAATGTAGAGAAGATACTCTGTTTTTCCTAAGTAGCACCTAAGCTGTGAAAGGCATGAACATCCATGGAAGTTTCAGTGTCCTGGAAGCCCACTGGGTAATCACTTAAGTGCTTAAGGAGCACTTGCCAGAACAACACATGTGATTTGAAGATGCACAAACCCAGCTTTGTTCCAAGCTTTTAGTAAACTAGAATAGCGAGCCCCTGTAGTTCCTCTCCCTACCAGTGCCAGAGAACTGCTGTAAATTTTAACATGGGGCATGGGTAGAAAGAACATCGTCAAACAGGGAATTAGTATCTGTTCTCCCTCCAGTTGCAACAGACACAACTTTAAGTTTGTTTGTTGCTCATTTCAGATTGAGTTTTCTTACTAGAAGGACATGGAAAATAATCTACCTCTTTCGAATACCAGAATATGGTTTATCCATAAAACATACAAGAATACACTAGGCATCCAAGCAGAGTCTGTGATTAATCCAAAATACATTGTGTGTGCATGTTAGAAGACAGGACAGAATTCCTCACATGCCTCAGAAATAGAGCAGATTAGTCAGTACATAATTCATAAAGACTTTTCCTGCAAAGCAGAGTCAGGGAAAATCTCACCAAAATTAATGGTCCCCAAGAATTTTCAGTATTTCAGTCTCCTTTGTCTCCCATAACAGATTGGTGGAAAACATTCACATAATGCATAAGAAAGTGAAACTTCAGCAACAAAACCAACACTTCTAATGTTATTCCATGACCTGACTGATAGAGGAATGAAAATGCAGGAGTTGCTTTGAGTACGATGGAATTCATGTATAACTTTTGAATTTCAGCTCTACATTAAGAATGGGGTTTGTGTATATAACGTCTTCAAACTAACTTAATCTCATGCAGTACTTGTTTCCTTCCTCTCTTCTCTACCTGCAAGGTAAGGACCCAGTAAACAAAACAGCAATTTGGAGCCTGATCTAGGCTGGCTCAGACTTTGGATCAGATGACCCCCCGAAGTACCTTCAAATCTGAATTATTCTTTCATTCTGATTTTACGATGCTATATCAATCAGAAATTTCAAAAGATAATCGCACAGGATCCATAATAGACAGTTGTTAACAATTAATGAGTCCCTATTCACAGAAAACCTAGCATGCCTAAATAGCAAGAAGAACCAGTTTGCCCAACAGGCTAGTATCAAAACAAAGAAATGCCTAATATGGACTTTAATCATCAGATGAGACTGATCACCAGAGGAGAGCAGAATTCATAAGAGAGGATTTTTTTTATGATTTATTTTGGGAGCCTTCCACAGCTTATCTTTGGAGAGCAGGAGAAAAAACAGAAACAGAAATGACTGCTGCAGCAATAAGAAATGCCAAATTTTGAGGAATTTATATGAAGGGAAAGGAAAGAGAAACGAGCCTGGATTCCCTCAGAGTCTTGGTCTGGGCCCAAAAAAATGCTACAGAGCAGTAAGCACACCAAAAGCATGGGAGTACATACAGAGTTCTACTGTTCTGCATTTATCTCTCAGTACCTGGGGAGCAACTGTAGTAGAAATCTATACAAAATGTGTGCTGGTACAAGGTATGATTTACTAAAGACTTCAGTTTTTCTGTTGCAAGGGCAGTTTCTCCATTCTATGCTTTTCCGTCAGCAAATTAAAAACTCCATTGTGATCATTTTGGCCTAGATCTTTAGAAAGGGACCAGTGGTAGTTATTTCAGGTACTTTCATGATTTTCTTTCATCTATTCCTGACTGCTTAAAAAGAGAAGACTGTCATACAAAATGTGCATGGTAGAAGTCTGTAAGAGGGCTTCCAAGTGTTTTTTAATTTTGCAGCAGCTGTTGAAGTGGGCACGTCCGACTTTTTATTCTGAGCATGCTGAAAATTAGATATTTTATAATCTTGCCAGAAACTCAGACTTTATCGAGGGGATCAAGGGGAAAAACTTCTGTTCTGCTGACAAACTCACAGCAGATTTCCACATAGCTTCACAAAAAAAGTGGATAAACAGGAGAACAGTAATGAGTTCCTAAAAGGCCGCCAAAAGGAACAAGTGACTACAACAGTCATAATATATGATAATTTGAGTATAACCTAACAAAACAAACATAAATGGAAGGACACATCAAGTAGAGCGGTTTCCAGTCTCAATTTGTACTTGAATTGGATTCCCACAGCTTCAAAACTATCTCCAGGATACCTTAAATAGAACAGAAATAGCTCCAAGGCAAAGTTGGCTTTAAGACATTCTTCAGAGGTCATTCCCATAATGTCAAAAAAAAAAAAAAGTCAGGTACACTGCCAAGAAATAATGGCCTTTAGAAGCACAGCATTATATCTACCTTTCAGTAGGGATACCCCTTCTGCAACGTGAAGATACTTCTTGGAAATAATGAAGAGAGACTAAACATCTCCACAAAGCAATATTAGGGAAACATTTCTCCTTGAAGAAAAACAAATTATGTAAGTATTTTAAAGATGACATTTTTGTTTCAGGATTCTTCTCTTTAGAATACATACCCCCCACCAAGGGCCACGATATTTTTTATCTGAGAATTGGCTATTTCTATAATATTCAAAAAAAAGATTATCATTTAAGTCAGTCTTTACTAAAATAGTCACAGACATCCAAGTTTTGTTACTGGGTTCAGATGTTATTAACTGAATGAAAACATACTCTGTTTGCCACTGTGCTGAAAGTAGATTCCTTTTGTTATCAATCCACATGGGAGTTTAGAACCAAACCGTGGTCTCACTGAAGTTAATGGCAAAACTCCCACTGACTTCAATTAGAACAGAATTTGGTTCACGGTCTCATTACTGAGCATAACAATTAAAAGAAGCTTTTACAAGCTGTATTGCTGTGTAAAAGGGCATGTACCATGCAGCAGATTTCATTGAACCCACAGCCAACAGTCATTGCTATAGCAACTGAGGTTCTAACAAAGGTAGTCACTGTCTCTGCAATCATCAGGTGTCTCTATAGCAACTAGTTTCCAGAGAACAGGAGAAAAATATTTGAAAACTGTCAGTTGGAAGAAAAGAGGTCTGTGAATAAGAAGGTTGGAACCAAAAGCAACAGAAGGGTAAAACATGGCTCGGAGTGAAGAGAAATGATTGTCCAGATCCTACACAGACAATGGCAAAGGAAGAGACAGCACAGGCCACAGGCTAGACAAGACAAAAGAGGGAGCAGTTCAGGCTTTCCCTTGGGTAAGGGAAGCAATACAGCCCTCCAGACAGATACTCCCAGATTAGTTATGTTTTAGAAATAATTCTCAAAGAAAAACTGGTTACTACAGGAGAGAAGCAGGGCTAAACCTTGTCTGCAATAGGAATTTAAGTCCACTGGGATTTTCAAAAGCACCTGCCAGCAATTCTTGTGCCTACATTTCTTTACAAACATAGCCCTATTTCTCTTCAGTATGGAAGAATGCAACTTGTGTTCTTGAAATGCTACCACCGGTAGCACGGTGCAATTATGTAGAAATGACAGTTCTTCATATTTCTTATAAATAAGTTTTTAAACAGTGTTCAAGTGAAAAAAGGAACAGCTGCTGTTTGGATACTGATAGAGATGAAAACAACATTGCTCATCATAGCATGTTTTTAGGCTCTCAGGTAGGAAGACAGCAGCATTATATTCACATAAGAAAGGCTAGCATATGTAAACATAAACCCTGCCAAAAAATACTTTAATGATACTTGCAGAACCTATAAAATAACAATTTTGGCCTAATCTAATTCCTACTGACCTCAGGGAGATATGAATTTGGGTGAAATGTTTAATTTAATTAGAAGTTATCCAAAATGTTCAGGTTCACAGATTAACAATAATTCATTTGGACCAGCGTGCTTCCTCTGAAAATGAAGTCACAAAACTAATTATAGATTCCAAAAGGGGCCGTACCGAGTGTACTGATGCACGTTTCTTACATAAACCAAAAGCCCTGTCTTTAACCTGAAGAATTGAGAGAAGATCCAGTACTGCTAAAAGTCAGATTTTCATTTCATGTGTGAAGACAGCCCTCTAGTGGAATATACTTTCAGGTTCGACTCATGAGAAAGAACAGCCCTTGTCATATAACAGTCAGTTAAATTAGTACTACACAGTGCAATGTAATATAACTTATATCTGAAACAGAAGTCACCAAGTGACATAGATTTGAACAATCTACCCGAGAAGAATAAAAAGCACCATACAAATATACTTTGTCAGGTAGCTTTTTTTTTTTTTTTTTTTTTTTTTTTTTTTTTTTAAAGATTTGTGTCAACCACAGTCAGGATGTTTGCTGTTGCACGACAGTCTGTAGTTGCCATATACCCAACACAATTGAATCAGCGATGCGATATCTCTCTTCATATGGAAGGGCAGGGTATTATTAATGTCAACAACCCAGGAGAGCTGCTTGATCTTCAAAAATAACTTCCTCAAAGCACAAGAACCTCCCAGCATGCAGGAAGGCAAGCACGCAGTATGGATGAAGAAGGAATCCTAGAATGGTTTAGGTTGGAAAGGACCTTAAAGATCATCAAGTTCCAACCCCCCTGCCATAGGCAGGGACACCTCCCACTAGACCAGGTTGCCCAAGGCCACGTCCAGCCTGGCCTTGAACACCTCCAGGGATGGGGCCTCAACAACCTCTCTGGGCAACCTGGTCCAGTACCTTACCATCCTCACAGTGAAAAACTTCTTCCTAATGTTCAGTCTGAACCTGCCCTCTTCCAGTTTAAAGCCATTCCCCCTCGTCCTATCGCTACAAGTAAAAAGTCCTTCCCCAGCTCTCCTGTAGGCCCCCTGTAGGTACCGGAAGGCCGCAATAAGATCTCCCCAGAGCCTTCTCTTCTCCAGGCTGAACAGCCCCAAGTCTTTCAGCCTCTCCTCACAGGAGAGGTGCTCTAGCCCTCGGATCATCCTCATGGCTCTCCTATGGAGACGCTCCAGCAGGTCCATGTCCTTCTTATGTTTGGGGACTCCAGAGCTGGATGCAGTACTCCAGGTGGGGTCTCACAAGAGTGGAGTAGAGGGGGAAGCAGGAACAGGCAATGGAGGAGGAATATAGGGACATTGCCTGAGCATACAGAAAAATGCTTAAGCAGTTGGAGTTGAAACTTCCTAGGGATACAAGGAAAAGGGCTTACGTGAGTACATTGGCGGCAAAAATCGCTATTGAAAATATAGACCCATGGCTCAGTGGAGCAGAAACTAGTGACAATGGACACTGAAGAGACAAAGGTATTCAATGACCTTTTTGCCTCGGTTTTTACTAGTAAGGTTTGCCTTCACACCCCCCAGCCTTCATCAGGGCCTGTGGGACTGATGCATTACATGCAGTATAGGAAACTAAACTTAAGCCAGTGGATATGCACAAGTCCATGGTTCCCCAAGTTGAACATGAATCAGTGTGCTACAATCCTTCCAAAAGTGGACTGCCAGAGATAAGCAAATCAACCTTTGCGTGCGCTGAGATTTCAGTGGATGAACATTACATTTCACAG
The DNA here is from genome assembly GCF_965231255.1 of Vanellus vanellus. Lineage (NCBI taxonomy): Eukaryota > Metazoa > Chordata > Aves > Charadriiformes > Charadriidae > Vanellus > Vanellus vanellus. Next base: position 17,597,902 of record NC_138913.1, read on the forward strand.
TGAACTTGTCTCCCCTTTTTAGCTCCCCATAGTAGTCTTCCAACAGGAAACTACAATTTAAAAGTTACCTTTACTATTGGCATCTTTAAGTTAAATCTCACTATCTAGACTATTTTTCAGTTTCTTAAAGTATAAAAAAAAATACCACAGGGCAGCAGTTCAAGCTGAAAATGAACATTAAACCCACAGAAGTAAAATTGGAAATACCTCCTTCATGATCCTGACATTTAACAATGTGGATTGATTTAAACCATATAAATAGGTAATATCAGTTTCTCAGAATTTCATAAGAATTCATCTTAGTTCTCAAACTATTGGCTAAAACTGTCTAACACAGAGCAGATCAACTGTACTTCAATAACTTACAGAAGCAAATTGTTCTGTCTTTCAGAATTTTAATTTCTCCAGGAGTGCTAGCATTTCTGTCTTCTCAGAGAGAAAAATGCACATGAGCATTTCAGCTCTCTAAGTGAAATTGATCAGTAAATGTTGGTTCCAGCATGATGATTACAGTGTGTTGAGCTGGTTGTTACATCACAGGGTGCATCGAATTCATTGGTGATCAAAAGGGAGAAAAGATTTTCCTGTGTTGATACAATGCCTGAAGATGGTGACATATGAGCAGAAATATCACAGCTCTCTTGGGAGATTAAAAGTCCAGTTCCACTCAACTCAATGTATATTTATCATTATTAGTATTGTATTTTGATTAGGCAGTAAAACAGGCTCCGAAGCAAGGAGTTTAAAAAAAAAAAAAACACAAACAAACAAACAAAAAAAAACCACACAAGACTTTTCTTTCTGGATAGAAATGTGTATTCCGGTAAGCAGAAATTATTTTTAAAGCTATTTTTTGGCTAAGAGTAATAGCTGTAACATACTAGATCCATAGATTATATGGACTGTTATTTCTGTTACAAGAGACTCTGTTACTTATGTAGATAGAATACCAGCAATGCCAAATAAGCAATAGTAAAACCAGAGTCTGACCTCAGAAAAAAAGAGAAGACAGGGTCAATAGCAACCAGTAAATAAACTGTTTCCATAAGAAGGCTCTTCTAAGCAGTAGAAGAACAGATTTCAAAATATATTGAGGCCTGGCAGTTATAAACTGACACTTAGCCCACCACCGTGGGCTTAATGGCCTAAGTGGCCTTAGGCCACAGTATTTCACAGGCAGTTGTGTATTAGAACAGGAGCTAGCAAGACAGATCTTCCTGGCTGGAATGGATTAGAGAAGGATAACCAGTTGTGATCCCACTAATCCTGTTCCAGTCTGTCTGGGGATTTTAGGCAAGCAAGCTGTGATGGAACATTTGTTATCCATGCACTGGCAATGTGGTTGATTTCTCAGTTTCAGAGTTGGTTTTTTATTTACGTATATAGATGCAATTGTTTTCAATGCTTGCTTTTTACTTTTGGCTGTACTTTTCCTATGCTTGTATAATTGCCAGTGGTGCTAAAGCATTGTCTCTTTGCTTGGAATTCCCACTAACTATGATTATATAATTAATTACTATATAATTAATTACAATTTTTAAATTGTGCTCCTTTTCTGACTTTATATTTTCCAAGATGAGAATCTTTCTACTCATTTACAGGACTCCTCTTGCTTTCTATTCAATCTTGATAGTTTCTGTAAGAGCAGAATTCTACACGTGCCAAGCTAAGGGAGGAAAGATTATTGTTCTGTGAAATTCATAAGGTTGATAAGGTAAACACAGAATATAAGTAAGGCTATTACCTCTTGATTTGTAAAAATTACATGCCAAGGGTGAGGAAACAAATACTATTTGTATTAAGAGCACGGTAGTATGAGAATTACTTGATCTTCCAGCAGAAACTGTAACTTATTTCAGCTCATTCTTTGGCCTGTTAAGTAATATTCAAAATATCTTCCCTGTGAAAACTTTCATCATTCACCTGGTAGTCAGTTCTGAAAACCAAAATGTAACTTTTTATTTCATTCAGGTACCTTCCTTCTTGATTTATGATCTGTTATCCGTATCACAAATACAATGCAGCTGCTGCAAAATGTTGTTCTAACTGACCTGCAAACCAACCAAAACTTGGAGAGAAGTCATTCCAGTTATGAGGGGAACATGATAAGGAGGGTGGATACCACTGAAAATGTGGTTACATGTAAAAACATGGAAAGATCTCAGCACAGAAAGAATCAAACAGATTGTCTGGTCACATTCCCAACAATTTTTCAAATGAGACCTTACTGCAAACACTGTTAAGTTTTTTCTGAGGCCATACTGCATTTCTGTGTATTTTTCACAGAAAGCTCTACTTCTTTCAGTAGAGCTGCTTCCCATCTACCCAGATTAATCCTTTTTTCCAGAACTGAACTTAGCAAAACATTCCTGAGAGGTGATTTGGTTTAATTTAGCTCAAGAGGTATCTTGTTCTGTGTAACTTTATTTCTAATACAATAATATGGCATACAGAGAACTATAATATAGTTACACCATTCATCACGAAATATATCAAAATTAATTGGATTTAAACTTTTAATACAGGCTTTTTTATTACTTACAGGGTTCATATTAGGTACTCTCAGTGTACAACCCCAAGTATTTGGGGCATCATTCTGAGTAGCCTATATATGCCAAAATGTCATCAGATTATTAAAGGCAAAAAGCATTCTTAAGGTCCTGTACCAGTTAGTTCAAATGTATTTCCCCAGTAATGTATGTATAAAATACCCACTTGCAAACATGTTGCATCAGATAGTTAGCCTGCCTTAATCATCAGATCTTCATTTTTTTTTTTTTTTTTTTTTTTTTTTTTTTTTTTTTTTTACATATTTCAGATAATGTATAGCAATACTCTTATGTGGATTGCTGCAGCTGAAGATCTGGCCTATTTAGAATATAGTAGTATTTTTTTGTAGCACTTCTTCATAGTGAATGAATGGTGACATTAAATTAGAAAGACTATAAAGAAAAATGGTCACTTTTGGCAAATGTGTTGTCAAATAGAAAACAACCAGTTATGAGACGTGACATTTTTCAGTTGTATACACAGAGATATTTTTCTCTGTATTTAAAAAAAAAAATAAAGAAAAGCATTTTCTTTGACCCCAGGCCCTTAGCACAGATCACCTATGAAAAGTATTTTCCTGTTTCACTCTGTATTAATCAGTCATTACAAAACTCGGCAACATCAGCTTTCTATTCACTAGCACTGCATGAGAATTTCTTCCAAGACCTACCTGTGGATAAGCTTATACTGCTTCAACATGGCCATTTTAAATACCTGATTCTTTAGTAGCTTCATGAATTTTAGTAGTGGCAATAACTTAACTTATGACCCTATTTTATCTCCTTCCCTAAAAATGTAAGATTAACTCAGTACGTGAAAAAGACATCAACTGATGCAAACCTGCATTAATTTCTTTACAAGTACATACTAAGAATGCTAAACTGCTATGGTTGGAGGGGAACAGAATTTTGTTAAAAATGTTAGGACAAAGTCCCTGAAAAATAAATATCTATGATAAACCTTCCACCAAGATAGAAAAAATCCACAGGAATTGCTGACATCACTCCGATCTTCAAAAAAGGCAAAAAGGAGGACCCAGGGAACTACAGACCAGTTAGTCTCACCTCTGTCCCTGGGAAGGTAATGGAGCAACTCATTCTGGATGTCATCTCCAAACACGTTGAGGAACAGGAAGTTATTGGAAGTGGTCAACACGGATTTACCAAGGGTAAATAATGCTTGACCAATCTGATAGCTTTCTATGATGTTATAACTGGTTGGCTGGATGAGGGGAGAGTCGTGGATGTCATCTACCTTGACTTCAGCAAGGCTTTTGCCACTGTCTCCCATGACATCCTCATTAGGAAGCTGAGGAAGTATGGGCTAGATGAGGTGACAGTGAGGTGGACTGAGAGTTGGCTGTGGGACAGAACTCAGAGAGTTGTGATCAGCGGCACAGAGTCTAGTTGGAGGCCTGTAACCAGTGGTGTCCCCCAGGGGCCAATACTCGGTCCAATTTTGTTTAATATATTCATTAATGACCTGGATGAGGGGACAGAGTGTATCCTCAGCAAGTTTGCTGATGATACCAAACTGGGTGGGGTGGCTAACACCCCAGAGGGCTGTGCTGCCATCCAGCGTGACCCGGACAGGCTGGAGAGTTGGGCAGAGAAGAACCTAATGAGGTTCAACAAAAGCAAGTGCAAGGTCCTGCACCTGGGGAGGAAGAATACTAGGCACCAGTATAGGTTAGGGGCAGACCTGCTGGGAAGTAGCTCAGAGGAGAAGGATCTGGGGGTCGTGGTAGACAGTAAATTATCCATGGCCCAGCAATGTGTCCTTGTTGCCAAAAAGGCCAATGGAATCCTGGGCTGCATAGGGAAGAGTGTGGCCAGTAGGTCGAGGGAGGTCATTCTCCCCCTCCACTCTGCACTGGTGAGGCCACAACTGGAATACTGTGTCCAGTTTTGGGCTCCCCAGTTCAAGAGGGACAGGGAATTGCTGGAGCGAGTCCAGCAAAGGGCAACTAAGATGATTAAGGGCTTGGAGCATCTGCCTTATGAGGAAAGGCTGAGAGAGCTGGGACTCTTTAGCCTGGAGAAGAGAAGGCTGAGGGGAGACCTTATTATGGTGCACAAGTATCTAAAGGGTGGGTTGAAGGAGGATGGAGCCAGGCTCTTTTCAATGGTTCCCAGTGACAGGACGAGGGGCAATGGGCACAAGTTAGAACACAGGAAGTTCCGTTCAAATACACGGAAAAACTTCTTTACGGTGAGGGTGACAGAGCACTGGCACAGGCTGCCCAGGGAGGTTGTGGAGTCCCCTTCTCTGGAGATTTTCAAGACCCGCCTGGATGCAGTCCTGAGGGATGTGCTCCGGGCAATCCTGCTTTAGCAGGGGAGTTGGACTAGATGATCTCTAGAGGTCCCTTCCAACTCTGAAAATTCTGTGATTCTGTGATTATGAATTTAATTTAGAAAGAAAAAAACTTAATACATAATTTGGAGAAATACCTTTGCCCAGGAATCAGAAATCTTATGTGTTGGTTGGAATTCACAGAGAATGTTCTACGCACCAAAGGAAATAGAAGATGAAAAACATTGACAGAGAGAGCCATTTGAGGAATGTAAATAGGAAAAAAAAAAAACCAACACATGGAGTTAAAAAAAAAAAGTAGATTTTACCTTTTTTTTCTTTGGGGAAGATAAATGCTTAGTTTCAAATAATCAAAAAGAAAATAAAATGATTGATTGGCACAATGGACATGCAAGCTAAAAAGTCTATTAGTGCCAGTTACAGACAAGGACACAATTATAGGGTTAGTCAGATATTCATGGCTCTGTGAAGTATTAATAAAACATTTGGGAATACAAAGAAAAACAAACTATTTTGGATGTCATTTCTGGACTCCTGAAAAGCAGCAGCTATGATGGTTGGCCATGTCTGGAAATCTGATTTAAAATTGTCCTGCATCTCTGAGAGGAAAGCAATACCTAAAACCCCAATCCTGCACCACGATGAATGCTATTTAGAACCAGATCTCCCCCAAATTATATAAGGAGCTGTTCTGAGTCTCTGGCAGAATTTAAGCCCCAAGTCCAACACCTGCAAGCCTAAAACTTCTATTCAACTAATAGAAAACTCCGATCACAATGTTTCCCTGGTGTCTAGTGTTGTGCTTATGTGCATGAAGGAAAACATTCAAAAATCACTTGCCAAACCCCGAGTGTAGGTAGCAACAGAACTGTTTAGTCTGGTGTTTAAAGCTATTATCTGCAAAAGGTAAAGACCTAATAATTTCTCCCAACCTTTTTGTGCTTATCTCAGGTATTCCAATAGCTTAAAGAAAAGAGAGGCTTGGTCTCAGTATCCAACTGTGGTTATGTATCCTCAAAGGTTGCCTTGAATATTTAGCTATTTGCTGTAGAGGTGTGATTTTTTCCTACTAAAATAATTCCCTTCTACGTAACCCAGAATGTAGAAGCAATTAAAGCGATAAAATACATAATTTATCCCTCATCCATTACAGCAATAAGCTGTTGAAGTACAAGCATCTTTTTATTATGCCAACTTTAAGGAAACATACCCCTTTAACTATTAGTAAAGAGAAAGTTTGGTATGCGACTAGATTAATTTGTTAAATCTAAAACCTGTTCAGTTAAGTGAGGCTTAAATCAATGACTTAACTGGGAGTGTTCCCCTTCAAAAAGTTAAGCACATACACAAAAGTTTGTAGTGCCGAGACACTTGGTCTTACTTTTCAGATACTGTCTATTTTGAAGCCCTTATGTTGTTAAGATTCAAACTTCAGAAACTTATAACCTACCAAAAAAGCCTTGGAACAAGCCTGTGATTTTTAGTTCAGTAGAAACAAAAGAACAAATAAAACCAGTTAAACAAACAGACAAACATAAAACCCCCAACAAGGGCAAGTCTTTGTGGTGTCTGAAGCAAGGTTACCAGTGTCTAAATTCTCATTCCTAAGGCCAGTGTTTTTTCAGTAAATTTTTTCCTGACACAAATGTCTTTTCTTACATAAAAACTATGACAATGCCTTCAGTGCTTTTCTGAAAAAAAAAAAAAAACAAAACAACCCTGCTCTCCAATGACCTTACAGTTCTTTCTAAAACGGTTTCACACACAGAAACACGACTGATCAACTACTACACGATGTAATTACTTTCACAGTGTGTCCATTTTGTAGAAAATTCTTCCTGAACAAAGTCCAATCTCTGGTTATCTAATGACCATGTAAAGTTACATTTTCATTTTCCCCCCCCTTGAATTATATATATATAAACAAGCGCATTAAAAAAAACAACCAAACAACCAACCACACACACCGCACTTAAATGCTCTATGTCAAATTCTTTACTGAGGAATCAAAGCCCGGTAAACTGTACTACTTTTCACCCACTAATATATTGCCTAGTAATTTGTACTATATATGTGATAGCGTATTCTTAATAGTTTTCTAAGAACGTTCAATACACTTTAAAATATTTCATATTAAAAGAGAGCGTGCAAAAGACTGGGAAATAAAGAATTCAAGTTGTTTATGCAATCTAAGTTCTTTCCCCTTTGCTCCTAAGAAATATACATTTTATTCATATGATTATGTACTTTTTTTAGTATAACTGATGTGGCCAGTATGTAAATGGATAGGACAGAGAGAACAAAACTCCGAAATTTCCATCATTTCCACCTTCTGTTATGGGTCAATGAGTTAAGATATGTTTATCATCCAAGTCTGATACTAGATCTAAAATTATTTGTTTCCATTTAAGCTCTGGCATGGTGCAAATTGCTATAGCATGTGATTGTTTCACAAACAGACATCACCTTATCTTGTGAGGCAGGGCAGAATTATAAACCTGTTTTGAAAAGCGAAAATGCAGCTTTGGGGAATTAACACTTAGGTTTTTCAAATACTTCATACCGCAACTGCTCTAGCAGTAAGACTGAGGAACTCATTATTGCCTGGTGAGAAATACAGGTACCAGTAAATTCAAATAGAAAAGGGAATTGAACCCAGTCTCCCAAACCCGAGGTGAATAGTGACTGAGATTCTTAGTATAAAATTATGTCCTTTCACTGTTTTGTGCTTCTTTTCCATTGATTTTATTATAAGGGCCTGCAATTTACCTATTTGACAAGGGTAGCAAAGAACTCTGTTTTTCATAATGGATAAATCTTTGGTTTTCATTATGATAGATGAATGTGGTTATTTTCAAATTAATTTTGTTTTGCTTTTGATACTTCCACATTGGAGACGGATGATCAGTCTCACAACGCTAAGATCACTGCCATTTCTAACTGTGAATATGATATCCAAATCAAGTCTTCATTTTTATTTTTCTCCTTTATAATAGTTATAAACCTTGGCTACGTGACTAACATTTTAAAGAGAGTTGCATCAGTTGTGTAATAAAATTGCTACACCTAATTCCTTTATACATTATTTTGTCATTCAAAATACAGTAGTAAATAATTCTCAACAAATAAAGGGTAACATCAAGGTTTTATCCTCACTTGAAATTGAGTTGCGTGGTTCATTAATTTGGGAAGTATCAGCCGGTTTTTGCTAACTTTTCATCTCACAGAGACTGCATTGATAATTGGTTCAGAAATACAGTTTTGACTTAAATAATCATGAGTATGTTTGCAAATTATCAGGTAAAATTACAAAAAGGAAGAGAAAACGAGGGAGAGACAAAGGAGAGAAGACAATGAAACAGTGGAGAAGACAAAGTAAAACCAGTGACAAAGACTGAATAAAATAACTGGTAAGCAAAGAAAAAACACTAATTAAGACAAGTACTAGAAGGAAATTGCATTTCCTACAAAGTGAAAAAAAAAATTAAAACCTGTAAAATACAATGAAATTGGTTTACACAGAGGACACAACTGATTGTTTGCTAAGCAAAAATTAATTTAAAACATTGTAGATTAAAGCAACAGTGCCTCCTTAGAAATACTCATACTATTATGAGCTACAGCCCTGAAATTACTGAGAGTATGGATATCTAAGTATTTATTTCTGGTTTATTCACCTTTGAAAAATACCTGACTTGGAATGGATTCTGTACAGATTAGTTTGGCCCAAAATGCTTTTAAAAAATAAGTTTTATGAGATTGTAACAAAAAATGAGAATATTGCCCATTTTTAATAAGAAGCAGAATCTTTTTTTTTTTTTTTTCTGATGAAGATGAGTGTTTATTTGGAATTCTCCAGTATAACACATGTATTGTGGACTTGGGCTTGGACAGGAAAGCTTACATGAGTATTAGCTAAAAGTAGTAAGACAATTTCTACTGTTATAGTGGCTTAATTGGGTCATGTAAATTAAAACATGCAAACAGCAGAAATAAAGGAAAGTAAATTCCACTGCATTTTATTCAGTTTGATGGGGGTTTTAAAATGCTTTTAATTCTAGGTAATTGGACCCTTGCTTTTACAGGATCTTTCAGTCTTTCTGCAGGATTAATACAGGTTCAAGGTTTAAATCTTGAAATCCTTATTCATCGTTTTGTTTTCTTCTTCTGTCTTTGCACCATAGTAAAGTGCCACCTTTATTCTAAGTCACATTTAAAAGTGGGAAAGAGGCAAGATTGTTGAACTTCCAAAATGTAGTGAAGGTTACTCTGCCATTTTTTTAACATAATTTTTTGCATCTTAAACTATCAAATCAAAACATGATTTTTAGTATTCAGATTATGCTGTAAACTACAGGAACAAATATTATGAACACAGACTAAGTTTTACAACAAAATTTTAGAAACTGACAGAGCCTGAGCCTTAGAGGCGATTTGTGCATCTACAGATGGAGCAAGCGCAGTCCAGCGATGACACTGTAACATTAAAAATGAGACAGGGCGGCTTTAAGAGAGAAACAGGAAGCTGTAACTAGAACCCAGCTGAATTCTGAGCTGGGGCACTTTACCCTGAGGCTGCAAATGAAACAGATGTGCTTGCTGTGAATTTCTGTAGTATCTGGACTTTTATTGTACCAGAGGTGATAACACCTTCCTTCCTGTAATTTTTTTTTTTTTTAGTTTTATTTTGCACATATTTTCCATAAAGGGAATGAAATGGAGAAGTTGGAGAAATATGTATCAGTGAAAGATGAAGATCAGTTTTATCATCAGGGAGCTGTGGAGTTGCTAGTCTTTAACTTTCTGCTCATTCTTACAATATTAACAATCTGGTTGTTTAAAAACCATCGATTCCGATTTCTGCATGAAACTGGAGGAGCTATGCTTTACGGTGAGTATAAATTCAAGTGCCAGCTTAACATGGGGCTAGTTACATATTTATGATCAGGTACTTGATCTCAAGTGCTGACAAAGCTCAGAAAATGTGACAAATGAAATGTCATCAGCCCCATAACTGTACAGTAAAATAATAACGTAACAGCATCTCATGAAGTAGCTAGAGGCTGACTTGTTAAGGGAGCGACTATCATGAGCTGGTTATCCTCACAATGTGCATGTTATGTTCCTCTATGGGCAGACAGCCACTGCATGACACTTTGGGAGTTAGAGAGTTTACTGTTTTCAAAGAAGGAAATGCCCACAGTGAAAGAGATTATTTAATTTACTTATTTTACATGCTTGTTTTGTATAACATTCAAAGGTGTTAGACTAAGGACACTTGTGAATTCAGCCATGTTGTCTAATAAAGTTTAAATGATCTTGAGATTTTTATTTTGGTTTTTCTCTGTGCCTTTGAAAAACAGACTGCAAAAAAAGCCTCTCAGGTCTTCTCTGAATGCTGTCATTGTACTGTAATTTCAGTTTGCCTGTCTAGTTCTAATCTTCTATGCAGTTTTGCAATATTGTGTATCACTTTCACGTAGAACTTTCTTCATTGTCTACTGATAAGAAGCACTCACTAGTTTAATGGCATTCATTTACATGTATAATGATTTCTCTTGTCACTCTCTCTTACTGTTGTTTCACTTTGTGAAAAGCATGTGACTGGTAACAGAAATGTTACCATAAAACACATATAGGAGGGTAACACTGTCGAAGTGGAAAATATAAACCAACAGCTCAGTCATTAAGTGTGTAAATGCCAAGCTTTTTTGACTCAGACTTACTCTATGCACATCACATTCTAGCACTGTAATACCCAAAATTGATTTTGTTAAGATTGCATATTCTGAAGAATATTTGCTTATCATGGCACACTGTGTGCAAAAAAACTCTATGGAAGTTCAACTGCCAGCCTGCAACAGAAAAGGCATCTGACCCCTACATTGTGAGATAGAAGCTTCCTTTGCTCTTTCTATATTAAGCATTTTAAGATTATCTCAGTTCCACAGGAGGACTGCAGCTGAAGTCTCCTCCTTGTACCCCTTTCAAAATATTTCATTAGATAAATTAACTGTATGAAATTTCAAGAATGCAGGCTATTTCATCTTCTTGGCTCACTTAATATCTTCACAAATGACTTGATACTTTGAAGAAAAGCAAGTAAAGAAGAAACTCTTGTATTAAGCCAGTCACAGAGCCCCTAACACCTGGGTGAGGAAGTCTGTGGAATCTCCTAATTCTCATCTGCCTTACATTTATTTTAAAGTAATGAAAACATATTTGATAATATTCCCTGTTTCTAATCTTGAAGTCTGTTGCATGTAGAAAACACACTTCAACAGAACCAGTTGACACAGAAATACACATCACACGATACTTAGTTAAATGCAATGGTTTCCATTGTCAGACATCACCTAGATTGTTGTTTAACAGTTTTACAGGGTACAAGCTTCATAGCATCACTGAGAATACATTTGCTTGTTCATTTCTATTAACATTTCTCAAATGGAAAACCACAAAATGCTGTGCAATATATTCATTATGATCAACTTGTACATTACAACAATGTTTTTCTAATTACATGGGTGACTCTTCTATAGTAGCGTCCTTTACACTATTGGGCTGTTTCCCCATGTGCAGCTGACAACATTTGTTGAAGATTTAGACAAAGCCTATCGACATTGAACTAAAATATGGCGACTACAACATTACACAAATAAATCAGTATTTTATTAGTTTTATCTACCTTTTGGTTCTATTTTTCTGCCTGCCCAGAACATAATCTGCACATCATGAGGATAACCAGCTCGTTATATTCTTTCGATCAGTTAAGAGATTAGTGCTCCAGCAGGAGAGAGCTTTTGAATTATTAAAACATTCATGAACAAAGGAAACATTCCTCATGATTGTAAATAAACTATCTATTTAGTCTTGCATTATTTATGGCAACCTTCAAACATGGGAAAAAAAGCTTGTTCACAGGATCTAGAAAGCTGATGATGTCCTTTTTATCCTTAGAAATTTTGGATATGGGTTTAGGTATCTTTAGTATTGTGGAATAGCAATAATGAAAAGAAAGTGGAATTTCAGAAGTCATGATAGAGGTGTCAGATCAACAGGCAGCAACTTTGGGAGAAAATCTTCATGGCATCAAGCACTGACAGTGAGCTGAATCCTGCCCTCTATTTTTTGCCTTCTTTATCAGAACAATTCTCGTTTACACCTGCTTTGTACAAACCAAAAGTCCCTGCCCTACAGTTTTCATTGAGCTATTTGCTGGATACATGAATAGCAGCACAGGAAACCAATAATTTTACTTCAAGCAATAGAAGAATATGGCCACTTATTTGCAGACTGTGTCCCACAGTGTGATAGATGGGTCTGTAGTCCCTATCAAGACAGTGTGCCATTAGGGGTATAGCAGTGGGAAAGATAAAGAAAGTGAAATATGAGGAAGGCCGAGGGAGGGGGAGAAAACACCACAGAAATACAAAACCAGGAAGAAGTTCTACAGTTCCTGTGAAGTGCTGAACAGTCACAAGTTGAACACTAGGAACAGCCTGATAGAATGTTCTGTTTAAAATACAGAACAAGTTAAAGGGTTGGTTTGGAAGGTTTTTTTACATAAGCTTTGTAGGAAAATGCAGTTTTAGGCTTACTAGTTCCAGCTAAAGAAAAGCCCATACTGGAAAACTATCCATTTAGAAAAACTTTAAAAACTGAGATATAAATTTTTTTTTTATCAAAGCAATAGTTCAACACTTAATATAGCTATACTTAAATTAAAAAGCTTTCTGCAGTTGCAAACAAAAAATCCAAAGCATTTAGCATAACCCAGAATTAATTCACAAGAATTAGTTCAACAGGAATTCAATATTATTTCACAAAAAAAAATGTGTACGTATATATACATTTCAAGGCATTTAGCTTGAAAGTACTTAAACACTCGAAGTGTTTTGTTTGTTTTGACACCAAACTGAAAAATCACTCACAAACAATGAGGAAGAATACAGACTTACCTATTTATTCATTCATTCCTTTGTTTTCCAGTGTCTCAGAGAACAAGCTTCTCTGCACACTGTAGCTTGGTTTGACAAACAGATCCCAAATAGTAAACTCAACTTACTTCATGATTTCTGTATATCAAGGAGGCAGGTGAGTATGAAAGACTAACTTTATGCCACCCAGAAAGGGAAGAGCATCCTTTATATACATTATCAGCACAATTTTCTATACAACAGCATAACCAGAATGTGCGGTAGATTACCCACACAAGCAGTAACAAAAACTGAATACCACTTCTCTCCAATAAGAGTAGGTGGCCTCTCTCTTAAATACTAGACCCAATAAAAGACTTTACTGCCTATTAGCCAGCTCCTACAGTGCCCGATCTCATTAGAGACCTCAGTCATAAAATGTTAGGTGCCAAATTCCCCACAGAACATGTAAGTCATGGCCCTCCACGTTAGTGGGGGAAAAGCCCAGAGCTAGCACAATGAAAAGCTGAGTGTAAATATCCAAATTTCTTATCCTCCCCAGAATTCAGGTGGTAGGGCTACATACAGGTGCCACCAGTTACTTCTGATTAAGAGGCCAAAGCACTCCTGCAGGTGGGCAGCCAGAATTTAACAAAAACACCGGACAAATAAACAAAAAAAAAAACAACCCACCCCAACTCACCAATACAATCTGTGCCTTTTATCTGCTAGGTTAATTAGCAACTTGAATTTGTTGAAATTGAAATTGTTCTCAGCTTGAATTGTTGTCACTCCTAGGGAATGTGTGATGCCCATTAGGGTGGAGGTGAGGCTGAAGATGTACCTGCCTTCAAAGTTGTGTTCTGTGAGACTAGTTGATCACACTGGAAGGAAAACATAAAAAAGATGAGTGACAGAACACAGTCATTGTAGCACTCATGAGAAATGGCTTCATGTTGCAGGGGTTAGAGATGCTTCCTGAACTTTTGAGGGGATTGGAAGGCTACCACTCTTTTTTTTTTTTTTCCCTCCAGTTGTTCAGCTCTTGGCAGGTGTGCAGTGGGAAAGCTGACTCACAGTAGCCCTTCCTCAGCCTCTTCTGAGGATCCTATGCAGCACATTTGGAAGTGAGGCACACATCAGGGTTCTTCATTCAACTTTGGTGGAGGTGTCTAATGATTAGGCATTATGATGACTTGTGATGTCAGGTAATGGATGCAGCATCATTCCTGACTCATCTTCAGGGAGTTTTAACTGCCAAATTCCTAAACTTACGTGGTAAAGCTAGGTTTTCTGTGCGTGCCTTTATGAAATCAGAACTATTTGTACAGAAGGTATGTTTTTACATACCAAAGTCCATAGAACTTTGTGAGAAAATGTTCATGTTTAATTATTCTGCCAAAAAACACTGATTACAAGGAAATTAGAAATTATTAGTCTTTTTTCATAGTAGATACATGCAAATGTTTGTTTGTTCGTTTTTCTTTAAATGAACTATAAGGAATGTTTCAGAACATACATGACAAAAGCATTATTTCAATTTGGAGGGGGGAGTAGTAGAAATGAGAGTGCATTATACACCAACTTAAAAATTAATTATTTCTATTAGAATATAATCTGGCTCCTGAATTCTATCATGAAAGAAATGTTATATAATGATTTAAAGCAGAAAGTGCATTCCATAAATGATACACCTACTAAAATATTAAATACACTCTTACTAGATTTTTAATTCACTGGGGGGTTTATATAGGGTCTCTAGCACATTTATTATTACTGAAGGAAAAATACAACTCCATATTGCCTCTTGTAATATAGTGTAGCAATAGCAATTGTCTTTGTTGGAGAATATTTTGAATCAACCCATCATTATGGATCCTGTCCGCATTTTGTTCAAATTTAATCCATTATAGAATTTCCTTGAGAGCTACAAGGACCTCAAAGCACCATTGATGGCCTGGGAATATTGATTGTTAGAAACTTCTCTAATGTAATTTCTCCCATATGTGTATGCTGTTGGATATTCTCACAATTTCCTCGTTCTTTCATTATCACTTCGTTATGGTGTGGCTCTATATGTTACCCGGAGCTGGACTCCATCAGAGGATAAGATCTAAAGCTGGTAGAAGAAAACCCAAAACGCAAACTTGAGTTCCAGTTGTAAATCTCAGTCAGTGTTGTTATTTCTCTACAGTTACTGTAATCATATTTTTAAATATTCCTTTTCTGCAAATGGATTTATTTATACTCAAGAGCTGTCTTGCAGGACTATATTGCATTTGTTTCCATTCCAGAAAATTCCCACAGAGGTAATTTGAGACTACAGCTGAAGATAACATATCTTCTCAGAATACAGAATAAGAACAGTCCTCTACTCCTAGTATAAACTTGACACTACAGGTTGAAATAATTTGCCCTTGAACAATTCAATGCAATTGCATTACTATAATTGAGAACATTTGTTTTCATTTTTAAAACTAACAGAATGTGGTTCAAAGTGTATGCTATATTAGCCAATACAACACACATACTGGGAATCTCAAAATGTTGTAGGACACACTAGTCCACCTGGCCGTACAATAAATAGAGATGGTAAAGGCAATGTCAGCTGGTCTCTGCTCATCTTGCTTGAGATGTTCGTGTCTCCCTTCAGAGGTTCATGTTGCCATTCTGAAAGTTATTATATGTACAAGTCATGTAAACAGTTAAACTTCAAAGGCTAAAAAATAAATCAGAAGAACTCTGAATAATAGGATTAAAACTCTTAGTTTTAAAATCACTTTCATGTTTTTAGCTCTTCGTTCATGACTTTTGAGCTCTCAGTTAAAAGTAGCGCTATTTCCTTAAAGTCTTGTCTTCTGTATATAGCAAGATGACTTGTACCAATAAGCACGATGCTCATCGTTGCCAGTATAGCAGAAGCAAGGCTACTAGAAAAAAATATTACTAACCTACATAATTTTGGAAGACTAGTGTAAGGGTCTAGGTAAAACTATCCAGAAAAAGGCAGGTTAATATGACAGATGCTGTAAATGAACAGGTAAATGTTAGAGACCAGTAGATGCAGCAAGATGGGCAAGCACAGAGGAATCGTGTAGGAAAGATAATGAGGGACATATAGGGAAATTTGTAAGCAGACAGAGAGAATGCAGAAGGAAAGAAATGGGAAATGAAAGAGGAGTCAATAGGATGGGCGAACAGGTTGTAACAGCACATTTGTCTAACCAAACACTTCTTTCTCCTGATTATTCAAAACATATCCCATCTTGTGACCTGACACTGATTCTGGCAAAGTGTGTTGCCAAATATTCCTGTTCTTGAGTAGTTCTTTTCTGCCAGTGTCCTTGCACAGGCATTGGTGGTCTGCAAAATATTTCTGTTACCTGAGCTGATTAAGTCTATGTAATACCCAATAACAGAAGTGTAACAGAGGCTATAGTTTAAAACATTGAGTGATACGAACAAAAATGGTAAAGGAAAAACTAAAAGTTTTCTATTCCAGAGAATGAGAAGAAAACATAAAGTCTTGTCCAAGCATCAAATAAAGTTGAGTTTTTAATGTACTTGAAATTTAACTTGAAAATGAAATATGTAGTCCTTCTAGAGGAAATCTTATAAAAATAAGATGAAAACCCTGGCTGTTTTAACTAATTAATAGTTTCCTGGGTTCTGACTCATGATTTTGGACATCTGGGGCTGACTGCTGTAGAAGTCATATTTCATAGTAGCATGTGCAGTGCTTGCTTCCCTTTTCCCATATGTGCTTTCCCTTAAAATGTTGAGGAATTCTGTCTTTTACTACAGATAGATTTATTATCTGATTTATTTTACAAATGGTGTATGATTTAAGAAAGTGGCCTTGGGATTTTCTGCTGCCTGTCTAAATCCTCTACCATTTAAAGAAACCAACCATACTAAACAATAGATACAAAACAAGCATAAATGCATATGCACCCTAAACGAGCTGTACAGCTGTTACTCTGTAGTAGCATCAGTCCAGGAAGCTACAAACTTGCATTTTACGTATGGTAGAAATCTGCAGTTCAGAGAGTCTGCGTTACAGGAAAATGTGTCAATAACAAAGACATCCTATTTATGTCTCTAGGCATAGATGATCACTTTTATCATCGTGGCATCTGATTACTGGATAAAACTTACACTTTAACATCATATTTTTCAGATGCTTATCCGCTATTTCCTGTACTTTAATTTCTTTCTCATCTTTCATTAGAGTAAGTATAACTGTATAGATATTTAGATGTCTTCCATCAATATTTAATCTGAGTATTCTTAGCATTTTATGAATGTGTTCATAATAAGTAACTATAAAGCTGTTCATCATATACATAGGACTTAAAGCACACAGGACATTAAAAAAGCATGGAAATTAAATTTGAAGCCAAATACAAGTCTCTGAGGGTGGAAATAATCTCAGTAATGTTATCTAGCTAAATATTAGTCACCTGTCCTGAAGTAATCATGCAAGCTCCCACTAGAGCCAACAGAAAGAAGCATACCTTCCAGAGGACAACTGCAGAAGTACATTTTCCTCTCTGTTATCTGTAAAGGGAGACAAAATGTCTGTCTTGGATGAGAGTCCTAAATTGTAGATAATCAAATCAAATCAGTTAATCCCAGTCTTAATCTTCCTGTCCTTATTCCTGCTTTTATTTTCCCATGTTTATACAGTCTCAAAAATACAGTCTTCTACAGAAAGGAGAATGTGCCTAAGGATACTGTGTCAGAATTTTTCCCCCCATGAATGAAGTTTATAAAATCACCAAAAGCACAGCTGATTTTTGTATGATCAGGACAGCACATTAGTTATGCAGGAATCCCTCTTCTCTACATATCTATTGAAAACACGGTAGTTGATAACTATAACAGTTAATAACTATCGGAATGATTCCAGCAACTGGATCACAAAAACAGGAGTACAGCAGAGCATATGTCAAACCAATATCTGTTCTAATGAAATGACCATTTTGGAAGAGTATTTTATGGTCATCCACGAAGTGTTGAGTGGGTTGTACCTCTGTGAAGGTGGAAACACCAAGAAAGTGGCGTCCTTGCTTTAAGAGAGTTCATTTTTGTCCAAACCACTAATTGTGTGTCATACTTAAAAGTAACTGAATCTCTTGGTTTTTGTTTTGTTTTGTTTTTTTCACTCTCCAGGTCTTGTAATGGGATTAATTATACGATATGCAGCAAAAGCATCAGATGTTGAAAGTGGAACTGTTTATGAATGTGAAAAGCTGAAATCTGGGCCATCCACTCTACTTATTAATATAACTAATCAGGTCTATGAATATCAATACAAAAGAGAGATCAGCCACAGCAATGTCAATGGTCACCAGGGCAATGCAATGCTTCAAAAGGTAAAACCTATCTTTTTTTGTTCTAAACTGTGTAAGATATTTCTTTTATTTACATCCTTAAGAGAAGAAAACAAGTTTCAAGCTAAAATGTGACACAGAAAGAGGGAGGCTATTCTGAATTTAGGGTGAGAAGGGTAAGTGAGGAAGAAGAACAGGAACAGAAATCAAGTGCGGTAGAAACCCAACCATCATTTAGCACACAACTGGCTGTATGCTTACAGAATAGTTGCCTGAACTCTTGTAGAGGACAGTCTCACCTCCTGCAGACACTGAGTTCACTTGCAGGCAAAGCTGTTACCATGGATTCATGGCCACTAAAACTTTATAAACCCCACTGATATCTTTATTTGCCTTCTGTCTTAAAAGTGACTTGCTCTGGCAGCTTAATGCAAGGGAGGTTTACGTCCTGTATACAGCAGAGATAACTACAAACTCTAAACATTTTATAAAATATATACTTGTGAATAGGTAAACTTCCATAGATCAGTGGGGGTTTTTGTAATGCTTAAATGCATTACAATGTTCTCATGCATTCATTTACTATTGCAGTGGTCCTCAGCGGGGATTTCACTGGCTGTCCCCAAGCTTGGGAGACAGAATTGTGGCAATTCTGGCTGGATGCAAAAAGGGAAGTGTGGGAGGAAGTTTACAGTCTTTTACAATGTCATGGCCTTTTGTGTTTGCCAGTATATAACAATTAAAATATTTTACTTCGTCATTATATTCTTCCCCCCATTACAATATTTACTCCCTGTAATGTTCACTTTCTTAAAAAATGACAGCAATTTAAAGAACTCAGGAGTGCAGAGGCACTTCTTAAAACCTGGATTTTATGCTCAAAGACATCACAAATTCACATGGAGCTTCTAAGCCCTTACCAGCATTTTTTTACAATATTGCAATATATTATTTTGCTTTTTTCCAGTTATTATTGCTTGTCTAGCACAGTAATACATGTTCCTGTGTATTACAGTTGCTATCATTGTAAAATTTTTAAGTTTATACTTAGAATGTACACTGGAGAACTCAGCAGAATTAGGATTTAGCCACCTGCTCAAATTCTTTGCTGATGCAGCACCATTGTGTGCCTGTCTGTCGTTACTGCCAGCCTCTTGCTATTCTCAGAAAGAACTAGACTGTCAAGGACTATTAGAGCTGTGGTGGGTGGAGACAGGAAAATACTGTGGCAGTCAGACTAGTCAGATTTTGCTGAATCTTCATCCTTTTTCCTGCTTGTTGGTTGTAAGAGGTTTGTCTTAGTCAAAGCGTGTGTTTAGTTTCCAAGGAGTATGTGCTAATCCATTACATTTGAAAATCTTCATCAAACCTGGTATACTGAAGCCAACATGTGTTATGAGAAATGAGGAGCACTAACTAATGTGCAGAGAAGTTTCTCTTGCCTTTACAGGGATTGCTCAATGTTCTTTCCGTGGTCTCCCTTTGCTAGAGGATTTTTAAAAGTCTCAACTATGAATTATGGGTTTCTCCATATTACTGGACAGGACTCGGCCCACCTGAATTTTCACTCCCTTTTCCTTTAAAATTATCTGGCAAATGCCCTCTTAAAAAGAAAATAAATGAAAAAGGAAAGAGGGAGGAATTCAACAGTGTTTAGGAGAGAGTAACAATGCCTGGCAGCCTTCCTCACTGGCAAAAGCATGAACATAGAAAACAGAAAAAATGATAACACCATGCTCTGTTTTTTGTACAACTGTAATTCCCTTGTGACCTCAGTATAAGAGTTTACCAAGTGCATTTATCAGAAAGAATAGACGGCCCCATGACTTACAAATGTGTTTCCTTTAGAACATGGTTATTGAATAATAAAACATGCAGTCAGGATTTCTGATGCCTATGAAAAAACTATTTTAACATATTTGATGAATTAATTCCAAAAATAACATTTGAGTGTGTTAGTTCATAAGTGAAGAAAATCCTTTTTCTATCATATTTTCAATGAAGTTACCATCACAGCTAAAGTTACTGGCACGTTATTTGCCAGCTAGTTTTTTTTTAACTTTATAATTCAAAGTAGGCAGAATGGAAAAAAAGGCTGAGCTCTCATTTCCTGTTTATCAAATCAAGCTGTCTGTTAGTAGGAAGGCAGAAGTAATTTTGTAGGCAGGTTTTACTCTTTTGAAGCTAAATAATTCATCTAGATTAATCTAGATTCATCTAGATTCATCTGTAGCCTTAAAATACCACTTTATCTGAACAAAGGAGCTGCAAGCCATTGTGTTAATTACATCCTGTTCTTTTAGAAGTATTGGTATAATATAGCCTGCTGATAGAACAGTAAACAGTACGCAAGCTTATTAAAATACTTTTTTCTCAAGCAATGCTGTGGTTTTAAACAGGATTCTGTTTTATCGAAAGCTACTTGCCATGAAGTGCAGTGACTGAATGTTGTTGTTGGTCTCTCTCTGTGCAAATATGAACAGAGTACCGGCAACAGCTGGAATATGAACTTTTTGCCTTGGCTAACATCATCCTCATTCTAGCATTACTTTAAAAATTTAAAAATTTTAACAGGTATTATATAAAGTGTTTCTGGCTGTTGTAGAAACAAAAATGAATGCTTCACATGAATGGGGCTGTCATTTGAGTGTAACAAAATGTAACAGAGGACGAAGTGGTGTCTGCTGCTGTGCCAGCCAGTGGCTTGGAACAGGAACCATGAAGAGTACCCCAGTAGCATATCTTCAGTTCTGAAAGCACCTTAGTTATGTCTGCAGAAAATCCAGTTAGTCTGGTGAATGGCTGAATCTAGTCCTTAGCTTATTGAGGATGTAAGGAAACCCCTTTGCCTATAAAACAGATGCAAGATATGTAGGCAATAGGACAGCATTAGTGCCTCTCAGATTTGTGATACGTTGCACACGGTGATATGTTGCATCTTCAGTAACACAGCTACAGACGACTGTTGCCAGAAGCAAATTACAGTTTCATTGCCATGACAATATGACTTAGAATGTCAGCACATATAGAAATAGAAAAAACAGCAAGGAACTGAGGATGTTACTGGTAAATTAGTTGAGCTGCTAATAATTAAGGCCATCACAAATCCCTCAAACTGACATCTGGAAGAAAAGCCTTTATGCCATTTGTGAATTTCATGTCTATGTAGACCTTTTACCAAAAAGGATAATTTGTGCTTTGCTACACTTAGATTTTGTTAGGAAGTAGAAATAACTAGTTACTGTGGAGAGTCTAGAGCTTGTTTTGTTGCATTCAGGCCCAAACTGATTGACTGGATTGGACTGACTGTATTTTATGAGATGTGTTACAATGGAAATGACACTAGAGAAGCATTCTGCAGATTTATTGAGAAACTTCAGGACAACAGAAACCTGTGCTGGCAGGTTAGCAGAACTGATTATACAGCTATAGTTGAATGAATTATGTTGCATCTGAACTACATTACTTAGCCACATGAATGTTCCTTGCCTGGTAAAAACATAATATTTTTGATCACTTTAAGGCTAACTCAAGTGAAGTAATGAAGGTGGTCAAAGCTCGCGCAGTTTTCATGTGCAGTAGTTCAAGAAAGCACATATTAGCTAACAGCCAGGAGTTCATTAAGCAACAGTAGCAAGCTCTGTTTGTGCCTAAATAGATACGCTTCAAAGAAAATGTTACATTGGTTTTGGTAGCATAGGCCTTTTCTTTTATCACTACTCTGTGCATGAGGAATTGAGGCACAAGGCTGATGATGTGTCTTTCCTGAAATGGAACAGGAAGCCCATGTCTGAACCGGGAATTAAGCCATGGGACTCTCAAGTTGGATGTCTGGTAGTGCAGATACTATCACAGGCAACACTGCTTGTACGTGTTCCCTGTAATATAGTGCATGACTGATTTCCTTCTTTAAGGAATACTATTCAAGTTGTATTCTACATATATAAGCAGTAAGGAACTACACATTAATACTTGTAAGAAAACAACTCAGAATAACATTCTGGCCTTAGACATTCAAGCTGATCCTGAGATTAATCCTGATAAGAAGTTACAAATAAAACCTCTCCTATCAAATTAAATGCTACTTTATTTGTCCTTACCCTCTCTTTTGTCCTTTCTGGCAGATGACATTTGATCCTTCTATCTTCTTCAATATTTTGCTGCCACCGATTATATTTCATGCTGGATATAGTTTAAAGAAGGTATGTATCTCTTTCTAATATTACAAAAGTGACTGAATGTGACTGCTACTTTGTAGATCCAATAGGCCAGTGACAGAGAAAAGAGTCAGTCAACGATTGTATTGCATGGGAGGAACTTGACAGGAGTAGAAGCAAATGAAATTCATGAACTTCATTTTGCTCCCTTTCTGTGTCTGTGCAAATATTTGACTGTGTGGTTTATAACACTTGGGCATTCCTGGTTTCAAAAGAGACCACTTTGAATATGGTCATACTGCATGTAGGCAGCAGCCTGTCTGTGTTTTATATACTGTGTGATCAGGACTTTGTTCAAGGGATGGGGTTATGGTATTGTTTGCATCAGATACTTTCAATGTGAACTTCTGTTATGACCCTGAGGTGTCTGGCTGGATAGATAAAAGAGGGAATTTCGATGGCATTTCATCTTTAACTGTATTTTCTAAAGTAACTGATGTAGCTTATATTGTTTGATCTTGTACTTGAGATATGGGTTGTAACAAATGGCACTTCTAGATGCAGTGTTTCAGCTTGGTCTGAATGTTCATTTATTGACTGTATTACAAAGGACTTTTTTTCAAACTTTCCTCCCCAGAGACATTTTTTTCGTAACTTAGGATCAATTTTAACCTTCGCATTTTTGGGAACTGCCATCTCCTGCATTATCATAGGGTAAGTGAATGTCTTCTGCTATTATTGCTGAAGTCATTATGAGCGCTTGGTATTTTTTTCAATTAAAAACTAAACTGTAAAAAGAATTGTGGACCCTGCACGGTCAATATACTTTACAATTTGTGTAACAGATAAAGTAATTACTTATGAGGGAATGCTGAGATAGAAAAGGCAAAACTCTTGCAAAGTAAGAAATAAGGCATTTAGAAAATTGTGTCATTAATTTCTGGTCTGTGACTGATGTAAGCACGAACTGATTTCTACACCCCTGTAGCTTTAACCATCTGTCCTGAGAAATAGAACCATTCTCTTGATTGAAATTCCATGCTTCTAACGAGAATTCCTTCTAGAGGAGAGCAGATCTCTTAACAGAGAAGGAAAGACTTTAAAGCTCAAAAGAGGGAGGAACAGATACCTGGTGGCGTGTATGAAAAATAACTGGAATAATTTAAAAGGCTAAGTGAAACTTTTTAGTTGAAGATCATATGAAAAGCCTCAGTCTGGAACTACGCGTGACTTTAGCCTGGATATGACTAAATGGCTTCTGCAGAAAAAGCAGAAAGGAAAAAAGCAGAGTGGCAAAAAATACTCTTTTATTTCCTTATCTCCTTAATGAAAAGTTTCTAATTTTGTTTCAACATTTACCTAATTAAAGAAAAGATTTGCTAGTCAGAAATGGATTATATAGTTCCAGGCTGGCATGATGTAAAACTTTTGTTTGTCTGTTTGGTTAGCTCAATCAAAATTAAACAAACCATTTAAAAATCCTTTTGGATCTTAGAAGTGCACGTGATTCACAATATTTATGAATACCACACAGACCCTTCGCCTCTCACGTTCTGGGAAAATTCCTGATGCAGGTGAAAAGGAATGACCAGAGTTGGATTCTGAAGTGAGTGGGTATCTGTGCCTGCCCAAAGCCTTACTGAGAAAAGCAATGCACTGTTCACAGTTTAACGTTAGCATCATTAGGCATCCCATGGCATTTCTGTGCTATGGAGCTGTGCAGAGACAGCTGAGTCCGTGTGGTCTGTGGAGGTGATGGAGCAGTGCTGCATGTAAGTCCTTGCTGAGAGGCCTTGGTCTTGCTGGGATTGTGCAGAGTCAAAATGGGAAAAACCACAGAACTTTCTGGCATTCAGGTTTTAGACTCGGAAGCACATTGCATCTTGTAGGATTTACTTGAAGTCCTGGGCTGTAGAACTATGAAATGTACCATTTAAATCTCTGCAATGACGCGGAAAGATTTATGGAAACACTTCAGGTTTTGTGAGGGTGCTTGACTTTAAAACTGCTCAAAATTCTGTACCTATGAACAACACTTTCAAATTATAGAAGCAATTAATCTTTTATTTCTGTCTTTTCCCTTTCTTTATAATGGACCTTTAAGTAAAGATATATGTGCTGCATCAAGGTATAAGCTCCTTACTGGCATTATTATGAGATGGAACTTTCTCCTTTAATGGCATTTTGATAACAGTAAAACACACGAATGACCTATAAGTTTGAGTTCTGTGATTTTAAAACTGTTCTTTTATGGGGGTGTCATCATATCTATCTTGATATCCTAGATTCCTAATAATCAAGTACCTCAGTAAGGATAATGTACCTGAGGCACGGTGGCTATTAAATATTCTGCAAGCTATAGTCACTCCAAATTTCAGGAAATTTTAGACTCCACAATGAAAAACAACATTCAAATTATGATCACCTTCTGTGCTGAAATACAAAGGAATGTAAGCTCTGCCTGTGGCTGTTTCCCTTTTATGTGAGAAAAACTGCCGAACATCTATGGGGTAAGGAGAAAGGATACTTTTGATTTCAGACACAAATCTGTAACTCCAGGAGACAGTGTGACGTGTCTCACTTATTGAAGAGGAAAAGCTTACTCCTGCTTTTCTTTCTGAAATTTTGCTTTCCTTGAGAAATGACACCTCATTCTCTCACCTCTCCCATTGCTTCTTTTCCTCTGGAGAAGGATGTGAGGCAGAAAGCTCTGGATCTTAGGGATCCTTCTTTTCTAATGGGAACAAGCATGGTGCTTTAGACAGAGAATATACAGGATTCCACAAAATGACATAATTAAACAATCAGAACGATTTCCTGCCTGGTTGCTTGATGTCCCTACGTTTAAACCACTCTATTCATTTCTTTATGAGGCTCTACAGCTTGTGATAGAGCCCCAAAAGCACTTATCCATATGAAAAAGAAACATCAGTATCACAGCATTGTCACTTGAGGGTTGAATGCATACCCAGAGATCCATGAAGATCACAGCTTGGACAGCTACACCACTCATATTTTTCCTGTCTTTATTTACAGTATTACTCCATATGACCCTAGCTCTTGGAGTTGCTTCTTTTCATACCCCTTTATATGGCTAATTGCACCCCTGAGGTTGCAATTATAAGCTCAGTAAAAAATCTATATCCTGATAACAGTTTGAGCTGAATGCTATCACATTACTGAGGTAACAGTAGTTCTGGATCTCATTAGGACTCTTCCTGTGCTTCCTCTCACTTTTCTTAGCCATTGAACATTTCTCTCCTGTAAACCAATTGCTGATAGCTCTGTGAGGCTGCAGAAAAGCAGTAGGGCTGTCCAGCCCAGTGATGCTCTTAAACATACATTTGGTTTATGAGCTCTGACATGTGTCATTGCCATTTGTAAATGGAAAATGCCAGAGCAGCTTTGATAAGCTTATTAAAAGAAACATACTATATAGAGTTTAGCCTAAATTCCAAATACTGTCATTCCTGCCTCCATGTTATTTTATCTAAAACAGAATAAATGCAGATGTAATCCACTGCAGAAAGTTCCTACTAGGAACAATTCCTACTAGCAGTTCAAAGTTCAAGCCCATAGTCAGGGATAAAGATCTAAAGGAAACCCTAAGGTAAAGGAGTAAGCACTGAGCAGCACTGAGCCTTGTACTGTTCCACACAAACGCACAACCCCCACAGAAATCATTGCAGAGAATGCAGTAATATATTCAGAATGTGGCTTACGTGAATGGGAAGCATGTTTGCATAAAGTACACGTCAGGATAAGAATGAGATAATGAGTGCATGAAGAAGAAAGATGATATAACAACTTTACTGAAGGGAACTAAAAATAGGTTCTAAAAGAAAAACATATCCTAAGAGAGAAGGGATGAATTGCTATAGTTGCTGGTACAAAAGAAAGGACAGAACCTTGAGGTACTTCCAGATTGCATTGCTGTACACAAATATTTTGTGCATAGGTATGATTAAACATGTACTTACCTTTTATGCCCAACACATATACGTGTACAGTACATCAATATACCTAGGCTTAGATTCTGCATATTTGCAGTCTGTCTTTGGGTCCGTGCTCTTCCTGCCTGAGTTCACAAAGTACCCCATTGGGAACAACTCCTCTGGGGCTTGCTGTAGTGACAGGGTGCAGCCTGTAACAAAGAAGGACCAGACCTCTCTTTGTAAACCAGAAACAGCTGGGAAATATCATTAATAAAGAACAGGAACATCATTTGCATTGTACAAACTCTTAGAGTGCTAAAAAGTTGCCGTGGAACAGACTGATACAATGGTGCCTGTCCCTTTGTAAATCTTTGCTTTTGTATGAAAGGCTGTCTTCTGGCATCAAGAAAGAGGAACTTGAGCGAAGTGGAATGTGAGCGAAAAGGCTATAATCAGATATTCCCACTGAGGGCAGAGGAAAGAGGGGTAAGAGGGATTGCTTTTTTTTTTTAGTGAAGGAAGTGCTGAAATGTAATTGCTTTCAACTAAATCCTGCCCTAAGGAGTGCCTAACATGTTAGTTGTAATACTGTTCTCAGCCACTTAACACACATGCAAGTTATAGTAATTCCCAAGCTCTTCCAGCTGGGCCGCATTATGCCCTTTGCAGCAAGTCTGATTAGCAAGGATCCATTCAGAGAGATCCCATGAGGGAAAGGAGAGATTGCCCCACTCCAGGTATACTGACTTTGCAGAATTGCTGAAGTTGTCCCCTTTATGATGAAGAGCCTGCTGACTCTGGGTCTGCATGATATAAAATCATACAAGATCCAGTCTCTCAACAGATCTTTTCTCTGCCAGTGGTTCCCTCTTCCCGTCTCCTGAAGAATAGTGTGGGATGATCAACGAGACAGCTCCTTACTCCTAAGAAAAATCATACATGTTAAGTTTCTCTGAGGCCTTCTCTGATACAGGGTGGGCAGTCTCGTGCTGTAGCAGATTACTTAAGTTTCACAGACTCAGAAAATAATTTAGGTTAGAAGCAACGTCTGGATGTCTGCAGTCCAACCTCCTAATAAATGCATGACTGGCTTCAAATTTAAATCCAGTTCCTCAGGACCCTGTCCAACTCAGTTTTGAATACCTCCAAGGATGTGAATTCCACTGGGAGTCTGGGAAACCTGTTCCAGTCTTAACTACCCTCACTACAAAGATTGTTTTTCTGTATATCCAGTTGGATTTTTCCTTGCTTCACCTTGTAACCATTGCCTTCCATCCTTTCACTATGCACCCCTCAGAAGGTGGCTTCTTCTTCTCTACAATCACCTCTTAGTTGAAGACAGCAGTTAGCTCCCCTCCTAGTTACAAGAGAAAGCTAAGCTGCTTTTCTCCAGACTGAAATAACTCAGCCCTTTGTCTCTTCTCATGCATCATGCCTATCAGCCCCCTAACTTAGTTCTCTGATGGATGGTTTCCTATGAGTCTTTTTTGTATTGGGGGTCCAAAACTGGACGCATTATTCCAGATGCCATCTCACAAGTGCCAAGAAGAGACTAATCACTTCTCTTGACTTGCTCACTACACTTCCATGAATGCCACCTGGTTTGCAGTTAGCCTTCACAGCTGCAATTAGGAAACTGCTTCCACATAGCTGCTTCCACTTCTAACTCATGCTCAAGTTGATATACTTTTCTGCACATAGTTATCTAGCCAGTTTTCTGCACATAGTTATCTAGCCAGTTGTGCTCCTGTGTGACTGTTGCATGGGGTTATTCTATTTTTGCAATATGTATCTGGATATTAGCTGTATATTGATGACCGACTGTAAATGGAAGCAGCACTGATCTGACACTGCTCAGTGAGCCCATGAAAACTGGGCTGCTGAAAAATTAAATTAACATCCGTCCTCGCTGACTTGTGGGTTGTTTTTTGTTGTTGTTGTTGTTTTTTAACCTTTTAGGAAGAAGCAGGGAGAAGGGCCCCATTATCTATTTTGATAATGGAAGAGTGCTCACGTATTTGGAAAAATCTCGACACTATGGTAACAACCTCTCAGAGCAACATATGAGATGCTGAGTGGCAGGGGAAGTGGAAAAATTTGCATTTTTTTTTCCCCTCTTGAAATCATCTTGACTTCTTAGATCAGCATTCCGAATGCCAGCCAGAGCCAAGATGCCTGTGCACAGGAGCACTGACTTCATGAAGTCAGCCTTATCTGTGATTTTTTGATTCAGTTTCACTTGGGTTCTCTCGAATTACAATGCCAAAACTACATTTTAGATATTCAGAATGCAGCATGTTTGCAGTCACTTACTCATATTTTTCCAGCCTGCCTAGTATGTTTGGCAAGGCCTGATTTTTCTGGAATTTAAAGCTCTCCGAGTGTGCAAGTCAAATAGCAAATGTATTTGCAGACAACTTAGGCCAAGTTTGATCTGTCTTTGCGGCTGCAGTGAGAATTTTGCTTGAATAAAGCTGAGATAGAAAATAGTGTTTGTATCAGAAAAAAATAGAGTAATTGTAGTTTCAAGATGGTGAAGTTATGAAATACAAACAGCTGATAATACTGGTGTTAGGAAGAGTCATTCCAAGCTCATCACAGTTTTAAGGGGAAGGATGTAGGCGTTTATATTAGCTACTCAGTTTGCATAGGCTTTT
Organism: Vanellus vanellus; assembly: GCF_965231255.1. Lineage (NCBI taxonomy): Eukaryota > Metazoa > Chordata > Aves > Charadriiformes > Charadriidae > Vanellus > Vanellus vanellus. Next base: position 17,626,772 of record NC_138913.1, read on the forward strand.
CTGGCTAGAGAGGCAGGACTTCTCCATATTCCAACTAGAGCTGAAGTTGGTTATTTTGGCCCAATTAATTCCAGGACAAGTCTGTGAGCACATAGACACTTGCTTTAGAATAAGCATATTGAATTGTTTCATGGTAATCAGTGCCTAAAAGCGAACTTCTAATTAAAAAAAAACACATAGAAAAGTAAAATATTTCTTCTGTGCATCTGCATTTAACTGCAGTGACTAACATTTTGGACAAAGAAATCTCTTCTGACATTTAAATAAAAGTGTAAGGAACAAGTCATCACACTTGTTTCTTACAGGCAATCAAGAATCCTTTCCCTTGCCATTCCTCACCATTCTACAAATGAATATTCAAATGCTTGTTGCATATGATCACTAAACACTCATAATATAATATAATAAAAAATATAATATATTTTTCTAAAGTCTTTGTTCTAAAAAGTGAATCTGAAATGGCTTTGTTTCAAAACCAGAACAATTTTTCGTTTCTATACACACACATATATAAATATGAATTTATAAGAGACAAGGAAAGAAATATCAAGAAATATCAAATATCACTCCAGATTATTTTTGAGAAAAAACGGTCATGAGATTGGGTTTTCCATCATAATCTTTCCATGAAATTAGACATTTTCCATTCAAATGTCTGTGATATCAAGATTCCATCATTATGTAAAAATGTTTTTTCTTCACTCTTAACTGCGCACTTTTAACAGCCTCTCTTTCTGCCTCCTAAAGGAAGAAGGGCTGGGCTGAATGAACAGCAGTGTTGCTGAAAAACAGTAGTAGCAAGCAATGTTCAACTTTTCTTTATGCAATTTACATGGGTATGATGCATCCTGACGTAACTATAAAAAGATTTGGTTCTCTCATCCATATACCTATCCGATCGCACTTCTACAGATTGGGAGACAAATTCCTTCCACTGGCATACCTTTTTAACATGCTATTTACAATTAACCGTTTTTCATAGAAAAGTAGTCTTTCCTCCTGAAAACTTAGCTTATTTTACAACCTTCTTCTCAACAAGTAGCTTGCTCTGGCCTCGTAGTAACATGAGACAGGAGTATTGATATACTGATATATTGACATATTTGCAATAGACACTAGTTCCGTCTCACATTAAACATTTGGCAGCGCACACGTGAGAGGTTCAGCATACAATAGTTATGTTTACTGAGCACTGCATGACTCTGGGGATTTCTTTTTATTTTTTTTTTTCCCATTTTCATAGATATTTCAGTAGTTTGGCAAATGCTAGTTGGAAGTTTAGTTAGGTTATGGGTGTGTTCTATATTACTTTCTGCCTGAAGCTTAACAGAATATACAAATAGGGTCTGCTGTTGTGAAACAGTATTGAGTTTATAATCTGACTATTCTTTCTCATCTGAGGGCTATGGATAGACCTTACAACTTGGAAACTAAACACTTGCAGTTAAGTGCTTCAGCAGAGCAAAACCAAATGTTATTTGGCTTGAATCTACTGTACAGTGCTATGGGATTCTTCTGGATTTTGGAAACTGTGTCTGCAATGAAAAGTGGGGCCAAGTTAAGGGTAACAAAAAAAAATATCTCTGTTTCAGAGCTCTCCATAAACTATCCAAATATCTTTACAAGGATTATCTGCTGCTACACCACCTAAGCTTTTGCCTTCCTGGATGGTCATTTTTGTATTAACTCAGACTTAGTTCATTTACAATGAAAGCAGTATTTTTTTTCTAAGAAAATGTTCCCACGAAATGATGCAAAAATCCCAGGGTCTTTCCTTCTCATGCCACCTGTAAACAGCAAATGCTTAACCTCCCCACAGGCAAGAATAAAAGCTTTATTTTTGGTACAAACAGAAACTGATGACAGGGATTTTTAAAGTCTCTTGGTGCTGTAGAGATTAACTGAGGGAGAAAGAGGGAAAAATTATACCTAGATCATTTGCCTTTCCCAGTGATAAAATCCTCTGAACTTCAGATGCCTGGCTTTAATAATTTCTATTAATCTTTTGAAGTCAGATATTCAGCCTATGACTGGAAATAAAGACAAAACTAGTAAGCAGACATCCTTTTGAATGTATAATTTTTGTAAGAGTATAGTACCTACGTTGGTACCATTTTGGGGGTTTTTTGGCTACTTTCATGTCCCATCTAAGAATGAATGCAGGCATTTTCTTTCAGTCATCAAGCAGTATTGCACTATTTTTGTATTTACTTGAAAGAAGTGAACAGGCACAATTTAGCTGAAAAATCAAGCTAAGTCTCTCCAGAGTTCTCCAAAGAAGGCAACCTAATACTGAGCCCTGGCAGGAAAAGAATTGGTGTCTTTAGTTGTTAATGTGCAGCTCAGTGCCCTGGTACAGTATCTTTGATTCTTTGGTCAGTCCAAATCTAAAATAATTCTGTTGCAGTCTGTGGAGTTGCAAACTGCAACTCCCAGCTGCAGTTGTAAGGGGTAGTTACTGCTTATCTCTTTTGTTTAAAGGTGTTTAAAGAGAAGCTTGAAAATACACACCCGCTGCAATATCTGCGTGTAGGAATTTTGTGAAGGGAGTAAAAAAGGGAAGAGGCTTTCTCGTAGACATAACTCTCAGATAGTTCTAGCAGTTCTAAGTTAGGAAGTAGTAAAAAAGAGCCTCTAATTTGCATGAATTCTCAACGTACGGATAAGAAGCTGTGTTAAATCAAGACATTGATATAAAATAGTGTTTCCCAGGCCACTAACACCCACACAGAGCTGAAAGTTCTTCCAAGAGTACTTTGATACATTCAAGTATGTGTGTTGCTGCAAGTTCAGTCTGAATTTGTAGCTATTTCGCAATAAGCATCTGACACTGTTTACTGCAGCAGAGTTGATCATGCAAAAAACACAGTTTTTCTTCTCATAAACAGATGTGGTGAACAGCAGGGTGTAATTATTTGCATCTTCCAGAAGAACCCCTCAGCATACTAAGGATATTGAAAGAATTGTATTACAGGGAACACTAAAGGTGTGGGACTGTAGAGACAAACAGAACCTGGAATAGCAGGAGACTCATCTAAAATCAAAAGGATGTTTGACTTGGTATTCGATACCCAGTAGGTTCTCTAGGAACCCAGCAAAAAAATTAAATCACGCATTCTTCTGAAAAATGTGCAAATGGCATTTGTTGCAAAACAGTCGAGTCCAGATATTTTCCAAAAAGAAACCCCACAGTGGAGGGAAGGGTTTGTTTGGGAGATTTTTTTTAAACAAAGTTTTTTCTCAGTTGCCTTATAAGTTGAAGTTTTTTACTGCAGGAATTAATACTTTTGGATAGATCTCCTAAGGTCTTCTTCCCTGATCTTTGTGGATCTTTTAAGAATTGACACTCAATGCGGTCTCCAAAGACTGCCATCCCCTATTTGTCTGGCTATAGACCACTCCTACACCTGTGCAACCCAGCTTCCTTGGTTGCAGCATCATTTAGAAGTCTCAAGTTTGCAAGACTACTCTCACAGACTCTATATCAACTTTCAGGGAAAACATCTTTACAGATCTGGTGAAATGGAAAATATGCATCTCTTCTGACCCCATATCCCAACAGTCCACTGCCATTCTCAGAAGCACCTTCAGCCTCTTTCTTCAAACTGACCAGTTTACTGCTAGAAAGATAAAACGCTGACCAACATTTGGAAGTGTGCAGGCAGTAACTCATTGGTGCACTTGACTTGGAGCACACAGATCTCCTACCTGTTACCTTGAAAATTTCATAATAAGCCAACTCAGAGGATGCTTTGTTCATCCACCCGCCACCATTTTACATATTCCTCTTCTGACCCTATTGATCAAATAGTACACTTGCATCTTACAAAACTTTTATGGAGCACAACTGCTATTAGGCTGAAACGCTTTGTAAACACACCAGTTTTCATGGTGGTTCTGGGATAGATGCTACACCTGTGGAGACAGAAACTACAAAAGCTGGTCTGATCGAGTAGTCACATTCTCCACAGTGACAGATAGATGACATTTAAATAGTATGCAGAGCTTGTCTTCAGCTCCTGTTTGTTTCCGAGTATTAAGATGCAATAAACCATTTAAGGTGTTTCCCTAGTCTTGGCTCTCCTCTTCATACTTTCTGAGAAGAAACTCCATTACATTTGACTCCATATTCCATACATTTGACTATGTTGATAACCTGCAGCAGATCCCATGGATGGCTACCAAGATGGACAAGGGCTGGGACATTTGCCCTATAAGAAGGGCAAAGCTGAAGAATCTGCACTTGTTTAGCCTAGATAAAAGAGGCTTTGAGGGGAGGTTATCAAGAAGACAAAGCTAGGCTCTTCACAGCAGTGCATGGTGAGCAGACAAATTGACAGATATAAACTGTAATTTCGAAAAGGTCTGACTCGATAGAAGCAAAAAACTTGTTCACCGTCAGGACAGTCCAGCATGGGAACAGGTTGACCAGAGATGCTGTGCAGTCTTGATCCTTAGAGGATTTCAAGACCTAAGTAGCTAAAGCCCTGAGCGCTCCGGTTTGATCTCACAGCTGACCCTGCTTTGAGCAGGAATTTGGACTAGAGATGTCCTGTGGTCCCTTCCAACATAAGTTAGTCCACAATTCCATGATGCTACAGCAGGGCATGTTATGCCCCTAGTCCATTTCTTTCAGCCATTTTGTATATTCAACTTTTCTCCCACTTTTTCTTTTGATTCAATTATCTTAGTCCCCATCATCCCATACCCAACAATTACCTTCCCAGGCAGTTTTTCTTTCTCGTCACTTTTTTTTTGAAACATGGAATCTGCAATAAAAAAGTCTTACTGAAGAAAAATGACTAGGATTATTTCCCTTCCTGCTGCAGCAAGGACTTTATGCATGAAGATGGCTCTTAAAATGCTAATTAGCCTCTGCTCATAGCCAGCTCCATACCTTAAAAAGGAAAAATTACTTTCATTTCTGTAATATACTGATTGGGCACTTGCTTGCTCTTTGCACCATCACCTCCCCCCAGCTAACCACCCTCTCTCTGAAGCTTAGCAGCAAACAAAATTAAAATGTTAAAACACCACAATCTCCACTCCTTTTAGACCTCTCCCTTATTAAAAGCATGGGTGCTTTTATCTGTTATGTGGTATTTACATGCACACTGCAAATTTTGAGCAGGATGATATCACCAGTAAAAAATAATCAGTCTGTAAAAAAAACAATGACTAATAGTGAAACTCTGGAACAAGAACATAAGGTCATATATAGACACACTGACTGACCTAGATACTGCACCATCGATGCCTTTTTGTAGCCTGCTTATGTTGTATGAGAGGATTACTATTACTCAGACTGAAAACCAAAACAAAGCATTTTTTTAAATTGTTCACCTTCCTTTCACCCGTCCTTACAATCCACTCAGTGGTGAAAATAAAGAAAGACTCACTTTGCTAAGGAACGGGGATTATTTTCCCGGTTTTGTTTACCTGTTTGATTTAATCCAAGTGAGAATGCACATGGAAACATTAGGTGTATTACCTGAGAATGATTATTTCTTTGATTTCGGGAGGGGAAAAGGTGTGCGTTCATGCAATCTCTATGGAACACAGGTATCAGAAAATGAGCTTAGGAAAGCAGAGGAACCTGCCTGATGTTGTTCACTCCTCTTGCAAATCCTGTCACCTGGTGTACACAGTTGCCCTCCGTTGTTCAAGGATATGGGTACAGCTCACTTCAGTTTCTCTCCCTTCCAGCAAGATTCTGAGTGAGATTGCTTTTCACCACTCTTTAGTCGTAGTCATCACATAATTTAGGGTGGAATTGACCTGATAGAAGCAAGGCTAATTTCAAAAAGTAGGGCAGGTTACTCTGAGCCTCGTCTGGTCACGTTTTGAATGCATCTCAGTATCCATCTCTGAGGAACAGCATTAGTAACCAAGTACCAGCTGGTTTTCAAATCAATGTTTGTTACTTTTCGAGCCCAGCAACAGCGTAGGTTTTCTAGCCACAAGTCCTTCCATAGTGAGTGACTTGATTTCACTAGCTTTCAGTAATCTTCCTGTTAAGGCTATCTTATCAGGCCCATACAAAAATCTACAATTTGTGCTGTAGCACAGCGTTATTACACCTCTAACCTGCCTACTGCGTAGACCGTATCATTCAAAGATGGTAAAATACCTTAAAAGTTCAGCTAGATTTCTAGGAAACAGAATATTACTCTCACTTTAGATGTGGAAAAATGCATTTGCTGACAGATGTGGCTGTTCACAAAATGGCAGCGGCAGAGCTGGGAGAGAGCTCCGAAGCCCCGTGCCCTGCTCTAATCCCTGGGCTGTACAGCTGCAAGTATCTGAAAAGCCCTTTTTAGCCGTCACTGTTCAGGTGGCTCAAAAATTCATGTAGAATGGAAGAGAGGATGGCCAGCATCAAAGAGCACTGCCAGAGCCAGCGGGTTAGGGATGTAGCTGGGTTACTCAGGGCCTGGTTGCCTGTCCAAATCGCAATCCCTTTTTGGCATCTTTCCAAACCAGCCCTCCACTGCGGCCAGAAGGAACGTTTGTGTTTGATACTGAGTCAGACGTTCAGCGCAAAGAGCCTTACTCAGGGTTTTATTAAGACTCTGAACGGTCCCGTTTTGCTGTTGAACTTTGTCGTACATTTAACGTGCAGCACACGCGGTTGTACCGTTTGTCAGCCCTTCTCCCTGCTAAAGACACGGCCACCGGCACTTCTTCCCACACGCCTCAGAGAGGAGGAGAAAAACATCTTAAAGACTTTCAAAATACAAATACACAATGAGAGAAACGGCAAACAGAAGTAGTTAACGACGGCATGCAGTACTGCAGCGAGAGAAAATTAAACTCACGCACACTTCGCCCCCCCGGCAGCGCCCGCCGCAGCCAGCAGGTGGCGCCCGCTCTCCGCCCGCGCCGCGCCGCGCCCGCCCGGGCGGTGCCGCCCCCTGTGCCGCTCCGCCGGGGAGGGCGTCCGTGCAGCGCTGTGGCAGCCGTCCCCCCGCTCCCCCCTTCCCCGCCCCTCTTTGGCGTGTTCGGGGGGCTGCGGCTGAGAAACCTGGTAAGCGCCCCAGCCGGCCGGCCGGCGGCAGAAAAGCGAGGTTTAAGCCAAACTGCAGAGCCTGGGTTTCCTCCGCGCTCCCCTGTGAGCTCATAGAGTCATAGAATTGCTGAGGTCGGAAGGGACCTTTAACATCATCAAGTCCAACCATTAACCTACCCTGACATAAACCACTTCTAAACCATGTCCCTAAGTACCACATCTACCCTTTTTTTAAACACCTCCAGGGATGGTGAATCCACCGCCTCCCTGGGCAGCCTATTCCAATGTTTGATAACCCTTTCAGTGAAAAAGTGTTTCCTAATATTCAATCTAAACCTTGCCTGGCATAACTTAAACCCATTTCCTCTCGTCCCATCACTTGTCACCAGGGAGAAGAGGTCAGCCCCCACCTCTCTACAACCTCCTTTCAGCTAGTTGTAGAGGGTAATAAGGTCTCCCCTCAGCCCCCTCTTCTCCAGGCTAAACAACCCCAGTTCCCTCAGTCGTTCCTCATAAGATTTGTCCTCCAGACCCCTCACCAGCTTTGTAGCCCTTCTCTGGACATGCTCCAACACCTCAATGTCCTTCTTGTAGTGAGGGGCCCAAAACTGAACGCAGTACTCAAGGTGGGGACTCACCAGTGCCGAGTACAGGGGGATGATCATGTACGTGGCTGAGCGGGGAAAGCGGGTAGGAGAGACGTCAAGCTGATCCAAAGGCAGATTTTGTGTTAGTTTTTAGATTGTTAAAGAAAAGTACTAAGGAGGGAAATAAACATTTCATTTATCTCAAGCAAAACTTTTTTTCAGATTTAGAGCTCTTCTCCATGTTAGTGCTGGGGCACCTGTCCATGTGGTGGGCCTAGTTTAGGGGCATCCAAATTCAGGATAACTCGAGTGAGGCAACACTCCAATTCCAAATGGGAAGCGCCAGTGCTAGCTCTCGTGCGACAGGAATAGCTTCCAAAGCCCGCAGGAGCCAGGACACTCACTTCTGTTCTGTCTGATTTTGCATACTGGTTGTAAGGCTACACCATGACTTACCAAAAAAGCAGCATCCTTTACAAGTCACTCTTCAAACACTGATCTACCCAAGGATGCTGAATAACACTGTAAATGAAAAAAATCTGATGAACTCTTATTAGAAAACTAGGGATGTCCTGCATATGAGGGAGTCTTTTAGCTAAAATTGTTGTCCAGTATGCCTAAATGTCAGAACGTTAATAATCAACCTGATTTTCAAATGTTTCCCCATAATTTTCTAAGTATGGGCTTAGTTACTGGAATCGTGACACAATGAATTAAGGACATCACTAACAAAATTACGTTAGTTATGGGAACGCTTGCAGGACTGGAAGTGACTCAGAAGCCTGAACTGGTTGTTACAGTGCCTTTCTAGTAAAAGGAATAGACTGCAAAACCCATTACAGTTGCAACCTCTCACTGGCAAATTGCAACCTCATTAGTAATCTTGGCAAGATGACAGGGGTTTTACATTACTGATCCTCTTGTTAGCCCCTCAAGTGTGTGACTGAAGCACTCTTTCGGGAGCAGTTTGTGGAAGTGAATGTTGTAAATATATTTCCTTTATAGGCAAACAGATGCTCTCTGTCTTTGGGGCTATCAAACTGGCACATTCACGAACACACAACTCACTTAAAAATAAATGGGAAGAGAAGATAGTAGTTAAACCTGCCAAAAATTAAGATCTAATGATAATTGGAAGCACATAAATTTCGTCATATTTTCCCAGTGAGCCAAGACACATAAAGTAACATCTCCCTTTCCCCACAAAACTGTCTCTTCTGTGGTGTGGATGTTCTATACAATTCTTGTATATGACAAGGATGACATACTTTATTTTTCTTTTTAATAAAATAATAGATTAATCTATTAACAACATAGTGACCTGCAATGCATTAACTTTACTACAGGGCAGTATCAGTTGTTATCAGACAGGCAGTAGGTGGTCCTGTTCACGTACTCCACTAATACAAGAAATTTATATAATTAGGAATAGGTCTGCCACAAATGTCCACAATCACTCCCTCATGTGTCCCTCACACCACAATCTGGCTGAAAGCATGTGTGATGCATGTAGTAAAGGAGCATTATTATCTCTCAACTGTGTCTGGGAGCTAGGAGGGAGCAAGACTTTTTCCCTGCTGGTGGAGTGATTGAGTAGGAAAACAGAGTAACAAGAGTAACAAAGCCAGGATAACAAACCAAGGTGTTATTAGAGTAGCAAGGAGAACGTCATCAACTGGTGATCAAAGCTCATTGTGAAGAAAAGGTACCTTTGGGTTCAATGTTTGCCCTGAGAACAAGTGTCTGTTAATAAAATCTGTAGGGATCAAATACATGTCCATGAGCGTTAGGGTCTGGCCAGGAGAAAAGAGCCTAATATGACAGCTTCTGCTATGAAGGAATTATTTATTCAAACTCTGCCTACATATCTCCTTTCAACAATAACTAACCCCATTGTGTTACAAGGACAAAAACCTTTGGTAACAGCCAGGACAGATGGCTGAAGCCCCGCAACACATTTCAGAAGTGTGCCACACCTCTGTGTTATCAAACCTGGTTTTATTGGCAAACCTTATTATCTTTGATATTTTAATTAGTGCCACACTTGAGGATATTCTTTTTGTTCAAAAACCTCATATTCAATTATTTTTTAATATCTCATTATGAAGAAAAGCTGGAATACATGATCCAACTGCAAACTAAAAGCTGAACAATCCAAAGAATACAAACTATGTCATTTAGTAAAAATTTTTTTTGAGGATTTATTATTTATCTTTTTTTTTTAACATGTTGGAGATGGAAACACTGCAGTGTTAGTCAGCCAATATCCCTGCTGGAATGCTCTCTTCTTTCCATAGCGGTACTATATAAGCCCCTATCTCAAGGGAATGTGGAACAGTGCAGCGCCAAGATGCTGTGCTATTTGTGCCTTCATACTTCCTTTTCTGCAGGGCCTTCTGCCTCTTAAAAGATGTCTGAGTTACTTTCCCCTCTTTCTCTCACTTCTTTGATCTGCTTGATCATTATAGTCTAACCTATTCTTAATTTCCTCTTGCTTGCTCATTTTGAAAGCTTCATGTATGATTTCCAGTCGATAAAATTGCCACTGGGATGCCCTTTCTCTTCCTTTAGCATTGATCATCATCACTCACGAATAGATGCTGGGGAGGCAGATGATCTTTCAAAGGTAGCAAGGAAGGCTAGAAGGAGAGTGCCTGGAGGCAGATTCAACCACTTAGAAGCATGTAGTCGCACACCGCACACCGTGGTGTTAGCTTGCTTCGGGAAGGGGGGGTGGGGTGTGTGAGATCTGAACATCAAAGTGCAATGGAAATGTAAAATCCTCAGTGCCATGATTCCTCCTTTCATCTGTGCTTTTTCTCCTCGCAAGGTGTCACAGACAGTTCTGCTTTCTCTGCCACCAAATAGATTCAAGCTTCCGTGAATGTAAATGGAGCTCCTGGGTCTGATTTTTATCCTTTAGAAGTTCTAACACTCACTAAAATTAATTTGAGATTGAAAATATTTTCAATCAGCAAAAGCAGGTACAAACAGTCTTTCTAGGACAAACAAGGCTCAGGCATTCTTCAGGCTCAAGCTGCAACAGGATGGGGAAGAGGAGGAAAATTGGGAACAATCCATCCTGGGGGACTCCTTAGGCCGGGTCAAAGTCATATGCTGCATGGTACCAATAGATTGGCTTGTGGGCCAGCAGCTTTGGTGCAGAATCCTACCTGTCCTTTTGGCGCTGTGTCACATCCCAACTGCAGTCAGCTGAAGTATTTTAGAGATGTGGCAAACAAACTGTACCGAATTTATACTTCAAGCTCCCTTTCTGGGTTTGTTCTGGGAGCTGGGAACACCCCAGGACCAAGCTCACATAACATTTTGTGAAGTAAAAGGCTACTGGAAGATACTGATACCCACTCTTTGAGTTCTGTGCCCCAGAAAACACAATTTGCTTCAAATAAGGTTTTAACTCGGTAAAGTGACTAAGTGCTGCTTGGATGGGATCTGGACAGCAGAGGGTGGCAAAGCGCAGTTCACAAGCGGCCTGGGGATGCTGGTGGGCGCTGGTGATCGCCCCCCTGCAGCCCGGGCTCCGTGCGGCTGAACTGGGATTTAACATTCATTTCCAGTCTTGAGGCTGCCTCATCTATCATGTGAGATCAAGATTTATTCCCCGATCTCTTGTTGCTAGTGCTATTGCTTAACTGAAGACAGCTCTGCTGGGCTCTTCTGTCTCGTCTTTCATATTCTGTTTGGTTTTTACTCTGTGTTCAGTTACTAGAAAAAACATTGTCACCGTTACTTCCTTGTACGGCCCAAACCTCTGTTGATTTCAGTAGGTGTTTGACGAGTGTGAGTAATTCTGTAACGTCTCTAACGCTTTCAGTGCTCCAAAACATAGACCGGTGATTATTGTACAGGAGAAATCACTATAAAAAAAGAAGGCTGCATATGTATAAAAAACTGAAATGTAACATAAAAAGTATAATATATAAGTTAACATAGCAAGAACTCCAAACTGAAAGAAGTAGAGATCTTAAGGTAAATTTTTAAAGTTTTGTCAAGAAATTCCAGAAATACTTACTAACTTAATTATTTGGACGTGTACCAACAGGCAGCCTAAAACAATTAATGTTTACTTCTTTCTGAAGCACTTTTTACTTTTGTAAGTAGTCTCAAAAATTTTTCCTATCTGTGGATAGCCAGATTTAAGAAAGAATTCTCTAATGTGATATGATATGAACGTTATCTCATGGACTGTCGTTCAACCTATGGTACAAACTGCTACTGGCTACAGCTGCTGTATAATAGTAAACCCAAAAGTTACCATAGTTCATAGTAGGCAATGCTCAGTGACGTAATATCAGTTAATTTATATCAGTGTCCTCCCAGGAAGGGAATGTTCTTCAGTCTTGCCCGTTTAGGAATATAATCTTTCTCTGATCTTTGAAGTGATGAAATGAAGGAGTAGATCATGGAGGCACAGAAATTAGAGCAAGAAAAAAGCTATTAGACCATATAGCTCATTATTTGTCCCTAAAAGGCTACTCTGCAGTGCATTCTTGGGTACTTTGTTCAGTATACATAAAAACCTGGGATCATGGAAATAATGAAGGAGCAATTCTAGTGTGCAGAAATGTCAGTCTTTTTCTCTCTGCTTTGATCCAGCTATAGGATGAAGCAAAGCAGTAATTGCTGCCATTATAGAGAACAAATCTATTTGCATTTCTACAGTGCTTCAGCTCTAGCTGTGAATGTCTAATCAGTCCTATTGCTGGAAAAATATTTTCCAGCCTTTTGTCAAATCTATGTCTGATTGCGGTGCATTACTAAATAGCTACTTAACTCCACCCATGTCCTGGCCCACATCAGTAGAGGGCTGTGGTGAGAATATTTGAAGCCAACGCTGGCGTGTATGAAACATAATATAGCAGTGTCAGTGGTTCAGTAAATATTCCTTTCACCTCCAATAGAATACTGCCCCACATAACATGCAGGGGTACCTGTGCTTTTAGAAGAACCATAAAACTCTGAATAATGCATGTATAAAGATCCCACTGCACACTTTTGCAGGAATACTGACATTTATCCCAGTGTCCTCACTACCTTTAGCCATAATAATTACATTGCATTTTTCTCACCCAGACTCCCCCTGCAGTTTTGATTGTAGGCTGTATTTCTCATTCCCTGTTATACATGCTTCATCGGGGTGATAAGCACTATTGAGCGACCGCTATATTCTGATGCAAACATAACCGCATAATGTGACACGTATTTATAAATTCACCCTGAATCTGAGTAAGTTGCACCTGCTTTTCTACCAATCAGTAGTGTTGTTCTGCCTTCACAAACCTGGAAATGTAAGGTCAGTTTAAGCTTAGTATACAGTTCTCGGGTCTGGTATAGCCCTTTTGTTTCCATCACCCAGCACAGAAGTGTTGTAACCTGGCCAGGTTAAAGATCTCTACAGGAAAAGGAGGTGGCTGGAACAGCAGAAAACAGGCAAACAGTCAAACTGCTCATGTGAGCAATGAACGTGCTAGAGGTGAGGACAGATCATTCATTACTCCTAAGCTCCAGCTCTGCTCGCTCTTTGATAGCCCTTGGTTCAGCTGAAGGAGCCCTAATATACCACGTAAAGGGAAAATATCATTCAGTCAGTTGTCCTAGACTTGGTGAAAAAAAAAACAAACAACGAAATGTAACTTGCAATGAAATAATCAGCTTCTTCTTAAAAGGGAAGTTGACTTTGCTTTCCTCCTTTGTATTATCTGTTAATTTATGTTAATAAACACTGTGTCTTGTAAAGCATTGTATCGCATGGATTTGGTTTACTGATAGGCAAATGCTTACATGCTTCATCTGACAGAATTGTTCGTGCCTAGAAAAGAAAAGGGGACTCTTTCTACAAGCTCTTTAAATACTCAAAGATCAATAAAATAGACAAAACATGTTCAGGGCAGTGTCAGGGACTGACAGTCTTGCCCAGTGAATATCAATGTAAATCCAAAGTTATTTGTGCACTTACTCTGTATTTACACCCTATTTACAGGAATCAGTATCTAGGAGCGATGTTCAATCTGAGCAAGTGAAGAAAAGGAGACACAACAGTTTTTAGTGTTATTTTCAGCTAGCCAAATCCCATATACTTCTCTTATTCATGTTTGTATCTAATTTGATTTGTAATTCACATGACTTAGGCAAAAATTATTTGTCCCTCGGTTTGATGGTTTTACATATGCATTTAAGAATTATATCCTCTGTAATCCACTGTCACTATATTAGAGCTGTTCCAAAGTCAAAATCTTTTACACAAATATCTCAATCTTTTATCATCAAAAACATTTATTCTTCATATATTTACAAAGTAAATTTTCCATGTGAAAGCAGCCAATACGTCACAACTGCATTTTCATTTAATCAGTTTAATTATAATTCATTTGCCTCACCCAGGAAACATTTAAGGCAATTTTCCAATTAATCATTTCAACTAAAAGCTACAGTAGTAGCTTTAGGTTTTAAAGATTGTCAAACCTCATCTTGTAGAAAGGGAAATTTTATTTGTTAAACTAGACACACAACGATTATGAACATCCCGTAATGGGAATAGCGTGTCCTGTAAGTGGGCATGTGCAAGCCTTGGAGTTTAGAAAAGTGCCTTCCATGAGATGCATCGAGTCAATCTGTCCTAAAGATGTTACTTCCACAAACTGTTCAGAAATGCTGTGGTAAAACTCTCTTACTTGTGCCTGTGTAAGTCTTCTTAATCAGATCCTAGTGCTAGTAAAATAAAATACAATTCTTTAGAAGGTTGTTCTGCCTGCAGGGGAAAGGAAATGAAAAACTGGAGACAGAGTGAAGTAGATCTTGGCACATCTGTAGACTTATGCTCGAGGTTCAATCATGTATCCTACAGGATCCTATAGGTTTATATCCTACAAACCATAAGGAATAAGCAGTAACTTCCACATACTGCCTTCTACTAACAATAACTAACTGAATTTCCTGGCAATTCCTAAGCTTAAATGGGACCTGTCCTTGGTCGTTGTCAGTGAAGAGCATGAGTATAGGACAGAGACAGAAAAGGTACTGCTGTGTGGTTGGGGTTCGTGCAGCATGAACTCCATTAAAAGAATAAAATAAGAAAATTGTACATAGGGCTTTTTACAGAGTTAAAGCCTGGGAGGCAGAAGTTTATGCATCATTTTCTCATGGTCCAGATCTGACAAAAAGCAGCACGAGCTATGAATCTCTAGTGTATTCTTGATAATGTGGACAGGAAGTTTTCATTTGCATTGTCATTCACCTGTTTCCCACAAGTTAAGTAATGGTGTTCTGAAGCTCGTGTCCTGCTGACTCATTCTGAATCATACCAAGACAAATACTTTCACCCTAAGAAGTTATTTACTGGCCTAGAAGGCTCCTATTTCCAAAAGTTTATCACACCAGTTTTGTGGCACATTAGACCTCTCTGTATTAACCTCTCAGTTAATTTATTTTTTTCCAAGAAAAAAGTTGTGGTTTTCACTTGACCAATGAACATCATTGCACATTAATAATATATCCCTAGAAACAGGATCTAGCCTAGACACAAGAAATCTTGTCATTCTCCTCCATCCTTGTGTGCTGTAACAAGGATGCTGTTTAAAAAATGAAACCAAACTTAAAATGTTTGTTTAAGTTTGGACGGGTTTCTTTTCCCATCGACACACTCACGGAGATTCTGAGACTTTCAGAGGTCTAAATTTTGGATTTCAAATACTAAGGAAGAAAATATGGCACAAGACTGAACCACATCCCAAGAGGTAATCACACCCTAACTTACAAATGTGAAGGTTAGGGTTATGTTCTTAAGTGCCCCTTATTTCTATGGGAGATTGAACCGAGCCCAGGTAGATATCTGAAAGCTCTCAAGCCTTAGCAAGGTCCCCATCTGTCCTAAAAACATTCAACTGTTTGATCAAAAAAATACATTTTGCATTTCAAAACTGCACTATAAATTACATGTCCATCTAGGGTACCTGACAATCTCCATTTACGGCATGGGTATGAATTCCTCTTTCCTTTGTTCTTGAGCACTTGCATCACCATTTGAGCTAATCCAATAAAAATGCTAAAATGGTTTCAAACAAGCTTTTCCATAGTTCATTTCATGCCCTATTTTACAGCAGGTTATTCTCTAATCTAATTTACATTATTCTGAAATCACAAACTGATCATAATTATCTTTTAATGGTAATACAAGCTCATTTAAAGGGGACACCAGGTGAAAACCTACTGTAACAGTTCCTTACAAACATCAGATCATGAGGTTTATGTATTTTGGTAGGAAATACTAAGTGAAAATATTCTTATATTTTATATGTAAAATTGAATATTTACACTTTGTTATTATTATTTTTAAATGTAGGACAAAAATATTGCTGTTTCAGAATCTTTGGAGGTTTTCATTCTGAAATTTAGAGAATAGCTGAATTATTCATGAATTAGTTCAGAGTGAATAATAACCAGAAGCATGAGTCTGTCTTCCACATAGACTGATAGCAGGTTAGTATCTACTGATGTTTCTATACTTGGAGAGGGAGTTCAAAACATTACTGGTTCTCACTTTCTTGACTCAAAATAATTTTCTTCTGAATTTCTGCTGAAGCAGACTTTTTTTTTTTGCTTTTAATCATTCAGGTCCGCAAGGTTTGAAGACTTTCCTTAGACAGGTCTTTTATACTAACATTCTCAACTGTCCTGAAACCTATTTCTTAAAGTAGGATTCTGCTGTTACATGAAGTTCTGAAGAAAACTCATAAGAGTTGTTTTGATAGAGGGAATGTTCTTGAGGTTGAAAAGAAAAGACAAAGTGATCCTCGTATATCTCTCTGTCAATATAATAATGAGGTGATACTCAATGATATTAAAGGCTAGCACATTTGAAGCCGATCAAAGGTGAAGAAAACATACAAACTTTTGTTCTTGGTCCGTAGCTAATCTGTGATACTTAATGCTATCAGACGTTGTTAAAGCCATGGATTTAGCAGTCTTTCATAAAGTCAGTCATTTATATTGATAATGAGATGGGATTAGGGGTCTTCACATTTCAGAATACAAACCACTCAGCTGAGAACTAGAAAGAAACTTCTCTTAAAGAAGACAATTTTATAATTGGCTGCAACAGGTTTTCTTGAACTTAAAAAAACCTGTTGAATGTTTTGACCAGGCTAAATAAAATACTAATATCTTGTAGATAAAGCAAGAACTTTGCATGTTATGATTGCTATAATAATGATAATCTTTGAAATAATTCATTGGTGAACTGAATCAATTGCTGACTGAATGAATTAGCGAATTAATTTGTGAATCTGATTTACCTGACACCCCGAATGACTTGATATTTTAGTTCAGTATGTGACAACAGTTGTGTAATTTGAGAATTTAGAATTATTGACATGTAATTACAATGTTTTTAACTTCTGTAGGTAATACCCTGTCACTATCTTATTTTGAGACTAGCTAGTTTCAGTTCTTTTCATAGGGAAGTCTCTTAGCATCACTAATATTTTTCTTAGAATTCCACCACCCTCGCTACAACAGTAATTTAGGCATTTCTAAAATAATCTACCACTATTGTGATTTTTTTAGATTTTATTTTTACTGTCATGAGGACATCTGTCTCAAAATATGGATGTAAGATTGTCAATTATTCAGTATTTTTTGGAGGTTCTCTCAATTAATAATACTGAGTAAATATTGACATAATGTTTAAATCTTTGTAGTGCAATAAAATATTCACTTGCACTATGACTTAGACACAGTACAGTTGACAGTGTTTCATGGCTCATTTGCCTGAGTAACTATGAGATTTTACTCATCACTCAAAGATCAAGTGCAGCTTCTTTATTGCAAAGAGATTCAGGTTTTTATGTATATGATGCATAATGTCTCTGATTTAAATGGAGCTCAGGAATGCAGGGATCCTAACGCTGTGTTATACTCATTAGAGGAATATTAAAAATATTGTGCAGTTGTGAGCTGTGTTGAATTGGTTTGTATGTCTGATGCAAAATGTTATAAAACTGTAGTACAGTGCAGGCTATTTGAAAGTCAGTCTGAAAAAAAAGTGCTTTTTTTAAACAAAGAAAACACCACCACCCCCAACTCCCCCAAACTGAAATACTGTTTATTGACAGCTTCCGGCTATGTTTGGTGACCTCAACTAACTTTTCAGCTCATGTAGGTCCACAATTTACTCCCTTTTTTTTCACTCCTCACTTACTTTTGCTACATTGTTAGCATTACTTAGCAAAATCTACAATTGCATCCTGAAATTTTGAACCTGTGCAAATTTTTTTTTTCCATTTTAAAGGAAAGCATCTCTATATGTCAATAGATATTTTCCATGGTCAAATGTCCTACAGAAGACTCATGAAAATAAAATTCATACTGATGTATAAGAATTCTTTACTTTCTTAAGCATGACCCCATAGGAGGTTGTTTTTAAGTAAGGAAAGGCTCAAACATTCAGGCTTTCCGACCACTCGTGCATTCTGCATAGTCTTATTCAGCCAGTCCTAAAGCATCAAACACAAATAGGGTTGGTCTTTCCTAAAGTCAAAGGACTCGGCTTACTCAGGCGTGACAGCCTTGCGGTTGGGTAGAGATACAGCAAAGGGTGCAGATACAGCAAACTCAGTAACCTTTGAGCTTGCTTTCTGTGATACAGTGATGACAAACTAGCGCTGACCTCTGCTACTATCTTTCGTACATGCACCTTGCTGAAGCCCACAATTTGATGTCTCACCAGTTTCAGTGCAAGGACAGTCTCTCACTTTGGTCTGGTACCAATAAAGGTGGGTTGTAGAACTGAAGAGAAATATTTTGAAGCATGTTTCGGTACTCTTAACTTTTTCTGTTACCAGTGGCCCCCAAATTGATACAGAAACCTGGGTTGGCTTTTTTTCATCCACATGCAGTATCTGTTTGCTTGATTGTCTAAATAACTCTGAACAGCCACCGCTTTCCCAGAAGTCCAATGCCACGGGAATATCTACAAGCTAAGCTAGCTGTAGTACCATGGTTACTGAAACGCAGCCCTTGTTACTCATACCCACATACATCATATCTCTGAGGTGTAAAGTGTGCTTCTCTCCATTAGGCCTTTCTATCAAAACTTCTGATTTAAGAAGCAAAAAGAAGATAATCTGTGACTAATATAAAAATCTTTGTGGTAGATATTTTCTGTTGCTCATTGGGAAATTCTAAGCAACAGAACTTCGTACATCACCTAATGTCCTGCCAAGAGCACACTTGAACTGTTTGTCAGATCTGTAGATGCTAAAGCTATGCATTATAGTACTAATGCTCAGCTGTTGAACAGTCATTGTGCTCCAGGTAACTCGGTATGCAGTGGATTTGTAAAGACAGTTTCTCTTCCGTTCTTCCAGTTATTTCTATAGCCAAAGGGGTTTTCTTCTTGTGCGATCTATACAGAAGAGCTTAAGGTAAATTTATTATTGGTTTATTGTTACCTGAGACACTTCACTGAGGTTTTCTCTTGCTTTGATTAGTTAGCAAATGATTTATTGAAGAAAAGCCCCTGATAATACCATTTCTAGTGACAAAACTGACTTAAAAGATGACAAAAAGAAGAATATACTAGTACATATAGCACTTTGAAATAATGAATCACTGTAGCCAAAACATTTAATGTCAAGCATTCCACTGTATGGAAAAAGTTATAGGAATATATTTGTATGGCAGAAATAGAAAGATCAGAATAAAGGAATTAATATTTCATTTTCATCTCTACTATTTCTGTTTTTCAGCATACATTTTAAATTCTAACTAGTGACTTTTTATTACTGTTATGATATCGATCTGTCAATGACTATGTTACTTCATACATAAGCAAGACTAAAGTCGTCTACTTTTCCTACTGTTGGCTTATTAATATTGCTATTCCTTGTGAAGAGAAAGAAATGGAACTCAGTTTTTTTCACCTTTTGCTTGCATGATTACAATCTGTAGCTATGTTCAGCTGGCTTCAGGCTACAAGATAATCATGTCTAGATAGAGTAAGATTCTTTAGGGAGATAGAATATGAGATGGAAAATTCTCTGCAGATTAGCAAACATATTTGGCAAGAAAGATTTATATTACAAGTCTCATTCATGCTACATAGCATAACTGCACAAACACTTTAAATCTGGAATTATGCTTTTTAAACCTTTAACATAATAAAGACCATTAGCAGTGAGATTTAGCAGTGATGTTACAATGAATAATAAAACTGAAGAAAATACAACTGCTGATAAAATCATCAGGCAGATGGGGATGTCTGTATTGAGGATATGGTATGTGTATTGTACATTTTCACTTAGCAGTTTCTGTTACATTCTAATTATGTCCCCTGCAGCTTTAAATTAAGAGTAGATTCTTTTAGAACTGAAAGGTTTTTCCATTAGCTTGAATGTGAGGATGCAGTTACTTATCAAAGCAGCAGCATCCTATTAATTAGCCTGCCAATACGTATTTATTGACATAATTTTTTTCAGTTTGCTGTCATGCAGGTGCTGTGATGCCAGTTTATGCAAGCTGAAGATTTGGCCAGGATTGTTTAGGAAGCAAAGCTCAGCACAAGTTTTCTCACCTGACTGCACCATTCAGGCATATTTTTACCATTAGAGATTTGCAGGATTTATTTCAACTTGTATTTGTCTCGCCTCACATGTACCTAAGCTACCTTACTCAAAGGTACCCTGCGTGTCACTGTCATCTTGTCCCCCTTTGTTCGCTGTTCATGCATATATAGCACCTCTCAACGGTTCTTTTGGACACCACGTTGTCTTGTGTTTCCAGAAATGTTGGTAGGTTTTTTTACCAGCTGCATTGAGGTATAGTACAGCCTTTTGTTATATGTTTAGATGTCGGGTATGCTGCTTACTGACGTGTTTCCTATATGGCCTTTCTCATCCACCTATATGGCTATAAACACCTATATGGCTAACTGTTGCCAGGCTTTCATCTTTCATGTCTTGATGACTCCAGTATCTTTTTCCTTCATAGATGTGGTCTGATCCCATTTGTGGCTATTCACAATGCTTCTGTTAAAATCATTCTCCCAGTCCCTTGACAGCTTCTTTCTTTGCATCTTTCCTCCAGCCTTCCCATTCTATTCTGCATCGGCCATACCCTGTTTGGCTCTACTTTAAAATTACAAATTCTCTGTCTTCTACTAGCAGTATGCTGAATAGAAGTTTTACCATGTAGAACTTTCTGACAAGAGGTTCCCCAAAACGCCCAAAGCAATTTCACTATCTCTTTTTAGATCCCTTCTTAAAACCAGCTGTTACTAAAGGAAACTGTTGCAAAAAAATAGGCTTCTGTTGAGCTGCATCTAAATCTCTTCTTGAGCTTTTAGTTTCTTGTGTAGTAATTACTCTGTAAAGACCTTAGGAGAGGGCTCTTTTTTTTCCTCTACATTTAAACAGCAGCTAGTTCAAGAATGTCCCAATCCCAATGTAGCCTTCCTAGAGAGCAGCACTATAAATACATTCACTGGAAACTTCCAGCAGCACCTAGACAGTCTGTGCTTTCCAAACTCCTTTCCTCAACGCATGGCAATAGAAGGTTAGTAGCAGCAGTGCTGTGGTAGTAAAAAACCTGGACCTTCTACATAAGGAGATTCTTCCCCCTTTTTTTCACACAGGCAAGCTTTAATTCAGTCCAGCTTCAAAAATGTAAGGACCCAGTGCTCAGAATCATTAAAGCCATGCAGAATTTTTGTTCTGTTTTTTCAGTGTCTGTTATTTACTTTGCTTTTTTTGTCAGTCTAAAGTTTATTCTGCGTCGTTGTACTGAGATTTTATATGGTCTACTTGCTGATTCATACTGGAAATTATGGTAGTAAAAGTTCAGTTTCCCAGAAGATGACTCTTACATCAGCAAGTCAAATATTTACATCGTATCCCCTCTACTGTGCAATGACAGCATTGTATGTAGCATTTTTTAGAGATGAGGCACTTCGTAAGTGCCAGACTTGCATAATCTGGAAAATTCTGAATTCTCCTGTGTTTCATTACATTACTGTTTTTTTCTTTTCCTGTTGAAGTGGCAAAATACTCGCTCTAGCTTGATGGGCGCCTCCCTATACTTTCAAAAAAATTATGTTTGTGTGTAGAAAACATCAGCTGTCCTGCAGCAAAGCTAATCTGAGTTTTATTCTTCTGTTGTATAACTTTATTAATATTCCAAATAATAGAATCATTTAGGTTGGAAAAGATCCTTAAGATCACTGAGTTCAACCATAAACCTAACACTGCCAAGTCCACCACTAAAGAATGTCCCTAAGGTATGGTGACTCAACCACTTCCCTGGGCAGCCTGTTCCAATACTTGACAACTCTTTCAGTGAAGAATTTTTTCCTACTACCAATCTAAACCTCCCTGATGTAACTTCTGGCCATTTCCTCTTGTCCTATCACTTGTTACTAGCGAGAAGAGGTTGACCCCATGTTGCTACAACCTCCTTCCAGGTAGTTGTAGAGAGTGATAAGGTCTCCCCTCAGCCTCCTTTTATACAGATTAAACACCCCCAGTTCCCTCAGCCACTCCTCATAAGACTTGTGCTCCAGACTCCTCACCAGCTTTTTTACCCTTCTCTGGATTTGCTCCAGCACTTCCATGTCTTTCTTGCAGTGAGGGGCCCAAAACTGAACACAGTACTTGAGGTGTGGCCTCACCAGTGCCGAGTACAAAGGGACGATCACTTCCCTAGCCCACGACCAAATCAGTTATTCACAAATATTATTTGCAGTACCAAACCATCGCTAAGTCCACCTGCAAAGTCTTCAGTGACTGTTTATTATTGATCATTTATTTGCCATTTCTTTCTAAAGTATAAAGTTGCTAAACATCTAGTTTCTAATCATACAAATAAACTGCTGAATTTGCAAATTTATTCTTAACAATAAGTTGATAAGGAGGGAGAGCAACCCCAAATCAACTCCGTGCTTTGTATTGGTTGTATGTAGCTCCTTGACCAGTCATATATTCCTAGATACAAAAAAGAAATGGTTTAAGACACTTTGTCACCTAGCAGAATTCACAGCTTCAAGTTACCTATACAAAGCCAGAGAGACAGAGTGGGGGGGAAAAAACAGAGTTCGAAGTGTAGGCTTAAGCTCAGACATCCATCACCCAGGATGAGGACCCAAATCACCTGATACCACATCATGCTTTCACATTCATGCACTTTCCAGCTGTTCAGTTTAATGAATAATGGCTAATAATAAGCAAGGTGGAGCAGCTTCTAGACACTGGCAGCCTAGAGTCTCTCTTTGGCATGTTCTTAGTATCTAGGATAAATGAATGTGACCAAGGTGAAGCAGGGTTTGAGTCTAAGGCTCACGTATCTCGCTTTATTAGAGTTCAAGGAAAAGGGACTCTGAATTGGAACCACCTCTTTTTCATTCAGCTTTGGGTTTTGTGAGTGCCAGGTCTCAGCATCACTCTAACAGACCTCTCTGGCAAGACAGGTCGTTGACTAGTTTGTGAATCCCAAAGGATCTTTTTACAACCAGTACATGCATTACATAGTGCTGGACAAGCCCCCCAAAAAAGATCTGTTGGGGGTAAAGAGGCTTTACGGATGAAAATTAAGTGTATTAGGGCTCTAAGGCAGCAGCTCTGAGGATTCAGTTTTTCAACATAAGTAGAAGTCTCCTAAGTCCTTTCATAGATCTGTGCCTCGTTTTTGTTCCACAGAATACTACTTGCTACTTTACTTTGAGAAAATAAAAGAACACTATCTCAAGTGGCTAATACAGTATTCTAAATGATCCACACTTCGCAGTATAAATGCAAAATCCAGGCATATACAGAAAATAGCAGTTACTTTATAAAAGTTATTATCAGAGAAGTATCACACAGAACACAGAGATAAAGGTCCCATAGTTTAAAGGGCAACCACTTTCCCAAAGAACTTACAATATAGATTAAAACCAAGATTTTTAAAAGTGTATGAAAGGAAATTACTTTGCAAGTGTATTTTAAGGTTAAGATTTTCAAAGCCATATTGGAAATTAGGGTTACATTGATTTGCAACTCAGCTTCTATTTCCTTTATACAGCCTTGAAGATGTCAGTTCTGACATTCTAAACAAATAAAAAATAAAATTTAGCATTCTAGATTAGTAAAAGTAAAAAGTAAAGTAAAAAAGATGATTTCACAGACAGGAGTCAGAAAGATGGAAGTACCGTCCTACTAAACAGGTTCAGAGCTTAACTTGATTTGTGTCAATAGCCTACTCTGTGTCAAACAATGAGCACTGGGTTGGGAGTGCGTTCTAGTGGGACAGGAACATTCTGGAGGAAATTCAGAGTCACTGACACTGTGACTTATTTACAACTTTTTTCACTGACACTGTGACTTATTTACAACTTTTTAACAGATATTTTAATAATTATTTTTAACATATATATTAAATGGATTGTTGAAGATGAATAAAAATCAGATTTGCTGAAACTTTGTGAGGAACATCAGTGCAGGGTGTTTCCTTGGGATTAGAGTGCTGCTGTCATTGGGGTATGCTTTCCTCACTGGATTTCCGTTAAGAAGAGCTGTGTCGTGTAATACTGGATCATATTTAATATCACTATCATTGTGAGCTCAAGTATCCAGCTGAGATCCAACTTTTCAATGTGTAGTGGAAAAGTCACGCTACATCATCAACTAGTACTCTAAAAAGACTTGTTATTAACATTTCTCATAGGTAAATTGCTTAATTGTTTAAGCTCTCTTCAGTGACGCTCAGCGACAGGACAAGGGGCAAGGGGCACAAACTGGAACACAGGAAATTCCATCTCAACACAAGGAAAAACTTCTTTATTTTGAGGGTGATGGAGCACTGGAACAGGCTGCCCAGAGAGTCTGTGGAGTCTCCTTCTCTGGAGATATTCGAAACCCACCTGGATTCATTCCTGTCCAACCTGCCCTAGGTGAACCTGCTTTGACAGAGGGGTTGGACTAGATGATCAAGGTCTCTTCCAACCCCTACCATTCTGCGACTCAGTGAAATTCCCATTTTTTTAGTGGATGCATTAGTATATCCTGTATTACGATGAATTTATTAAATTATTTTCCTGAGAGCAAACTCTTGGCTAGTATAAAATGCCACAGTCCTGTTAATTTTACAAATATCAGAGAACTTACTCCAGTGCAAAACTGCCCTTTGATTTCTAATTTTCAAAATAGCCTCTAGAAGAACTTTATGTGTAGTTTGGAGAGATGACAAGAAAACAGATTTTGAGATTACTAGAAAATTATAATTGAAAATGAAATAAATTATTTCTGTTTTAAAGTTATTATAAAGTTATTTAAAGTGAAGGAGGGTTTGGATTTTGTATGGTTGTGTCTAGTAAGAAATCACTGATAAATTATTTACTTTATGTATTTATTATTTACTTTAATGTATTACCTTCATTAAAAATATACAGCTTTTAAAAGATAAACCAGTGTGTTTTAGAAGTTAATTTACAATAGTAAGTTATTTCTGTGCATGTTTCCATATGTGTTAGATGGAGAAGGTACAAGTACAGATTCTTGTGGTTTATTTAACCTGGCAGTTTCTCACATAATTCAAATGTATGCCTGCACTTAGTTTGAAAAATTGGACCTTTGCCATTTTGGCATTACCAAAATGTATTAAATAGTTCATGATGTTTTTTTAAAAAAACCCCAAACCCTACATAATATACTGGGTTTGCTGTTCACTTTTCTCTGCTGGATGAGGGTTAACATCTCAGTGATTAAATCAACACCATTGTTTAGTCTGAGCTTCAGTTTACTTCAATTTTCAGTGCAGCCAAGAATTGAATGGTATGCGAACTAAGACCAGGTTCCGTGAGTCTTCTCCTGTACTAAACTTTATGGTGAACTTAGACCTCCTATGTCAATGAAAGACTCCTGAATCCAATTTTGTCCAGTTCATCTGCAACTCTCTACACCCAGTGAGCAGAGTCATACTGAAAATATTTAGTAATGTATAAGAAACAATGCTAAAGACCAGGATGATGTGTATACTGGGTATTTAAAGATTTATCATGACTAAATTTGTCAAATTGTAAAAACTTCATTTTATTTATTATTTTAAAAAATTTTAAACTGAGTCAGAAGAGTATCTCTGGTCAAAACTGCAAGCATGTTTGGGCAATTATTTCTAAAAGGCACACATATGTTCGGTTCCATTACTGTTGACTTTTGACACAATTGCAAATCGGGATAGCAGCACCACAGTCAGTTCTTGAAGAACTCATTCCCTAAAGCAAACATGTTTGTGCTGGGGATAAAAAGACTAACTTCACTGCAGGGTCTTGAATTGTTATTCTTTGGGAATGGAGAGAAAGTGAGCTCATCAATCAAGGAGACCCACAGCTGGATAAACTGTTTTAAAACAATTGGTGGCTGTTTGCTAGGCAGCTTATATAAATACATACACAAATACTTAGGACCAATGAGGAATTCTGTGGTGACCTATTTGCTTCCCTCTTAATGTAATAAGGTTACTATGCTTCAGAAAATCTACAGCTTGGAAAAGTATCTGAAAACAATTTGTAATTAACTCTCAGGCTGATTGTTCAGTCACTCAGATCTTCTGTACTTACGTGACTTCAGAAACAGGAGTACAGCTGAGGGCAAAATGTAGCTAAGTATGTGAATGCATATAGCTCTATTTAAATGGCGTTTTATTAAATATTATTAAAGTCTGTAGTTAGAAGAGCACAGTTGTCAATTTATGCGTTGTGTTTATGGAACAGGTATTGAATGCAAAGGGGTTTTTTAATAACTAGATTGGAAACGTACAAAAATTAAATTACAACACATTATAACCACATGTGCATTCCTTTTTTCAAGATATTTCAAGCTTCTTGTTAAACTACCCATCTCAGATAGCACTGCCTAGTTATATAAACCAACAATAACGTTTTGTGTGAAACTAGTGAGGATTTAGCAGTGCATTTTCAAGTGTGACTTTGTTCCCTCGCTGTCATTGCAAGTTGTTAAATATCTGTCTCGTTTGGAGACCTTATCTGGAACTTTGAATACATCTAACGTTTAAAAGCTGATAAAGTAAAACAATTAATTTAGAAATATTAGAGAAAGCCACAGAGCTGATAGTAGAACTGCCTTTAAATATTCTACAACATTAGACAAATTAGTCTTAATAATGTCTTCTTAAGCTTACATTATCTTTCCTTTTGAAAAACAAACAGGCAGAAGCATTGTCCTCTGCTACCAGCAGATGACAATTATTCAGAAAAGTCTTTGCTTTGGAATTGTCTGTGATGTTTCAATGCAATACTTGAGCAGTTGAATAGGAAACAGAATTTTTATATGATAGCAACTTATGTTCAGTATTCATGGGATACATTTATTTAAAAGAAGCTGAAGACAATAAGAACCTGGTTAATACTATAAATTAAGCATAAGTGTTATACACTCTGTCTGAATGCCTGTCTTATCTTTCCCCTGACAGGCTGATAATGTATGGTTTTGTGAAGGCCATGGTACACACTGGCCAGTTAGAAGAATGGGAATTCCACTTCACTGACTGTTTATTGTTTGGATCGCTGATGTCTGCCACAGATCCAGGTAACCATTTAAAATAAATTACTTTTTCAAAAGTCAGAAGAGGAAATAAGACATAACAACTGCATGTGCCATAGAAACGTCCAAAGTCTCTGTTCTTGATTTTTTATTCCCATAGCTGTTAAATGTCTGATACTCTGATAATCATAAGTCAAATTGGCTCCAGATATCACTTGTGTCTGTTTTAGTAACTGGTTTACCTACGTTTAGCTCACAAACTTTATAAATGAAGTTGCTGGGGAGGTTGGAAAAATGTTGTTCTCCAATCTTCAGGATACCTCTCTATTCACTGCTGATATGAGAACTGCTGTAACACTGGAGCCTCATGGTTAATAGTTTAGACATTGCATTCATGTGTGATCTAACCCAGTTTAAAGATATGGGGAATGGAGCTTTCAGATTTGGCCATATAAATACTGTCTATAAGGTATCAGTTTACAATTTGAATGCAGTGTTTCATGATAAATACAACTCTAAAAAGACAGAAACCAACAGTTTGACTTGAATTTGCAGATGTGAGACTTAAAGCCTAAAGTTACAGTAAATAGCCAAGTCTGGGAAACAGTGAATTTCAGAATCACAGAATTGCAGAATTGTTTACATTCTAAGGGACTTCTGGAAGTCCAGAAGTCCAGCCTCCTCATCCAAACAGGGCTAACCTCAAAGTTTGCCTAGGTTTCATAGATTTGTCCAGATTTTGTTATGTTGAAAATGTCTATGTCAGAGTACTCAGATATTCAAAGGAAAGTATTACTATTTGCATCTGTGAAGCAATAGTGAAGGAGAAGGTGAAAAAAGGATTTTTTGATACGTTACCTACAAAGAGACAAAGTACAAAGTCTACAAGGGTACATTGGATTTTTGCAAAATTTTCAGTTGAGCTGGAAGTGGAACAGAAAACATCTTGTGATGCACATGACATGCTGCATTAGTGTTAACTACCCTTGAGAAGCTTCTCTGAGAAACTTATGAATAAATCTTTCAAATTCTCGGCTATTAAAAGAAATGACAAAAAGCAACATTGTTCTACAAATCTGTTCCATTCTTTAAACGAACCCTCAATATTTAACAAAAGACTTTAAGCTCGTGATTTATCATTCTGATGGCCTAAAAATATGGTGTAAAACAATTTATTTCCCCAAAACCAGTTCTTGCAAGATTGCTATAAAAGCTCCATCAAACTGTTATTCTCAAATTAATCCAAGCATCCAATATGCTGCCACTTATGAAATTGCCCAACTACTTTAATAAGATTCAGCACATGATTGGAACCTATCCTCAGAGCAAGAGAAAAACACAGAAACTGAAAGCACAAAGAAAACCTAGGAAAAGAAATTGCTTATGGAATAAAAGGTTGCTTACAGCTTCCAAGTACATTTCTTGATTGTGCTATAAATAGAGTTTTCAGTTGGCTTAGTTTCTTTACCCATTTTCCAGTCCAATACCATTTAGTTTCACAAATGAACGTGTTGACTTATGAGGAGAAATACATAAGACAAATGCACTCATTTTGATTATAATAGTATTAAATCACCACTGATTAATCTGGAACAATCATGAGAAAAAAAAAAGAGAAGCTCCTCTTGCACTGGCAGAAGTAAGAAGTGACAAGGATTACTTTTCCCAGATTTTAAAATAGGCTTAAAAATCTAACACTGCATTTGAGAAAACTGCTTTTAGTGTGACAAACTATCATGATTAATACTGTTTGTAATTATTTTCTGCTTATATAGAGTGTCTGTGCATGTCCAAGAGGTTTTTTAACCTCTTACTCCCTCTGTTATCTATTCACAATATTCTAAGCTGTTTCATATTTTTACTAATCTTATCCATAAATTTCAGTCCCTCAAAGACGCAGACCATTTTGAATGAAATTTTTGCTTTAATTAACTAACTAATGGTAGACATTGCTGAAAATATTTCATTGTGTTGCCGGATTTGCTCATGAACTATAATCTCAAGCCATAGAAAGAGCTCATTGGAATTTCAAAATCAGTTAAAATATGGTCCCCTGGAGGACTGATACATACTAGGGCATAAAATAATCAGTCTAATGATTTTATATGTGATATCTAGCTTTGAAAAAACAGTCTCTGGTAAAATGTTGTTAGTGTTGCAGAAGTAGGATAGAATAATAAATTACTGTCCAAGGATGAAATAATAAATTCCTGTCAGATCTGCTACCTGATTTTTCATATAATTCTTCACTGTGTAGGATTATAGGCTCATTTCAAAAAGAGATTTGATTTCCCTTGTCTGTGGAAAGCAATTAAGTCTCAAAAGATGTTAAAATGGATCTGTTGACTTGACAGAAGTTGTTCTGATTGAGTTCCTTATTTGTAACAGTAAAGATGACTGGTAGATGTTTACATGTTAAATGAAAAATTTTACTGCCAGGGCAGTAAACACACATATGCCAGCTGAAAGTTGCTAATATTGTTAGGAAGAAGCAAATAATATCATAGCTCTCTGTAGGTTTTAGTTTTGAAGGTTACTTGAAGATTTTTAATATAGAGACTTTTGCATAAAATTAGTTCAGAATAATTGCTTTTATATGCTAGGGGTTCCCTTATATAGAAAACTAGCACTTGAACTAAAATTAAGAAATTAATTTATGACTGGATATACTTGGAACTGTGTTTTGCATTATAGACTGTAATCCCTAAACATGTGTGATATATAGGGATGCCTCAAAAAACTCTAACATCTCTAGAAAGAAACAGTAGAAACTTTAGGGACAAAGCAAGGTTACTTTCAAGTGAGTCATTCATTTTACAGAAAATATCTCCTTCCAATGATTTATCATTTTCAGCAGAAAAGGTTTCTTATTTCAAGACTTCAGGTCAGAGATTTAATTTCTAAGAAATAGAATTTTAAAGTTCTGAAATTCTCCCTTCATTAGTCTTTGATTTAAAATGTCAGACCAGTATTTATATTTTTCTTTATTCTGATCAATAGGTACCATTTATCATGTAGTTGGGGAAATCATCTCTTATTACTTCGTCTGTGTAAATCAGCAGAGATTTCTCTGTTTTGCTGTTGAAAAGGTTTGCCTTGTGTTAGTACTGTGTTTTGATTTCTAATATAACCTGACTCTGGAAGTTTTTTGGTGTGATCCCTTCAGAGGGGATGGAGAAGGTCCTCCCCATGTTCTGGTACACACGTCACTCATCAAGAGCAGCAAAGAGACTGTGGAAAAGCTGCTGGTGTGGGGAGCGGAGCCCCCAGCTCTCGCTCCCTGCGCATCAGAGACCTGCAAAATGCGACTGCCTCACGTCTGAGCACAGATGAGGATATTCTGACAACAGCTGTGCTCTGTGGTTGAAAGGCAGACACAGCAATGAGCCCCAGCAATAGGCTGCTTCAGGGTACAGAACAAAACTGGCACATGAATGAAAAGGTTTGAACTCTGCCTTAGCCACCAAAAAAATAAGTGGAAAGTACAACTTCAGCAGTTTGTCTTAGCTGTTATTAACACATTCTGTGCAATGACCTTCCAATTCAAAGATGTTTCATGTATCTTTAGCACTTTTTTTTTTTTTTTAGCTTTTGACATTTCAAGCATAGAAAACCGTCACAAGGTTTGCTGAAGCACAGCTATTTCTGAGTTATATGAACTCCCTTACCTTTGGTCATATTGATAATCACAAGGCTCTTCTCTATTTGAAGTTACTATGGTTACAGCTGAAGTGAAGATGCGAGTTGCACTGCTGTTGTTATTGATAAAATTGGATATTTATCAGAAACAGCAGTTTCTGGTTTTCATAAAATCAAAGGATTTTGCATTAAAAAGAATAATTTATAAATACAGCAAGGTAATACATTTTATACGCTGGTTATATAAGACTGTTTAGAAATGTGTTTTTAATTAAAATATTTTTATGCTTTCTTATTCACCACTGAACTAATCTGTGACTGGCGTGACCGATTAGTTGGGAAAGGAGACTATAATTAAAACTGGATTTGTTATTTTTAGAGAAAAATGGACAGGAAATATAAGTGAGATTTCTCTCATCTTATTTTCTTCCCATTTGACACTGCTGTCCTAAAATAAATTAGGCCCATGAGCTATGAAAGATACTAATATTTCTAGTCAGAAGACGAAGGTACAATAATACCAGTACTTTATATAATGGTCTCATTTATTTTCTGAGCTTCCTTATTCTTTTTAAACATAACAACTAAGAAGTATAGGATACAGTTAGCTTAGGGATTGTTGTAGTTTGCTGGTATTTCGGTTATACATACTTTTTACAGGAATTAATAAAAAGCCAATTTGTTTCTACATGTGTCAAACCAGCTCCACAGACACTTGTTCTGACTTGGGTACAACCAAAATCATGCTAGGCTTAGCATATAACAGATGCTACCTCGGTCCATGAAGTGAAGGAAGAAGTGAATCAGATTTGCGTTGGCAGAAGTACTGTGAAAATCTTAGATGTTTCACTATTTTCATGTTTCCCGTCACTGAATTTTTCAATGAAGTTCACAATCCTTTCTGAGTCAGGAGCCCTGATACATGTTATTTCAGTTTTCTACTGCCATAAAAGATGTTTGTTTGCTGTCCCCCAATTACCTGTCCTTCTAGCCATCTGGTTCTTTACCTATCCCTATCTCTGTCCTCATATGCTTAGAATGACAAAAGAAATTAAGAGGTGCTGTGTACTTTAATGAAAAGTAGTTTGGTATTTTTATAATACATATTGTATCTGATGAGTTATGCAAGTCTTTGAGTAGTTACCACACAAAAAACAAGCCTTACTTACTGTTCCTCAAAAGTGCCTTCAGAGCTTCAGAGAGGCCATACTTACTGCACTGTAATCTCTATGGTCTTTGCTTAGATATGAAGATTCTCACAGGTCAGATACGTTACTGTGGCACCTGATAGCAAGTACTGAATTTCTAAATTAATTCCCTTGAGTTTTAAAGTCATCCATCAGACAAAACATGATGTGACTACTTTGGACAATGATAACTATTCATAGATTATTAGTATATCCATTGAAGAATTTAAAATAACTTTCTTCAATAGCAGAGTATCATGTAGCTTTTTGATATGCCCATTCTGAACTATATCCATAGATTCTTGTCATTAATGAAGGCACACGTGATCTTGAGGAAATGACTAGACAGTGGTTGGCAAAACAAGGTGAAAATACTTTACAAAACTCCTAAATGGAGTGGATGTGTTAAACATGCAGTTCTCTGTTCTTATGCAGATAATATTTAACCTATTCATTAATGACTTGTCTAATGCAATAGAGGCTGCTTCTTTAAGGTATAATACTATGCTGAGAGGATACTGCAAACACTTTGAAGGACAGGGTTAGAACTTAATATGATTCCTGCAGCAGTTTAAAATCAACAATGATAAATGCTACACTTGGAAATTATCAACTTCATAGATAGAAGATAAGAAATGAGCATTCACTGCTGAAAAGGATTTCAAGTTTACAACCTGAAAATGAGTCATCAGTACCAATACATAGCAAAACAAGTAAAGCAGGATTTATTAACGTGTTCTACAGCATCTTCTCACTCTGTTTCTTGGCAGCAAGTGTCAACTGCAGTATTTGGATGCAATTTTGGGCACTGTATTTCAAGAAAGATATAGACAGATTAGAAGTGGTTAGAGGGCTAGAAAACATTATTGAAAGAAGTGAGGCAGTTTCAGGAGGAGAGATCTGAAATGAGTCTTTGAATAGACAAAATGTTGCTGGAAAGAAAAATGGAATAAACGTGACAACTTATTCATGTCTCATTAGGCTAGGAATGGAAATTACAGAATTGAAGAGCAGGAGGGGAGATTTAGGCTTGACATTCAGGAATCGCTGCATTTATAAATTTTATGAATACTGAAGAGCAGGTTAGTCTGCCTTGGGATCTGTGGAACCAGCATCACCTCAGTTCTTTAAAAACAGATCCAATAAGCATCTGTCAGCAGCGGTATGGCTGAAGCTTGCTGTACCTTGGGCCGGACAAAACCAGGGATGGAGCAGATACCAGAATTCTTCAGTCAAGGACAGGTAGTGCTGTATAGAAGTTCCAATAACCTCCATTGGGAACGGGAGAAACATTTGAAATGGAAGATAATTTCTGAGAACTGGGTGAACTGGGGAGTCTCTCCCAGAGGAGGCAGTTGATGCATTACTGTGTTGTTTGCTTTATTATTTTGCTTTCATTTGAAAAGATTTTAAGTCAGATTTTTGGGGTAGCATTGGGAGAGAAAGCATGAAGAGAAAGCTGTTTTCTTAGGAAGCGAGAGAAAGGAGAGGAATGTGTAGGCATCTGTCTAATTGGCTTGGCTTGCTACACGTACATACCAACAATACATTGGACTGATTACTCTTATTTTCATTCTATCATTATCGCAGGGACTATTAATGTAAGCCCAAACTAATTAGCTAATAAACAAAAGCTGGAAATGGCAAAAAGCTATAGAAAACAAGTCTGTTGTTATGCCAATGACATCAAAGAATGGGAGACTAAATTTAGTCCACATTTAGCACATTAAGGCAGCGTTGCTAATCAAGCAAAAACCCGAATATAGATATTGGTGAACCAAGAAAATATCTTTTGCCAGTAAAAATTCTTCCTACACCATTGAGCTGTTCTGGGGAAAGAACTGTTTTCCTAGTTTAAATTATAACTGCACTAGGAGTAGATGGGTGAGGTTATCAGGATAGTTAAATATAACTAGCTAGTTTAAATATAGCTATATCAGCAAATGTTCAGCTACACACATCTCCTAAATTGTCTTCTGTAGAATAACACTTCAAAAATTCTTCAAAGATAACACATCAACAGAGATCACTTTGACATAAAATCTCACAGGAGAACTGAGAATCTATTTTGGGTTTATAAACTGATTTTTAGATTACACTTTTAAGTGCCATTTAGAAAATCTTATCAGTAATGATTTCAAAGTTCCAAGAAATGTTACTAAGGCAAAGCATAATTACCTGTTCATGTTTTTGTGTGAATTATCAGCAGTCATCTCAATGTAAAAATACATAATTCTCATTTCTGAAATGTCAGATATTAACATAGCATCCCAGAGGCACTCCTAATCTTTGTGATTCCTGGGCCATGAGGACAGAGTCTATTGCACAATTATGTACTAGAATGAGCACCAGTGAAGCAGTGAGTTACGGTGTAATTTTTTGACCATACAAATAATTGGGGGCCTTTACATTAAATTCTATTTGAAAAGAGAAAGCTCTGCTTCGTCCATGAAAAGAGAATAATAATATCAACACAGAACATAGATAGCCTTCTTCATTTGGAGATTATGAAGTGTTAAGTAGATCTTGGGAAGCACTGTGATCCCCTCTTTACAAGTAAGGAAACTGAGGCATACTTTAATATCTATAGGACTTAATTACCTGAATATGAGCAAGTGTCTAAATGCCCCTGAGTACGTGTGTCTACATGATTTGCCCAACTTCAATTCTAATTCCACGAACTCTATTTTTTTCTATTGCGCTAATAAGGTAAAAATCAAATATAGCACATAACTCGGGGAGGAAGGGATTTCAATTAATTATATGCTGAAGGAACCTTAAAATGGGTTACAAGTATCAGATATCCTGATCTGGATGAGAGGGCTTCATGACTACAGATAGGCTACACTTGAGGTGAAAGTGGTTATGCTGCTGGTGGGACAGGGTATAAGGTTGTGCATGTTCCTCAGTAAGCATGCATAACAGATGGATAAGCGTTATAAAATCTTTCTTAAAATAGGTAAACCGCTACTCTTATCACACACAGAGTCCATGACAAGACCTATGTTTTCAGCACACTCATTTCCCCTTGCTCACAAGATCACAGTCCTTTACGCCCAGTAAAATATGCTGTGACATTTTCATTTATGCATGGTTCTCTGTGTGACAGGGAAAGTTTCTTCCTAACTCAGCTGAAGCACTGACTTGTTGGATTTAAGGATCTTAAATGCTTGAGTTGATGCCCTTTAATTTATTCTTACCCACTCAGGTAATAAATAGGACTGGACTTCTCAAAACCTATATTCTAACATTGCTTTATTTCTTGCACTGCCACATGAATATGAAAATAACAAACTCGCTTTGCTTTTTCTCCACACAGTGACAGTCCTTGCTATTTTCCACGAGCTGCATGTGGATACAGATTTGTACACACTCCTGTTCGGAGAGAGTGTCCTAAATGATGCTGTGGCTATTGTGCTGACATAGTAAGTACACCCACCTCCATTCTTTACTTGGTGGTGAGACAATTACAAGCTTTAATTGCTGATATAATTCTCACAGAGCTTGTGCAAGTATAGATATAACATTAGAAGTTTTCATTACAGAGATGTAGTTCTGGAGTGGTTCTTGGTTTGTTAAATACCAGAATTCCAATATTGCTAATGGTAACTATGTATCCAAAATGCAATTTTAGTCCATTTTCTTCAACCTAGAAAGCAGTATATTCTGTGAAATGTCTAAGTTTATTTTTATATGATTTCTTTTCTCATCTAAACAAGATATCTTGAAAAAAATAATGCTGAATGAGCACCTAGAACATAGGGCAACTATCAAATTGGAGACAGCTTCTTTTTATTTTTTGCAATCTATTATTTTCCAAGATTAAAACCACAAAGTGTTACACAGTAGCTCAGTTTATCTGCTTCTGCCTATTGAATCTGACAGAGCTTCAGCTGATAATATTATCTTAAATTTATATATAGCCTTTTTATTCTCAGGAAGCCTCAAACAGATCACAAATGATAGGCCAGAATCACACAAGTATGTGCTGTCCTAAAAACACAGATGCTAAGTACATGATTAACAGAATCTCAAGTTAACTCCACTCTACATGTATTTCATGCTTCCTGTAGCTTTGCTAGAAATACAAATAATCCTCTCAGATAATCTTAAAAGTAACATAACTCTGCAAAACGAAATTCATTTTTGAAGATGCTTCACAGTAAGTCCCAATTCAGTGCCATCTTTCTCCTTAAAATACAGTTCCTTGAACTAGGATTTGTCCTGTCCTAGTTCAAAAAGAACAGACTTTTGTCTTTAGTCTGTCCTAAAAGAACAGACTTTTACAGAGTTTGCAGTCATTAAAAAATTAGTTTTATATTTTGTCTGAAACCCCATGGAGAAATTTATAATAGCTGAATTGTAAAAAAAACCAAATAAAATTGTTTCACAATACAAATAAATAGTATTCCTATTTAATTTCTCATTCTCCAATTATCAGTCTAGTTACATTCACCTACACTAAACTCCTAACATTGTATTTAGAGCAAAAGTAATATTTTCAAATGCTGTCAAGTGTCTGAGCACAGAATTTTATGATTAGATACAGCACGGCTGTCACATTCAGTGACTGTGGTTGGAATGTGTCACTTAGGACAGCATCTAGTACATCAGATAATAAAATGTGCAAAGGGAAAACTAAGCAAAGAATAGGAACCACAGTGGAGAGAACAGATAGAAAAACATTAAAGCAGCTGTTAAAATTGGAAAGAAGCATGTAGGTGACAAACACTCTGAGATTTTTTCTCTCTCACTTGGCTTTGTTTAGTAAAGGCCTGGGTATTTATAGCTCATTTAGACTCTTCATCTGATAATGCAAGGGTCCTATAGACTTGGAATGGTTAGGCTTCAAGCAACTCAAGGAGACCCAGAATATTTTAAGCTTCTGTAGTTTTCAGTTGCTCTGATGTCAGAGCACATGGATCTCTTCAAAGGCACAACTCAACTGTAAAGCAAATCTAGAAAGAAAAGTAATGTCAGATAGTACATGATTCATGAGTTTCTAACCTTTACTCTTCCCAGTACTGAAGTCTACATTATGACCCCCAGCCTGCGCATGGATACAGAAATCTATGGGAAGGATGTCTGATGCAAATGCTGGCTATCTCCTTCTCGTGTTTTCTTTGCTGTAGATGAGGGATTACAACTTTTACTTGTCACTGGAAAACTAGAGTATTTTCTATATATTCCGTGTGACCTATACCTTGATTTTTCTAAGTCATTTGTAGAGACTGAAGAGAATATACGGCATCATCAGTTTCACATTTAATTAATTTCTGGCTTAAATAATCAGCTTCTGCACAAATACAATGTTTCTGGAACCTAACATGATCTTCCTTCCTGTAGCCTTTTAAGTAAAGCTATACTGTTAATAATGTCAGCTTCAGTGCATTAACACCCCACTAAACCAAACCAAGTTTAAATGAAGAATATGATTTTTCTGTCACTACAAAAGAACAGCTAGGATTTTTTCTCTGTAACACATACCACTTTTCAGGATGGTGCAAACACAACACGTTCATCATTACAGTAATAGACTATTTTAAAAGGTGTGAGAATAATGTTTACAAATCCAGAAATAAGTCATTTTGTAATGGTAAACAGAAAACAGAATAAGAGAATACACAGTGTCTTTCATCAGCTAACAGAATAACCAAGTTAATGCCTGCAGGAAAGGGAGGAAAAGAGGGAAGGGCCTTACGGCTGACTGTGGCAATTTGGCAAGGTGAAGGTAGTATGGCTGTCTGCCAACAGGGTTTTATATCGATATCTCTCTTTTCCTTCAGCTTCTCCCTCCAACCTCTATTTTCCCTGTCTTGTTTATCATTTAGTTTAAGAAGGACAGCAGCAGGACCGACTACCCCGACATTTTTCATATGGATTTAATAAGTCACATTAGCTGTGTGTTCCTGCAACAGTGTGTACAGACGCTGTGGCCAATTGCCCTCAGAAAATACTGATCAAGCACACAAGTTCTCCAGGCCAAATTAGCAACTCTCCTATAGGCCATCTTGCCATACCAAACACCTGGCTGTTTGTGATAATTGCAAGATTTCATTTATACTGTGCTATTTTAAGATAATCCATGCAGGAGGGATCACTGTGAATCAAATTGACAGTAGTGGCTGCAAAAAGGCTGACAAGCTGCTGTGCATCTGGAAGAGCTCATCCAGACAAAGGCCTCTATAAGCAAGGGTATTGTAGATGTAACAAGGATTTTCTCCTATATAAGGAACTTGCAGAGTTGCTTACAACTTTTCATTATTAGGGAAAAAGTCTCCTTTTAATAAAAAGTCTGGGAGAATTCTCACAGAAAATAAACATTTTGGAAGAAAACTAAGATTTAAATATTCAAAATGAGTCATTTATGAACCTGTTTTGTATCAAGGTTTCAAGATATTTAAGAAAAATATTAACAGAGCTCTACAAGACAATACTTATTACATGACTAAACACATCTGCTTTTACCCAGAAAAACCTATATGACTAATTATGCCATGAATATTGCCTATGTGCTTTGTTTTCCAGGAAATTGCCTCATTACTGGTGTCCGCTTCCTATGTCTATTTACAGCATAAGCTTTTTCTGTAGAAGTATTTTATATATGCTAACATTAAAACCAACAAAAAAAACGTATGTAGGAAAAATAAGCTATTTAAGCTTCTTCTTCATGTATTTAAATACGCTTATAGTCTTTAGGATTAGAGGTTGTTCCACTATTTGGAATTAATTTTAGACAACAGATTACAGCAATCTTTCACGGCAAGATCTTTCTGATCATATTTTTCTTACAATTTTTAAGAAAGAAATCACTCTCAGTTCTTCAGATATATTGTATTTCATCACCAAGAAGTTGACCTGAGTTTGTTCTGTAGCTTCCAGAATGAAAGAATATCATTTAAGATTATGTTTCTTGTATCACTGTATCATAATATATACTGCATAGAATTATTTCTTTTGCTTCCTTGGGGGTTGGTCTATGATGTAGTATTTTCAGAAAAGATTCCAGATGATAGTTTTTTTACCAATGTTTGTATCCTCTAACTCCTGAGTTTTCAAGTTCTTCAGCTTTTTTTGCAAAAATAACAACAAAATTTAGCTTACAAATGTTCCAGCACACATAAAGTGTTCTCTTAGCTGTAAATTTAAGCTTCTGCCATCCAATTCCCTGAACGCCATAAAGCAGCAGTTTGTTCAGCTTCAGATATGCATAGGCATTCATGCTGTAGGATGCAACATTCAAGGTGATCTATTTCATTCATAGATTTCCAACCCAGGAATGTTTATCATTGCTTAGGTTTGTAGATAGTACTTTACAGACCAAAACAGTGAGCTGTCTGTGTACCCAGGCACTTATTAGCTGTGGGCCACATTCTAAAGATCAAAACTGAGAAACATCCCAGTCACTTCAATTGGAGTTGTGTGCGATGAAGATGGTAGACTCTGGCTAAAAATTTATGATTTATGGATTTTTTTGGCAAATCATAAGGATTAACCTCTTATTTCATTTTGCTTCCTTTTTCATTGTTCTGTCTTCATACTATGTATCACTTATTGAAGAAAAAGTCCACGTGTATTTTGAGTGGATGTGCTGTAGGTTTGGACTTGGGAAAGTTTTTCCACATTTGCAGAGAAATTTGATGAAGAAAGCGTGGAAGAAGTTGCATAAAAAACATTGCATAGCTTGAGACATGACTGAAAAGTAGCTGAACAGGTCCATTAGCATTAAGACAGTTTGTTTAGCAGAGCTATTTAATCTTTCACCTGCTGAGTGCTCAGTGAGTGCAGGATGTGGAAAGCAGTTATGAATACTGATACATGTTCCCTGTTAGCAAATTATCTAAGAGAACATTACACGAGAGATGTTTCCATTGTAGTCAGTGTCAGAAGTGTTTGTATCATCATTATGCGGAAGACATGACTTTGTTTCTCTGCTGGCTCTGTACCACTGCTCAGCGGACCTGGTGAGTTTCATCCCCTTCCTAGAAGGGGTGATAGTATGGAAGTCATAATGGGCAGCAGGGACATCAACATATGGCAGTGTCTTTCACAAGTAATCAAAACAAGTGAGTGACAGCCGGGAGAAACAGGACATGTAACATTGTGACATGTGGCAAGGAATGGATTTACTAGCTCTGTTATGTGCAATCAAGAACAGTTTGGTACGTGAATTAAGTGGAAATCATGGAGATAAAAAGCATGGTTGAGGATCACACAGCAGTGAAGCCAGAGAACAGAGAAACTAGCTGACATATGAAAGAAAGGCCTCCCATCCCATGTCAAAATGCTAATTGCTGTAGAAGGCTTAGAAGTATTGATATTTCTGGGCAGAGAGGAACCATGCTGCAAGAATAGTTTTCTTATGAAGTTGAGCTTGACATTTTTAAGTACCTTAAATGGTAAATAAAGGAAGAGATGATAACGTTGGAGGTTCAGAAGAAGGTAAAGAGGAAAGTAAACAAAAAATACCAGGTGGTTTTGAAATAGATATCCTGCCTCTTCTGTAGAGTATCGTTTATGCCTATTAGCAAAAATCAGGCAATGGATGGCCCAGATTTTGACCCAGTAAGGCTGTAAGGTTCCCTTTGCAAAAGTCTGGGACCAGCACTGAAAGGCTAAATTCTTTGAACTAGGTAAGAACTGGAGGAGTAACAGATGCTGTTATTGTATGACCAGTTGCAATGGAACAGTATTTGTTGGCGAGATGCATATTTGCACTGATGCTCACAGATGCAATATTGTTTCAGGAATTCAGAATTCCTCTATTAGCCCGATAAGATGGTCTGGAATAAATAGGTAACTTTCCCTTTTTTTTTTTTCCTCTTTTTTTGCCCCCCAAAAATCTGTGCTGGTAGAAGGGAACTGCAACCTCCTTCTACATAATAGGTTTGTATGGATAGGTTCAAAGATTTGCCAAGCAGTTTACCATGATGAAGAAAGTTCATTTTCTGAAGTTCTTGGAATATAATTTTTCTCTAACAATAGATATATTTCAAGTCTATTTTTCATGATCTAGCTGCAGCATATGACACCATATTTGTGCTTGATAAATTAACTGTCTATAGAATCCAGACCCCTTTTTAATAGTTTAAAATGCTTGAAATTTATGACAAATGGTTTGGAGATTGCCTGTGTCATCTTGCTTTTGTCTTTCCTTCTTTAGCATAAGCAGAGCTTATCTGCTACATTAGGATAAAGTATAAAGGAGCAACTCTGATTATTCAATGTGTTTGTGATGCCTAGGCATAGTATTGAGGGGAAAAGGGGCAGGGAAAATTGATAAAGGTGATGGTCAGCTTTGTTGTGCCCAGTGAGGAAATCATGTCTCCTTTTAACTATTCCCAGGATGGACATGAACCAACACATGTCATAGCATACCTCTTCTCTGCTCAAAAAATACTTTCGTCCTAGTCTAGTAATACCTTATACAAGTTAATATCATGTTCTAACCATTCTTTCTTGGCAGAAGTTCTCCTGGAAACTTGCATGGGGTGTTCTAAAATACCCGAGACAAATTTATTGAAAAACAGTATCCATTTCCAGGGGAAATAACTCAGAAGCCAGAGTTCAGCTCAGTTTGTGCTGAGCACTCTCTAAGGTTGACATTTCTCAGACAGTGATCCCTCTATTTGCCTTAGGAAGTCAAGAGAATTCCTTCTGTGACACTGGTGATTCTTACTGAAAGGTACAGTCATGATATTACTAATTTTAGTTCAGTTCAAATTTCTTCAATATATAAGAAACTCTTTTGGTCAAATGGATCTCAAACAGAAAATTAATAAGAACCTTTAAACACTTCTGGGTTTAGTTATTTGTATACATGTATTTTTATTACCTCTGTTGAACTTGAATGTAGTTTACACAGAATGTAATCAGAGAATGAAGAAACAGATATTTGACAAACACCAAAGATAGGTACAAATGTTATGTTATGTTCCATTTAACTTGGTCGTTGGCCTGGTGAGGTAACTATCCATTATCTGCAAGTGTTACTTTCCTATTTTTGCAATTTCTAATTGTGATTCCTTGTTTATTATATATTAAAATCCACAGTTCTATAAAGGACGTGAAAAGATACTGTAACTATGTTGCTGAATAATGAAGTTGGGAGCTGGGATTTGCAGAAAATAATATTGGCTTTGAAAGCTATGATGGGTGTCTCCTTGATGCATAATCTCAGTAGACGTGAGACTCCCTTTACAATTATTTTAAGCTTTCTTCTTTTGTCATGGACCATCTCTAATTTGGATCCTTTGCCCTTCCATTTTTGGAGCATTATTCTGTATAGATTTTGCCACACTTTGATCCCTGAACCCATTGAAGAACAAATTTTGCAAAGGAAAGACAGTTGAATGTTCTTATATCATATTTTTTCCCTTAAACTGCATTTATAGTCAGAAAGTGGCCTTTAAAAGTGATATCATGGGCTTCCACATGTACTGTCTCAAAACCTTTTGTATCATGTGTAGTCAATTAGTAAACAAAGACTTTTCTACCAGCCAATACTTTGTCTTTGTTTCAGTTTCCTCCTCATCTCCAGGTAACTGGGAGTTCAGTCAGTTTAAGAACATGGTGAAGTCTGTCAGCTTGTATCTCATACCTCCTGCTGAGATTTATTAGGCACTGTTAGCAAATAGCAAAAAATATGATTACTTCAGTACTGAGTCATCACATACGGAAAATGAATATTTGTTTCTGTGTTGCCCTTATATTTTCAGGCATTTTTTTTTTAACATGCATTCGTGCAATTTCTTAGTGTCTTTTACTATACTATTTTCAGCCACTGGGGTGAAAAAGAAACTCATTTAAGTTCTATTTATTTCCAGCGTGTATCTGAGTGCAGACAAGATGTTATTCACACAGCCTAGGCATGACAGTATGTAGTAAGTCATAGTGTAAAAAAAACCCTTCTATTCATAAGTGGGCCCTTATGCACACACAATTAATAGCTTTAGTCTAGCTACACATAGAACTGTTCAGC
The DNA here is from genome assembly GCF_965231255.1 of Vanellus vanellus. Classification (NCBI taxonomy): domain Eukaryota; kingdom Metazoa; phylum Chordata; class Aves; order Charadriiformes; family Charadriidae; genus Vanellus; species Vanellus vanellus. Next base: position 17,669,719 of record NC_138913.1, read on the forward strand.
CCAGGTATTGCTTTTTCAAAAATGTATAAGCCTTATTCCTTGACAACTATTGTAGAAAGTATGCACAGAGACACGCTTCCAGCCAAGGAAGAAAAGAGGGAAATACAAGCACCTGTGTGCCATCAGGCAGATGACAAAAAGGTATAAAGGATTAACTCATGCAACATTTTCCTACTTAAAGAAAATAGGTGGCATATAGATTTGTAAGGGTGGGAAGAGATGGTGAAATGGGGGTGAAAGAGAAAGTAAGAACTGAACTGATGAAAACAACAAATGGAGATTGTGAGGGCGTGACTAAAAAAAAGCAAGAGTGAGGAAAAAAAAGACATGGTGGGAAACCGAGATATGGCATACTGTGTAAATACAGATCGTGACGCTGATACTTAAACCTGTAGCTAGGACTTTAGAGGAAAGAAAAGCTTGTTTACTCATAGGGATGCAGAGGAAAACACAATTATTTTTCTCTGATGCAATGTTGCAGTTTTATGTTATTTTAGTAGCAATGTCTATTTTTGAAATTCTGAAGTAGTACAGTGAAATGTGCTCCTGAACTGTAAAGAAACTGTGAACAGTAGAGGAATTAGGACATTCAGTTCTAAAGAGTGGTACGCTGCAATCAGGTAATGAATCTGAATTCAGAAAAGGAATGAGATTCTGCGAGAAACAGAGAGTTGTGCCCAGACCTTTTCTTTGTAGTTGTCCTTACGTAAAGTAATTTGGCAGAACTGGAGAGACTGAGGCTTCTATTTGACACTTCTAGTGTGAGCAGCGGCAGGCTTAGCTGGGTGGTTGCCTTTGCAAAACCTGACCTAGAACTCAGACCAAAGTAAGACCAGCAATGGACCACAACAGGCATAGGAAGAGTTGCTCCATGGTACTGACATGCATGACCTTGAATCCTTGACAAAGATTTAGGGATTTCAATGCCTGTTAGCTACAGTCCTGGACAAATGACTAGCTGGATCTCTGGAGTCAGCCTAAACCTCATCCCAGATAAATACTATTTGTGATTTTATTCCCACTAAGATTCCTGAGGAGGGATGACTGTAACACTATGGAGGGGAATAAAATAGAATTACCTGAATACCTGAAAGAAAAAATGCTGGATAGAAGTTCAGCCCCAAAACTTAATTTACTGGCTCCCCATAGACAAGATGAATTTGGCTGCTATTCCCAATATTGTTAGAAAGGCTTATGTACCAAGCAGCCATTCAACCAGCCAGACAGAGCAACTTAAAAATTAATACAGCAAAGAGTCAATTGTGCAACAAGTTAGTGAGTGATTTTAAAAGGCGGATAAGAGATCCTTTTAATTTATTTTTTCTATAATAATGAAATTACAGTTGTCCATCTGCTCTTTTTACCTTTGAGGAAGGGTTTAGTCCCAGCTTATTTTGTTGATGATAATTAGAGTTTCACGTCAGTGACCATCTGGAACAGGAGATGTGAGCACTGGGAAACTAACCAAACTTGCTATTAGCAGGAACTTTAAAAGAGCTTCTTTCCCAGAAGAGAGGAAACCCCACATAAAGTGATGTTGTCCTTGCTTAATAAAACCTCCTTTCTTTTTTCTCCATGATCCTTACTGTACAGAGCCGTGTTGTGCTTAAATCAGCAGGAAAAATGCTATGGAATTTCTGTAATGCTTGTACTAGCTGGAATTTCAGTACGAGAATGGAGACATGGAACAGAATGTTTTCAGGAGGTAATCCTCATCACTATGTTGTTTTCACTTTTTAATATTTCATCTCCCTTTTCCAATATCAGCTCTACATTAAAATTCTACTTAGCTTCTAGTTAATACATACTAAAGGTCTTTCTCGCTGTAAGTTATCTAATTCGCTCTGTTTTGTTTATGCAATTTATTTGAATAGGCAGCCTTCAGTTGCAGTCTGCTAAGCTAGAATAGATTTCAGTGAGTACTTTTATGAAGATTGCCCTCAGGGATGTATGAAAATGTAGCTTAGCTCAAATCAGCTGGGAATGTCTGTACTTGTCATATCCAATCAAATCAGACTAGCTGCAGGTATTTCTGTCCACTTATACACAAACAAACTGATAACATTTAAAAATATGAAATGCAAGCTCAGAATTAAGAACGCTGCTTGCAGTGCTTGCAAATCACATCTAAGAGGCAATTATTTAGCTACATTTTCCATACAAATGACCGAATTGGCATCAAAGCTTCTTCATTTCAAAGATTTCTATTGGGAACTCTTCAGAACTGAAGTACACCCTGGTACGAGTCAGCGTGTTTTTTGAGCTCTTCCAGATGTTTTTTCTTATCCAAATAACCTTTCTCTAGTGAATAAGACAGATTTTCTGAGAGCAAGATAATTACATACAGAGTCTAATTCTACTTACAGAGACAACTCCCTTTTCGTTTAAAATGAACATATTGATACTGTTTCCCTTGAATTGTTCCAAAAGAAAGCTCATTTCTTCCTCTCTGGATGAGATACTGTACATAAGAGTCTCTCTGGTACTTCCAGTAGATCACCATATTTTTCAACTGTTCTTGGCAGGGAAGACAGAAGAGGAGTATGAATCAGAAAGGTGAGGAAGAGCTTGCCGTTTCATTTACTGAGTACCCACCGATACCTATTCATTGTTCAAATCCTTTCCAGAAACACAGTATTGAAGAGTACCACTGTCTCAAAGAGACAGAGTCTTTGTTACAGCAGGAAAAACTCCCATCAAAATTCCTTTATTCTTTGGAGATCAGGTTGTGATTCCATGAAAGAAGAACACGTTCACACTGTGAGAGAATGGACTGCGTATTTCCAGTGGCTACCCAGGAGCACTAGGAAAGACTGAAGTCTCTAGTGATCCCCTTCTTTTTTTTTTTTTCGCTAACAGCAACAACAGGGAAACATTCCCACTGCAAGCCTTGATCTTTTAAGACTCAAATCCTTAAGCTACTGAGTTAGAGTGAACCAACATGAGTCTACCTGAAATTCTTTTGCATGTGTACATATATACTTATATGTGCATAGGGAATCATCCATAAAGCACATCAAAATAATGCAAAGGTTATCAAGTACTCAGAAGTTACATAATGCCCCAAATATATTTTCAGGCCTTACAGAATAGGACTTGAGAGGCATCTTCTGTAAACATTTTAATCAAATGTAATTTTTAGGTTTATTTTTTCGTAGACAGAAACCTCCCTCTCTCCATACCGAAGACATTATTTCAGTGTGCGTGTTTCACGTTTTGGATTAGGAACTTTAATGTTTTCAGAATATACTTTTGTCACTTGAGCAAAGAGAATAATTGATAACAGTAGCATGCAGCTGCCTTCCTTGAGTGCCAGACACAGCAGGGGGAGAGACTGTATACCACTAGCTACTGCATTTCATAGCTACTTAAATGGTGAGACTCAGCAAATTTCTATTCTTAAAATTTATTCCAAACGTTATAGAACTCCACTCTCTGTTTCCACCTTTTTTTTTTTTTTTTTGTCTCAAACTTATTCCTTCTCTCTTCTTTATGTTTCAATAGACAAGGGTCACCATCCTCTATCTCACTCTACCCATTTCCCTGAATTGCATAACCTAGTCTACCTCTTCCACTGCAGTCACCAGCCCTTTTGTCTCCCATCTGAGATGGAAAGAAATTATTCCTAAAGATAAGCTAAGACTGGAAACTCTTAACCCAATCTCCTTCATTCACTAAAGCCAAGAGATGCCCTGTCTTTATTTCTGATACACACACCTCTTTGTTATCCTCCTTATTATGTTGTGACAAATGCAAGAGATAATAAGGACGAGGGAGAGGGATGCTGATGGTCAGTTCTGAAGGCTGGGGAAACAGTAGATGGCAGAGTTCGGGGAGCAGCAATTGCAGGAAAAAATATTTACCTGGCACATGCCTAATACAAATGAGATCTTAGAAGATTTTTAGCTGGTGAAATTTTTCATATTATTCCTGAGATTTGTGAACTAAACATTTCAGAAACCTTAAAAAATTGCTCGATTTTGGCACATTTTTACAAGGGTGAAAGACACATGAGTAACAGATGGGTAATTTCCTCTTTCATCCCTTTAGAAATGACAAGTCTGAATTTCAAAGTGGTACAGTGAGAAAGCTTTGTAATTAGTGGTTGTAAGGTTCCTGTCCAAGAGAAGCACAAATGTATTTTCTCTGTAATGGTTCTGCAAAATGGCTAATTTTTTTTTTTAAAAAAGAAGTCATCTTCACGAAAAGTGCAAATGCAACATGGAAATGTAATCTAAATGGTGTCATTTTGGCAAAGTCGCATACCATGAGAAAACAATGCCCCCCAAAAATTAGGGCATTGCCTGGCATGCTGCAGGTATGAGCTAGAGGGAAAGACAGGAAACACTCAGGGCAGCAGTTGTGTGAGTGGCCCTGAGAGAGAATAGTGTGACAAAGTTTGCTCATTTCTACTGCCTTTAGGGAAATGGGACTTATGAACATCTGCTGTAAAGATCATTGTCTCAAAATAAAAAAATATAGTCTTGTTAACAGTTTCCTCTTAATGTGTTTGGTACTTTGATGTTGCCTAACTAATTGCTAATTATAATGATCTACATATTCTGAGTGTAATACATATATGTGTGTATGTTATTTGGCTTCATAATGTTATTTCAGTACGTTTCTGGGGAGACCTAGTGACATTACAATTTGGATTTTGAAAAGGAAGGTTTACATACAATTAAAACTTTGAACAAAATAGCATCCCAACAATACATTGAATAAACTGATATTCGCAACTTTCCCTTAGTAATTTCTCCATTACAAGGTCTCACAAAAGTGAAATCGCTTTTAAGCATACAGCATTTTCATTTTGTATCCCCATTCATTGCATATTTATACTCACTTAAAAGAAATCAAAAAGTTTTTCCTTTCTATATTGTTCTACTGATCTGTAGCAAGCACAGCCAGAAACGATAGTGAGAGAAATGAGAACAATAGAGTGCCTAGCAGGCTGCTGTTCTCTGCCTGGGAAAGCCAGATGAAAATATTCCTGAAGAAAATATTTCAGTGTTATATTTCATTTAACAGTGTACATCTTCTTTATTACAGTATTTTTATTCCTACAGAGTAATGTTAAAGGTATTTCTAAACCATCGTTTTAGTATGTTCACAGTTTTACATTCTATTTCTAGAGTCAGCAGGACTTAGCCCATAACTGGGAGAGTGGTTTTGTTGCACGTTGTTAGAGTGAGGTGAAAGCAAGGTTTGTGAGGCAAGACTCCTTCGTTCTACTAATTATGAGGGTAATGAAGCTAGCCAGAATTATTTTCTTTTTATTAATAGCTGCGTTTAAGCCTCATGGAACTGCCTGTCTGGGGAAAGTATCTATTTTTAAACTAAGTGGTGGAAATTAGTGCATTATACTAAATGTTTATCTGTAAATCAATGGAGTCTTCACAAATCCAGAAGGAAAAATTGCCTGTTTGGCTGCCTATCATTTCTGTGAGATTTTCCACAGTGCCACAGGTAATAGCAGAAAACCTAATTTTAAACAAAGGGAGAACTTACTTAAGTCTTTTAATCTTACCATTGAGGAATAGTTAATGACCAGCCAACAGATATATGTCCAAAAACCTTACCATATATATTTATGAATAATGCATTCTTATCAAAGCAAGAACTCCCATCCAATATATTTGGTATAAGGTCTCCGATTAAGTGATTTATAGTATCTTTAGGAAACTGTGGGGGTTTTTTAGGATTTTATTATCTAGATTATTTTCAAGATTCCGTTTAGCTTTTAGCTTGTTCTTCAAGAGCGGCATGCGTTTATGTAGCACTGCTTAAAGTTGGCTTATCATTTGAAACTCCTGTAGCAGGGATAGGGAAATAAAGACTGTAACAAGAGTTTTGAGAAAAGATAGAAGTCAGAAATATGGATTGTGTGCTCTAAGCTTTCTCTTCTTGCTATAATCTTTAAGGATAAAAAGAATTTTTACCATTGTGATTGCCTTAGCGTTTGGGACTGAAATTCTAGCCACGTCAACTTGACCACCTAACTGGTGAATCCTCCTCTTTGTTTTATTTTACCATGAGTAAAGTTAAGTAATCCTCCAGAGTAAAAGGTATTTTCAGGTGTCATAATCACCACTGACTTAACACTTGAGCAAAACAATTTCCACAAGGTTCAGCAGCTACGTCCCTGTTGTTCTCAGCAGCCCCAAGCTGCTGAAATGAACCATTGAGGCTGTGGAGAGCCAGCTACAGTTTAGAATGGCTTCAGCCAAAGTAGTCTTTTGCAGCTCCTAGGCAAGGAGAAAAGGTACAAGACGGATTTCAACCCATCTGCCATCCTGCCCAAGCCCCCAACTCTGTCAGACTACACAGTCTGTCTCTAACCACCTCTCATGTTCACGCTTTGGGCAATTGCTTTTCAGTCAGCAATTCCTAGAGACAGAACTCCAAACTCTTTTTTTTCACTTTGAAATAAGTCCAGAGCTGTTCTTCTATCACCTTCTCAGAAAATCTCTCTTTAGTTTTTTCTCTAAAGTGACTTAAATAGACTATACCTTCCCAACACAGTGCATTTTTCCAGCGGATGACTATTTGCATATGTTGGGACTTGTTGAATTACACCTTCTTTTAGAGCACTGCCCAGTAATTTTGTTTTAATGTTCTGTGTCTAACATTAAAGGTAAAGCAGTGATTTTAAAGAGCTTTCAGGCTACAGAGTGATAAGACAACAAGAATAGGTAAGATTGCAATTTTAAAATTTCTACTGTGGCTTGTATTTTTCTTTTTATAAGGTGTAAAAACCAAAATGTTAGCATAGTATCAGAAAAAATGAGGAGAGCTTCAGGCCTGCCTTGCTTCTACAGGAATATTACTGCCATTGTCTATGCAAGGCTGACCAGATTTTCTAGCAAGTGAAGTGCCTTTCCCTAAGGTGAAATTTCATTGTGTTCATTTGCTATATTTGGATCAGGAACAGAGACCTACAATTCAGAATATCCCTAAATCCCCATCCTCGGCTCCAGTATATCAAGAAGACAAAACATGTAACGTTTTTTTTTCTGACATTATTACTGCCGACACTAGAGCATACAATTCACATCTGGATTTATTTTAGACTTTCTCATGATAACAGCTGCATTTCTTGTCTTCACTTGGATACGTTTTTAAAAATGAAAATTGCCATGGCAACAGCTGCAACCATTTATTATAAAGCAATAGAAGTGGAACTAATATTTGTGAGAGAAGCTCTGTTATCAGGATAGTATTTCATTCAGACAATGCCAGAGTCATTTTTCCCTAGCCTTTCAATTTTTTTAAAAGAAAAATATAGAAAATGTTTTCAATAATGAAATATAGGTGGGATTGAACAGCTCAGGAGATTAAAGTGATTTTCTTTAGATTACTGGCTCATCTCAAATCCAGATTAGCAAGAGGCAAAAATTATCATGTTTGGTGGGCACAAGAAAAAAATTGATAGGGGTACTGAGATTTGAAAAAATCTCATTCTCATACTAGCTATGTTCTCTGCTGAAACACAGACAGCAAACTGAGTACATTGGGCGTGTCCTCACTGGGGGATAAAAAGATGTGACCCATCCTTGAAAACTGCAAATGTCTAATGCAAAGGAAAAATTCATAGGCAGTTTGCAATGCTAACACAAAAGAGTACAAAGTGATCTCTCCTTCCCTTAAGATTTTGCTTCGTAGCACTTGCAATGTACTGTGTTACCTGAGATAACATTGTACTATTTTCCCTATTAAAATGTGGTTAAAGAGGGAAGTTCTGCACCAACCTCAAGGTCATGTTGTTCCAAGTCAGGAATGAGATAGGGTCATCCAGTGTATGGTCCAGGTACATTAGGAATCACGTGGCTCATTTTGTTTGCATCTGTTTCCAATATTTCTCAGAGAATTAATTATTTTTTTTTTAAATCTCCACATGAATCTGGGTAGAAGATCGACAAACTGTATGCCAGATGTTGAAAATGTACATGAAATGTAAAGCTATGTTCCTATTTAGACCCCTTCTGACTATGATAAAATGTGTTTTGCAAGCACAGACTGTACAGGGACCACATACCATGTTGTGGATACATACTAAGCATCACGTTTCTTCCTATTTATTACACATTAGAGAGTCTTAGGCAGGAGTGAGGGAGAACACTGAAACAGAAAAAAAAAAACTTTAGATAGACTTTCAGGCTCCTTTCACTCTGATTTTTATGGGGTTTAATGTAGTCTATCTTCATCAGTTGCATTCAGCATCAGGCCCCTCGGTGTACTGCTCTGTTTACAAGTTCCTAAAGATGCTGAAGTTGTATGAAGGGTGACTGGGGGCTCCTTTCTTAATCTCTTACAGAAAACTTTCTGGAAGTGAAAAAGCCCGAGGCTGTTGATAGGCCATAAATTTGGCTCAGCACTTCAGTATTGGCAATAGACTATCCATCTGCTCCAGCGACTACACCTGTATCCTCTAGCAGCAGACTTAGCTCTGTCTGGGATATAATATTTTAAACACAAACAGTAGCTTGCAGATCTCCTAACAGACAAAGAATACCCATACTTCATTGACTACTTACTAAACTCTAGGTTTTTTTCCAAACATAAATTATTATTTAGTCCAGCTTCATTAAATTACTTTGTGTCACGGACAGTTTATTTCAGGGAGGTAACACAGAGGAAAAACAGAATAAAAAAATGAAACTACTGGTATGCCTAAGAAAAATTTACAAAAGCTCGTGGTTCATACGTTATGTTTTTAAGACACTGAGATCTGGTAGAAATCACAAAGATATAGTTTACTATCAGTTTTTCCTGCTCCCTTGCTTAATGCTTTGAGGTTTTTGTAGCATATCACCAGTACCATGCTCCCAATTCTGTCCTTCCTCTTAGGAAGTTCATAGGTAACATCCTCTGTTACACTTAAAATAGGGAGTTACATGGACCAGTTGAGGCTTGGCAGGCAAGTGGTAAGAATGGGATTCTTTCCTGTTTTACTGACAAAGAGGAGAGAAGCAGTGAAAGAACAGGCTATTTGTTTTCCTCAAGATGAGGAGGACTGGGCACTTAGAGCTTCATCATGCTGTCTCTGGGAGTACTGAACTGTCTACAGACAGGTCTGTGAATGTGGGATGCTGTCTGTGAACAGATATCGGACGCACCGCCCTTGAACACATCAGTCTCAGGATCTTCATAAGCAGAGGCCACAGAAAAGAAAAGCTCTTTGAATATTAAATAAGAACCTGCTAGATATGTTCTTTCGTTGATCGGCTAAGCAATCTGATATTGCCCCTCCACCCCTTTGTTCAGATTCATTCGAGGAGATTTCAGAGAAGATTATAATGTACTATAGTACTGTTTAGCCATCTAACTCTCAGGGAGAAGTTGATTTAAACCCCAAAGGAGGGTGGTGGGAGTGGGACTATGCATTTGTGAAGGATAAGGACTAACTATTATTACAAATGGGAGGCTGCTCTTCATCCCTCAGTATTTCACACTGCAGACAGGTGTAGTGAGTTCTGCTACGATGTTATGACGATGAGTCAAACCCTAAATGAAGGGACTACTGTCTGGCATAATGTATACATCACTTTCTGTTATTTCAGTCTTAAGCTTCTCCTGAGCAAAGTCATGGGCTGTACGATTCTAAGTTATGATTCAGTAAAGGTTCAGTGCAAACTGTTTCCACTTAATCTCTCCTAGTTGCCCATAAGGGCAAAGGATTTTTCATGGCTAACGAAGCTCCTTGAAATGTTCCTTAAACTGTTTGGGTCATATTCTACTTTTTTTGTGATATCAGTGCATATTTGGAACAATTGCATTGAATCAGTAGAGTTACTTCAGGTACTCATCGTTGTAATAGTAGTTTGAGGCAGTTTCTCATCTAGAGCGCTCAAGCAGAATGAAAGTAAATCATAGTCATTTGGTGGTAATCTGCTGCAGCGTTCTAACGTGTATCGCTCAGGCGCAGGCTACATCGTTTTATCAACAGGGAGGTAGAATTCAATTGGCATAGATAAATATCATATTTATTTGCAAGAGTGCAGTCACTGTAAAAGATGAGGGTCATCGAAAGGCTTCATTGTCTCATACTGGAGTTCCCAACAATTTTAGTATGAAAGGGGGGCTTTAATTAAGGCCACCCATCCTTCCAGTAATCACCTTCCCTACCTCTTATGGACACATCAGTCAGCATCTTGTTAGTGTGCTCTGATGTTTTATTCTTTCCACTCTGTGTGAGTAGAGTAAATTAAGTCCCATAGTATCACATTTTGCCACTATTGTATAAATAAACCTGAGACGTGGATGGAATTAGGCTTCCAAGAGCACATTAAACTCTTTTCCCTATGCTCATAGAACACTTGAAATTACACATTAATTCAATTTATGTCTTTCAAAACAGATATATCATTTTCACTGAAAATCTTTATTCCAGGGTCTCATCACCCTGGACTAACGATAAGAACCGTCACATAAACAGAAGGTTATGCAAATGTTTCTGATAAATACTTATCAACTCTTCTCTAAGTAATGCTGGAGGCTAGTGGCTCACAGACAAGAAATTGAAGGATAATACAAAGGTGAAGAATGATATAATGGAGAAGAATAATGTAAAGGTGATAGGAGATAAAGATCTAGCTATATATGAAGAAAATATTTGCTACACACTATTTTATTATTAGAGAAATACAAATCATTAGATTATTTCACAAGTTCAGATGGTTGGGTCTAGAAGTGAGAGAGCTGGGAGTAAATGGTAGCTCTCAACTCAGGTATCAGGTGTAGGAAGGTAAAAAGATAGTTCAGGCTCATAGACAAATGTTAGTAATAGTATTAATGCATACGGCACATCTAATTCCCTTAATGACACAATATGTAAATTTTAATTTTAGGTTCTCTCTTTTTTTTTTTTTTAACCATTTTCTTTTTGTTCAGGAAACAGTTTTAGCTGACATGTATCTGGGTATTATTGCACTTCTTGGGTGCCTGAAGATGCCTTCACAAAGTATAAGGTACTACTATTCACTGGACATGCTCTGCCTTTTAATTAGCATGATGCAGCAGGTTCAGTTTAACATATAGGAATTTATTTCTTATTTCCTCCAGATACTGACTGGAGATTTTTTTTCCTCATTCATTGTTTCTTGTTGATTCAGAGAGTTGGTGGTTTGTTACATCACTGCTTTGTGACTTTTACAGTCATGTTTTCTATGCAGCAAAACTGCATATGTTTTACAGTACTGTTCTAATTTATAAGTTCTGTTTTATGTAGGCATAAGTGATTACAGAGACATGCAAGGCAGAGGAGAAATCCAGCTCTTCATATCAATACAATAATAATTTACTTCATATATATGATCCTTAGTGGTTGATTGTTTGTTTCTACTTTATTTGCCCTATATGCATCTGCAGTTGATGAAGCCACCAAGAGGTCCCTAACTGGGAGGACAGACTTCAGGCTGCTCTAGATACACAGGCCATTTCTCTTTATGCAATGTTTGAAAAGAATAGAAATGAACACTGAGTTGGATTACAGTTCTGATATCTAAATGAGAAAGGATCAGAGTTGCAGGCATGGAAATCTGCAAATTACGTGCCTTTTGATATGATCAGCTGATAAGTAAGGACAGTCAGACACTGGTAATAGCATAACACAGAACACAGCACATACTGTCACAGACGACCCACTATGAGCTCTCTGTTTTCTGCTCATGCGCTGCATTCGTCTGTGATATTCTCAAATAGATTTATGAAAATTAGATATTTAGAAGCAATAGCAGTCATTTAAGAATGAAACATTCCTATACCAAGCCTCAGATAAACACTAGCCTATTTTACTATTAAAGCCTTAATTTTCTTTTACAAAGAATTTTAAGTCCAGATTGCTCTTCATCAGGATTTTTTTTCTGTCAAAGATAATAATAGGGCAGTATTTGCCTAGGACAAGGTAATGAAAAGTTAAGATACTTGTACAGATATGTTAGGACAGCACATACCATTTCTCAAATGCAAACGGGTAGAGAAGGTCCACACCAGATCGGATATGACTTTAGCCTTGAAATTGTTCAGCCTGCAGGCCCATTAGGTCATTACTGCTTGTCAAAACTGTCACCTCACATCTCCTTTCTACATGTCTGTAGTGACTACAGGTCTAGTGTGACCTGTAGTGACCAAGTTCTGATCAGGATCAGAGGGAGGGGATGTTCCCAGCACCTCTGTCAGGAGGGGCTTGCAGAGGTTTTTCCTGGGCACTGGGATAGTGGGTTCAGCCCCGTCAAGGTGGATGAGATATCACGTCCTCTTAGGGCAAAGGTGGTGGAATTTTCAGGGCAAGGATGGGATCACCAAGATAAATAGATGGTTTCCAACGCTCCCTAAGGAGGTAGAGCAGGCTTCCTAAGGGTAATGGCTGGGGAGGCTGAGGAGAAGGAGGGAGAATGACAGATTTTCTGCCATCCCTGATGTTTGAGGGTAGATGAGAACTAAGATCTGCATTAAGGGAAGTCCACCTGGAACATCACAAACTACTTATTATTTTCTCTGGCTGTACTGCAAGCTGCTGCCATGTGTCAGCTCAGGTGTGAACGCAGAAGAAAACTGAAGTAGTTACCACTGTAGAAAACATTTATCATTAGCTGCCAAAAATGACTTCTGATGAGCTAAACTCAGCTGATTTCTGACTGCCCCCAGTTAAGGGACAGAGTCACTCAAATTCTGCAGTCGCTTTGTAATACCACTGACAAACTTACTAAGCTATCCAGTTACATCAGGCCTGAGGATGCTTTGTGTCACCTAAAAAGGAGCCTGAATCTATCAGTAGAACTAGCCTAAGATATTTTATGTTAAGTGAAAATCTATCAGAGTGCCAGAATGTATTTTTTTATTTTCATGCAGATGTTGCTTTTCCTCATGAATCAGAAAACTTACATTTTCCATAAAGTCTGTGACAGCTTTACTTTTCCAGCATTGCTAGTGCTTTGACATCGTCCATCAGCTACCCACTTTGGAACTGATAACAAATCTGTTTTGAGAAAGGTTTTCATAAACAGTAAAAGGCATATGTATGACAACAGCAAGCATTAGTTTGGTTTAAAGTAATCAAAATAAAATGTCCTCTGATAGTTCATAAAGTCTGTAAAAATCTACAAAGGAGCAAAAGTCAAGACAGAAAAGAGAGGAAGCGAATATACCATGACACAAAGAAAAAGGAACAGAGTGTAATTTACCCAGCTAGAAGATAGTTTCTAAAATAACTACTAGACCTTTTTTCTAGAATTAAAACTGATAGCACTACTAGCAGTGTGCTGAAACCAGATTGTGAGTGCAATAAAAGCCATGATGTGATGCACTGCCAAAGAGAATAAAGTTTTGGATATCCAGAAAAACGAAGGTTCGAATGCTAATGACTTGAGCAGTAACTCAGCCACCAGGAACCTTTTTTTTTTTTTTGCAGTTCTTATACACATATAAATAGAAAGCTTAATATGTATATTTCCGTGAAATCCATGTTTCTGGAGCCTTAATTCTCTAAACATTTGCAAATATTGTCAGGAATAAATTCCAACAAGACAGATTTCTTTATACAGAAGGATGTAGAGAAGTCATCTATGTTCTTTTCATGCACCTTCTGTGCATTTGTGTTGCTTACTGATCACTGTTTTAAACACATCTGAAAAATACAGTAAGCTTGTTTGTTGTTGGAAATCTCAATCTAGAGGATCTCCATATATTTGCCTCAAGCTACTGTTACAATTGGCTGCTTTTGCTAGTCCTAAAGCCTTCCTGCACTGGTGTGTCTCTTCTTTGCTCTCACTTAATTCTCTGCAAACCTTCTCTACTTCACGTGTGCTTTTGTTGGCTTACCATACTCACATCCCAATCTTATCTCATTGGTTTCCATTTTTATAGTTCATCTACTTACTATTACTATGTGAGGAGCTATTTTATGAGGAAGCCTGGAAGGCTTTACCGACCTAAAACTTGTCAAGAGAAGGTGTAGGTGCCTGGTGCTATGCGTGCACTTTCACATCTAGCTTCTAGCTCAAACACATATATTGTGGGAAAATTACAGTTCTGTCTTTTCAGCTTTCTTCCAACACTTTTAGGAAAACTGTATAGTTAAAAAGTTGTGTGGGAACAGAAATTGTTCAGTTCAATCCACTTCTCTGAAAGCTCCAAGTTTCCTAACAGTACAGTGACCTACCTTTTTCTGTATAAATATAATGTCAGGAAAAAATAACCTTCTTTCCCTCTTGAAAATAACCTTGAACTCTAGAATATTTTTTTTTCCTGGCCCGTTTTATATTTCTTAATTAGCAGCTGATGAAATCACCATGTAGTTCTATAATTATTTATCACCTGAGGGAGATCCCACTTTATACCAATAAAGATACTTTAAGGAATATCTGACTTTCATGTATTTTCAGGTATGATTTTTTTTTTTTAGATTATTCCTGTGCAGTATTATGTGGCAAGTGACAGTGCGGCAAAGAGGAAGGAGGCCACTGGGCAAGAGGAAGCCCTTTGACTTAGCAAGTAAAAAGAAATCTTCCTCTCCAAAGATAATAAGCTGTTTGTTTTCATGTTGGTCAAATAGACAGAAAGAGGAAGAAAGGAATAAAACAGTTTACTGGTTATCTCTAATTATTGATTCCACATCATACAATCGGAAATTTCCTGCCGTTTGCACACATTTTCATTCTGATGCACTCTTCAGCATATTGCCTTTTGCTAAAATTCATCTGATACATGTGTTGCATCACTTTGGCTTATGTCAAAACCAAGGATCTTTGTGCTGTCCCGCTAGTTACAACTGATTAACTTCTCTTTATTTGATGCTGCCACACTAGCCCTAGGCACGTCAGGCCTTGACAGGAACAAAAGGTAGGATACAAGACTTAACCTCACCTACAGTTTTTTTCTCAAATACCTTCCATGACTTACTGAAAAATCTTTGCTCTAATCCTAAATGCTTTCAATTTTTTTACATTGTGCTACATTCACAGGCTGGGAAAACTTACAGGAAGAAAAGTATGTTATGAATAAACGAGATTTTCCTTGAGAATAACTGAAGATGTAAAAAGTAATCAATTAAGATGTAACTGGAAACGTGACTGTACTCTTTCTATTGCAATAGTACTTCTGCTTGTCATGGAGGCCTTTAGTATTATATCCCCATATAAGTCCATATAAAAAAACATTCTTTGTCATGCTGAGCCTCATCCTAAAATGATCTTAACAGACAAAGGGAAGGAAGAAGTGGAACGATCAGCATGGTACAACTAGCACAAACTTTCTTAACTTCTTTAATCTTTCTTTCTGTTTCAAGCAAAACCTACCATTCTAACTTGCGATTTATTGTAAAAATTAATATTGCCTGTATTTTCTTTTTGAAAGCTGTGAAAGCACTTGATCCTGTCCGTTGTTATTTGGTCAAGGAAGCACAGAAGTACTGGAAAGAAAAAGTGATCTGTTGAATAATTTTCTAATATAGAAAGTGTTAGCTAATCCTTATAAGAACAAGCAAGGAAGCTAATTATTATTCTTTACTCCAACCTGAAGGAGAGACATAGGTTACCAGAGATACATATAGATAGACAGTAGGGACTAGGACAGGTGTTTGTGAGATATATGTATCAAGCATTCAGTGAGGACCCAACAAAAATCTTTTATTCCTATCCCTCCATTCCATCTCATTATGGGTGGTAGATAAAGCGTATCTTTGTAATTAGTTCTGTTCATTTATTGGTCTCTGAAAACAGTTTTCTACTGCATTTATTTTCAGGATTTGCTTGATTCACCTCTGATACAAATTTGCAGAAATAAACCCTTTTTTTCCTTATACTAGTTCAACAATGAGAAACTAATCAGTTTCAAATTTAGTATCAAACTCTCACACACTGCTTGGTAATGAACTGCGGTCAACCCGGTTTGTATCGGGCACAGAGAGCAGACACCAGAAAGGGCAAGTCATGCCAGCATGTTTCTTGAATTACTCTCTAAGGAAAAGGAAGAACAGTAGAGGCACTATAAGTTCAATTATGGTTCTCTCCAGTTTTAAACTTTGCAATTTTGTTTTTAGGTCAAATAATTGGCTTGGCAGGAAGTACTGGAATAACAGGATAAAATTCTGTTGTTGAAATACAGCTTATATAGAAAAATTGTCAGGTAAAATAGTATGCATTTTAGACACTTGAAAGGGTTAAAAGTTAGTGTCAAAGAAGAAAGATATTCAGAAAAATAAATAATAGCTCTAGTACAGAATAACACAAAATGAAAAATAGAACTAAATACTCTTTGAGCTGCAGGGAAACCTGAGTTCTGGAAAGATTTACACCAGAAACCAGTTAGCATAATGAGCATATGTTGTGTTATCGTGCTTTTAAAAATTCATGGGGTTTGGGGGGCACATTGAGTAGAAAAATTTACCAGCGAGAAGGATTCATTCCATATTTCTTCCTGAAATAACTACATTAAGAATAGGATGTTTTCTTCTAGTTTTCTCCATACCTGACAGCTGTAGGTAAATTAGAAGGCAAACTGGAACCCTAACTGGTCTTAACGAAGTCATCTTTTCTTGCCTTTAAGGTTAATATACTTAATAAAAAGCCAGTTACATTTGACTTAGCTTACATTTGACTACTAAACTTTCATTCCGTGTTAAGATTTTCTTGTTTTTATTACTGAGCATCCCTTCTGCAGGCAGAGCCCATCAATATATTCCAACAATTTTCCTTGATTTTAGGGTGTAGTCGGGTTGACCTCTGAATTCACCACTCAATGCACTTGCGGCAGCACCGGTGGCACAAAAGATCAATTCCTGATTTATAGTTCACTAAGCAATACAGAACAGCAGCTGCAGTTCTTATTTGGGGCAGATGTCAGAGAACCAAGTGGCTGCTTTGCTGTCAAGACATGCCTAAAATTTTTATATCTAACAGTTCTGGTTACACTACCA
Organism: Vanellus vanellus; assembly: GCF_965231255.1. Lineage (NCBI taxonomy): Eukaryota > Metazoa > Chordata > Aves > Charadriiformes > Charadriidae > Vanellus > Vanellus vanellus. The sequence goes on from NC_138913.1 coordinate 17,686,634, forward strand.
AGCAGTTTCAACTTTAAATAACTAACAGAAGCCCTAAGTATACAAAATACACTTAGTAAATTAGACTATAAACATCCAGTATCACAGCTGATAGGATTTCCTTTGAAACAGCTATTCTGTCAGTTTAGAGAATGTATCTATGGCTTACTATAGTTTATTATTTCATATGGGATCTAAACCAAAAATTTTTGAGTAAATCAGAGATGACAAACATTTCAAGAATCGGCTGAAGGCAAGAGAAGCAAAGAATTATAACTGACCTCTGGTCACAGTTGAAAGAGGACTGAAAATTTAGAAAGCAACATGTTGTCGATTAGCATTTCCTCTGGGAGCAATATTTTGTATACTTATATTAATAGCACTTCCCACTACAAATTATCTCACTAGTTATGTGGTAGTGCCAATTAGCATAACCGGAGCTATGAGATTTTGGTGCTTAGTAATTTCTGTTGTAGGGGATAAGTATTCACCACTCATATTTAGTGGTGCCCCACCATATGCCTTTAGAATCCTTGTGCCTTTTTCACAGACTGAAAGCATGAGATCTGTTTTCACATGTCTTTGTGTTATTTGGAGATTCCTAAATGAATGCAACTGTTTAGAAAATCCTCCATACAGAGCTTCATCTCTAAGCCTTATCTCCAGATGGAAGACATCAGACTGCACGGATCATGTTCTTAATAGGCAAGAGTTTAAAATATTCAAAACATTTTAAAAATTCTAAATTTTTAATGCTTAAAATACCAATCATTTTCCAGCAATCCAATCTGCCAAGCTCAGTACATTTTCTTTGACAATGAACATAAAAGACCTACAGAACTGAAAGCAACAGAATCGCAAAGATCTAAAATGTTGCTTAATTAGTGTTTGGGAGGCTTACGGCTATTTTGTATCTGTTAAATTTAATATTTCAACAAGAAAAAAAGGCATACATGCTTGGTGTTACTAGTGTTCTGGGCAGTAAGTGACCAGTGGTAAATAAGAACCCTGAAACTCTCAAAATGCTTTAGTGCACGGCCTTCCCTTTGGAGGCCTCATTTCCCATTCAAAAATACTCTTGATGGCTGTACTCAGGGGTGGGTTACAGGAGATGACCTTTGACAACTGCAGCAGTTTCTTTCTGTAGGACAACATTCATTCTGTCCACAAGGTTTCCGATTGTTGAGCTCTTGATATGCTTTTGGCTCTATTTATGAAGGGTTACACCAAGAAGGGAACTACTAGGTGGTTTATGACAAGATTGCTGCTGCAGATTTGGTACCTCCTGTGATTTGTGTCACCCATTTGAGCCTCAGCCGTAAAGCCGCACTTTTTATCAAGAATATATGTGAATATATAACTGCTCTGAAGACACATGGCCAATAAATAATTCAAAGTTATCTATCTTCCCTGCAGTTTTCTTATACACCTGCCACCTTTTAATGCTTAGTTGGCCTGGAAACAATATTCTTTATGGCACTTCTAGTATAAAAATGTTTACTGACTGGCAGTAGAATATTGATTTCCAGTGTGACACCTTGAAAGTAAACTGCTCCCGCCCCAGTCTCCATCTGCTTTGCTCTCCCACCTGCTATCAGCCCAGAGAAGCCTTGTTTTGCATTTTGAATCCCTAAAAATGTCCATTTTCAATTATTGATTCCAATATCATAACAATGTATTAAATTCGTTACTTGTTTTTCTCTCCCTCTCCCCCATCCCTTTGTTTTCTTTTCAGCTCTATATCCATTTACAGTCCTAAGGAGAATCCTAATGCGTTTGATGCTGCTGCTTTCTTCCAGTCAGTGGGAAATTTCCTAGGGATCTTTGCTGGATCATTTGCCATGGGATCCTCTTATGCTGTTGTCACAGCTTTAATATCCTTTATGGTTTGTTTTCAGAGAGAAAATCTACATATGTTGGAAAAAAATTGTGATATGCGAGACTGACCATCTGTAGTTTAAGCCTGAGCCTTTTCACCCTTGATTCAAGACTTTGCAAACAAACAGTCAAATCATAAATTGACAGGAAATTTCATTTGTCAGAAGCCACAAAAAACTTAATATGCAGATTTCTTTTTAATATTAGGCAAGACTCTGGTCTTCTTTTACTATTTGCAAATAATTACGTTTTTAAGGAAGTGTTTTGAAGTATTTTGAGGTCAAAACATGAATTTATGAACTACAGCAACTTATTTATGAACTACAGACTAGCAGCAATTATACAAAAATATATGGCAAACACTAGACTACAAATCAAGTCAGTCAGTTTACCTAAACTAGAAATAAAAGGCATATCTGTTGCCCTGCGTTTTTTCTTGTCTTTTACAGTTCTTCATGTAAAATACTATTGTAGAAAGAGCAACGATTTTCATCTTTCTTGCATTGATGAAAATGTAAACAAATATCAGTTTGTTTACAAAATTGGACAAAATTACTTTCTTTTCCCTTTTTCTGGGAAAAGAATATCAAATGGAACAAATTAGGCATTAATTCAAAACCCACAAAAGTACTTGAAATAGCTGACTTGTAGAATTCACCTGATTAAAACCTGGGCTGGATTTTCCTCTTTGTTTGAGATAATTTAGAATCTGTGCAGTTTTTCCTGAATTCAACCTGTTTAGATGCGGGGGGGGGGGGGGGGGAGTTTTCTTTCTTTCATCCCGTATCAGGTTAGGGGACAATTTTAGCTTACAAAACAGTTGGGTTTTTACTTTTCCTTAGTAATCTTTTAGCACTTGACAAAATTTACAAAGCTGTGTGAGTTCCCTATGTTGGAGACAGGTCTGTTTTTCCTCCTGTCCTGGAGTGCCTTCTTATCAGCAGAAGCTGCTGGTCTTACAGGTAAGTGCTGCATTTTATTGAATGAAAGCAGTTTGATAATATGCCTCTAGTATGGGAAAATGGCATGTTTGTTTTGGGAATGACATCATGTATAAAGCTTCTAAAAGCCAGTTGCTATATTAGAGATGGTTTCATCTTTAAGAACAAATCTGCAGAGACATAGAATAGTTCTTCCAGACAAAGACTTAGTAGCTCAGCCCAAAGTCCTCAATCTTTCTTCCCTACCTTGCCTACACTGTCCCATCCCCATTAGTCCCACTATTGATCCCACTATTTTCTGCCCAGCTGTAGGACCAAACGTGATGGTAAGTATGAGGAAGCAAATATACAGTGCCATGTATCTGTCAGAGCATGCTCCTCTGCATGCATTGCATGTCCTGGTCCCTCCTGCTTTTTCCCAACTGTCAGTGACTAAACAGAAGACAGGGTCATCCTCAACATTGCCAGTGGGTTGCAGCCACCTCTGGATTTTTAAAATAAGTTTTCATCTTGTTTAGTGTGCCTCCATAAACACCTTTTGCAACAGCAGAAGTACAGTCATGTCCAAGTGACGGGTAGAAAGACGTGATCTGACTGTTTTTTTGTTAAAACTGAGAAAGAAATCATGCAATCACAGCCAATTACATACCACGGGACTGCTTTTTGCAACATAAAGAGTCCACAGCTGTTTAGGCAAAAATTGTAAGTGGATATAGTTTACCTCAACAGCAACCTATTGTACAGTGTGATCGGAAAGAAAGAAGTTTGTAAGACCTCAATCATTTTAATGTTCGTGATGCTGTCACCTCTGAAATCTAGTGCTCTAATTAATGTCAGGGATATTCAGGGGAAGAAAACTGCCTAAGAGAGTGTTAATGCAGCCCATGCTGTTTTGTTTACAAAATTGTTCAAAGCCTTTTGAAGTCAACAGTTGTATTTCTACTGACTTCTATGGAGCCAGCATGTTACTTTTTTAATGGTAGCCACACAATGAAACTATTTCCGAATGAGTGTTAACATATGCATCTTCTGCCATCTTTGCCTTATCAAACATACAAATTTGCACCCTGCTTACTGCCAAAATCTCCAGGCCAATGAATAAAAAGAGGAGCACATGAACTGAACAAAAGGGTGGTATTCCACCACATGGAGAAAATAGGATACCAGCTGGAATAGAAGTCCATTTTGCGACTTATGCTTAACGGCTCTTAAAATTGTGACACGATTACTACATAAAAATGGAGGTAAAGAAGGATGATTGTTAATCACTTGCCTCCTACTGGAAGTAATGATTTCCTAATCCAATGCCTTCCAAAGAAAGACTGTTTTAAAATACATTCCCAGCTGATAACAAGGATGCTATGTTTCAGCAAATGTGCAATCGATAAGTTATACATTATACCCCAAAAGTGGATTTTTAAGGGAAGCACTAATGTCTTTTCAGAGCCTCAGGTGCTGCACCAAAGGTAATTTCCATTTTTGGGACATAGGAATAGACTGTACGTCTGGTAAAAAAATAATTGGCATATGTCTTTTTTGCATACTGCAAATGTGATGACAGACAGCATAGTCTCTCCTGGTAGTCACTCTGAGGAGCATTTCATTTCTCTTTTCTCTTGAAATGTATAAAATATCTGAAATAAAAGACTTAATTATTGAACACCATAGATGGTTTTTACAATAGCCGTGGAAAGGAATTTTAAATGGACAGACGGAGAGTCAGAGAAAGAGAGTAAAGTTTCAGTTAAAGGGAAAAAATAGAAAACTGCTGGGAAATGTAGCTATTTCTTACAAATAAAGGAAATTATATAGGCATATACAAGAGACTTGCTCTGCCGACACACAAAATTCCAAGAAAAACATACCAAGCCCTTTTAGGTCTGTCACCTGCCTTTTTTCATGGGTGTGTTCCAAGTTTCAGGTGGAAATGGTTTAATTTCACTGTTGTGAAGAAGCAAAGCTTAATCTTGAAATTTTATCAGTTGAGTCTTTGTCATTTAGTTTCTGTGAAAGGCTTTTGTCAGAAGCTGTTATGGTGGAGAAAATTCATGGAGCCTTTCTTGTAGCTTCAGAAGTTCAAAGCTGTGTTTTGTAAATGCACTGACTTTATTAATACCGTGCTAATGTTACACTTGAGAGTGGATATTTTCAGTTGTCTGGTTTAACCAGTTTTGGTGTTGCTTTCATCTTCTCTCAATCTCATCTGAAATAGCTCCAATTCCCCTCCTTTCATAATATTTTAAATTTTCAATTCAGCAGGAGAATTACATACAGTAAGGTTAGGTTAAGCTTAACAAAGGTTAAGTAATTTTCAGCTGACTTAGGTTCTGTTGGAGGTATAGATTTCAGAGGTGGCTAAGGAAATCTGTGTAAAATGCAGTTATTGCATGCAGTCTCCCACACAGGTATGTGATGCATAAAGCACCTGTTGCAGAAGGCACGGGGAGCCCAGGGAAAAGCCAGTCATCCTTCAGAACACGCTCAGCTCTTAATTCATACTCTGGCATTTCCAGTCATTTCCAGCTTACTTGCTTTGCCCTTTGTCTTACTTAATGCATACATCATCTGGTTTTACAGTCAAGTGAGTCTATCCTCAAAAGCAATCATTAGAATTAAGAGACCATCATAAACAAGCAATGACTCTGCTGGACCACTTCATTCAATGAGCTGAATTCCTGAAGTCTTTGACTTCAGTAAGCTTGCTTAAAAAATTAATTGATCCACCGTACATTTATGCCTATATTCCTCTTCATTTTTCTTGGATATTGTTTCCTATGTTCATTCCTTCTAAATGAACTTCAAAGGGCTATACATCAGTATTTCCCTATAGCTATTAATTAATGTAACTGCAAAATAATTTTATCCTTATAGTGCTTTCCACACTAGTTCTTTCAATCACTATGAGCCTTTTGATGTCTAATATTGAAGTATGTCATAACTTATAAATAACAGACTATACATTTTTTTGTGTAGGTATAGTAGGTGGTAGAGCTCACTTGTTTAGCTTGCAGATTTTTTAAATAAAATGTGAATGAAGAGTAGTACAGGTCAACACATTATAAAATATTTTATTCCTCTACCTCAAGATATCCCATGATAACACACAATATATGGACTTGACGCTGGTTGAAAAATGGATGTGATCAAACCAGCAAATCAAAATAGAAATCTGGGATGACTACACAATTATTGTTATACTGATAACTGTAAATTATAAATTAATGTTATGGTTATTAATCATAGCACTATCATCAAGCTGTGACATATGCATGATAAATTGATTCTTATACAGTAGAATCTAATTTGTGCGCTTTCCGATTTGCCCCGAAGTATATCATTCCTGACTGCTGAGCAAAGTTATAATAACAGAGTACTATAGTAAGGTCAGTGTTGATATAGTTGCTTTCATTTTCAAACTTCATTTACTAGTAGGCTATGAAACAAATCATAATATAAACAATTTAAATTAAACCCTTGTCAAAATAAATGAGGAATGTAAATCTTGTGTTTATTAATTGCTTGTTCTTTTGCATTATAATTAACAAAATTTGCTCATTTTAACTGATGACTCAGTCATTAGTCTGTGAAAGATTCAATGATGTACATGGGCATTTAAGGTTCACCTCAGTTAGACCCTCTCCATCTACAGATGTTTGAACGAAGTAGATATTCAAATAAAAAGAGATTAATATACCTGCAAAAATGCACTCAAATACATGTATGTAAATTTATTTGTGTTTATGTATTCAATTAATGCATACTTCAAAGTCATATAGAATTTATCAGTGTAAAAGCATCAAAATTACAGCCAACCACCTCTGATTTTACATGCCAAAGATCTGTGCTATGAAGCTAAGAAAGACAATAGATCTTGAGGCAGAAAATGTGGGAGAGGATCATCTTTGTTCCTTTACTGTTTTTCAAAGCCCAGCTCAAAATGATTGTTTTCTGATCATTATAAAGGAAATAGCTTGTGATAATGAATTACTGCTGCTTCCTCACTCTCAGCAATTCTTATCTGAGCATTTTGTGATATGTCTGACCCCTACTTTTTTATTCAGGGGCTCACAGGAGAGCACAGTCTACCTAGTGAGAAAACTTTTACTCCAAAACTAAATAAGCAGCTTATTATGAGTGATGCACCCAGGACAAGTCCAAGGATCTGGTCTCTCACTGGGGCAGTTTTGTGCTACCTTTGTATTTAGGACACAGCAAGAACAAACGTCACCAACTTCCAGTTCCTTTAGTACTGCTGACAAAGTGCATTTATTCTTGTGGCTGTTCACTGTTCCTATCTGTTTGCTGTAATTTGTCTTGGATCCATCATCTACCTCATTGCTTTTTATAAATGTTACAACCAGTTCTTCTTCTTGTATCACTCTCAGAAGGGATCTATCAAAACAGTTCTGAGCACTGTGAGCACAATGCAGGTTGGTACCTGATTGGCTTTAGTTCATTGGGCTGACATGATTCCATAAAAGGAAGTTATTCTGGGCTTTAAATTCTCAACTTTGTGGTTTTCTTTGCTTTATTCATAACTAATGTGCCATGTTGTGTCATACAGAGAAGTAGGTAGACTCCTCCCAGTAACGAGGGAGAAGGGATAGCTTGGCTTCTAGGTCAAAAGGAGATAGACCTCAACTCTCTTAAGTTGTAGTTCTACCACTCCTAGGAGGAAAGGATGAAATTTGGGTCTAATCAGGAAAGCAGGCTCTTCATAGATAGGAAGATGGCATTTGCACTGCTGTACAGAGACAGATGACGACTGGGCAAGTTACCACTAATTACTAACCATTACTTGCCAGTAGGACTTCAGAGATGGCTGTGGATGGTCTATGTGTATTCTAAAATGGGGAATGGCAGGTGGATCCTGTACTTTAGAGGAAGCTCTAAACATACTTTGCTGATGTATAAGCTAAATCCAAAACTCTGTGCAGTTTCGGTTATCCCATTCACTGTTTCAACAGCAACACTTCATCAGACTATGCACACACATTGAGTCAGTGCTTGGGTCTGGCTAACTTAGGTCCTGCTGTAGCTATAGCCTTTTAAGACAGTAAGGGAAGAAGAAAAAGGTGTTTGTTTTGAGAGAAAAGTACATATTCTAGCATGGCATTAGGCTGAGATCAATGACCAGTTGCATAAAATAAGGATAGCGGAGTCTTATTGCTAGTAAATAGGTTCAGGATAAACAGGGTAAGCCCTCTTAGCGTGTCTAGAATAAAACCTGGTGCGTCTCACTGGAGAAGTTCCAGTCTAAATTGAATGCAGCAATTCACTTGGGGTTACAAAAGTGCAATGCTGAAGCTCAGGTCTCGCTTGAAGCAGCCAGGTACAATACCAGTGATCATTCCTCAGATAAGGGCCTAAAAAATTCCCTAAGCTCTGTCTTTCATTGCTTTCTGTCACTTCAACATAAAATCAACCTCAGACAACTCCAGAGATGAAAGCTTCACGAACAAAGCATCAGCTTTGGTTCTTTGGTGCAGGACTGGTGAAAGAAGCCTTGAATCTTTGCTTCAGTGTCAAAAAAATAATTAGTCACACTTCATACCCTCAGTGAAAACAGACTGAATAGGGATATTGTTGCTACTGGTTTTACAGCCTTATTACTGCAACAATTTGATGCAGAAGACAGTGCCTCGTTTCCTGCCGCTCACACATTCAGTCTGCACTGGGATGTGCCCAGTAGGTGCTGTGGAGATATTCTGACACAAATATGACTCCAAAGTAAATGTTATCTGATTTAAATAATTTCTCTATACCCAGTCCTCATTGTTCTCTTTTCCCCACATTTCACTGCCTTTGATGAAAGACCAGTTCCTGTTGCTTGTTGTACTGTGGGATTTGCAGTACATTGTGCATCATTAGAGAGGCATCCCTGAAGCTCTGGAATGCTTCGAGGTTGGCATGAAGACTGGTCAGTTTACCTATAGACCTTTTCAAATGAAGTGATACATTTTATCCACTCCCTTGTTTCCCCAGAAGGTAGAGGTTTGGGTTGGTTGGTTTGTTTGTGGTTTTTTTTCTAAATTATTTTTTTTTTTTACCACTAAAAGTCCTGACAGCTAGAGACATAGTGTCAGTTTTATTGTCTCAGATTAGGAAATTCTGAAGTTTAAATTGTGGCCAGTCACTTCCTGGTTTGCATTAAAAGCACACTGCACATGCTGCCCTTCTCTGGCAAAAAAAAACAGACTTTTTTTCTCTTAACACCAGGTATTGAAAAGCAAGGGTACATTTCCTTTTGCCTATTTGTGAAATGATAAAAAAAAAATACTTGTCTTTCAGTAACAATACAGGAATTATTTTTAGACTAACGCTTATAAATTAATGCTCACACTATCATGTTAATGTTCACACCATCAGCAAAATACTTTTAAAGATATAAGTTACTCCTTTGTTCTATATTAACTTTTGCTATTGCCAGCTTTTGTCCTAGAAACAATTTCAACTACAAGTATTTGGCAAAAATAATATAAGAATAAGTTCTTTAACTGTATAAGCAGCTAACAAGCTATCACTATTTCTCTGTTCTATAAGGAGCAAAAACATCAAATAAAATGGTAGGCTGTTACTTCTAATAAAACGTCTTCAAAGAGGTTGAGCTGCAGCTGAAACTTTACTAGTGACTATCAGCATTTTACTGTGAAGTTTCTCATTTTTTATATTAAGTGAAAACTTTCAGTAACTTTATTTATAGACACAAGCTGCTGTATTGCATTTAACAACTGATCACCCATTTCCACTCAAAACATTCCCCGTTTACTGTAGGTTAGCATTTTGTTCAGCAATTGTAGTATTAAGTATCTCAGTAACTGCTAAATTTGCCAATTAAAAATGAAACAATGTAACGGCACGAAAAAGTGAGCTGAGTCTCTGACACCCCAACACGAAAGCACTGAGCACTAAGGACTGGTAAAAGGACCATCTCACTTTATCTGCATCCCTGCGTCTAATAAATACTTTCTGTTTACAATTCCAGTATTATCACATCTGGTCTTATCTGTTTCTCTGTGCAAGAAAGCCTGCAAAAAACTTAACAACCTAATTTATGTGCCATACACAGTTCATACCATATCTTGCTACCCAGCTAACTTCAAAATCCAGCTTTAATAGCCTTACAAAGAAATCCAGATTGCTTTTTCCTTCTAACTAAGAAATTCTGTTTGCCTCTTTAGGTACTTCTCTTTCCTTTGTAGTTGCATTAACATGTAATTGGTCATTACTCTTAAGTAATCATTTTTATGGAAATGCATTACAAACAATTTTCTCCAAGCCCCTTAATGAAGCATTCATTGCGAGAGGCATGGCTGGTACATATTAAGCCTTCAATTGTAGCAATTCAAATATTCCACTGCTTTCCCCGCTCTTCCCTGGAAACAGGGTGTCTGGTTTCTACACTTGCATAATTGTGTAGTTCAGATCATTTATTCCTATTGTAAAATCAGATTTAGGCCATTTTATTCCTCCCGTCACACTCTCAGTTGTCTCACTATCCATAATTAACAGTTTCTTAGCAGTCAAAAAACATTTTATAATCATAGCTGAATGTAATAGTTAATTTTAAAAATGCAAGATTTGGCATGATGATGATTCATGTAGAAGAAAGTGAATCAGAAACTCTTATCTCTGTTTCTGTTACTGAGCCTGAAGGCAGTGATACTTAGCAACATTACTGATTGGCTTTATTTTTTAACTGGATCCATTATTTGAGGATCCCATTGCATATTATTAACGCCTTAAGATTTTTTAAACTCCCCAGATCAGTGCTGCATGATCAAATACAGTTACTGAGAAAAAAGACTTAGACACATTTAAGAGAACGATTAGACCTCACAAAACCATGAACTTCCTGGACTGTATTTAGGCAGTGACAATCTCATGACTCCCCACATCATTTAAGGCAAAGAAAAGTCTTAGTGTAGTTAGAAAAAAATAAATATCAAAACAGACATAAGTAAATATTATAAAACAAAGACACAGCAGTTAAAGCTCAGTAGAATTTCTCTTGGCTGCAGAGACTGTGTTCTGCAGCAGTAGTACAGGTAGATTTACAATATAGCGAGAACCCAGAAGCAACGAAAATGTCCACAGTGGTTTATAGGGAAGAAAAGATTTGCTTTCTCATTTTCTTTCTGACAGCAGTTATCCCTTGTGCCGAATTCGTCTTAGAATTTTTTACTCCATACTTTATTCTTCCACCAAAGGCATATTAATGCCAGTCCTCAGTTCTTGCCAGAAACAAGAGAGGCTTGCAAGTAAAGAAAGTTGGATTTTGTTGGACAAGATTTTCATGGTTAGCAACCCAAAGAGAGTCAGAAACTTGAGAAAGACATGGTAAGGTAATAATTACTTTAACTGATATGTGGCAATGTGCTGTTCCCACACACACACACACTCCCCCATTGAAATAGTTTCAGCACTGTCTAAATTTTTACTTTTCCATGTTTCCTTATCTATACCAGGCCTTGAGGGGAGGAGGATATTTCACTCTCCTCCAGGGCCCCTCATGCTGCTAAAATTCAGACATTTAGAGGTTTGGATAAACCCATTAAAGAACCTATCGAGACACCAGCACTTTCACCTGACGCTTGTTCAGTACATTACCATGCATTTTTTCCTGTGCCTCTATGAAGCCTGGCCTGCTTCACTTAATCCTTTTGAAGTAGCAGATTGTTTTACGTTGGGTTTGCCGTGCTAAAGCCTGCAGCACGGTGAATTCTGCCCCCTTACTGAGCCTCTTGTTGCTGGCCTTTGTAAATTCAGCAGAGTCACCATCCTGGAGGAGCTGGAGGAAACCTTATCCAATTTCAAGTCCAGGACTGAAGGCACAGACTGGATTATTTTCATAATTCTACTTCATGCTGTTTGCTTCCCATAGAATTGGTTTATATGTTTCGGTTCATGCTAGTTTAACCCAATAAATGCCTAGAAAGCTGCTGCACAACCACATTACAAGGGTGGATATTGCCTAAACCTGGACAGGTATCTTTTGCTTGCTCTGTTGCCTCAATGTGTTTCCTTGGATCCGTCGGTGTTATTTCGGTACACCAGCAGCCTGTGAGCTAAAAATTACCTAACAATTTGCAGAGCGGCCCATGAGGAAGCAGAACTGAGAAGCTAATTAGGGCATGCTGTAGCTCTTAGACAGGAGGCCGGGGGTAGAAGGGCTGAAAGGCACGAGAACCAAAGCACTGTGGGGTGGATGGTGGGAAGCTGCCCGTACGTGAGGCCCGGAGATGAGAGGCACGCAGGGATCACGCTGCAGGCTGGCTTAGTGCAAAACCAGTTGTGGCTCATGTGGTGTGCATCTAGAAACTGAGCAGAACTTGCATGCTCCCCATGCTTCAGGAAACGCGTGTGGAGGTTTTCAGGGGAATGATGATTGGAATGGACATGAACAAGCCCCGAGCTGTTGCGTAAATAATTATCTGGGTAGACATGCCCCAAGTTTAAGGAAAGCACAGTGCTTTCTTCCTCCATAGGCATTTACATACGGTTACTCGTGGACACTTATTTTTGGTTTTCTGTTTTCTCCCTGTGTGGGTTCCTTCTGCCTTATCTGTGTCCAGAGCTGACAGGAAATTGCAGTTAAAGTCTTACCAGCTATTTTAATTAAAATACTGCATTACAGTGACGTTAATCAATGATGCTAGTGAGTTAAGACCAGGGCCAGGGAGAAAGTATTCAAAAATAAGAAATATCACTATAATACAAATTTGTTATAATTATTCCTGACGAGCCTGCTGCCCTGCTCCTCAAGACCTCCCACAGGCTGGGAAGTGTAGCTACTGCCACATGGCTACAGTCCCTGACCTAGTCATTCTCGGCAATGCAGCTTGCACTTGCCAGAGCGTTATTTTTAAGCAACATGGTGTTGTCCACCTTGCACATCGTTCCACATTGCTTATAATAAGGCTAACACAATGAGGCACAGACTGAAATGACTTTCCCCTGTTGCAGTCATTCGGTACCAAGCACACTCAAACCATTTAAATGCAATAAAAATATTTTTTCCTTTCCTATTCAGTCTCTGCCAAAATTTTCAAATGCTCTGAAGTCCTTCATATTACAATTATGTTAGTCTTGCCTAACTGTTAGTCAGATTATGGTCAGATGTTACCAGGTATTAATTCAAACAAGTTTTCTACTGTTTGGGGCCAAATACACAACAGTGGAAATGCTACGAATGCACGATGACTAGGTAGAAGATTCAAGACCTTCACGATGTTTAGCAAAGAAAAAAAATATCTAGTTTGTTTGAAGGATGGTCTTGTAAAATATAGCTTGAAGTTCTTTTGTTACAAAATGCTGTTAACAGTCGAATTTGCTTTTTTATGCAGCCCTTTGACAGACCTAAGTATGAAAATAGAAGCAGCTAACTCTGTTTTTTCTTTGAATTTCAGGTATTGTTGCAGTCCTTTTCTGTGGAGTTACACAGGCCCATTATACCTACAACAACCTGTCGCCAGATTCCCAAATGAGAACTAAACAGGTAGGGCATGGAAATAACTGACTCTGTGTCTTCAACTGGTGTAAGGAATAGACAGAGGTACCGGCATATAGCTGGATGGGATTTCAAGGAAGAGGGTTATGTCTTCATTAGGGGAAAGACTAGAGATTTTGCCAAGAAAACAGTAACAATTCTCTGGATAAGGAAAAAAACAAGACTCTGTTCTTCCCAAGAGACCTGGAAATGTTGGTCAAGGAAATGAAGGGTAAGGAGATAACAGTTTACACTAGCTTCCATACAAAAGTACTACAAAGTTCAGGAAATCAAAGAGCTCTGGTAAATAAGAGAGAAGTGGTCTGAGAGATCAGATCTATGCGGACTTTTGGAAAGGGACTGTATAAACTACAGTCTAGCCACAGACTTGAGCAATGACATCGTTTCATTTCTGCTTCATTAAAAAATCTGACATTATTAAAAAGATAGTAACTTTTTTTCCATTGTGTTGTTTAGAGTTTAGAGCCAAGAGAAATTTGGTCATCTGTTTTTTGTTTGAATAGGTGACTAGTGCAATTGTAATTATTTTTTAAAACTTGAGGCTGTTCTCAGTGCTGGATATATGGCATTGCAATGTTCAAAATACTTTTCAGCACAAGGAGTAATTTTAGACTACCTCGCCACTACCTAGATCCTGTGAGAAGTCATTTAAACGCAGCTTTCTTCCCTTTTAATGTTGACCCCTATGGCACAAGAACCAGGTTGCAGAAAATCTATCTCCTAGAACAAAATGGAAACATATGGTCCGAGACTATAATTTTCATGATGCAATCTGGTACCTTTTTCAGCAGTTCATCTGTTTTAAACATTGGAAATTTTAAATAGAAAATTTCATTGCTTCTTGCACATCTCAATTTAATCACAAATCCAATTTTCTATAAAAAAGTTTGATTGAAAAAATACCAGCCACAGTATCAATTCAATTGTCAGACTTTCTCAGATTTTAAATCACAAAAAAAATTTCTCGTCAGTAATTCCAGGATAAAGTGTTAGCTATTGAACAGGATAAGTCTTCTCAATTGCATTTCTTCATACCAGCAGAGGCTGATGCTTTTGAAAAGTATTCCAGCAGAGGACCTTTCTCTTATAACTGTATCATAAGGGAATAACATTTATATCTACTATAGAATTGTTTCTATTTTGTGGAAATACTGAATTGCATATGCCATTACTACCCTTGCATATAACTGTTACAATTTGAACACAAGGCTTTTCAGGAATTCATCTGCATGATTTAGTGATGCATAGGCTCAGAGAGAGAAAGACAGAAAGGCAGGCAGTGGTATTTTTAATTACATATGAACCTTTTCAGTTACAGAATTAACGAACATTTAGTTTAAATGCATACTGGTTTTGTTCATGTTTACTCTTTTATTGCCTCCCATTCAACAGTGCAAAATAAGATAGTGAAAATAAACTGAATCTACCCTTCAACACACAGAAAAGGGATTATGTGTTTCTCAGTGGAGCTATGAGTTTTAGGCACCCCTTCTACTCTGTTTTTCTCTTCCCCCATAAGCTCTTAATCCTCAGCCTCCCTTACGATATGGTTCAAAAATTGTTGTTAAATTCCTTTGAATTCTTCTAATTTATTTTCTAATCCAAAGATTACCCTTTCATATGCAGCTGTTTCAGTGAGACCTGCACTGCCTCTTTCTTTCTCTCCCCCCAAGAATTCTCTTCAAGCAAATTTACTAAGTCACACACTCGGCATTTTCGTAATCATATATGACTTCAGTGCATTTTAAATGAATATTGTTGCTCAGACAGACCGCTTCACTTCCAATATAAGTCATTTTTATTACTCATTACTGGCCAAAATCAAGGGCTTTTCAGTTCATTTATAGAATTATTCCAAAGCAGTCTCTCTCTTTTGTTACACTATGACAGATCTTTCAATAGGGACTGATGAACTGTAATGCACACTGACAAAACAGTGAGTTAAGGCTGAAACCAAAGTTAACAAAAACCATGGAAATTAGATTTAAAACTGGAAATCAGATTTTGAAATTGTATTAGCTGTTTTTAAACAAATGCTTTTTCTCTACTGCTTTGCTTAATTTTCTTTGCATTTTTTACTGGTTGTTAAAATTTCATAACTTGATGGTAAAATTCAGTATACAATGCTAGAGGTGGTATTTCTGGCCACGATGCTGAGTTCTGCATTTCTCATAATACCTCATCATTTGCGAAAAAAAAAAAAAAAAAAAGACTTAAAAAAAGACTGCTATTGTTTTCTTCAGGTATTGATATAAAATGAAAACTTGTCTACAGTTCTTAAATGAGAATTTAAG
The DNA here is from genome assembly GCF_965231255.1 of Vanellus vanellus. Classification (NCBI taxonomy): domain Eukaryota; kingdom Metazoa; phylum Chordata; class Aves; order Charadriiformes; family Charadriidae; genus Vanellus; species Vanellus vanellus. The sequence goes on from NC_138913.1 coordinate 17,702,236, forward strand.
AACTTCTATTAAGAATGCCTGTTAAAAGATGCCATGTAATTATTAGTCCCTATATATCCTTTATTGTCCAGTCAATCGCTGTTTAACATTCCATGAAAGAGAAATATTAGATTTCAAGCATCTGAAACTTACAGAATCTGAAAGTATAAAGTAACACAAACCTTGTCACAAACAATGGATTATTTTAACATCATCAAAGTAAGATAACAAAGATTTCGTAAAACTGCAGGCTTTAGAGAGTTTTCATTCAATCGAATTATCCCAATTCTCACTAAGTGTTTATAAACATTCTCTCTGTGTGTTTTTATTGTCTGTTTTCAATATAAATGATGTTTTATGGCACTATTTTTAAATCATCATCATTGACCTGACTACGGTCATAGTGATTTTAAAATTAAAATTGACACTGCCAACCACGGCAACGTTAGGTCAAGCAGAGTGCTCCTGAGTTTCAAACATTTAAAGTTTAATTTTATCGAATATATCTTTAGTGAAGGAGAAGATGAAACTGCTAGGACCTGATCGAAAGCTATTTGATTCTGTGCAGCTTTCAGCTTTCTCTAGAATTATTTACAGCTGCTAGCATAACCTCATGTTATGCTGCAGGCAAACAACAGTTGCTTCTAAAACTGAGGACATCATAGTTCAGATTTTACATTAGGTTCTTCACATGTACAGTTGGGTTGGGTTGAGTTGATTTACCCAGCTACAAGTCAGTGGATGGGCACGGTGTCGCTAGATATAAATTACTTTACAGCAGGCAGACTGTAAATCCCTACAGACCAGCTCTAGAAAGGGATGCATACTGTGTTTTCTATAAGAGAAGACATTCCTCACTATTTTTTTCTCTCTGCCCTCTGCCAGTTCCACTCAAATGCCAAGCTAAGACCAGCACAGTTTCCTAGTGGTGGAGTATTAAGAGAAGCTTCTCACTTTCTCTATCAGCTATAAATGTTATCCATCATACTTATGAGTTATATTTCTTTAACTGCATGGAACAGCCACAACAAAGAAACCAGGGAACAGGGCAACACCTCTCTTTGGTTAAGTGTGCAAGGGTATGGAGAATTCTACTTTCAAGCAAAATACAGCGCCAGCAAGTTATAAATTCTGGAAAGGGAATTCTGAAATGCATCTTCTATGGAAGTAGAGCCAGGGAATTACTAGACGGTGCAGGAAAGCATGTTCAGCCAGCAAGGCGGTATGTCACATGCTGCCCCGCCTGTCTCCATTCATTCGACCACTCTAACCATTGTTTACATAGTCACATTTGAAACAGTTGTGTCTACCAAGTTCCTGAAGGTTGCTTTCTCAAATTAGGTGTAATAGCCTTTCTAACCACATTACTCGTTAAACAGTTACACTTTTTGCTGATCCTGATAGCTAACCCATTGGGGATCGCCCGCCTTATAGACAAAAGCTTCTGATTATTGTTCAGCTGCACTGGGTGTGCAGTATGTACAAGATGCCACATTAAGATTTCAGCAGCCCTTCACCTCCAAGGTTTTACACAAGCTTGAGAACAGGGTAAAAGTAAAATAAGAGAACTCAGTGCTGCATTACTTCTGAGCAATTTTACCAAAGCACGTTGTCTTACTAGGACTGCTTGAGTAAATTAACTTACTGAAGGACTGAAAGTTCAGACTGGTCTTCAGGCTTTACTCACTGATGGACACAGTACTGATTGCTTCAGATTTTAATCTCCACACTATAAAGCATACATGATTAACTCTGATTGTTAAAAGTCATCACTTTGCAGAGGAACAGCTAATATCTCCTGGAAATCCCTTGAAAATACATTAAGTTTTCAAAACTTGCTTAGCTCATTTCTGATATAGCTATACATTTTCCAACAAGGAAAACAGGCTTGGGATCAATCAGCTGATTGCTGGATCATAAATTGAGCTGTAGTCCAAAGACAGTTTGGTGTAAAAGCGTTGTGTTTATAAGCAAGTTAATTTAATGCTAATTAACCATATTAATTGAAACAGGCTGACAAGTCATGAAACAGTTTTTTTAATTCCTCAAAAACTGTAAATCAAATCATTATTGTCTCATGACCCTGATATGTCATCAAATAGCCTCAATATAGACTTTACACTTGATGCTGCTCCATCCATAGTTATAGACTCACTTCTGCAGCAAATGAGAACATAGCAGGAGAGTATAACTTAAAGTATAGCAATGGAGATGTCCAAATCTACTGACAGTGGAAAAAAAAATAAAAAAATCAATGAATCAAAGGAGTGGTTCCTGAACAGCATCAGTTAATGTTTAGTAAAAAGAGCATTGTAGGACTAAAGACGAAGAGGTGGCTGAAGTCAGTTTTTGGCTCACTTTATCCAAATGAAGCACCATCACTGTGATCTAGTCATTTTACTGGTTTTCTGCCTGCCTAAATATCTTGTAAACAAATTACAAGCAGACCTACACTCAGAATTGAAACAACAGTTCTTTCTCTAGATACATGATACAGTGACTATCTTACAGGATTCTTCTGTCAGCTGTCTTTTCATAAGAAAATAAATAATGCACTGCAAATTCTGCTCCAGTAGGAGAATGCATTCTCCTGAGTTTGTTGTTAAAAGCACATGCCAGGAACTGCAGCTAGTTTTCATCTTTCTGCGAGAGAAGGGGAGCAGCTGAGTAGAGCTGGCTATGTACTACTACTGCCAAAAGAATGTCAATCTGTTTGCGAGGGGTCCCGCTCCAGATACCTGGCACCTATATTGCATTTGGGAGAAGCAGCCCTCTAAAATCATAGGGAGCAACAGCACGAAAAGAAACGGGTTTATTGCCTTGTCTTAAATCCTCCACCATCACACAGGACATGTGTGTGCCCTGCGGCTTTGGTCCTGCTATTTGTATGAGCGTTTAAAAGACCAAACAATCAGAGCGGTGCTTACTTCTAAAGCACGCAGCATATATTAATTTATCTCTGGTTAATGCCTACTATTTTCTGTTATCAGACATTGGATTGTTCATAGATAATTAGTTTACACTTCTAGGAAGAAAAGGCCACGCAAATGTCAGGATATAATGGCTCTGACAATTCAGTCTCTTGACTTTTAAAAAATTCAAGAGTATTTCTAGACTGAGGAAAACCCTACTTACAGCAAAATGTCCTCGATAATTAGCAAAGCAGCAACGACTACAAAACATAATTCTCATCCTTTTGAAATGAGCAGCCTAATTGGCAGCTGTTGTTGTGATTTGTTCAGGAACTTTACTTAGGAAAAAATGACCTTTAAGGCACTGCAAGAGGTCAGGTGTTTCCACATAAATGACTAGCAGAGGGAAAGACTGACAGAAAAGGAAGTTGTCTTTCAAACATTACCAGCAGTACTAGATTTTAATCAGGCTTTGCACGTGTGCTGTGTAGGAGGAAGCTGTTCTTCCAGCACACCACAATCACAGTGCCTGCAGGAAAATTTCATACTAGAATGTTTTTTCATTATCTTTTGAGGTATATAACACCATTGGCTCTCTGATGTAAGATAACATATTTGATGGCTAATACTCTATCTGAGGGTTAACTGGAAATTCTTTTTAACTACTACATGGCACGCAGGTCTGGCACTCTTCAAAAAGTATACAAGAGGTCCTTGCCTAAAGGATCCAATAAAGTCCAAATTCCTAGTTGGCACTAAACAGGTTGCATGCATGAAGTACATTCTTCCATTTGAGTGGAGAGAGAGTGAGCATAAAAGTCAGCTCTGATGAGCACTGCCTCCTGTCTCGCGGTTTCCTTTCTGCAGCTGAACAAAAAACCCACTAATTTCCAACCTCCTCGAACCCCTGCAAGTTCAGACTCAAAAGCGATAGACTGGTGCCTCAGGCAGTGCTGCTCAGCACAGAGTCCAGGTGACCAACTTACAGTGGTCAACAGAAAGGTCTGAAGAAGCAGCTACTTCTGATAACAAGAATAAGAAACTAAAATAGCATTTGGGAAGATTTATTTGTATTGGAATGGTAGTTTTGCCCTTGTTTTAGCCAGTTTCACTTAAAGTAAAAACTCTGGAAAGGAATTACATTAGGGAAAAACTTTGCTCTTTTTTTATATATTTTACCCAGATTTTTCTTTTGAGATAAGGCCTGTAGCAAAACTTTCATTTTGCAGCTGTTCAAAATGACTGGGGAGGACATAGCAATGTCCCTGTTCTTTTTCTGGGAGACGAAGACAATACAGACATAAAAAGGCTGTAAGCACAGAGTTAAAAAAAAGAAGACGATGAAGAATGGCTTGTGTTGCATTTAGCATATGGCTGTTAAGAGTAGATACCTGAAATTGTAGGTAGAAATCTCTGCTAACTTCAGGACACCTCACTTGTATTGAAAACAGCAGAAGTCACAGTTTTAGACTCTACTAAAAGTCCAAAAGCTCACGTCTCTAGATATTAGCTACCATTACAGCTCTAGCCTAAGTACCCTGAAGAGAAGCAACCCCTCGTTCTTGTTCTGCACTTTCCCTTATAACTTCCAGTTTTCCCTCCTGAGTCGCTAATGAGCTCCAGCTGTGTCACAGGCACGCTGGCTAAGCCCTGTATTCCTGAGCTGGACCGTCATAGCTTGCTAACTCAATGCATCTCTACAGAGCCACCGAGTCTGTTACAAACAGGCTGCCCTCATTTATAAATTGCCTTCTTATCTCTAATTGAATATGCACCACATGCGTAGTGCTCATAATAATTATTACCTTTAAAATGGATTGCAATTGACAGGAAGTGTACAATGAATTCCAGTTCTCTACATAGCTATTTTCTGTGTTTAGCAGAAAAAGCTGAAGACTGGAAATGTGCCAGATGCATTGTTTGACCAGATGTACCATGAGATCTTATGGAGCCCTGTAGAATAGTATAATGCTATAAAGAAAGCTAAAGCTGCTTACTGTATGGGTTTAACAAGAAGAATCAAAACAACACAAGAAAATCTTGATTTCTGCAAAAGGAATTATACTGCCGTGTCTTTCAATCTGAATTTCTTACAAAATCCCTCATTATCTGACTGATGTTCCTGATTACTTAACCATGCTAAAAAATGTTAATCCGCAGTCTCTGTACATGCAGCTCCCCTTAAATTTATGTGGAAATGCTGTTATTGTTTCCTCTCTTTTAGCTATGAGCTACCTGATGGATGGTAAACAGCTCGGAAACATTACTACAAATAAACTGGTAACAGTAGACTTCATAACTACGGTTTATCAGTAATTAGCCACATCATTTATGAGTTATGTCATAAATTAGCTGCTATCTTATCCATAATACTGAAAATATTGGGTGTCCCACATAAAGAAATCTTGTTGGAATATTCAGTTCTATACTTCATTCTTTAATCTCCATTTTTCCTCTGTTTTTGCATACCTGCTTTAGTGATTTCTTAACTGAGAATCTGCAGATTTACTCTGGCCTCATTAGTTCCCATCAAACATGTGTCCCTTTATCATCAGCATATTGTAAGGAATACCATATTCTAGTATCTTACACACGCACCCCCCTGTGAATAAAAATAGTATTTCAGATATATGAAAAACAAAGGAAAACAACTTTCCTTCATTTTGCTTAAGCACAGGAACTGGAAAATACACATGCTCAAATGTAATTCATACCCCCTGAAGAAACCCAGAACTGTAGTGACAGCAGTATTTCTGCAAAGACGCTCATCTTGTTGAAAAATGATGTCATTTTTGATGCTGGTAGGCTAAGAAGCATAATGCCATATGCAAACCAGTTTCCAAATGGCTTCATTAAAGTTTTTACAATCTGTTTAAACATTAAACATTTTCTTTAAATATTAATAAAGTTCTTTGATTTTTAAGGTTAAAGTTT